>NC_142350.1:10374500-10988000 GCF_059441175.1 Urocampus carinirostris | reverse complement strand
TCCTGGTAATCAAAGAACTCATTAATGCCAAAGATGATTATAAACGTCAAAGATCCCCTTTAAATGTGCCATTGACAGCAGTAGACATCAATACTTTTCTTACATTCTAGTAAGAGACAAATACACAAAATGCAGTAATGCAATTTTCAATGTCTATAGCAGCTTTATGTAATTGACGAACTAATTTGTGCTAAAGACGATGTAAAAGATCCTTTTTAAATTCAGTGCCATCAACGGCTTTAGATGTCAATCCTGCTTTTTTTTATTCCAGTAAGGAATGGATAAACAAAATGCAGCAATAAATGTGATCCGATTTACAATGCCAAAAGCAGCTTTTGATCATCGTTAATGTCATTCGTGCAAATGATGACTGTAGACATCAAAGATCCATTTTGAATTCATGCCATTGACGGCGATAGACGTCAAACTTGTCTCTTCCATTTCAGAGAGAGCTAATAAAAACAAAACAAAAGAAAGCAATACAGGTGATGCCATTTAGAATGCCAGAAGCAGCTTTTTGTAATTGATGAACTCATCCATGCCAAAGACCACTAAAAACGTCAAAATCACTTTTAAATTCAGTGTCATAGAAGGCTTTAGACATCAACCCTGCTTTTTCCGTTCTAGTAAGCTGGACACTTGTTTAATAGACCATTCAAAAATGTTGATGAAAAGAAATAGGTAGAGGACAAGCTGTAGCAGCCACTATGTTTTGATCCATTTTTTTAGTTGTTAGTTGATGGCACCGCAATTGTTCATGTATACAGATTGTAATCACAGCAAGGACACACACTGAAAATACATTTTTGTCCTCTAAGCACAGGCTAAAATGAGTCCTTCCTTTTAAAGGTAATTCCTGAGAATGAGTACAGTATTTACCACTGCAAAAAATATCTCTAGGCTAATTTTGGTGCCCCAGGTATACTACAGTCCAGCTTTTTTTGTTTTAAGACAGGTAAATGGTGGAAAAAAGCTTTTTGGAGTGTTTCTTCTTCATAGTGTTTGTGATGATGAGTCAAAATTAGTATTTTTGTACAGAAGTTGGTGCTTTTCGTATTGTTTGACCTTTTATCTTTGTAGATTTTGTTATGAATAAAAGGACTGGATAAACATGAAGATTAAAATTTAAAATATACAAAGTATATAAATGTATATATAAAGTATATTCAATTGAATGGAGAACGCTCTTGAACCTGCGGATCTCTTCTTGGCTCCTGGGATCACTAGTAGACCAGCATTTTCAGAGCGAAGTCTCTGGACTGGAACATAGGGCGAAATTAAATCTGAAAGATATGAGGGAGCAAGTCCATGCATGATTTTGTATACTACCAACAGAACCTTAAAATCACATCTTAAGCTAACAGGGAGCCAATGCAGGTTAGCTAAAATCGGGGTAATGTGTTCAAACTTTTTTGTCTTAGTTCAAAGCCTCGCTGCAGCTTTTTGTACTACCTGAAGGCTTTTGATTTTGGACTTCGGGAGACCGGAGAGTAGTGCATTACAGTAATCGAGATGCGAGGTAACAAACTAACAAACTCATTAATTATAATTTCCGCATCCGACTGAGACAGGAAAGGGCGAATTCTAGCAATGTTGCGAAGATGGAAAAAAGCTGTTCTTTATATAAAAAAAACATCACAAAATACTACTAGTTCGCCTTTAAGTGCGGAGAATGCGCAGCTACACCATTTTTGAGGGCAACTACAATGAAAATATTAACTCCTGTTGACGGCTATAAACGCCTACGATATTTTAAAAATATATTTTACTGCCCACAGAAGTAGAATTTTCCCCATGAACAGCATCTAATTTCTGACTTCCGAGTCCAGTCCCTTTTCCATTTCATTGTCCAGTTGTAAGACATCACCGTGTCCGCCCCGTGCGTGTCCGTGGGGTTACTCTGTGTCCTCCCTGGCCATGACACCACCGGTGAATGAGTGCCTCGTCGTCCACATTGTCCCGAGGGAGGGGTTCCTGTCGCCGTGATGCACTCGCCGCCGCTTCAAACTCCATTACGCGCCGTCTTGCTTCTCTGTCATTGTCAAACGCCTTCCAGGACCCGGAATGCTGTTGCACGCGTGGCGACGGGCGGCCGCAATTTTAGACCTTGCCAAAGCCAAGTAGGATTAATGAAGGAGGTTGCTTGCTGGACAAAACATTTTGGGTCGGTGAGAATGAGGGTTGGGGTCTAAATAATAAAGTAGTATGTTTTTCTGGAGTGCAGTGGTTAGCACATTCGCCTAACACGAGAAATGTCCCCGGTTTGAGACCGGGAGGAGACATATGTTGGCCTGGAGAGGGATGGGCGCCACCCGACTGTACTTCCCCAAGACACACCACAGGATATAGTGACCCTACAACACGAATTGTTAAGGGATCCAACCAACCATATTTACTTTATCATGTACTAGCTTAAAGAGACAGTTATAGTTAATATTTAGTGTGTTTTAGTGGTACAAGAAACCTTCATTTAGTAAAAAAAACTTTGATTTGAATAATTGGCAGTTACCATACCAATGTTAAATGTTAGAAATATTTCTAGGTCGAGAGATTTGTATGTCTTTTACTGTACATAGCAAAATTCATACCTAGTAGTCACCATTTTTGTCTGGAATCTTGCTACTACGCTGTGATCACTTCACAGTGGTTTTCGTTCGCATTAGACAGTCAAGTGCCATCTAATATTTAAATATTACGCAATGTACCTTTTAGAAAGGATTTTTATTTTAAATTGATGAGTGAATCACTTACTTTCTTTACTGATTATTTTCTGGAAAAGTAACTCTTTAATTGACAAATTAATTGTGTGAAAACTAAGCTATGTAATCACTTGGTTAAAAAGTAATTTGATTACTGATTGGTCTTTAAAAGTGAGTAAAAGTCAGGGGTCTTTGAAGATTTCAGAAAGCTGGCCAGATTCATTAAGCTGAAAATGTGTGAGGGCTGACTATTTAGCCTGGCATTCTTTTGACAGTCTTTCATAAATTCACCCTCCATGCTTAGCCATCCGCGTCACGACCTTGTTATTATTCTGGTCCCCATTAGTCATGATAAACGAGGAATTATCTTTTTGAAATAGTATAAATGTCATTGAGGAATTTAAATGTGAACTATTGTAATAAGTAAATCTAAATGTAAATGGTCTGCATTTATATAACGCGTTTCAAGTCGCTGAAGAGCTCCCAAAGCGCTTTACAATGTGCTTCACACTTACCCATTAACACACACACTCACACACCGATAGCAGCGTCAGCCATGCAAGGCAACTGCCTGCTTATTGGGGCCATTATGGATTCAGTGACTTGCCCAAGGACACTTCAACATATAACACAGAGGAGCCGAGAATGAAACCTGCGACCTCTTAATCCCAAAACGAGCGCTTCTGAGCTACTACCGCCCAAAGTAAGGTACTATGATCGTAACTGGTCAATTGGCCAAATGTTACGGTAAACCAGGTTAAAAAGAAAAAGAACCAATATTAAAAACATTAGAACAAACAAACATAAAACAAAACATATTTGCTCATTTGGCACTGTTTTTTGTTTATATTAGTGATTGCAGTGCCATGTAATGGTCAAATATTACACAATGCTGTCTCAGTCGGATGCAGAGATTATAATTCACGAGTTTGTTACCTCCCGTCTCGATTACTGTAATGCACTACTCTCCGGTCTTTCAAAGTCCAAAATCAAGAGCCTTCAGCTGGTACAAAATGCTGCAGCGAGGCTTTTAACTAAGACAAGAAAGTTTGATCACATTACTCGATTTTAGCTAACCTGCATTGGCTCGCTTTTAGCTTAAGATGTGATTTTAAGGTTCTGTTGGTAGTATGCAAAATCATACATGGACTTGTTCCCTCATATCTTTCAGATTTAATTTCGCCCTATGTTCTGGTCCGAAGACTTCGCTCTAAAAAACGCTGGTCTACTAGTGATCCCAAGAGCCAAGACGACGTCCACAGGTTCGAGAGCGTTATATTCTATAGTTTATGAATGACCTATATCTCATGTTGACAATATATCTGTATTATGCGTTATTGCAACATCCATTGCAGCCTGGTCATCCTGGAAGGGGGATTACCTCATGGGTGGTCCTTTCTCAAGGCTTCTTCATATTCCTCATGTTGAGGTTTTTGTGTTTTTCCTTGCCCTCACGTAGGTTTTAGATCAGGGGATGGTACGATAATAGTCTGTGGTTTGCAATAATCTGTGGTCTGTGCAGCCTTTTGAGACTCTTTTTGATTAAGGGCTATACAAATAAATAATAATAATAATAATAATAATAATTTCCTTGTATTGTCATTCTGTGTAACAATGTACACAGAACGAAATGTCGATTGCACCTGACCCGTTGTAGCGAGCCGATGCAGCCGCAGCCAACAGAGGGCGCCGCCGACCACTTTTTAAGTCTTAGGAATGACTCGGCCGGGGCGCGAACCACCGACCTCCTAGTCTCAAAGCGGGCGCCTTACCATCTAGGCTACTGAGCTGGTAAACATGACTTGACTATATAATGACAATATGTCCGTACTGGCCATCCGGTTTTTCTCTATAAATAAGATGTACGGTTTACAGTGACATCCATGAACAAAATTAACATTTATTGTACATAGATAAATATATACTATTTTTTAAATTGAATTATGTTGAATTATTTTCCTTTAACAGCTTTTATTCTTGCATTTTAAAAAACGGCCACTATATTTCAATTAAAAACTTTAAAATAAAGAAAATTATAGTAAGCAATTTTATGTATCCCTGGTGTACTGAGCACAATTTTAGAATATACCTGATCATATAATTATCTAAAAGTGGTCCTATTGACTACAAATGCTCAAACACGGAAACACCCTCCCACATGTATTAAAAAAAGTGGCCATTGAAGGCCCTCTCCCTCTCTTCATTTTCAGGAGGGCTCGTCATAATAGCTTGCAAAAGCCTGAAGAGCTTTTTTGCACACCCTTTACCTTCTCTTTCATTAATGGACACCAATTCACTCCGCTTGAAAAGATAAAATTCGGCTTTATTTATTTTTTATCTTTTTCATCTCATCTCATCTCATCTCATTGTAAGCCCCGCATCATGCATTCCAAAGAAGGCTATCCACACTTCTGATACACATTAAGATGACATTTGTAGATTACAAAAATTATGTGATAAAAACATGAGCACAATTCTGCTTTACAGCCTGCAGTTAATGCATCTGCCTTGTGGTTGTAGTGTGGTGCAAGACCCCTCCCCCCCAAATTAAACAGTTTTGAGGTATTCTGTTTAGAATTGATGCAATAATAAATTATCAAAATACATCCATAAAAATATTAAGTAGTGTGATTAACATACGATTAATTGTTAGTTCACGATGCATTTTTAGCAAAATAAATCATTTTATACTTGCTTGAGAAGGCAAATATTATTATTATTACATTTGCATTCACTTGGCCTTGTAGCTGTACAAGAGGCCCAACTCCTGCTTCAGGAAGCATGCCCCAAACCACGACACTTCCTCCTTTACCTTTAATTTACTTTTTTACACACATTAGGTTGAGTCTTCTCCAATGCTCCATAATGCTTACCATCAAATCAAAATAAATTGAATTTTGCTTTCATCACTGAAGTAAACTCTGTAGCAGTTCTTTGTCTCCACAACATGCTCCTCAGCAAACCTCAGAGTAGTTTTTTTTAACTAGTGAGAGGTTTGGTCCCTGCAGTGTGGGCCTTCAGTCCAAATGCTCTTAAACGGCAAGACACTGTATGGAAAGACAGACCCTTACCATGTTCATCCCTGAACTGGTGAGCAATTCCAGCTGCAGTGTGAAAACAATTACCCATTGACATCCTCCGCAGTGACCTGTCCTCTCTTGCATCTGTCTTCTGTGGCCGGCCAGCCTTCTTGGGCAAATTGAATGAGTTTGTAGTTTTGTAAAGATTCAATATTCTTTGAAAGATTAACTTGTTTTGTTATGGCTGATAGGGCCATGCTTTTCATCTGCATCTGGACAAGCTGCTGTCGGAGGCTTTTAGTCACTTTAGAATGGCCCACCATCTTGCAAAGTCAGTGAGACTCGCAGTTAGAATGCCAGTCAAATAGGGGGTTGACGAAAAATCAAGAATATTAGCGCCATGCTCTAGATTAGCAACATTAGGGAGGCACCTCATTTAATCAGTGCAATTTTGGCCAAATACAGGTTTTTTGTTGAAATGCCTTATCCATTTTGTGAAAAAGTGTAGCATGGTATAGATCAGGGGTCGGGAACCTATTGCTCGCGAACCATATATGGCTCTTTCTATGAGTACCTGTGGCTCAGAGACAAATTTGATTGCATACAAATTTTCCCCATCTCGTTCAAAACTTGGGTCATCAATCCTGTTCAGATACACGCAAAGCCAAACCAAAGCTGAATCAATATGCAGTACTTCACAGAATATATAGGGCACGTTTTTCAATACAATTTACAGTCAAGGTGTCACACCCAAAAAAAAAAAAAAATCTCGTTTTGGCTGTACAACACTAAAGAATCCTTTATATTAAAGCTCACTATATAATCTGTGTTCAGTGTTCAGATACCTTATGATGAAATCCACAGAACAAACTGTAAATCGCCAAAACACCGGAAAGATAACTTAAAGTTATTTGATTAGGTGAGTGGGAGGGATGGGTGGAGCTATGCAAAAAGTGCAAGCACTCCCTCCCAGCTCTCGCCCTACGCCGTCCGCGCCAAAGGTAAGCACATCAGGCTCCCTGTTTGCAGAATGTTGTGACGTTTTTACAAAATAACTGCTTGCATGTATGAAAGAAAAGGGTCAAAATGAGTTTAACCGATCTTGAGTAATTGCAAGAAAGAGACAAGTTTAAAGTGGTATGTTTGTTGATTTTGGGACACGGGCTCTGGCATTATTCTCTTTTCATAATTTTTATCAAATCATCAAAAATAAATGTGCTGAAGACTAAGCTTTTGTCTGGGGCGCGGGTTTAGCAATTTAGTAAATTTGTCTCATAATATATGTTGTCGCTCTTTCCCAAAATAAAATTTAAATATTTTGCTTTTATGGCTCTTTGACTCAAAAAGGTTCCTGACCCCTGGTATAGATGCAACAAAATGTCCTTAAATTGTTGAGCTGTCTAGATGCCTTTTTTTTTTCTTTTTTTTTTTACAAAATAATGATTTGATATTTTGTAAATTATTTTCAGATTTTTATCTCCAGTGTATATTCAAAGTATTTATAGTTTCTAAGGCTCTTTGGAAATTATTTTTAATCATTAATCACACTTGATGCTACAATAAAAAAACTTAAAAACCCACAGTATAAACAATACATACGTCTGACTCAATTTCTGAAGCTGAAAATTTTGTCAGGCAATTTTTGTGGCATAAATAGGAAATTGTCAGTTTTGTTTTTGCTTGATCATGGGCGCGGCATTGTTTGCTTTCCCAATGTCACCTTCAAAGAGCAGCCCGCGCCTCCAGCAATTAAAGTCAGCCAGCGCCGTGATTGCTTAGCAGACAAAATCTGACCTGCCTTTCACCTCCCAGGAACAAAAGATATTATTCCAGCTTATTTTTCTTGGCGGGGGCCGCGGTTAGCCACAGTCTGATAAATAGGACGTGTTCGATATCATCGCGTGCTGTTAAGTTGAGAAAAATGGAACTCCAATGTCGCGTTAGTGCTACGTTCCCATGACCTTGAGCTTGTCACCTGATATTTTTAAATTAAGAGTAACAGAAAACCTTTTAAGTTCAAATAATCCAGAATTAAACTTCTAATATTTGTTTATTAAAGAATACAATTATATCTTGGGGGATGGCCAGCAATTGTGTCAGTTCCCTCTAGGCAAGCCTCATGTTATGTAAAATAAATACAAATGTATCCACATATAAGTAAAAAAAATCTTTAAAAAATGCACGTTTATCTATTTTTTTTCTTATTGTTCGAATCAATATTAGCTTTTTTGATGAATTAAGATTTTATTAAACCACTGAGCGGTGCTAAATAATACACAATGTCCCTTTAATCGAAATTCATGTTTTTGAGGAGATAATAGATACACTTTTGCTTGGTTTGAGAAATATTTTCGACCAAGATTAGAAAGATAACACTTCAAATAAGCAAAATTATCTAATAAGGCAGATGTTAAATACTTTTTGCTTTTTTGAAGAATTTTTTGCGACCAAGATTAGAAAGAAATTACTTATACGACAAAACAATTTACTGAGTTTGCCCACTTAAGTAGAAAAACAAAATTATAATACTTAAAATTATGAAAATATACTCCTGATAAAAGCAATAGATTCTGCCAATTGACACACAAACGGCACCGGTGTGTGCGCTAACTACAGTAATATATTACCACATTGCTGTTTACTTCTAAAGTTTTGCTACTTTGGGGATTTTCATCTCGCATTGGGCAATTTGTTTGGCTATTCAATTTCGAGTTTCTCTAGAAGCCGTTTTGACAACAAAACGCTATGGAACCACAAAATTACCGAAATGCAGAAGAAGATGCTTTCTATCGCCAACAAAGTTTGACTTTTTTTTTTCATGCTAAAGGAAGGTAAAAGCATTTTTACACCACATTTGTGTTTATCCAATAACATCCACTTGTTGGTAACAAAAAATAATCTAAAGTTAAAATGGTTGGTTGGATCCCTTAACCGCTAGGGTCGTGGGGACACTATTTACTGTGGTGTGTTTTGGGCAAGTCCAGCCTGGTGGCGCCCTCCCTCTCCAGGCTGACATATGTTTCCTCCTGGTTCCCAACTGGGACCTTTCATGTGTTAGGTGAAAGTCCGAACCACTGCACTATAGAAACACCAGAATAGTGTCTTGAAATCATTTTTAACGCTATAGTGCAATACAGTATGGCAGCAAGATAATTTTTAAGATTATTATTTGACAGTACAGAAGTTAATTGTAAAAAAAAAAAAAACAAAAAAAAAACGCATGTACTACTTTACTCTTATTTGTTAAAAAAATGTTTGAGCCTGTAACAACAACAAACCCCGTGTTTGTTGTCCCAATTGCAATGTAGAATATTTGTATGAATGTAGAGTATTTGATGAATCAACAAATTAAGGTTTCTACTTTGTGGGTTTTGACTATTGCGAGTCCTTTTTAGAACACAATCCTCGAAAAAACAAAGGATTACTGAATACAATGTAGCGCTGTGTTGCTGCTGTGTTACTGCTACGTCACAGAGACGGTTTGCATCTTTCCCTGATTTCTTTCTAATAGCGCCAAGGGGTTATGCTGTAACCAGTGTGATTCTTTAGCTGATGACAAATCAACACAGATAGTGAACGATTGTCTTGCAGGAAACAAGGAAAAAAAAAAGGTTTACTGTACACAAAGTTCTGCCGGGTTGCTGCTGTGTTACTGCTGTGGTATTGTTTCATTACAGAAACTATTTGCACAGAACATTTGTGGTATTTTATTTAAAAACACAAAACGTTTTGTTTGTTGCAATTTTTCTTTGTAAATAACTTATGTAGGAAAACAGTCATTTTCCATTCTATGATATTTTTTCCACTTCCTAGAAAATCACAACGACCTTTGGGAAATATTTTTGTACCACTAAAAAGGGGGACAACCAGGGTGATTCTTTGGCTGATGAGATGGCAACAGGGATAGAGAATGATTGATTTTCAGAAATGAGAAAAAAATGAAGGATTACTGTACACAACATTGCGCTTTGTTGCTTCTTGGATCCAACATGGCGGCGCGCATGGATGCTGCGGCTAGTTGCTCTCCAGCTAATCTTCTATTTATTACTGTCTCTTGTCTTTTTTGCTTTCTTTTCTGGAAACATGCGTGGCCAATAATACTTATAGTTGGGAGGAACTTATTCAATTGGGTGGGCGTCTAAATTTCGACTTTTCGGGCACTTCTTACACCACCTTTGATATCCCGAACGAGCTACAAAGGGATCTGGGATCTCCATGGTCGGCAACCCCACTTACGAAGCAACGGAGACGGCGTAGAGACCGAAAACAGAAGCGGGGTGGTCGCGCTGGGAAGTGTGTAAAGCTAAAGGAGCTACATCGGCAAAATGACAGAGAAGGGCACGAAGATGTGCCTAATTCCACCATTATTTCTTCATCAATCTTGCCGGTCAACCGACGCCTGAGACTCAACATGCCCGAACGGCGATATCTTGTGACGATCTCTACAAAGACTTCAGCTAAGTTAAACGATTTAGCAAAGCTAAAATTTGGTCTTTTAAATATTAGATCGCTTGCTCCTAAAGCTTTACTTGTTGATAATATCATTCTTGATTACAAACTTAACTTGGTCTATGTGAAACTTGGTTGAGACCGGATGAGTTTTTACTGTTAAATGAGGCTTCTCCTCAAGACTACGTGAGCAGCCATGTAGAACGCTCTTTGAAATAGGGTGGCGGTGTCGCGCTCATTTCTGAAAAACAAAAAACAAAAAAAAAACACTCAAATTTACTACTCTTTCCTCTAATAATTATAAGGCGTTCGAGGCTCTTGTTATGTGGTCCTCTCTATTGTCAATTTATGTAGAAACTATTTATTGTGCACCAGGACCATACTCTGTTTTCTTAGATGAATTGTCTGAACTTTTGTCTGACCGAGTAACCTATGCAGACAAAGTAATAATTATGGGGGACTTTAACATTCATATGAACTCCCCACTCAGTTCACTTACTGTTGCGTTTCGGTCTCTAATTGATACATTTGGTTTTAATCAACTGGTTGATTTGCCAACTCATAAAGATGGAAACACGCTAGACTTGGTTCTGACTCGAGGAGTTTCAACCTCAAACATGACGTTGTTACCGTGTAATACCGTTATTTCTGATAATTATTTAGTTACATTTGAGGTGCTAGCTAAATGTAGTACTAAAAAACCTGAAGGATTTAGCGGACACAATATAAGCACTGGCACAGTTTCTTAGCTCTCTGATCTTCTTTCAGGAGCAGTTGCGTCTTTGTCTTTATACATAGGCTCTATCGACTCACTCATGAATTAATTTAATGCTACCCTGGCTAGTGTCCTGGATTCAGTAGCACCCATACGGCTTAAATCACGACCTAAAAGACGCACGCCTTGGTTTACTGATGAAACTAGATCCCTTAAACAAGAATGCAGGAAATCTACCAAGGTTGAGGTTTTCCATCAAACCTGGTGTGACAGCTTGTTAAAGTATAAAGCAGCCCTTGCCTCTGCAAAATCAGCCTACCTTTTGAAGGTGATTGTGTCACAAAAGAAAAACCCCAAAATCCATTTTGACACTGTAGCATCGCTTACAAGGCAACAGATTATCCCAGATAGTTCTACCCATTCAGCCTGTGACTTTATGGTTTTCTTTAATAAGGAGATTCAAAGCATACAGGGAAGAAATTTCTAAAGTCAGTGTTTATACATTACATATTAAAGGGCTGAAATATATAAATGTACGACATGGTGGCTGCCCAGGGAATTTGTCCCGATTTAGTGAACTGTCACTCGATAATCTTAGACAGGTGGTGAATACGCCCAAACCGACGACTTGCCTGTTCGACCCGCTTCCGGGATCGCTTATTAAAGGTCTGATTTGGGGTCCTTGGACCTTCAGGTCTAAATATTATAAACATATCACCCTCCTCAGGTGTAGTTCCAGTGGCTTTTAAGTCCGCTGTTATTAAACCTACACTGAAACGACCCAACCTTGATCCAAAAAGCTTATGTAATTATAGACCTGTGTCAAACCTACCGTTTCTTTCTAAATGACTTGAAAAAGTGGTGGCACAGCAGCTGAATGATTTTATAGCCGAGAACAATCTTTTTGAATCAATGCAATCAGGATTCAAGGCTAACCACTCTACTGAGACAGCTCTGATTAAGGTAACCAATGATCTCCTACTGGCAATGGACGCTGGCGCTTCATCACTCATGCTACTGCTGGACCTTAGTGCTGCTTTGGACACTGTGGACTATAATATCTTACTATAACGGTTGGAAAAATTGATTGGTCTCTCAGGAACCTTCCTCTCATGGTTCAGATCTTACCTCTCAGATAGGACACACTGTGTTGAATATGGCGAAATGACATCTGAGCCCTTTAGTGTTACCTGTGGTGTTCCGCAGGGTTCAGTGCTTGGCCCCCTTCTTTTCAGCATTTACATTTCCTTTAGGTTATATTATTCGCAAGTATAATATCAGTTTCCACTGCTACGCAGATGACACTCAACTCTATCGCCCGATGGAGGAATCTGCCACACTAAACTGTGGAAATTTGGAGGCCTGCCTCACTGAGACAAAAGAGTGGATGTCACTCAATTTCTTGCGTCTTAACTCTGAAAAGACCGAAATGTTAGTTATTGGTCCATCTAAATGTCATGACTTATTCTCAAAAACTGGTGTGAACATTGACAAATGTCACATCACACAGAGTGACTCAGTTAAAAATGTAGGTGTCATATTTGACCCCGATCTGTCCTTTCAAACACACGTGAAGAAAATTACTAGAACCGCTTTCTTCCATCTTCGCAACATTGCTAAAATTCGTCCTATGCTGTCTCAGTCGGATGCGGACATTAAAATTCATGAGTTTGTTACCTCCCGTCTCGATTACTGTAATGCACTACTCTCCGGTCTCCCGAAGTCCAGAATCAAGAGTCTTCAGTTGGTGCAAAATGCTGCAGCGAGGCTTTTAACTAGGACAAGAATGTCCGATCACATTACACCGATTTTAGCTAATCTACATTGGCTCCCTGTTAGTCTAAAATGTGATTTCAAGGTTCTCTTGGTATCATACAAAATCATACATGGACTTGCTCCCTCATATCTTTCAGATCTGATTCCCCCTATGTTCTGGTCCGAAGCCTTCGTTCTGAAAGCGCTGGTCTACTGGTAATCTCAAGAGCCAAGAAGTGTTCCGCAGGTTCGAGAGCGTTCTCCATCCGGGCACCGGTGCTGTGGAATGCTCTTCCCCCTGAGACCCAATCTGCAACCTCAGTGGAAATGTTTAAATCTAAGCTTAAAACACACTTCTACTCTATAGCACACGAATAAGCTATATTTTTGTTGACAATATCTCTGTACTATTTGTAATTGCTACATCCATTGCAGCCTGGTCATCTTGAAAGGGGGATTTCCACATGTGCGGTCCCTTCTCAAGGTTTCTTCATTTTCATCATGTTGAGGTTTTTGAGTTTTTCCTTGCCCTCATGTTGGTTTCAGATCAGGGGATGGTGTAATAATAGTCTGAAATAATAGTCTGTGCAATAACCTGTGCAGCCCTTTGAGACTCGTTGTGATTAAGGGCTATACAAATAAAAATGACTTGACTTGACTTGACTGTGTTACTGCTATGTTACAGAAAGTGTTTGCCAAGAAAAATTTGGGTATTTCATCTCAAAATTCAAAAGGATTTCTGCATTGTATTTCTTGTGTGAATAACTTATGTAAAAAAAAAACAATCATTTTCCATTTTGTGATTTTTTTTTCTCCATATCCTAAAAAATCAGAACGACCTTCGGGCACGATTTTGGTGACCCCTGATTTAATTCTAATGGCGCAGAGGGGAATAACTAGGGAGATTCTTTAGCTGATGAGATGGAAACACAGATAGCGAATGATTGACTTGCAGGAAAAGGGGGGGGGGGGTGTAGGGTGGGGAGTGATTGTGGATGGATAGAGGGCAGAGGAGAAGAGGCGAGATCAACATGGCACTAATTGTTTCCTCCGAACCCCGACCGAGGCTCTGTCAGCCATTCATCAACCTCGCCGCAATCAGTCGGCGGCAGACACATTGGCAAATGAGAGCCTTCGTTCACTTCATCCATTAAAGAGGCAACGCGGAGGTACGGGTCGAAGAAAAAAGAAAAAAATCAAAAGCAAAGAGGGTGCCGCTTTTCACGAATTCTGTCCGGGCTTGTGTGATGAGCTTGTCCCGCTTTCGCCCGTGGTGCAACAACACAAACACATTTTTCATGTTCTCTCTGTCTGGGCAGGGGGGTTGGTGTGGGGGGCGGGGTGCACCATCAATCACCGTCGGACAGGAAATCACCTGACGTCGTGTTTGAGACCGCCGAGCCGGCGGCATTTATTAAGGAAGCGTAATTAGCGAGGGAAAATGAGCTTCGTTCTAGCCACATTCGCCAGCCAGCTGGACACAATTCGGAGAATTGGTGAGGAATCTAATCGACAATGATAGCCGAGACTGCGATTTGACCGCCGTCATCACTGATGTCCTAGGATTAGCACGCTCTATGCGGGAAAGGGATTTAAGTTTAATGCTTGAGACAAATGGGACGGAAATCTGACAAGGTGTATTCTCTAACGTGGTGGCTTCAGGGACTAGTTAGCCTTTAGGTCAATATGGTTGGACTAAACACCAAGTTCAATAAAAGCTCACAGGTTAAATTGTTATTGGAAAATTCTTCAAAATGAAAACAAAATAAATCCAGGTAAAATGATAATAGGATGACCAGAACCGGTCGAAGGACCTTGTCCCTCCCTGCCGAAACAACAGCGGAGAACTTTTTCCGCACCCCCGGGACTGGCAAATTTTGTGGCAGACAGTTCTTTGCCACTGGACCAGGGGACCGATGCAGCTGAAGGGTCTTGTCCTTCCCCGACAAAACGGGAGCCAGAAACGCCTGAGGGACCTTCTCATCACCGAGACGGGGAACAGTTGCGGCAGGCACAGTCCTTTCCTGCCAGTACAGGAGAAGGGTGAGGTTTAGGGACCTCATCCTTCCTTCCCGGAACAGGGAACAGAAGTGGCCAAGGGACATTTTTCTCACCGTCGGCATAGGTAACTGGTGTGGGAAACAATCTTTTGCCGCTGGTACAGGGGACAAGTGCTACTAAGGGACCTTGTCCTTTCCTACCAAAACAGGGATCAGCAATGGGTGATGGTCTTTCTCCTCTCCGGCTGAACAGGGACCAGAGGTGGCCGAGAAACCTTCTCCTCACTGGGACAGGGCACTGGTGTGGCTGACAGTCCTTTATCGCTAGAACAGGGGACCAGTGCAGCCAAAGGTTCTTGTCCTTCCTCGCCGGAACAAAGACCAGAACCGGCAGAAGGATCTTATCTTCGCTGCTCGGAATGGAACTAGAAATTGCCAAGGACCCTTCTCCCTACTACTGGGTACTAGGGTGGCAGACAGGCCTTTCGCCAGTAGGACAAGATCTAAACGGCCGAGGGACTTCCACATCGCTGCCAGGATAAGGAAGGTCGAGCTTCTTGTGGGGTTCTTAAAAGGTTGGGTAATTCTGTTACTTTTTGCAGGACCAGAGACTGGGGTGCGTGAGAAAAGATGGTATTTCATAACAAAATCATGACCAAAATAAATATAGCACAATAGTGATATCATTATTTTAGAAAGTGTGGAAATGTGGACAGAAATATTTATAAAAAAGGTACTTTAAATTGATAATTCTGATTTTTAATGTGTAACCATTTGCACAATTGATCAAGTAACTATTTATTAGTTCATCTATGTTTTCTATTTTTCTTGCCTATTGAAGTTTTTGTTTTGGCCGATTCTTGTGGTTAACCGAGTCCCATCCCCCAAGATCATAACAACATGATATTAATACATGCTAATGACCGATAACAACAATTTAACCATTTTTATGTTATGTTTATGCATCAAACTAATAAACCACTGCTGCAAAATCACAGCCCTCAAGTTTGATCGTAGACAAGAGTCTGTGGGAATTGGAAGGCTTTTAATAGCGGCAGCGTAGTGCCATAACACGCCCAACGCTTTCTTTCTTTCTTTCTTTCTTTGACTGGCCAAGGTCAACAAGGATCTTTAAATCTCAGCCAGTATAGTGTACCTGTCTTTTACGGCGCAAAGTAAAACACATAAAGATAAGTGTTTTGTCAAGCGGGAGACGCCCTTGTGAAATCGTGAACAGGATGTCTTTATCGGGCTTTGAGTTATGTGGGAGCCAATGAGGGCTGAGCTCCCCTGCTCTCCCACGAAGCTCGTAAATTCATATATCGTATATGCGATGCGCTACAACTACATAAGCGAGACGCAAATTTGGTTTCGACTTTGCATGGATGCTTTCAGGTTGCGATTTCTCACTTGTATTATGTGTATCGAGATCATCGACATGAAAAAAATGCATTTGGATAAGTCCAGGAGATTCCTTTTCAAAGTAAAGTGACAAAATAGGGTTTTACACCATGATTATAGGTTCAAATTATTAATTTGTAGTATGGTTTCAATTGGGGTTTCCAATCAAGGTAATTCTCATTATTATTATTATTATTATTATACTTTAGGTTTTTTGTTTTAATTTCTTAAATATTTTAAATTAATCTGGTAGGTTTTATCCTAATATATGTCTACATGTGTATTCTTTTAATTTGACTCATTTTATACATTTTACTTTATTCTTATCAGTTTAGTTCAATGTTTCTTTTAAAACATGTTTTATTTAATCATTAGTTACTGTATGATATTATTTAAATATTTTTTATTATTTATATGCTTTATAATTGTTATTTTCTATTTATCTTTTTTCTTTTTATGTTATAACTTTATTTTTTATGTTTAAGGTTTCAAACAATGGTTAGGGTTTCAGTTTAGTTTCTATATTGTATTAAGTTTTCAGACCAGGGATTCTTTTTTAAAAACTTGTATATATTGTATTGTTAGCTATTATGTTATGACTTAAATATTTTACCCATATATATATATTTTATTGTTTTGTTTTTAACTTATATTTTTCTTTGATGATTTATATTTTGTATTATTATTATTTTGAATTTCAGTTAAAGGTTTCAAACAATAGTGTCATTAACTGGAACAGGATGAGGACCCAAATGCGTGATGTTTCTCACACAAGCTTTTTATTTTACGGGAAATGGGGAGTCATGCACGTTAGGCAGCAGTCTGGCGTGGAATGATAGGAAGCCAGAGGCCAACGAGATCGATACCAATTGCCCGAGCAGATATCGGACAGGTGGGGTCGATACTGGACACGACCGGACAGACAGGATTGATATCAAAACAGGATATCGAAATTAAACAGGACAAAATAAACGGGAACAATACCGGACAGGAAATACCAACAGGAAACAGGACCGAGTCAAAATCTACGTCTTGCGGGTCAGAGGTTCGTTGACGGACTGAAAAAGGAAGAGTGAGAGCACTAAGCTTAAATAGACGGAAAGCCAATCCGTCAACGAGTCGCAGCTAGCGCCACACGGGCGGGGCCAATTGGGCGCCATGGCAACCATGACAAATAGTCAAGGTTTTAGTTTAGGGTTTCTGTTAAAAACGTTTTTTTCCAAATGTATCACTATTTATCATGTTAGTACCTAAATTTAATTTTGATAAGTTAATTCTGTTTTCAATATTGGACAGCTGCATATGAGCTTGCATAGGATGTCATTCGTTTTTGACTATTATACCTCAATGTTGTTTGTTGTTTTGACTACGATGCACTGTTAGCATGTCACTATTGTCCAATCAAGTTGCTGTTATTTGAAATCCCACACCCTCTAGGTTGGATCGGCTTTTGTAACCAAGGACTTTTAATAAAAAGTAAGGAATCAGGGCAGGGCTTTTACAACACGTTGGATATTTTTATCTCAGGTTTGGGCTCTCTCCTTTTCTCCTTGCAATTTCAAAATTCATTGATATATTCTTTCCATATTTTAAATGAGTTTATTAAACTATAAACTTCAATGTTTTTTTATATATTATCATTATTTTTTAATTTATTTTATTATTTATATTTTCATTTTTAAAATTATTTTGTTATTATTATTTCTTTTTAATGACCTTATGGGTTTATATTATTTAAAATCTTTAACAGTAATAGTTGGAATATTACAGTGTCTGAAATAACGTCTGCCCTGACCCCCGGGGCGTGCATCCTTTACGTCACAGGCGTCAAACAGGCGGCCCGCGGGCCGGATCAGGCCCGCTAAGGGATTGAATCCGGCCCGCGAGACAACACTCAGAGAAGCGCAAGAGAAAAACAAGCTGCAGGTTGAAATATGTCAACTTGATGTTGCCAAAGAAAGGTGCCTCGAACAAAGACAATGTAGTTGTATTTCTTTTTTTATCCCTCTCTCACTCTCTCCCTCTTTTCCACCCCTTTTCTCCCACTCTCTGTCTCTTTCACTCTCTGTGTCTCTCTTTTTCTCTTCCTTTGTTACTCTTTGTCTCCTTCTCTCTCTGTGTCTTTTTAATTTCTTTTGCTCTAACTTCCTTTTTTCCTTTTCTCTTTTTTCTCTTTCTCTTTTCCTACCCTTCGCGCTTTCTTTTCTCTTTTCTCTCCTTCTGTCTTACTATTTCTCTTTGGATTTCTTTCCTCCGCTCCCTTTCTTTCCCCCTCTCTAACGACTTCATCACTTTTGTTTCTCACGCTCTCGCCCTCTCTCTCTTTCTTTGTCCCGCCCTCTCTCCTTTTCCCTTCCTTTTTCTCTTATTTCTTTATCTCTCTTTTTCTTTCTCTTTAATCTACTTGTCTGGCCCCCAACAGAATGTTTGCTCTATTGTGTGGCCCCCGAGTTAAAATGAGTTTGACACCCCTGCTTTACGTCAAGCATACAACTTACACAACGTCCCTGCCTGGGTGGCCGACAACTTTTTCAAGAAAGGAAAAAATAGTCTTTCGTTTCTATTTTTTAATTTTTTTCAAATCAAACGTTTGCTTTATTCCGATTTCAAAATTTTCGTTCGGTTTGGAAATTTCGCTACCAAGCCTGCATTGAATAACTTCGTGCTCCCGGACTCTCCCATGCATTATCATTTTCCAAAGTAGACACACAGAGAACACTAGAAAAATGGAGAAGTGGTTGGGAATAAAGCCCAAACCTCAGCTCCAGAAGAAAGATTCGAAAGAAGCTAACAACATTTATGAGGTTACAAAATGTAAACGTGCATTAAAAACATCGTGGAAAGAGGAGGTCACGTGGCTTGTAGCAGACAACGCAACGCAAACATTGCATGAATGAAGATGAGTAATTACAGGTAAATACTGATGGCAGATGGAAAACAGCCATGTCATATACATGCAATGAATGTTATAAGAAGATTTATCCATCCATTCATCCATTAGCTGCACTGCTCATCCTCAGTAGGGTCGCGGGTAAGAAGATTTATAATAAACTTAATCATAAAGTGTTGTTCTGTTATATATTCTGATTATCAATCCTCAATACTTTGCAAAAATGTTTTTTTTGCTGCGATTAGTTGTATTAATGTGTTTCAAGTTGGGAAAAATGGGGCAGGCAACATTATTGCTGTGCAGGCAATTTTTCAGAGTTGTATGCCTTGGTGTCAGGTAACTTTTTGTCATGAGTTTCAGACACTGAATATTATCATATTCCAGGCATTCCTCAACAAACAGATTTATGATATGCTGCCATCGGTATTTTTATTATTCTTTGTAATGAATTTAAGAAATTGCCGTTCTTGTATCACTACCCCACTAATCCCTAAGTAGGGTTGAAAGTGCATTCCCTATGGAATCTTTGTTACTTAGCACCAGTAACTGTCAACTATACCTGTACTGTCTCATATATGCAATAGATTTCATACGTTTTACATCCCAAGGGGTCAATTTTACAGAAAAACATACACGTAGGGATTACCTCTATTTACAAACTGAATGATTTCATGAATAATTTTTCATAGAGCATATAATGTGTTAAAATCAAATTTGCCTACTTTCTTCTCAGCCAACAGTATGGTTAGCTTACACAAACGCATCAGGTACAAAGTAAACCCCACTTTGATCGCTCCAAAGTTAGCTCATTTTACACTAGCCAGTTTAGTGAGGAAGTTTACATTTTTGTATTTGTTCAATAAGGTTTTGTTTTCAAAGCAAGACTTTGGAATTAAATCGTTAGGAGAATCTCCCTCAAGAGTTTTTGCAAAGCTCACGAAAGTCAAGGCAACAGTCCAGCACTTTGGCTCACCGTGTAAATACTTAGCCAGAAGCCCTAGCGACTCTTGCTTGTTTTTTCAACTCTGTTTCCCAAACCTCTTTCTTTGTTGACCAATCACAGGCAGCCCTCAGGCTCCATTATCCTCCATGGGCACCAATTAGACGTCACCTTCTCTCATCCACAGCGTGACCCCTGCATCAGCAGATGCTCGACAAATAACACGACAGCCATCTTTCTCCTCTGTCATCTTCGCAACGTCCCTCCTCCGCGTAGGCCACGCTGGCGCTTTGATTTCATTTTCGTCGTTCTAAATTAATTACGCTCGATGCCGTGAGGAGTTTATTCATTTATCGCTAGAACATGGAAGAAATTGCATTAGATGGGATGTCTCCCGACCACCGCCGCAACTTCCCTTAGGAGGCTCGTCTTCCAAAAGCCACTTGATTGTTGAGAGAGTAATAATGCAGACCCCGTTGCAGTGCTTATAATATTATTTTTCTATGTAGGGGTGGTTGAAGTAGGGGTGTCAATTAAAATAGCATATTTTTAAGAGATAGAAATAAGTTAAGAAGGATGAAAGGGTAATGTGTGCATGTGAGTGATTAATAGAGCGCATTTAATTACAAGAAAATGATTTTTGGCACTTCAAATACGAGATGATATCAGAAGGAAAAAGTAATGCATTAAATTAAAAAAATACACGTGTGTATATATATATATATATATATATATATATATATATATATATATATATATATATATATATATGTATATATATATATATATAATTTAATATCTTATCTCAAAATTCTGCACAAAATACTCCATTGTGACAGTATGAAAAAGTTTTTTTTAAACTTTTTTTGAATTTATTAAAAATAGAAAACTAAGAAATCACATTTACATAAGTATTCACAGCCTTTGCTTAATACTTTGTTGATCCACCTTTGGCAGCAAATACAGCCTCAAGTCTTTTTGAATATGATCCCACAAGTTTAGCACACCTATCTTTAGGCAGTTTTGCCCATTCTTCTTTGCAATAAGTCTCAAGCTCAATCAGGTTGGATGGGAGACGTTTGTGCACAGCCATTTTCAGATCTCTATAGAGATGTTCGATCGGATTCAAGTCTGGACTCTGGCTGGGCCACTCCAGGACATTCACGGAGTGGTTCTGAAGCCAATCTTTTGAGATCTTGGCTGTGTGCTTTGGGTCGTTGTCCTGCTGAAAAATGAACCTTCGCCCCAGCCTGAGGTCAAGAGCGCTCTGGAGCAGGTTTTCATCCAGGATATCTCTATATATTGCTGCATTCATTTTTCCTTCTATCCTGATGAGTCTGCCAGTTCCTGCTGCTGAAAAACATCCCCACAGCATGATGCTGCCACCACCAATGCTTTACTGTAGGGATGGGATTGGCCTGGTGATGAGCGGTGCCTGGTTTCCTCCAAATGTGGCGCCTGGCATTCACACCAAAGAGTTCAATCTTTGTCTCATCAGACCAGAGAATTTTGTTTCTCATGGTCTGAGAGTCATTCAGGTGCTTTTTGGAAAATTCCAGACGGGCTTCCATGTTCCTTTTACCAAGGAGTGGCTTTCGTCTGGCCACTCTACCATATAGGCCTGATTGGTGGATTGCTGCAGAGATGGTTGTCCTTCTGGAAGGCTCTCCTCTCTCCACAGAGGAACGCTGGGGCTCTGACAGAGTGACCATCGGGTTCTTGGTCACCTCCCTGACTAAGGCCCTTCTTCCCCAATCTCTCAGTTTAGAAGGCTGACCAGCTCTAGGAAGAGTCCTGGTGGTTCCAAATGTCTTCCATTTACGAATAATGGAGGCCACTGTGCTCATTGGGACCTTCAAAGCAGCATAAATTTTTCTGCATCCTTCCCCAGATTTGTGTCTCAAGACAATCCCGTCTCGCAGGTCTAGAGACAGTTCTTTTGACTTCATGCTTGGTGTTTGTGCTCTGACATGCACACTCAACTGTGGGGCCTTATATAGACAGGTGTGTGCCTTTCCAAATCATGTACAATCAACTGAATTTACTCAGATACTCTAGTAAGTCACATGACACTGCTGTTATTTTAAACAGCACGATATATATGATTTTCTGTTATATTGTAGTTTTTCATTTTTTTTTAGGAATAATAATTTAAAAATCCTTATGAATTTTTCTTTTCTTATTTAATTAAAACATGTATATAATCCCAACAATATAAAAAACATATTTTTGGGAGATTATTTAATACGAATTATTGTTATTATCTATTATCTATATTCGCACACCTTGTACGATTGCAGTGACGACATGCACATGAATCAATACAAGTTGTGGATTTTGGTGTTTTTCTTCTGCATAAATGAGGGTTGCTTGCAACAAGATTACCACTGATCCTTTCCTACTACTCTTATCAATTTTTTTAATGCCCTGATATCTCTTCTTTCGGTCACGCACAGTGATACCTTTATCGAGTGTACTGTACAGACGCTCCCCGACTTACAAACGAGATGCATTCCGGATGATCGTTCGTTAGTTGAATTTGTTCGTTAGTTGCTTCTGTGCTATATTTTGTATGTTAATGGTTAATATAAGAATGTTTAAGGCTTAAGTAATCTCTATTGTATTGTACAAAATAATAAACATTTAATAAAATAAAATGCTCTATAAAGATAAAGTGAAGTTTTACTTACTTTTGGGACTTGCGCTTCAAGAGGTCCTTCTCCTTCAATATGAAAGCACATGTCTGCAGTTCAACCAGTGGGAAAGAAACGAAAGCAAGCTGACAGACAATTTGGAATGATTTATTAAGCAGATATGGACAAATTATAATTACATCACATAATTCATTTTTCTAGGCCAGCAGAGAAGGCCTTGCAGGCCATGACAGCTTATCAGTGCTTAATCAGCCAAGAACTGAAGCTACCTTCATTATCCTCACATTGCTCTGGGGGACCCTCTTGTTCTACATTTGGGAAATGCCAGGGAACCGAGGCCCCGCCCCTCACAACGTAAAGTAAAAATTCAAATTTCATTGACCACAATGTCTCCCTTTTGGAAATTATTATCAGTTATAACTGTCCTTGATGTGCCCTTGTCTTTAAGAGCGATATGGTAGATTTATGTTTGCCCCTCAGGCGTTAGGCTCGTGGAGGGTGGAGGGGGGTGTATTTCATCTCATAAATTAGCAGCTGGTCATGAGTAAAATCGGAATGAGTGGGCGAGCATGCTTTGCTTTTAGATATTGTTGCTTTTTTAGTGTGCTGTATGCTGTAATTTATTTATCTTGTGCATTTTGGGTGTAGTTTGTAATTTTTTAAAAATAAAACGAATACATAAAATAAATAAAGAAAAACAAAGTTGTGAACAGGGCAGCACGGCGGCGCAGTGGTTAGCGCTTGTGCGGCACAGTTCATGTCATGGGAACCTGTCGTGGGTTCAAATCCAGCTCCAGACTTTCTGTGCGGAGTTTGTATGTTCTCCCCGTGCTTGCGTGGGTTTCCTCCGGGCACTCCGGTTTCCTCCCACATTCCAAAAACATGCATTTCAGGTGAATTGGCCGGTCCAAATTGTCCCTAGGTGTGAATGAGCGAATGCGTTGTCTGTCCCCGTGTGCCCTGCAATTGGCTGGCAACCAGTTCAGGGTGTCCTCTGCCCACTGCCCGAAGATGGCTGGGATGGGCTCCAGCCCCCCCGCGACCCTAATGATGATAAGCGGTACGGCTAATGAGATGAGATGAGATGAAAGTTGTGAACACAATAAATTAACCGGTGTTAATTTAACACTCGTAAATCACTGAGTGTTAAACTCTACTCTTTAAATGTTAAATCAACACTGTAAATGAGTTCACTTAAATTAACCATTGTTAAATTACTGCAACTACTGATCCCCTCTGCCGGAACCAGGTAGTACCACAACACTTAGCGTCAGAACGGAATGGGGTGCATTCTTATTTACATTGGTTTAACGTACTTAGTGGCTCATAAATCATAAATCGGGACAAATTCCCCGGACAGCCACCATGTCGCGCATCTATAGATTTCAGCCCTTTAGTATGTGTTGTATTAATACTTGCTTTAGCAATTTCTTCCTGTATATATTGAATCTTCTTATTAAAGAAGACCATAAAGTCATGGGCTGAATGGGTGGAACTACCTGGGATAATCTGTTGCCTTGTAAGTGATGCTACAGTGTCGAAAAGGATTTTGGGGTAATTATTTTGTGACTCAATCATCTTCGAAAGGTAGGCCCATTTTGCAGAGGCCAGGGCCGCTTTATACTTTAACAGGCTGTCACACCAGGTTTGATGGAAAACCTCAAGCTTGGTAGCACGCCATTTTCTTTCAGATTTCCTGCATTCTTGTTTAAGGGATCTAGTTTCATCAGTAAACCAAGGCTTGCATCTTTTAGGTCGTGATTTAAGCCGTATTGGCGCTACTGAATCCAGGACATGACATCTGAGCCCTTTATTGTTACCTGTGGTGTTCCGCAGGGTGCAGTGCTTGGCCCCCTTCTTTTCAGCATTTACATGCTTCCATTAGGTGATATTATTCGCAAGTATAATATCAGTTTCCACTGCTACGCAGATGACACTCAATTATATCTTCCGTTGGAGGAATCTGCCACACTAAAATGTGGAAATTTGGAGGCCTGCCTCACTGAGATAAAAGAGTGGATGTCACTCAATTTCTTGCGTCTTAACTCTAAAAAGACCAAAATGTTAGTTATTGGCTAAATGCCTTGACTTATTCTCAAAAACTGCTGTGAAAATTGACAAATGTCAAATCACACAGAGTGACTCAGTTAAAAATTTAGGTCTCATATTTGACCCCGATCTGTCCTTTCAAACAGATGTGAAGAAAAATTACTAGAACCGCTTTCTTCCATCTTCACAACATTGCTAAAATTCGTCCTATGCTGTCTCAGTCGGATGCGGACATTATGAAATGAAATGAAAATGAAATGATCTGCATTTATATGGCGCTTTTCAAGTCAATGACTTCCCAAAGCGCTTTACAGTGTGCTTCACATTTCCCAATAGCGGCCGTGCAGCCATGTAAGGCGCTAACCTGCTTATTGGGGGTATTAGGGGTTCAGTGTCTTACCCAAGGACACTTCGACATGTAACACGGACAAGCCGGGATTCGAACTCGGATCCCTTGATCCCAAGACGAGCGCTCTACCTCCTGAGCTACTGCCTTCATGAGTTTGTTACCTCCCGTCTCGATTACTGTAATGCACTACTCTCCGGTCTCCCGAAGTCCAGAATCAAGAGTCTTCAGCTGGTACAAAATTCTGCAACGAGGCTTTTAACTAGGACAAAAAATTCGATCACATTACACCGATTTCGGCTAACCTGCATTGGCTCCCTGTTAATCTAAGATGTGATTTCAAGGTTCTCTTAGTATTTTACAAAATCATACATGGACTTGCTCCCTTATATCTTTCAGATCTGATTTCCCCCTATGTTCCGGTCCGAAGCCTTCGTTCTGTGAGCGCCGGTCTTCTGGTGATCCCAAGAGCCAAGAAGTGTTCCACTGGGTCTAGAGCATTCTCCATCCGGGCACCGGTGCTGTGGAATGCTCTTCCCATAGAGATCCGATCTGCAACCTCAGTGGAAATGTTTAAATCTAAGCTTAAAACACACTTTTACTCTATAGCATATGAATAACCTATACTTTTCGTGGACAATATCTCCATCCTTTGCTGTCTGGTAATCCTGAAAGGGGGATGCCACATGTGCGGTCCCTTCTTAAGGTTTCTTCATTTTCCTCATGTTGAGGTTTTTGAGTTTTTCCTTGCCCTCATGTTGGTTCCAGATCAGGGGATGGTGTAATAATAGTCTGAAAAAATAGTCTGTGTAATAACCTGTGAAGCCCTAGGAGACTCTTTGTGATTAAGGGCTATACAAATAATAATGACTTGACTTGATGTGATACAGCGTGATTAGTTGTTGCAGCCCTGCTTATAACACTACCTCAGTGCACATGTTCCTTATATACAAGTGTTAAATTAACATAGGTAATTTTACTGTGTAGCCCCTCTTTACGGCATCACCCCCACAACATCAGGAATTAATGATTTCCTTGGCCCAAAAATTTCAAACATAGCGATCTTCTTGTACCTATAGAGTTACCTCTCTAAGATGTTTTGTCTAGTATTGGTCAACATCATACAAAATGCTTGTCTGCTATTGGTTTGCGTTACGGAATCCTAAAAATGTTGATGGACTAATGGCTGAACAGTTTCCTGCAATGCCTTTCTTCATTCAGTTCATAAACTTATGTGCCTCAAAAAGCCTTCGCAAGTAGGCGATTAAAATGTTTTTATTTTTTATACTATTATTGTTCACCTGGGATCTAAAGCTTGCAGGATGCTAACTTGGAAAAGCAAAATCATGATAATCGTAGAAACAAAGCTCGCTATAATCAAGTAATATAAAGAACACACATGCATCGTTAAGGAATATGGCCGTGACCAATCGACGATCAGGACTACAAGAATAGGTAACCTTCTGCAAGCTTGACACACCTCATAAGTGGATTATTTTAAGATAATTTCCGTTTTTAATCCACCCTTGCTATCACCTCACACCCTGCATCCACCTGTTACTCAACTCAACCAGCTCAAGTCACGTCATACCAAAACGAAATCCAATATAATTTTTCCTTTATATGTATATTTTGTATAACGTTGTCTAATCATATACAGATATAATATGCATGAGTGGCACTTACTCTGTATTATTTTGTTATTTCAATAGCTTATATGGGGTAACTAGGGTTCAGAAAGTATTGGCTAATTACCATTGGTTTCGATCTGCCATCCTATAACACCTTAAGATTCCCATCTCAGAAGGGATTTACGTCGTATCCCGGTGGTCTACTCTACTATGAACTATATACATTTTTAGATTATATTCTAAAAGCCAGTGTGAGTGCCAAGCAAGTGGATTTATCAAATGTAGTGGCAGTCCACTACATTTACCACATCCTTGATAGATGACCAATTATTGTCAGATGACATTCGTCGTTAGCATATTTTGGGACAATAAACGATTCAAAGATCTACTTCCCAAAAAGAAAGACCGATAATACCATATGTTACTATAATTTCTTCCTCCTCTTGCTTCGTTCCTTCCTTTTCTGCATTTCCTCTCTTCTCGTCTTCGTCTAGAGATGAATCGCTTACATTGATCCGTGCCTCTTTATTGCCTCCGTCAGCATTCGTAAAGCTGCTTGAAAAGAAGAAGACGGGCCCTGAAAGGGAGGACGGAATCAACACGGAATGTAAAGTGATAGGAAAAAAAGTGTTGCAGGAAATGAAATGTTCAGAGTGGGATCATTTGCGTTGAATTGCATCAGGGTGCATCCGCCGGTCGTTTACATTCGAGTGTTTAATGTGAGCGCGTGTTTGGGAAAAAAACGGAATTGGCAGCAGGGGATTGATGCAGTTTGCTTTGCTTGGATTTCTATTTGGTCAGCCTCGATAGATAAACCAATGTAGCGTGCGAGGGCACAAACGGCAGTCAGGTGGGTTAAGATACACAACAGGAAAATCTATTCAAGCGCTTGTCCAGCATGCGACATTTACTGGTTTTAATCCTAAATCCAATGTCTTGTTTGTAGCATCGTTTAATCAAGTTTTATGTACAATGAAAAGTCCTTTGTTTGCGTGTGGGAGTGCAGTGTGTTGAATAAATAACATTGAAAGGCAGTATTTGGATTAGGAGTGTAATTGTTTTGTTGCTTTGGTGCTGAATGTCATCCAAAAGTTTACCCCTCTCCCCTCTTTGCCCCCTTCCACGCTCCCCATTGCAGAACAGAACTTTAACTTTCTGCCACAACATCTCAATATAATAGCTTCCATACAGAAACTTGAACATTTAACTTCACAATGTACACGGAGCGTGCGTCGTAACTAATAATTTGTCACGACCCAGAATGGAATCTCGGACTCAATTGCGTTCGTTTTAAAGGAATCTTTTTTGGATTGAGCTGACACAGCTGGCTTTGGAAGCCGATGGTTGTCGCTAGCAGCGTTGGACGGAATGTCAGTTCCGTGACAGGTAGGCAGAATCAATACGTCTTAGCGGGCAGGTCGATGGCCAGGGCAGGAGAGTAGATCGTATACGCGGGTCAGAAACAGGTCGGAACCCAAGGCAGGAATCAAAACAGGAGAGTAGTCTTTGGTACTTGGTAATCTGGCGAAACACACATGAACACAGAAGTACGGTCTGACGTCCTTGTCTGGACGCTGACTGCTTAAGAAGAGAACGTCAGCCAATCAGAGAGCGCGCTACAGCGAGCCAAACGATTGCCACAGGTGTCTTCACTTCGGCAATCATGACATAATTAACATGAAACCAAGTACTTACTAGCTGACTAGTGAATAAATCACAAGGTAATGGCAACTGCATAGATCTGGTAACCACTAGATTTAAAGGGGCAGAACTTTAGCTTTTTGCTTTAAGGTTTAAATAGGGACAGCTTCTAAAGAAACTTCAACATTGAACCTAAAAAAGGACAAGGAACGCGGATAGTAACTTACAACTGACATAAAACCAGGTGATTGACAGTTGATTAGTGACTGGCAGCTTAAGAATCACATGGACATAGCAACTGCATGGCAACTGAGAATCAATATATTTCAAGGGACATATCAGCTGTACATGAATTGTCAAGGTCAGTTTAGAAAACCAAATGCAAAGCAACTTAAACATCATAGAAACGTATTACATTACATGGACTTATCAATTACATAACAACTGACAAGTAATATGGCAAAACTGCATCATTGCATTCGTTCAACATATCAGAAGGAAATCTACTGCATGACAACTGACAAAAACCTCAGAAAGCTGTGAATGCATAGCAACTGACATTTAGACACCAGAAGTGACACAACGTCAGCACACCTGCAGACAACTTATGAATTACAAGTGGCATTACCATTTTCCTAGCAAACTGACCACTCTAATATCACAGGTGGATTATAAACTGTGTATCAACTGACGACTAAAAAAAGCACTAGGGATATTTCTATTTTCTTAGTAACTGCCTACTGCAACATCTTAGGTGGCATAGAATCTGCATAGCAACTGACACCACAAGGGACATAAAAACAACACATTGGAAGACAACTAAGAGGCGTTTTTATTTTCTTTGCAATTGACTGCTCTAAAATCACGAGTGGCATTGAAATTTAATAACAACTGACAACAATAATCACAAAGGGCATTTCCAATTTCTTAGCAACTTACCACTCCAAAATAACACGTGGAATAAAAACTGCATAGCAACTGGAAACTAACATAATTGGGTGCATAATAATCTCTTAGTAACCGTCAATAATCCAATGAACATAAATAAATGTGAAATGTCAAAATAAAATACATACAGAATATTATGACACATCAAAACTATCATAACATATAATGCAGTCATAACTTTTATTTTGATTTGATAGTTTTACTACTTCACAGATCAATCAACATTCATATATCAGACGTCTCTTCAATCGTCGTGCCGTGCTTGTTTCTTTTCCTTCTTGCTACCATCTGCGAGAAATAATTATTCCCAAACAAGCACTCCCTTGGGTGGGATTGAGTTTACCGGAGCTACCTTCATTAAAACATAATAACAAATATAAAAAAACACCACAGCTGTGTGGATTTTTTAAAAATCTGCATATCTAACAACTCCAAAATCATACAAGATAAAAAATGATCTCAATGTCTAACCAGGAAGTGTGGCATATGGCACACATGTCTCTCCCGGGAGCCATCAATACTTCCAAGCATAGCCGATGTCCTTTGTCTCTTGTTATCGCTCAAAATGTCCTTGCGTGCAATCTCAACTCGACCGCTACAAAAACTGCTGCACGGAAACGACGCATTCGGAAGGTAGATTAATGACAAATTCGAAATGACAAGAGGAAATGTAAATAAGGCTCGTGTACGTCGGCCTCGGCCTGCAGCCAATACAAGAGCAACCGATTTACATAATAGAGTCGGACAATGCTCGGGAAAAAAACGTAATATATCCCGTACTTGTGTCAGCATAAGCAAAGTGCAAACTATGGCAGAAGACAATGACACGGCATTAAAGATTAGCATGTCTGGAAACGCTCCCCCAAAAGACCATCTGTGTTTTTATCACGAGCGATTGGCGACTCCACGCCGGCGCATGCCTGGCATTCGAATTTAGTTACTGCTCGTTTGTGTTCCGCGGATCGCCCGGGGGAAATGATGAAATACGACATGATATGTTGCTGCCTGTCACCAGTGATTCTAAGTGCTGTAGAATCTTAATTTTTGTTATCATTCAGGAGAGTTCACCATCCCATAGGAGATGGAATGCAGCAGGCTCATGTCGAACCAAAGCGGCTCCCTAGAGGGAATGAATGTGTTTTTCGTTTGACATCCCTCTCTATGGTCAAGATTAAACTGATAATAGTCTTAGACAAAGATGCCAATTAATTTATCGTCCCACGCTGTCGTTAAAATTTAAAAAGGAAACACAATGATAGACAACAAACGTCAAGTCACGTTTATTTGTTTAGCCCCTAACCACAGACTATTAGAGACTACAGAATGTTATTCCACCATCTGGTTTAAAACCTACATGAGGGCAAGGAAAACCCCGAAAAACCCAGCATGAGGGAATTGAAGAAACCTTGAGAACACACCAATGAAGCGCTCATTAAATCTGCCGAAATCCCAGGTTAGACCTGGTTTTAGAGTTTAAAACATAGATCACCAACCTACAAGTTTTCCCAAATAATCATGTTATTACTATGTTATTAGAACTAGGGTTGGAATAGGCTCAGTCAGCTGCTAAAACATCATGCCACCTAGAAATGAAATTTCATAGATAACCACAATGACTCATCTCTGGTGAGCTATTTTCGAAACCGGTCTCTGGTCTTTCTGTGTTTTATAAATCTGAATCTGAATAAATTTGAATTTGTTTTTGTAGCGACAAAGTTAATTGGATGCAATGTTTTTTTCCTTATTATTTGTTTGGGTGGGTGAAATTGATCAAACAAAATTATGATCTTGATGTTATCACAATCTTTGGATTTTATTTTTTAAGCACAATTTCCAATCATTCTTCTTTCATGCTTCACTGTAAGACTTTTGTACCCAATTACCATTTGTGTTTCCTATTTACTAAAAGAAAAAAAATGACATTTTAGGGAATATATTTACTCTCTGGACAGGGTTCAACATGAGGTATTAATGCAAGACTTAGCATGGCAAAAGTGCCAGCAGCTAACATTAGCATTAGTATTTAAGGTACAGGAAACTGGCTAAATTATTTAGCGGTAAATGCTAAATTATCCCCCCAACCCTCATGAGAATAAGCTGTTGGAAAATGAATGAATGCAAAAGTTGTGCAAACGGCTAGAATTAAACCAGCCACCAGAAAAAAACAAACAAAACAAAGTAACAAACAAAAAGACAAAAAAGTGCGTCCAAAAAAAACAAACCAGTTACATAGAACAAACCTAACATGGAAGTGGAAGAAAAAAATTGAGATGACAATAAAAGAGAAAGACATGACCCGACAGCCTCAGTTGTCACCACAATCCTTAAATACCTTTTCTTTTATTAGTCAGGTTTGTGGGCTGGTCTGTCCACCCTTTGACATCCCCTGGAGAATGGTGGTGTCAAAGATCCCTCAAACATTTAAAAAAAAAAATTGTGATCTTGTTTAAGTCATTCAAGATCGAATATCGTTATATCGGCCACGTTGCAACACAGGTCTCAAGACTTCCGAAGGACAACGCCATCAAAGACGCAGCACCCCCAATAATGCTATTGAACCATTCGTACTGGGTCAGCACTTTGGCTGTGATGAACCCAAGGTCGTCTCCTAGCCCGAGATCTGACAGCATCCGAATCTTCAGAGGAATATGTGACAAGCATTTTCGCTGAGTCTGCTAAATTCGAATCAGCTGTTGATGATTCCAAGGACAAAGTCTGGAATAAGAAATGCAAAAACTAAATAGGTCAGGGAAAAGCTCAGTTTACTTATTGAAGCACTACTTATACCTTATCAGAAAAAAATCCAGGCACTTAAAGAGTGTTGGTGACCCAAAATATAATGTGTGCTATTTATAGTACAAGTCATCTATAGAATACAAAAACCAAATTTGCGGGGAAAATTAAGTGAACCTTTGACAGTACTATACAGTTAAGATCCAGGAAACCACTGTCCTCCAGCAGGCGTCAACAGGCAGATGAACTATTACTCATCACCTGCTCCTGACTCTATTTACGAACACAGAATTAAAGGACTGTGCCAACAGCAAAAGCTGGAGGATCATTGTTTTTCCTTGATTTTACTGATCTCCTGCCTGGGTATACCTGTGCTTTAGCTATTCTGGACCAACTGAACTTTGTCAACCGTGTTTTCCAAACCGTGCTTTGTTACTCATTTTTGCCTCCCTGTCATGTGTGAAGCACCTTTTAGGTAATCCCCCTCATGTAAACTACTGTCAATCAGCTTGTGTGTCAAGGCACATAAATTCAAGGCACTTAAAGAGTGTTGGCAAACCAAGATCTAATAGGTGCTGTAAATAACTGATAAAACGCAAAAAAAAAAAAAACACAACTAAAAAAGTCAAGGAGACTATCTGTTAACCTAATCTGTTCGTCATCACCCACACTTGACTCTTATCAGGAACCCATGACTGTGCCGACAGTAAAAGCTGTAAGAGCGCTGTCTGCCCTTGGTCTTCCTAATCTCTTGCCCGAGTATACCTCATCTCATCTCATCTCATCAGCTGTACCGCTTATCCTCTTTAGGGTCGCGGGGGGGCTGGAGCCCATCCCAGCCATCTCCGGGCAGTGGGCAGGGGACACCCTGAACTGGTTGCCAGCCAATCACAGGGCACATGGGGACAGACAACTCACTCGCTCATTCACACCTAGGGACAATTTGGACCGGCCAATTCACCTGAAATGCATGTTTTTGGAATGTGGGAGGAAACCGGAGTGCGCGGAGAAAACCCACGCAAGCACGGGGAGAACATACAAACGCCGCACAGGAAGTCTGGAGCTGGATTTGAACCCACACAGGAGGTTCCCATGACATGAACTGTGCCGCACATGCGCTAACCACTGCGCTGCCGTGCTGCCCCTGAGTATATCTATCATTTATCTATTCTGGACTTTGTGAGGGGGTCACTCCCTGTGTTTTTTGTTACCGGTTCCCCCCCTCCAATGTGACCTCATTTACAACACTTTCTCGTCAGCTTATGTGTCTACTTTTGGTAACACCACACCAAAAGAATGACTGTAATCTTCGTAGGAAAAAAAAATGTTGGCACTCAAAGAATCTTGGTGAACCAAGTTCTAATGTGTGGTATTTATGAACTAAATGCAAAAGAACTAAATGCATCAGAAAAAAATCATCATTAACTTAATCTGTTCCTTGACCACCGCACCCAACTCTAATTAGAAACCCAGTAATAAAGGCCTGTGCCAACATCAAGAGCTGTCAGCTCAATGCTTGCACTGATGGTCTGCCCATGTACATCTGTACTATACATAGCTTATCAAAAATTAATTAAGGCACGTTAAGAGTGTTGGTGAACCAAGATCTAATGTGTGCTCTATGTTATAAAATCCATCTGAAAACCTTTTCTTCCATCATAGTCTGGTGTCTTCCTCGCAGTCTATAAAAAAGACATCACTGTGAGAGTAGAGAGGGGGTTTGGGGGGTAGAGTAGGAGGCTGCGTTGAAGTGTAGCTCGTGTTAAGGGAGATGCTGGCAAGGGAGTCAGGGTGGCCAGTTATCTCAACAAGATAGGGGGGTAGAAAAAGATGTGAAACGCTTGAAGGTGAGCTAAGAAAAAAAAAAAAAAGAATAGTGCTGAGAGGATAGCGAGGTGGTGCGGGAAGGGGGGTGGTCGAGTGTCAGGAAGACACAGAAGGGTATTGCTGCATAAGCAGTCCGTCCAGCTGCCGGGACGGCCGAACTCGATGGAGACGGGCGCTGTCAGGACTCTCATCAGCATCTCTCTTTCTGATCATAGCCATTTCTTCGTTCCTCCCCCTCGCCCTCTGCCCTTTAATATTCATTCCAGTAGTACCTCTTGTTTTTCTTGCCAGGTGTCCTGTCTTGCCGTTGTTGTCTTATTCTATTTCACTGCCTGGCAGTTGCACAATGGAAAGGTAATGAATAGCTATGCATGCTATTACTTGTCTAGACTTGTTTTTATGAATTTGTCAAGTCAGGGTACAAAAAAGTTTGGGACAAATTGAAAGGTTCCATATGCTGGGGAAAGTTTAATCCAAGGGTGGGCAAACTACAGGCTGTGGGCAACATACAGCCCAGTCCTACGTGCGGTATGTTTTATTTTTTTGTTTTCTAGTTTGGACAGTTTCTTGTTTTGTTCACACGTTTATGTTTTTCTTTTCTCCAAATAAAGAATTTTTAGAGCACCCTTGCCTCTTTCCTTAATCAAAATTAAACAATAATACAAATGGAATCAAAATGTATTTATAGAGCTTTCTGGAATATTAATTGTAACTCCAAAGTCGTGTTCAACAACATTCAATCCATACACACACACACACACACACACGCACACACATAAAATGGCTGAAATAGAACCAATAAGCAATGTCATCATCCTTTTTTAGCATTTCGGCATTTTATGAAATATATTTACTTTCTCGGCAGAAAAATTTAATTTAATCAATTTGCATTAGCGGCTAGCGGTCGGGACAACAATCCTAGCATTAGACTTATTGGTTATGGTCCAATAATTAGCATTACCTGCAAGGCTCATGGTTTGTACACCTTTTTTGTGGCATATTTAAGCACTTTTAAAGGACTTGCAAATCAAATTTTTCAATTATCTAAGTACGATTAAAAGTATGTATTTTGAATATCCACCAGAGAGCAGGGTCAGTTTAATTTTTAAGCAGACTAGTTAATCATTGCAATAATTTCAAACATCTATGAGCACTTCACCCCAGATTCAAGCACATTACAATAATTGAAAACAAAACATTAAAATTCCCGCATTTTCAAGGATTTCAAGCGCCTGTACAAACCCTGTAAAGTGATTCACACGGCTCTCATGTGGAGAAGTGGTCGGAAAATAAAGGAGGGGTAGAGTGCCGTTAACTACTAAAGCTAAGCTAGCCGCTAAAGGGACGATATCTGCTAATATGACTAGCAATTACCTTAGCAAAACTATGTCCTAAATCCAAGTGGAGAGACCTCCAGCAAAGAACAGTCCCCAGAGACGTCTCCAGTACCGAAATAGCTATTAAGGCTAAAGTGAAAATTATTCCAGTGATCCCACTGAGTTATGAAATTGGTTTTGGATAGGAGCCAATGCTAACGTAGCATCAACTTTCTCTTTCAGGAACTAGGGGTGGTCGTAATAATAAAAGCCGAGATGAGATTTCAACAAGGTTTGAAATCTATTGCGTTGGATGGCATAAAATGTAACTCTCCCTTTCCTTAGTAAGTATTCTTGTTTTTAGCAAGAATATCAAATGTAACATCAAACAGTTCGGTATCTCATCATCACGCCCACCGCGATTGGAAGACTATCTAAGTTTGTGAAATGGCTTCAGGTACTTTTTGGGATTCAAAAACGGAGACTCAAATTTACCATATAAATTGTTTTCTGCTTTGTATAACGTCTGGAGGCGTAATCGCAAACAAATACACCATGATCTCATGAAAAAGAAAGCTTGAGTATTTACTCAGTGGAATTATTTGAGAGTATTTACCTGAGTTTAACACAAAGACATTGATAAAACAGTTCAATAATATTATTTTTAAATAATGTGTTAGACTTAAAGCGAATTATTTTATAATTTAAAGTAGCTAGGACGCTGCGGTTTAATTTAGGCCGTATTCATTTGATCAGAATTGATTGATTTGTCTGTTATTGATATATTTTTCAAACATTTCACAAGTTGTCAACCTTGTCGCATTTTAATGAAGAAAAGTTTGGTGAGCTGTTAGTTTTTTTTTCTCCAAGTAAACTCAATTGTATGCGTCTATCTTAACACAACAAGTAACTGTCATAATTAATGATGTGTCTCAACTGTGCCTGCTCATTTGGCACCACCCGCCGCGCGTTCTGTTTGGTTCCCTGTCACTATTTGAACCCTGTCCTATCAATCCCCTGTTGTCAGTCCGTCAGCGAACCTCAGTGTATACTAGGCAAGCCTTTTTTGACCCTGACTCCCACCTGTCCTGTTTTTGCTCCCGTCTGTCTCCAGCTACGACCTATTTTGATCCTGACCACGGCTGCTCTCCGGTCCCGACTTCCAACCCGTTTTTGATCCCGACCACATCTGCTCTCCCGTCTCGGCTTGTCACCCGTTTCTGACCCCGACCATGTTTATGCTCTCCTGTCCCGGAGACTATTGACCTGTTTTTCCGTCCTTGACACTGCCATCGCTCGCTACGGAAGTTCCACTTCCGTGTTCGGATCACAATCTGAGTACAAGAGCGACTTGCTTCCCACGTATAGCGAACACCGGATCCTCTTTCCTTTTATATAACTTGTGAGAAGCGTAACGCAATTGGGTCCTGATCCGTTCTGGTCCTGACAGTAACATAGGTTTTAATCTACGAAAATATTTTACGAAATATACCTAAATCTTAACTTTTTTTCTATGTATTTGAGGGATTTGCAGCAATCTAACCAGTACGATAAATTGTCTAACGCAAATGCTACTGTAGCTCAAAGCGCTAAAAGCTAATAAGTTAGCCAGAGTTAGTTTTTCATTTTCATATGATTACTGTGTAAATATAACCATAGGTTTCTTTCAATAAAACATAATTGAGACTAAACCTTGAATTACATTTTTTTTGATTGAGAAATATGACTTATAACATAAATCTATTTACCTTTTCTGAATTTAATTTTTGTTCATTTATGACTTGCTAGCTCCATTAGACGAGAGCAAATGCTCCGCCTGTGTTAGCATGCTAGCGTACACACCATATGTTGAGGTAAGATCTGTTGTCTGCCATTACACACACCAATTGGAACGTGGCTACTATCTCTTTACTAGCAACAAGTTAGTACATTTGCTGAAGTTACTTTGTCAGTTTATTATTATTGCAGGTTTAATAGAACCATTAAGTTACTTTTCTGATACACATGGTTTACTGCTTAAAGTAAAAGGATTCAGGGCTAACCACTCTACTGAGACAGCTCTGATTAAGGTAACCAATGATCATAATGAAGTGCTTTGAGAGACTGGTTAAAGAGCACATCACCTCCAGTCTCCCCTCCTCATTCGACCCCTTTCAGTTTGCCTACAGGACAAACCGCTCCACCAGGGATGCCATCTCCTCTGCGCTTCACCTGAGCCTGACACATCTAGAGGAGAAGAACACCCATGTGCGGATGCTGTTCCTGGACTTCAGTTCAGCATTCAACACCATCATCCCACAACATCTGGTAGACAAAATGAGACTCCTGGGTTTCAACACCCCCCTGCGGAACTGGCTGCTGGACTTCCTCTGTGACAGACCCCAATCAGTGCGGATAGGTCAGAACAGTTCAGATGTCATCTACCTCAGCACGGGTTCCCCCCAAGGCTGCGTCCTAAGCCCCTTGCTGTTCACCTTGATGACACACGACTGCGTCCCTAGGTCCGCCACAAACCACATCGTGAAGTATGCTGACGACACAACAGTGGTGGGCCTCATCAGGGATGACAACGACCTGGCCTACAGAGAGGAGGTGGAGCAGTTGGTGGGCTGGTGCAGGGACAACAGCCTGGTCCTGAATGTTGACAAAACTAAAGAGATCATTGTCGACTTTAGGAAAAAACAGCCCAACCATGCCCCACTTTGCATCAACAACAAGGCTGTGGAGGTTGTCAGCAGTATCAAGTTCCTAGGGGTGCACATTACAAACAAACTCACCTGGTCCGTGAACACTGCATCACTGGTTAAGAGGGCACAGCAGCGCCTGTACTTCCTGCGGAGGATGAGGAGAGCCCACCTGCCCCCACCCTCCCTCATCACATTCTACAGGGGCACCATAGAGAGTATCCTGACCAGCTGTATCTCTGTGTGGTGTGGAGGCTGCAGCGCTACAGACTGGGGTAGTGTGAGGAGGGTAACGAGGACAGCAGAGAAAATAATCGGGACTACACTTCCCTCCATTCAGGACATTGGCCAGAAGCGCTGCCTATCCCATGCTAAGAACATTACCGGGGACCCCTCTCACCCCCATCATGGACTGTTCACTCTGCTAGCCTCTGGGAAGAGGTACTGCAGTGTGCGGTGCAGGACCACCAGGCTCCGCAATAGTCTAGTCCCCCTGGCCATTAGACTGTTAAATGGTTAATCTAACATATAGTTAACTTAAATCTAAACGGCTGCTAATCTGACTTTTTGCACTGGCAGTTTTTTATAGCTTGCCACTCCTTGCACATTGCTCTCTGCACTATTGTAATTACAGCGTTATTGTTACAGTGTTAATGTTACTGTGTACCTGACTTGTTAACCTGACTGCCCATTTTGCACATCTGGTTAGCTACTCTTCTTGCACTATCGGCACTATGGTAAAATACTATACGTAGCCAAAATACAATACAACTTTATTTATATCTGTACATTCAAGGAAACTGTGGGGGTCAGATGCATCGACATTTCGTTCTGTATACACGTGTACTAGAATGACAATAAAGTAGATCTGAATCTGAATCTGAATCTGAATCTACCGGCAATGGACTCTGGCGCATCATCACTTTTGCTGCTGCTGGACCTTAGTGCTGCATTTGACACAGTGGACCATAATATCTTGCTAGAACGGTTGGAAAAATGGATTGGTCTCTCAGGAAACGTCCTCTTATGGTTCAGATCCTACCTCTCAGATAGGACACACTGCGTTAAATATGGCAAATTGACATCTGAGCCCTTTAGTGTTACCTGTGGGGTTCCGCAGGGTTCAGTGCTTGGCCCCCTTCTCTTCAGCATTTATATGCTTCCAATAGGTGATATTATTCGCAAGTATAATATCAGTTTCCATTGCTACGCAGATGACACTCAACTCTATCTCCCGATAGAGGAATCTGCCACACTAAACTGTGGAAATTTGGAGGCCTGCCTTACTGAGATAAAAGAGTGGATGTCTCTCAATTTCCTGCGTCTTAACTCTGAAAAGACTGAAATGTTAGTTATTGGTCCATCTAAGTCCCGTGACTTATTCTCTAAAACCGCTGTGAACATCGGCAATTGCCACATCACACAGAGCGACTCACTTAAAAATTTACGTGTCATTTTTGACCCCGATCTGTCCTTTCAAACACATGTGAATAAAATTACTAGAACCGCTTTCTTCCATCTCCGTAACATTGCTAAAATTCGTCCTATACTTTCTCAGTCGGATGCTGAAATCATAATTCACGCGTTTGTTACCTCCCGTCTCGATTACTGTAATGCGCTACTTTCCGGTCTTCTGATGACCAGACTAAAGAGTCTTCAGCTGGTACAAAATGCTGCAGCGAGGCTTTTAACTAGGACAAAAAAGTCCGATCACATCACCCCAATTTTGGCTAACCTGCATTGGCTCCCTGTTAGCCTAAGATGCGATTTTAAGGTTCTCATATTACTATACAAAATCATACATGGACTTTCCCCCTCATATCTTTCAGATCTGATTTCCCCCTATGTCCCGACCCGAAGCTTTTGTTCCGAGAGCGCCGGTCTCCTGGTGATCCCAAGAGCAAAGAAGTGTTCTGCTGGTTCGAGAGCGTTCTCCATCCGGGCACCGGTGCTGTGGAATGCTCTTCCCCCTGAGATCCGATCTGCAACCTCAGTGGAAATGTTTAAATCTAAGCTTAAAACTCACTTCTACTCTATAGCATACAAATAACCTAAACTTCTTATATGTAATAACTTGTGAAGCCCTTTGAGACTATTTGTGATTAAGGGCTATACAAATAAAAATGACTTGAATGACTAAAGTACAATGATTTTGGAGTGAAGTATGACATGAAGCAGTGGTTCTCATCTGGTCTGACTTAAGGACCCACCATTCCATCCTAATGACAAGCTGTGGCCCAGATGAAGACAAAAAAAAACAATTTCTCAAAAATATTGGATGAAAGAATTGTGCAGTTCAAAGCAGAAATACTATAATATGTTCAACTTTTTTTCTACAATAAGACAAAATGACCAGCAAAACCAAAATAACTTTATCTACTGTATATACATACAGTATACTGCTACATCGCATATAAATGACCCCCGAAAACTGCTTTGAAATAGCCACATACTAAAACAAGTTCACACCCAAAACATTAACAAATTGTGTACCTAAGCAACTATAATTACTTAGGTAATAAAGATGTATGTCTCGTTAAAAAGGCTGGAAATATAACATTTTTAAACCATTTACTGAACCCTTAAGCAGTGCTTCAAAGCCAGACACGTATTTTGCAATCATTTCTTTCTTCGACTCGATGGTGGTTGTCACTGTTTACAATTTTTTTCCCCCTCATCACTGACATTTTTGGGACCCATTATCATGGTCAGAAAATGGAAACAAAACAAACAAAAGCACAATGAACTGAGATGCAGTCCCTCTCAAACATAATCGGAACGGCGGCATTTGACTGAGCAGCACATTATCACCATCCACTGTGTAACTGACCCTCCTTCTTTTCTTCTTAGCATTATTTTGCTAGGGCAAAGGACGGCAGCCCAATGAAACAGGCCTGTGACCCACTTTCGGGTCCTGACCCACAAGTTGAGAAACAGTAACTTAAAGCATTTACATAATTCAATTCACAGTGCTCTCAGCCACCTGGAGCACCGAGGAGCTATGTCAGGATGCTTTTCCTAGACTTCAGCTTCGCATATCCAACACAATTATCGGAGATCCTAGTGGAGAAACTCTCAACTAAATGTCTTGCTTGCTTGCACCATTAGACAAAAACAAATGCTCCGTTCATGTTAGTGGGTTAGCGTAGCCGCCATATGGCGAGGCAAGATCCGATGTCTGTTATTATATGCTGCGATTAGCGCGTCGCTCATCGTTTGCGGAGCAGCAAACTGTAAGCGAGGAGGTGGAGAGCCCTGACATGTTCAGGGTTGTGACATATTCGGTTACTTTGCTGCCATATGGCCGTAACATTACTACTAAGTACGCTGTGGCAGGTTAATAATCTCAGTCGTTGAAATGGAGCGTTGTAAATAGGAGTTTAAAAATTGTTGGTGTGGAATTAGAATCGAGTTGGGGAACTGAGGGATTTTCTGTTGATAGAGCAATCATATTTGCTAATTAAAGAAGCAGACCACTTCTTTGGACTGTATTTCACATTGATGATTTTGTTCCGAATACGAATAACAAAAAAGATGTGAAAAAACAATTGAATAGGTGGTACAAAGGATGTAGCGCAAAGGTTTAGCTTCACTGTTAAAATGGGAATTAAGTGTCGAGTACCAGGTTGAAAATCACAGGTACAGAGTGTGCTTTTAAACACTTTGGTATAAAAGTAAAACCTATTTTTTATTGTTCTTTAGAAAGTGATCTTGGTCAAAGGAACTGTGAAAACTTTTGGTGAATTTTTTTTAAATAAATTGCACCTTTAAGGATGAAAACTTGAATTAATGATAATAGAATTCTCCATCCATCCAATCTTTTGTGCATCCATCCATCCATTTATCAATTTTTCCATCCATCTTCCCATATACACTCTTTTTCATACATGCATCACTTTTCAATCGCTTTCTCCATTTATCCATAATTTTTCCATCCCATTACTCTCTATCAGTCCATCCATTTCACCCAGCCAATTGTCATCCACCCCTCTCTCTAGCCATTTCTCCATCCTGTTTTCCTGTGCATCTATCGCATCCATCCACCCATCCATCTCTATCCTTCTCTATCAATCTATCCACCGCCCTCTCCATCAATCATCCAATTATCATCCATTCCTCTCCCTATACATTCATCTTCTCTCCATCCTTAGATCCATCACTCTCAATCAATGAATCAATGAATCAATGAATCAATGAATCAATGAATCAATGAATCAATAAACCAATGAATCAATGAATCAACAAATCAATGAATCAATGAATCAATCTATCAATCAATCAGTCAGTCAGTCAGTCAGTCAATATAATTGTCATCAATCCCTCTCTATACATCCATCCATCCTTCAATCCATCCAAATATCTCTCTTCTCTATAAATCATCCAATTATCACCCATCCCTCTCTATCCATCCATCTTCTCTCCATCCATAATTCTATCACTCTCCATCAGTCAATCAATCAGTCAGTTGTTCAGTCAGTCAGTCAGTCAGTCAGTCAGTCAGTCAGTCAGTCAGTCAGTCAGTCAGTCAGTCAGTCAGTCAGTCAGTCAGTCAGTCAGTCAGTCAGTCAGTCAGTCAGTCATTCAATAACATTGTCATCCATTCCTCTCTATAACTCCATCCATCCATCCATCCATGAACCCATCTCTATCAATCTATCCAATTGCCGTTCATCCCTCTCTCTATATGTCTGTTGTCTGTCTGTCTGTTTGTCTTTCTGTCTCTACCTACCTATTGCAGCAAGCCATCCAATTGTCATCCATGCTTCTCTCTATTTACCCATCCCTCCCATGTATTCTATCCAACAATCTCTATCCATCCATCCTCAGCCATCCTTTCTATCCACCGCTCCATCCTACTCTGTGCCACATCCTGCCTTTCACACGCTTATTTCCTCAAATTTTCAAGACTCGTTTTAGGCTTACATGACCTCAAGTTTATGTTTGCGAACCCATCCCCACCTTACCAAGAGCGTTCTTCTACCTGTCCTTAGCATCTTTCTCTGCGCCTTCATTCCGTTTGTCATTTCAATCCTGCCCCCCTTCGCGTCATCCTCTGCCATCACCCTCCACCGGAGTGACGGATTGACTGAACGTCTGTCTCGGTGGGAAACCAGCCCGCTAATGCGTCCGACTTTGGCTCGTTCCATATTCATCCGTGAGCCTCGTGAATCACCCTGCCGCTGTCATGCGCATCTGTTTCCTTTCCCAACCTCAAACCGAGCGCAAAATAAGCGGTGAATATCAATCCATTTCCTGTCTCTTTCAGGTCTTCATCAGTCCATCTTTCCGTTTTTTTCTCCTGCTTCTCTATGCCACCTCTCGTCTCCTCTTTCACCTGCTGTCACGCATGTACTGTGATTATTTTCCCAGGCCTTTTCTCCTTTCTTATCGCACTCTAATCACCATATTATCCATTCTCCTTATTTTCTCCTCTCGGTTTGCCCCGTCGCCTTCACTCACCCTGTGAAAGGAGGAGGCCCGTTATGAAAAGCTATCAAAAAGTCAGACAGACAAAGCTCCTTCCAGATGGCAAGTAAAATGACAGGCAGTCGTTCGTTTTGGCTGCGGGTATTAACGTATAAATGATCCATAAGTCAATCACCTGACTGGACCTCAGCGGACAGTCGGCCAAAGGCTTAACGGCTAAATTATAATAGAGTCGATAATTCAAAAGGACTAAGCGGTTTTAATCTTTTTTTTGGGGCACCTATGATCAACGAACGTTAAACTGTTACAAATTGACGAGTGAATCTTTGTGTACGATCGATCTTTTTTTGTGCTGTACAGTCTGCAATATTTGCATTCATAGCCTAGCGACGGGCATGACAGTTGTGAAAGAAAATTTGATTATTTGAATCGGTTCTTCAAAAATAACCTTTTAAAAAGGTTTGTTCGATCTTGGAGGACTTAAACAAGATAGTAATTCATACGCTGAAAGATAGTTAGATTGTAGTATTGTATATCGGCCTGTTCTATTCTGTTCTGACACAGGTTTAGATTTAGATGTTTTCTGATGCAGCCGCTAGCCACATTAGCTAATAGCATCGCTTTAATGGCTTGTTTCACTTCAGCCACTCGCATCACTTAGGTAGTTAATCTCATTGTAAACATCGTTTACTACATTGTTATCAATGACAATAAGGTTTTTTTATTTTATTTCAGTGCTGAACAGTTTAGCAGCTATTGTTTTACAGAGTTTAGGGACAGTGTGTCTTATTTGACAACCTGGTATCGCTGTAGTCAAGTCAAGTCAAGTCATCTTTATTTGTATAGCCCTAAATCACGAAGAGTCTCAAAGGGCTTCACAGATTATTACACTATATTACACAGACTATTTTTCAGCCGACGAGAAGAGTGGGTTATTCATATGCTATGGAGTAAAAGTGAGTTTTAAGTTTTGATTTAAACATTTCCACTGAGGTTGCAGATCGGATCTCAGGGGGAAGAGCATTCCACAGCACCGGTGCCCGGATGGAGAACGCTCTCGAACCAGCAGAACACTTCTTTGCTCTGGGGATCACCAGAAGACCGGCACGCTCAGATCGTAGGCTTCGGACCGGGACATAGGGGCAAATCAGATCTGAAAGATAAGAGGGAGCAAGTCCATGTATGATTTTGTATAATACTAAAAGAACCTTGAAGTCTAACTGGGAGCCAATGCAGGTTAGCCAAAATCGGTGTTATGTGATCGTACTTTTTTGTCCTAGTTAAAAGCCTCGCTGCGGCATTTTGTACCAGCTGAAGAGACTTGATTCTAGACTTCGGGAGACCAGAGAGTAGTGCATTACAGTAATCGAGACGGGAGGTAACAAATGCATGAATTATAATTTCCGCATCAGACTGAGACAGTATTGAACGGATTTTAGCAATGTTACGAAGATGGAAGAAAGCGATTCTAGTAATTTTCTTTACATGCATTTCAAAGGATAGATCAGGATCAAATATGACACCTAAAATTTTAACTGAGTCACTCTGTGTGATGTGACATTTGTCAATGTTCACAGCAGTTTTTGAGAATAAGTCACGGCATTTAGATGGACCAATGACTACCATTTCGGTCTTTTCAGAGTTAAGACGCAAGAAATTGAGTGACATCCACTCTTTTATCTCAATGAGGCAGGCCTCCAAATTTCCACAGTTTAGTGTGGGAGATTCCTCCAACGGAAGATATAGTTGAGTGTCGTCTGCGTAGCAGTGGAAGCTGATATTGTACTTGCGAATAATATCACCTAATGGAAGCATGTAAATGCTGAAAAGAAGGGGGCCAAGCACTGAACCCTGCGGAACACCGCAGGTAACATTAAAGGGCTCAGATGTCATTTCACCATATTTAACACAGTGCGTCCTATCTCAGAGGTAGGATCTGAACCACGAGAGGACGGTTCCTGAGAGACCAATCCATTTTTCCAACCGTTCTAGTAGGAAATTGTGGTGCACTGTGTCAAAAGCAGCACTAAGATCCAGGAGCAGCAAAAGTGATGATGCGCCAGAATCCATTGCCAGTAGGAGATGATTTGTTACCTTGATCAGAGCTGTCTCAGTAGAGTGGTTAGCCCTGAATCCCGATTGCATGGATTCAAAAAGGTTATTCTCGGATATGAAAACATTCAGCTGCTGTGCCACTACTTTTTCAAGTACTTTAGAGAGGAAAGGTAGGTTTGACACAGGTCTATAATTACATAAGCTGTCTGGATCAAGGTTGGGTCGTTTCAGTGTGGGTTTAATAACGGCAGACTTAAAAGCTGCTGGAACTACACCTGAGGAGAGTGATATGTTTATAATATTTAGAACTGAAGGTCCAAGGACGCCAAAAAGACTCTTAACAAGTGAACCTGGGAGCGGGTCGAACTGGCAAGCTGTCGGTTTGGCCGCATTCACCACCTGTTTGAGATCATCAAGTGACAGTTCACTAAAACCGGACAATTTCCCAGGACAGCCAGCCTGTCGTGCATCTGTAGATTTCAGCCCTTTAATATGTGTGGCATTAATAATTTCTTTAGCAATTTCTTCCTGTATGCATTGAATCTTCTTAGTAAAGAAGACCATTAAGTCATGAGCAGAGTGCGTCGAACTATCTGCGATAGTCTGTTGCCTTGTAAGCGATGCTACAGTGTCAAAAAGGGCTTTGGGATTGTTCTTTTGAGACGCAGTCACCTTCGAAAGGTAGGCCGATTTTGCAGAGGCAAGGGCCGCTTTATACTTTAACAAGCTGTCACACCAGGTTTGATGGAAAACCTCAAGCTTGGTAGCGCGCCATTTTCTTTCCAATTTCCTGCATTCTTGTTTAAGGGTTCTAGTTTCATCAGTACACCAAGGCGTGCATCATTTAGGACGTGATTTTAGCTTTGTGGGCGCTATTGAATCCAGGACACTAGTCAGGGTGGTATTGAACTCATTCATGAGTGAGTCAATCGAGCCATTGTATGAAGAAAAGGACGTAACTGCTCCAGGAAGGAGTTCAAAGAGCTCACAAACCGTGCCAGTGCTTATATTGCGTCCGCTAAATCCTTCAGCTTTTTTAACACTACATTTAGCTAGCACCTCAAATGTAACTAAATAATGATCCGAGATAACGGTAGTACACGGTAACACCATAATGTTTGAGGTTAAAACTCCTCGAGTCAGAATCAAGTCTAGCGTGTTCCCATCTTTATGGGTTGGCAAATCAACCAGTTGATTAAAACCAAATGCATCAATTAGAGACTTAAACGCAATAGTAAGTGAACTGAGTGGGGAGTTCATATGAATGTTAAAGTCCCTCATAATTATAATTTTGTCTGCATAGGTTACTAGTTCAGACAAAATTTCAACAAATTCATCTAAGAAAGTTGTGTATGGCCCAGGTGCGCGATATATAGTTATTACATAAATTGACAATAGAGAGGACCGCATCACAAGAGCCTCAAACGCCTTGTAATTATTAGAGGTACGAGGATTAAATTTGAGCGATTTTTCAGAAATGAGCGCGACACCTTTTTCAACGTGCGTGCTATATGGTTACTCTCGTAATCTGGGGGAGAAGCATTATTTAGCGCTAAAAACTCATCAGGGCGTAACCAAGTTTCACAAAGACCCATACAGTTAAGTTTATAATCACGAATAATGTTATCAACAAGTAAAGCTTTAGGAGCAAGCGATCTAATATATAAAAGACCAAATTTTAGCTTTGCTGAATCATTTGACTTAGCTGAAGTCTTTGTAGTCTTTGTAGAGATCTTCAAAAGATGCCGCCGTTGTGGCTTTTCGTGTGCGCTGAGTGTAAAGCTTCGGTTGTCCGGCGAGGATTGAATGGTGGAATTAGTTACATCCCCGCGTCCTTCTTGCTCCTTAGACTTTGCACGCTTCACACATCTACCTGCACGGCAACCACGCTTCTGTTTTCTGTCCTTACGGCGCCGTTGTCGTCGTTTCTTAGGAAGAATAGCTGTCCACAAGGATGCCGGATCTCTTTGAAGTTCGCTCGGTATATCATAGGCGTTATAAAAAGTGCCCGAAAAGTCGAAATTTAGACGCCCACCCAACCGAATAAGTTCGTCCCTACTGTAAGTATTTTTGGCCACACATGTGTCCAAAAATGAAAGCAAAAAAGACAAGAGAACGGCAATAAATAGAAGATTAGCTGGAGAGCAACTAGCCGCATGCATGCATCCATGCGCCGCCATGTTGAAAAAGCCTGTATTGCATAGTGCAACTGAAAAAGAGTGCTAAAAGCACAAAGAAGAATACAAAAGAGGGAAGCGTTTGCCCAGCCTTTAGCGTGGTTATTTGTTTTTCGGGTACCTGTTGAGGCTACCGCGGCCTGCCCGTGCGGACTTTGCATGTTCTTCCTTGAATGCGTGGGGTTTCTCCGCGATCTCTGGTTTCCTCCTACGTTCCAAAAAAAACTTGCGTGTCAGGTTAATTAGGCGGTCCGAATTGTCCTGAATCAGTGAGTGAGTGAGTTGTCATTGTGTGCACTGCAACTGGCTGGCGACCAGTTGAGGTCGTCCCCTGCCCACTGCCCAAAAGTTGGCTGGGATGGACTCCGCGACCTTACTGAAGATAAGGAAAACAGAAAATGGATGGATGGATGGGTAATCGTTGGACAATTATGTCAGCTCTCTCCAGGTGAAGCTGATTTTATGAAAAATGTATGCAGATTGCTCATTTTTTATATGAATATGTTTTTTCATGAATTATATTTTCATTTAAAATACACACTGTCTGTTTAACTAGTAATGCAATGCTGCTATTGTTTGCAAGATTGCATTGTGATAAAAAATAATTGTTAAACTAATTATATTAACACATTTCTGAAAAGTAGATAGAATTCCTAAATTTTAAATTCTTATTTTAATAAACTTTAAGGGAAAATTATTAGAAACGCGAACATTAGCTGCAAAAATCTATATATATTTTAAAAATTATAAACAATCTAAAACATTGCTTCATGCCTCAGGAATAGAGAAAATTGGTTAGAAATCTCTCAAAGTGTTTGATTACTTACAATATAATAGATTTTAAACCTTCTAAACTGCCGTCTAGCCTGTGATTTTGGCTGATTCATAAAGGCATAAAAACCCAAGTTGAGAGCTCCACATGCATTCGTTTTATTGCGTATCATATCTGGATTTAACAGAACAAAGATAAATGGTTTACATGAATTACAATATGTCATTCTTTTTTTAATATTTGGGTTTCTTATGCAATAATGAACATACATTCAAACAATACAACATTTACCTCAAAGACGATTCCACCAATTCAAACAGACATTCTGTCCTTTGCGCTAGCTAAAGTTGTACCTCACCCCCTTTTCTCCGCTTGTTCTTGAATACCCTTCAAGTCAATTCCCCAGCACCTCAAAGCCAACTCGCCAGGATGAAAACACTCCCATTTGTTAATTAATCTTGTACTGTACTTCAGATGAGTTGTATTTGTGTATTGATTTTAACCCTCAGTCTCCCCCTCCTTTACTATCTCGACGAAACTAATTTTGCCCTTCACATTCTTCCCCCGGGTCTTTCAGAATGAGAGGGTTTCCCGCTCGATTCTAATTTCTTCTTCTTTTTGGGATTGATCTTTGTACAACTTGCCACGGCCAGAAGGGGGATGTTGATCTAGGAAGGAAAAGTAAGAAGTGTCTATTGTTTTTGGCGTTATTGCTATGTTATTATGGTATTTTCCGCACCGTAAGGCGCAGCGGATTACGAAGCGTACGCCCAAAAATCAGTCTTTTGTCATATATTTTTCATATGTAAGGAGCATAGAATTGTTCCAGCAAGTAAGAGCTATCCTAGCTAATTTTATATCCCAATGGAATACAGTGGACTAATTCAATAATTAATTATTCAAAAACATCGCTAAACAAAATCTCAAAGTATTGTGTGCAAAGGAAATCGAGCCCAGGTAGCGGCAGTGAGACTGCCAAAACCTAACCACCAAAACACAACCGATACAGATGACATACAGTGGCTTGGGAAACTATTTGGCCTCCTTGAACTCTGTAAACCTTTTGCCACATTTCAGACTTCAAAGATATACAACTGTAATTGCTTGTGAAGCATCAATAATAAGTGGGACACAACCATGAAGTGGAACACACTTTATTGGATATTTTAAACTTTTTTTTAACAAATAAAAAACTAAAAAGTGGGTGTGCAAAATTATTCAGCCCCTTTACTTTCAGTGCAGCAAACTGCCCAGAAGTTGAGTGATTATCTCTAAATGGTTCAATGTTAATCCAAATGACTAAAAATGATAAATAGGATCCACCTGTGTGTAATCAAGACTCTATTTGAATGCACCTACACTGTGATATTCTCAGAGGTCTGTTTAAAGCGCAGAGAGCATCATGAAGAACGAGGAACACACCAGGCAGGTCCGAGATACTGTTGCCCATGATCACTCTCGATGAACTGCAGAGGTCTACAGCTGAGGTGGGATAATCTGTCCATAGGACAACAATCAGATGAATACTGCACAAATCTGGCCTTTATGGATGAGTGGCAAGAAGGAAGACATTTCTTAAAGATATCCATTAAAAGTGGCGTTTAAAGTTTACCACAAGCCACCTGGGAGACACACCAAACATGTGGAAGAAGGTGCTCGGGACAAATGAGACCAAAATCGAACTATTTGGCGACAATGCAAGAAGTTATGTTTGGCGTAAAAGCAGCACAGCTCATCACCCTCAACAAACCATCCCCACAGTCAAACATGGTGGTGGCAGCGTCATGGTTTGGGCCTGCTTTTCTTCAGCAGGGGCAAGGAGGATGGTTGAACTTGATGGGAAGATTGATGGAGCCAAATATAGTACCATTCTGGAAAAAAACCTGACGGAGTCCGCAAAAGACCTGAGACTGTCTTCCAGCTAGACAATGATCCAAAACCTAAAGCAAAAGCTACAATGGAATGGTTCAACAAAAACATATCAAGGTGTTAGAATGGCCAATTCAAAGTCCAGACCTCAATCCAATTGAGAATCTGTGGAAAGAACTTAAAACTGCTGTTCACAAACACTTTCCATCCAACCTCACTGAGCTCGAGCTGTTTTGCAAGGAGGAATGGGCAAAGATATCAGTTTCTCGATGTGCAAAACTGATAGAGACATACCCAGAGCGACTTGCAGCTGTAATCGCAGCAAAAGGTGGCGCTACAAAGCATTAACTCAATGGGGCTGAATAATTTTGTACACCCACTTTTTGTTTTTTATTTGTTAAAAAAGTTTATCCAATAAAGTGTGTTCCACTTCACGATTGTGTTTGAAGTCTGAAATGTGGCAAAAGGTTACAAAGTTCAAGGGGGCCAAATAGTTTTGCAAGACATTGTACGTAAACGCATTAGATCTTATCTCATTCTCACACTATTTTTACTCGCAGTGCCCAAAAACAAATGGAAAAAAAATGGAAAAAACAGATAGTGGTCCTAAAAGATATAAAGGAGCGCTACTTTGCACGATGAAGGAAACAACTTTTTGGTGCGTCTCATGATAAATCGGACTTTGCGCTTGTTTATATCTCTTTGGACAACCGGTTTCTCCATTCTCTAACGTTTGTTTCTAGCGTCGTAGAAATAGTGTGATAATGAGATAAAATCGAATGCCTTTTTATATGTCATCTTTATTAACTTGTGGTATAGTATTTAAGTGTTGGTGCTCCGGCCACTGTGACCCAGGTTTAATTTCCGTAGCATAGAATGTTAAGCCATTTGCGATTGATATATAATTCCACAAAGATGGCAATAAAACATAAAACCTTGTGTAGTACAACACATGTATAAAACAATGCTTTGTGCGCTTTACATTCCGGAAAATACGGTATTATGTTATTACTATGTTAGAACAGAGATGAGCTGCTCTTATCATACTCAATCCCGTTGCTTATGCGGACGACACCTACGTCATCCCCTTGGAGGGCGCCATGAGGAAATGAAAAGGAATTATAGAGTGATTGTTTTTTTAGGGGGATGGTTGGTATTTGCCTTGCCAGATGTTTAGGGCTTATGTGCAAGAAGGCCCAAACAGCCCCAGGTGATATTTTGGGGCGCAAGGTTTACTTTATGCAGGGATAGAGGGCCAAGTGTTGACTTCGTTCCCCTCTAATGACAAGAACAAAACGTTACACAAAACAATTGTCTTTTTTTCTTTTTGATTGATTTCGTTGATGTTTTCTTCTTCTGAAATCGAACACAGAGCGAGCTGACGAAAATCTTACCCATGATGCAACCTACACGGCAGATTTCTGCTCTCTAGTTTTTTTACTTTAAAGCCCCTTCTTGAAGCTCCTTGGGTTTGGCAGACAAATATATTTTGTGTAATAACTCTTTCTATGAGTTGGTTTAAAAATTTGATAGAGGCTATAGTGTTTTGAAATAAGTGATTCATTTTGAACATGAGTAAAAACGTATAAAATGATTTAAAACAAAATAAAATGAGATAAAAACATGCAAACAAATAACTAAAAAGCTTGCAACAAGCAAAAAACATTAAAAAGGATATACAGTTTACATAAGTTTGATTATAAATTAAATTTACCGGAACTGATAGCAAATAGTCTTTTCCCACCCTTGTACAGACAAGAGAGAAAAGTGCAACGTAGCTTTCATCAAAAGGGTCATCAACCTTTCAGGACATATGATCCCACATTCCTGGCATTCCTGAAATTCGTTGTAATTTTGGGCCTTTGAAAAGTCCGAAAATCATAATTGATATCGAATAAATAATTGTAACACAAATGAATTTTGAAATTGGAAATTATGATTATGCATTCCTGAAAATGTTAATAATCTGGAAATTGAATCTTGATTGGTTTAGGACCAATAATATATAGACAAATTAGTTTTGAAATTATGATTTTTGACCTGTCCTATTTATACAAATTAGTTTAAAAACTATAATTTATTACCCTAATTCTATTAATCCCTGAAATGATTAACATTCCAGAAATGTCTCGATGAATTACATATGCCCGGTATTATTTGTGCAAATAACTTTCGAATGATGAATATATGATTTATGACTGGTATGCAATATTGCACAACCCTTACGATACGGTATCACGATAACACTGTATGTAACATCCCAAATGCCAACATTTCTTGTGTAAATACCATGTAAATTATAACTATAGCCTTATCCCCCTTGTTTTATAACCTTATCTTCTCTGTTCCTTTATCTTCTTGGCTCATACCTCACTGTGAATGTGTAAAACTGGAGTGTCATGCCCAATTTCGTTGTCACAATATGTTAACCCATTTTGTAACAATGACAATAAAGGTATATTCTATCTATTCTATTCTATATGCACTATTGAAATGCTTAAAATATATATTTTGAATGCTTTATGATCATTTTTACACATATGGGTAGCTGTAATTATTGCAAAATTCTTGGCTTTCCAGAGTAATGATGTAAATTCTACAGAGAGAGGCGTGAAATGTCGCGGCACATATCAGTCCTGGGCATTTTAGGAATGCATATAATTACAGTCATAAATAATCATTTCAATAACCAATTTGCATGAACATGATGGATCATAAATCATCAATATTTTATAAAGGAATTTCAAGAATGTTTGGAATGTCAAGAATGCAGTCATAAAAAATAAAAACCGTAGAGGTTTCTGACCCTTTTAAAGAAAGCTGCATTGTCTTATTCTCTTTCAGACATGCTCATCACGTTTACTCACCAAAACAAATTAGAAAAACAAGGTAAAGCAAGCAAAAGGATGTAGTTTCACTTCCCACCTTGACTCTCCCTGACTTCCACCCCCAACACCAGCAATGACCAAATCTTAGTTTCCTTCTTTCACCTGTTTTTTTGCAGTCCTGCTGCTTTATGTCCCGTTTCCTCCTTCCCTGCAAGGGGAAGGGTCAAGAGGTAGGGTGAGGAACAACTGGGGAAAGGTCTACTCTTTGCGGATGGAAGTGGGATGTAACGCCTGCGAGGAGCAAAACAGATCTCTTCGGCCATGTTTGTCCTTCACCTTGAGTCATTTTTCGATCTTTTTTCATTTCAGGTTCCGGTAGTGTGTGATATTCGGCAAAAGATTCGCTCAATAATGTTTTGGGAAGTATATTTCCCAGATAACTTTGTTATCTCATAGTTAACCATATGAATTGGTGAGCCTGTGACCTTGAAATTTATTTTATGTGACCGCTTGGAAATTCACGCATCGATTTCTTGGACACCTTTAATCAATTACTTCATAACGCTATGGATTTACGCAAAAGCTCCATTAGGAAGTCTCGACAGCAAGCAGGATAATTGAATCTTAACATATCTGCATTTCCCATGAATCCTCTTGTCCTGACGTCGTTGACAGGTGTCGACTGGAATTGCGTGCTACATCCTTGAATTCAGGATTAGAAATTGAGACCACGTTTTTGGATACTGATTGGTGTAAAGGGCTACCAGTTTGCCAAAAAAACCCTGTGCTATTACTCTGTTATGACTGTTTTTTACTACAGTAGACCCAGGGGTAAGACATTAATCCATTCCTATGTGGGGATGGCAAAGTGAAATTGCTAAATAGCGTGGCATAGACACTTAACGTCGTATGACCCACGGTAGTAGCTCAGGAGGCAAAGCCTGGTTTTGGGATCAAGAGGTCGCAGTATCGATCCCTGGCTCCTCCGTGTTATGTGTCGAAGTGTCCTTGGGCAAAACACTGAATCCCAAATGCCCCTGATAAGCATGTAGTTGCCTTGCATGGCTGACGCTGCTATTGTTGTGTGAGTGAGTGTAAATGGGTAAATGTGAAGCACATTGTAAAGCACTTTGGGAGGTCTTCAATGACTTGAAAAGCGTGATGTATATGCAGACCATTTACATTTAACTACTATCAACTTGCGAAGCCCCAGTACACCAGATAAAAAAATAAAATGGCAAAACACTGTATAGTCAGTAATAATCACAGTATTAGTAATACATGTGTGTAAAATTGAATAATATGATATATATAAAAATAATATGAATTCAACTCCGTGTTACTTGATCTGGTTGAGTGAAGTAGTGGGTGGATACAGAAGTGGAAGCAGACTGTGATTTGAAATCAAAACTGATTTTACGAGGCGTGTTATACATTTATATATTTGAAAACAGGTTTGGTCCCCAAGGAAATTGACCCGTAAATACCTTACTCGCATATTAAAGGACTCACAAGGTCCTTCCAAAGCACCCGAGATGCCACATTAAATGAAGAAAAAAAATTGTGGGAGGTACTCCAGCAAATGGCATATCTGTATATACATTATGCTGTGACGCAAGCTAATAGCAGAACAGCATTTAATATGACGTCAACATAAGACATTTTGGCCACGCAAAATAATTTTGGTTCCTAACCTTTTCTGTACCACAGACCAGATTAATGCCGCCTGACCCAAATTTAACATTGGTTATAACAACAACAATAATATTAATAATGATATTAAGCCTAAATCCCCTGCGTAATCACTCGACGACTGGAAGTCTAGATGACATAGGAAAAGGCATTGCATTTTATTACTCTTTCCCATAATTCTCCATTACAATGTTGTACAACTTGGCACTCCGAGTAAAATTCTGTGATGATGAAATCAAATCTAATGCCTTTTCTTAGGTCATTTAAGATCCTAGTGGGAGAGTGGTAGGGAATCAGCACCCTACCCGCTGTGTTTTAGATGTGTGTATATACAAATTAATACAGTGTAAGCAAAAAAATAAGGCAATTTTTTTTCATTTCGTGTGGCTCGGTACCAAATGACCCACGGCCAGAACTGGTCTGTGGCCCGGTGGTTGCTGACCACTGTTATAGCGGTAAAAATGCTTTAAAGAGGTGGTAAAAAAACATAATTCTACACCGTAAAGTGAACAAGTCATCAGGTGAGACACTGCATCCCGGGGGTTTACTGTACTATTTAATTACTGTTATAATTATAAAATTATTGCATCAGGACTTGGTGCACCCACTCCAAATGTTATAATACTGTATTCATTTATAGCCTACGGGTCAGTCTGGTGATTATTCAAATGTACAGCCACATTTTATTGTAATAAAGATGAATAAACGATTACATTATTCCTCTATTATGTCCCACAGCCAGTAACGTTCTGGGAACTCTTCCGAGAGGCTGTTAGCGGAGAAGAAGTCCAGACATTTCGTCTGCCAGACATGGAAAGCCCATCGAAAGACATTATGACTTTAAGATGAGGCAATAAGGGCAACCTCAGACAGCTCCATTACCGGAGGCCTCGAGTCTGTTTGTCAAGCAGTCGATCCGTCCGTCTCAGCGGACCTTTGTGGCCAACAGTGGCACCACCAGAGGCTTTAACAATGATTGGGATTATTATTGTAGTGAGCACGTTTATTTCATCCTGCCCTCATGTAAAGTGAGACCTCCAGGGTGAGCTGCTAATTATTTTTCAATCCATAGAATCCATTGCAGCCATTTGCCTCATGCTGCCGTAATTACTTGACATTTGGAATCAAAGAAATTAATGTTTTTTTGGGGGGAGTAAGAACATCACACGGGACCATCGGGATGATGTATTCTGCAATTTAAAATAATTTAAATGCGTAATACTTGATTTGGAATGAGTGTGGAATTAAAAAAAACGGGGCTTTCTTAATCATAAGTGACTGGCGGATATTATTTGGGATAAAATGTGAATATTTCCAACCATTTGTTTGAATGCGGGTTGCATAATAACTAGTTTTTCATATCAAATGCAGTTACAGATTTAAAGCAGCTTTGATTTTTTTTTAGTTGAAGCTGTCATGTAAGTTTTAAATCTATGTACAGTAGTTATAAAGCTTTACTTAGATTTACAGGATCTCCAATGTAGTGTCAGTGTAGTTTTTATTCTGTATACTAAGACTTGAATCTTTAATGTCGTTCCTATGCTTTAATACAGAATTAAAGCTTTAAAGTTCTGACAACTTTTGAGTTAAATCTTTATTGTAGTATTGACTTTTTCAGGTAAAGGTGAAAACAACTCTGTTAGCTGTCAAAGTTCTAAACCTGCTTTGATTTTTTAATTAAAGGTTTACCATGGTTTTAAAGGTTTAACTCAGAGTTAAATCTTCAATACAGTCACAGCTTTTCCTTTTGAGTCAAAGGTTTAATATAGTTTTTTTAACTTAGAAACAAACATTAATGCTGTATAAATATTCAACTCAGAGTTAAAGCTTTAAAGCTTCAATGTTGTTTTGAAGCTTTAAAAAGAGTTAAAGTTTTAAAGCTGCTTTAACTTTTGAGTTAAAGTTTTTATGTAGTTTTAATGTAGTTTTGAATCTTCAACTAAGACTTGAACGTTTAAAGCTTTAATGTAGATTTACTTTTTTGTGATAAAGGTTGAAATCTCCTTTAGCTCTCGAAAGGTTCCAAAGCTGCCTTGAATTTTGAGCTAAAGATTGAATGTCGTTCACTATAATATCATTTTAAAACTAATGTACTTTGATGTCATTTTTTTAAAGCTTTATCTCAATGTTAAAGCTTCCTTTTTTACCTTTTTAAAATAATGGGTGAAAAACTCCTTTAGCCCTTGAGTTAAAGTTCTCAAGCTGCTTTGAATTACAAATTGAATCTACCTACATCTTACTTTTGACATAAAGGATAAAATCCTGCTTTTGAAAACCGAGAGCTGATAACTTTCCTTTTCAATTGTATGCTCTATCTAAAAAACAAAATAAAAAAACACACTGAAAATCTAATTAGTTTCATATGTGTCTTTATTTTTGTGTACCTTTACAATAAAGTTTCACAGCTTCAGTAAACATGTCACAAAAAAGGTAAGTCTTGGCTTGACTTTATCGATCAAGCAAAACATGCGTCGGTAAGAAGCATAATAACAAGATATTATTGTGAAGAAGTTACTATAGTGTTTATTAAGTGAAAATATGTATCCTCTAAATATTATTCAGGTGTTCCAATACCTATATTCACAAATGCCCTAAAAAAATCCATGACTTATTGCTTATCAAACGGCGTTATCTTAGGTGTACACATGACCGGAAAAAAAGACAGAATAAAAGAACTCAACGTACTCGCTCAGAAGGCCGTACAAAATCCTGAGCATTGAGTGGCTTTAATAGCCTTGTGTCGGTAGTTATATACCCTATAAAGTTAGAAACTGCTTTTCTCCCCCCACCTGACTTTTCTAGTGATGTGACTCAGCTGTGCAGCATCCTTCTCGCCTTCGGCTTTTATCATGTTAAGCTGCCATCAATTAGAGCTCATTTGATCTTGCTAGCCCGCCGCCCGAGCCAGCGAAGCTGTGCGCTATTGGTGATAGCGGCGGGGCGTGGCGTGGCTCTCAGCGACTCCCTAATTACAACGCTAATTAGGCCTAATCCGAGGCTTCCAAATAAGCTGCTCAGTGAACCAGGTGTGCCAGAGTCTTATTTGTTTACACACTGTCTCTTTCTCAATGTCATTAGTAGTGATTTACTGTCCAGCGTGACATTGGAGTAAATATCTAATAAGGGAAGTGCTTTTTAGGACAGACTACTCCTTTCAGATGGCAGCTTTATTATATCTGGTCAATCGCCTGTTCAAATCATCCACCCAGAATGGAATGGAAATCAGCTGAGAAAAACTAAAGTATTGAGCAACAACTAGAAGGTATCACAAATATCACCATCAACCACCAACAACTTTAAATATATTGGAGGTGTCATATCAGAAGAGGGGTCAGAACCACAAATCATGTACAGGATAGCTCAAACCACTTGCCAGACTAAAGCTAGGTTCACACTGCAGAGCTTGGTGCTGAATTTTGATTTTTGGGTGAAACCTGATGTTTTTGTGAGATGGTTCACATTTGCAACAAAATGCGACTTGAATGTGATCTCCTGTGTGAACGCCACAGGTGTCCAGAATGAGCAGAAAAGAATATGACATCACACGGAATGCGCTCAGTGTTTGCGGGTACTCATGGATTTTATCGGGCGGAGCATATCAAGCAATTTGAAAGTTATTGTGCTCCCGGACGCAGCACATGTACCACCCAATTTAAATTTAAACCTTGCTTTCCCTCCATTGAATGCCCTCCGTGTTTTCATCCGTCATGGTTGTTCATTTCTCTGCTTCATCTTCCTTCTGAAAGCAGAATAGTGACGTCTGTCACCTATTGATGACATACATGTTGCATCAATGTGTCTCGACCGTTTTCACAGCAGTCACATTGCAAAAGATCATGTGTTTCGGATTTAGAACCAAGTATGAAAATGGCCTAGGTGTCAGGAGACCAAAACAGACCAGGAAACCCCAGAGCATTCGTTTCGACGAGATGGCTGTCAGTCGTCAACAGCGGAGCCAGAAAGAAGGCTTCGAATCAAGTGGCCAATCGGAGTGCGGAAGTCAGGCAGGTCGAGTTTACCGGGGCTGGAGAGAAGATCGGAGCGTGGGACAGAAGCTGGTCGGGTCGGAGGCAGGCAGAGACAGGTAAACAGAGTTCTAGACGAAACGGGCAATCAGGAGAGTCACACAGAGTTACAATCGTGATACTCTGACGAAGAAGTCTGGGCGCAGCGCGCTAAAGAACTAAGCGTCAGCCAATCAGAAGGCGCCCACATGATTGCTCCAGGTGACCAGAGTTAGCAATCATAACACTAGGTCTGTTGAGAAAAAAATCGAGTATCTGCCTTTCGGACAGATTTTAACAGCTCGGATAGAGGTCAGGTTTGTGCAATAAAAGAAAGAAAATTTTCCTGCAGTATAAACTTAGCTTCAAACCCATATGGAGAGACGACAACTTTTCAGTAAGAGTAAGATAAGACTCAAGCAGGCGCTGCTTACTTACATCTGCTTTTACGCTTGAGAGACACGGACTCTCACTGCAAAGCTGGAAAGGAAAATCCAGGCCATGGAGATGCGATGCTACAGGAAACTTCTAGGCATCAGCAACTAGCTGAATGTGGTATGAAATTGGTTTTTATTCCCCTTACTGTTTGTTAAATTCCAGGCAGCAAGAGAGTATGTTATAAAAAAAGGCTGGAGATAATGAACAGTTCCTTTGGAGGTTTTATTCGCAAAATATTTTGGTACAAATGAGTTGCAGACAATAGCTGTAGCAAATCACAACTTCGAACACAAAATGGCTGATGATCATTCTTATACTCACCTGGCGAAGCTCAAGGTACAGGTACAAGTAAACTTTTGTCTAAGTCAGCGATAGCAAGTATGATATGATAACGCTCAAGGCCACTTCCCGATACAAAATAAAGCACAGCTGAAAGAATTATCAGTGTTGGGAATAACACTGTAATAAATAATGCCGTTACGTAGTGGTGTTAATTTTTCAGTAATGGGATAACTAACTCATTAGTTTTTCCTGCCGTTACAACGCCTTTACTGTTACTGTCGGTCAAAAGCTATGTGTTACTTTGAATAAATTGAGAGGAGCCATGTTGGCGTGGACGGGTGTTTACTTTTGGGTCACTGGCACGTAAACCATAACATACAACTGTAAACATTGGGGAACTCATGCATATGCATGTAACAATGTGGCCTAATGGGTAAGGTAGGGTTCTTATGTTATAATCACATAACATCATATAGAGAGGAATTGGATAGTCACTTTATGTTTTACTGTTGACTTTTTTGCAAACAAAATATTTGAGGTGCAGTTGCCTATTTCTACTTGACCAAAATTTCAGGCTGTGAGAGTTTGAGCTTTTTGTTTTACATTGCATTGTTACACGCACTTATATTGTTGCACTGTTTACTTCTGTTGTGTGAAAATACTTGAACTACAGCAGCATATGTTTACTTGAGCAGTCGTCTGACTAGAGATTGTGATTTATTCTATCGAGTCAAACTCACTTTATATTGTTTTACAGTTGACTTTTGCTGTGAACAGAATACTTGAAGTTAAGTAGCATATATCTTTATGACCAGTTGTCTCAGATTGTGAGAATTACATTTTATTTATTAACTCACTTTATATTGTTTACTGCTGATTGTTTTTCTATTATATTGTTCACTGTTCATATTTGTTGCACTTCAAGTGTAGGATAAATCTGAAGCTGAAACAAAAGCTAGACAAAAACAAAACTTAAGGTACAGTGGTAGAATTGTAAACCTCAAGCCTCTGACTAAACTGATTCCAACAGTTACTTAGATGATAAGCTTGAAACCACTGTGTCCCATTTTTTTTGTGCTTGTTTTATTCTTAATAAAAACAAAAAAAAAGAAGTTTAGTGAAGTTTAGTCTACATCGATAAAACATGTCAAGGTACAAAACAACAGCTGGTTGTAATGCTGCCTATATTTAGTCATGATTGTACGTTTTTTTTAAATTTACAACTTCATATTTCAGTTATTTATGTATTCAGATATGATTATAACCCCATCCAATTATTTCAGTTGTGCTTGATTTTGTAGCAAGAAGTGGTTTTGAGATTTGCTAATTTAGATAAAGGTACATGGAAATCTCTACTGTTGTACCTTGAATTTCGTTTATGTTTTGTTTCACTTATGGACCGCCCTGTTAGGATACGAATGATTGTAAACCATTTTGTCCTTGCACTTGTCATTTGCTAAAGCCATTGTCTGTGACTCATTTGCATCCGTAATATTCTGCTATAAAACTTTTAAAGGAATTGCTCGGCATCTCCAGCCTTTATTTTTATAGTCTACCTTCTCGCTACCCAGAATCAAACACGACTACAAGACATTACAAGACTAGCCCTTATTTTTGGGGAAATTTGAGATGATTATGTTTAACTGGCTAGTGTCAATAAAATTGTTCAAACCAAAAAATCAAAAATGTTATGTTCCAAACAAAGAACTCAAGCCTAAGCGGAGCTAGCAATCCTTGTGACATTTGTGAGTGTGAAAACAAGAAACTATAAACCAAACAATGGCAGTTTTTATTACGAGACACTTTTATTAGAATGGGAGTAGAATTTGTCACCGAAAGGATATGCTGCTGAAGGCTGTTTTTCCCGATGGAAAGTATACTAGTGGTCAATCACTTTTCTATTTCTTTCCACATCCATTTTCTGCACTCGTCATTCAGGTCCCTGGTGAGTTTGAGTTTAACCCCACGAACTTTTAGTCGACAAAACATCCACTCGTAAGGCAACGCAGAAGCTGCTAGTGAATAAAACAGTGCCGAACCATATTTTATTAACAAAACCATTCAAGGCACTGCAGGCAAAGTGTGTGTCGAACAAGATGTATTAAAAATGACACCAAAAATTCTTGAAGCACGAAAAACTACACAGCATGCGGGCAACATGAAAACAAGTCATCGACACACACACACTCAGATAACGACACGACGCCAGACAACCCGGGTAAGACACAAAAGGAAGCAGGGAGCTAATTGGTGACACAGGAGGATGACAGACGAGGAATGCAAATACATGTTCATGCACCGAAAATCCGATTGAGACTTTGACACATTGCGTTAGTTTTGTATTTGGGTCATTCCACCCCAGTTCACCCAACGACTTTTTCAAGCATTGAAAGTCTGGCTTTTAAGGTTGAACTTCAATGGATTACCGGTCGCTGAAATTTCATAACTTCACCGTATTCATTGGCAATGAAACTGGGTGCCATTGTCAACCTTTCTGTAAAGTGAAAAAAAGAATTTGAGATTCGATTAAACTGAAATCTTTAATTGGCTTTTTGTGATTAAGGGCTATCGAATAAACATGACTTGACTTGACTCGGCTTTTTGTTACGGATCATCATGAAATCGGGTGTATTAATGCGAGATATACTATAGAACTATATTTGATCAGTTAGTTCTCTTAACGTTAAAGCTTTAACTTTTTGGGATAAAATTGAAAAAAATATACGGCTCTTGAGTTAAATTTTTAAAGCTGTTTTTATTTTTGGGTTAAAGAGGTAAAACTTAATTCAGCTTCAAAACTTTATAGTTAAACCCTTAATACTGCTAAACCTTTTGAGGTAAAGCTTTAATGTAGCTTTAATCTTTTAAATCAGAGATAAAGATTTAATACCCCTTTAACTTTTGAGTGAAACTTTTATGTTTTAAAAATGAGATAAAGTTTTGAAGCTGCTTTAATTTTTGACTTAAAGCTTTAATGTAGATTTAAAGCTCTAATGTTTTTTCAAAGCTTTAACTCCGAGTTAAAACTTTAATGCAATTTTGAAGCTTTAACCAAGAGTTACAGCTTTAAAGCTCTTTTAACTTTTGTGTTGAAGCTTATGTGAAGCATTGACACTTTAGTTTAGTTTGTCGGCTTTAACCTGAATGCAATTTTGAAGCTTTAGCTCAGAGTTACAGCTTTAATGTTGTTATACATTTGGAGTTAAAGCATCATTGATGTTTTTCTACTTCAACTCAGTTAAAGCATTAACATAGTTACAATATACTTTGAATCTTTAACCAAGAGTTTAACAGTCGATGCTGCTTTACCTTTCGACGTTTTTGAGTTTTAAATATTGAACTCAGAGTTGAAACATCCATGTATTTATGAATCTTTAATGCATAATTAAAGTTTTAATGTAACGAGTTTCAAGGTAAACTTTTTATGTAGTTTTAAAGCATTAATGTAGAAAGCTTTGAATCATAGTTAACACTTAACGGCGGTTTTAAAGCTTTAATTCAGTTTCCGCCTTAAAGCTGCTGTAGGGTCGCGGGGCTGCTGAAGCCCATCCCAGCTATCTCCGGGCAGTGGGAAGGAGACACCCTGAACTGGTTGTCATCCAGTCGTAGAGCACACAGAGACAGACAATTCACTTGCTCATTCACACCTAGGGACAATTTGGACCGGCTGATTAACCTGACATGAATGTTTTTGGAATGTGGGAGGAAACCAGAGTGCCGGGAGGGAACCCACGCAAGCATGGGGAGAACATGCAAACTCCGCACAGGAGGTTCGATCTCATGACCTTAAAACTGTGCCGCACACGCGCTAACCACTGCCCCGCCGTGCTGCCCCCTAAAGTTTTGATGCAGTTCTGGAGCTTTGGCCTGGAGTGAAAGCTTTAACATAGTTTCAATGTAAGTTAAAACTTCAATAGTTTTGAATCCGTCCCGCAGAGTCATGCTACAGACTGCTGTCACAGTCTTGTTCCAGGGATAGACTGAGGAGATCATTCTTTCCTCATGCCATGAGGCTCTTTAACTCTTTAACTCCCACATTGTAAAATAGCCCACATTAAACCCCACATTTGCATATTACCCTATTTTTATTACAGTGTGTATTTTATGTTGCAATATTTAAATACTCTATATCAACACGTTACATTTGGTATTTATGTATTATATTCCCTTTACTTGATCATTATTTTCAACACAAGGATACTGCAGGAAGAGTGAATTTCCCTACGGGGATGAATAAAGTATCTATCTATCTATTTATGTCAGAAAACAAGAACAGACCAGTGGACCCCAGAGCATTCGTTTTAGTCTTTTATTAAGGAAGTGTTCAGGGCTTGCTGGAGACGTGATGGCCGTCAGACGTCAGCAGCGGCGCCAGGGAGATAACTTCGGAACGAGTCGTCAATCGTAGTGCGGAAATCAGGCAGGTCGTGTTTACCGGGGCTGGAGAAGAGATAAAAACGTGGGACGGAAACAGGTCGGATCGGAGGCAGGCAGAATCAGGTAAGCAGAGTTCTAAAAGAATGGAATATCGGGAGAAACACACAGAGTTACAAGAATGTACGCTCTGACACTCCCCTCTGGGCACAGGGCGCTTAAGAGAGGAGTGCCAGCCAATCAGAAGGCGCCCACCCAGGCGACACATGATTGCTCCAGGTGATCTGAGTTAGTAATCATGACTATCTATCTATCTATCTATCTATCTATCTATCTATCTATCTATCTATCTATCTATCTATCTATCTATCTATCTATCTATCTATCTATCTATCTATCTATCTATCTATCTATCTATCTATCTATCTATCTATCTATCTATCTATCTATCTATCTATCTATCTATCTATCTATCTATCTATCTATCTATCTATCTATCTATCTATCTATCTATCTATCTACCTACATTAAACTGCTTTAACGTATGTGTTAAAGCTTCAATGTAATTTCAATGTAGTTTTCAATTTTTAACTCAAAGTTAGTCACAGCTTTAATTCTGTTATACCTTTGGAGTTAAAGCGTTAATGAAGTTTTACAGCTTAACTTAGAGTTAAAGCATTAATGTGGTTACAATTTACTTCTGAATCTTTAAACAAAAGTTACATGCTTGAAGGCTGCTTTACCTTTGAGTTGAAGCTTTAATGTAGTTTCAAAGCTTTAGGTGTTGCTCTTATATCGGAAGGTAAGTTGAAGTTTACTCCCAATACCCCTACTGGTTTTAAAACGTTTGAAGCACTTGTTATGAGGTCCTTAATGTCAGCTTCACTGGTGAAGTATCTGTTTGGGATCTTAGGACCATCAGTTTTAAATATTATTAATATATCGCTATCCTCGGGTATTGTTCCTGTAGCCTTCAAGTCTGCCGTCATTAAACCCACGCTTAAGCGACCTAGCCTTAACCCAGAAAGCCTAGGTAATTATAGGCCAGTGTCAAATCTGCCATTTTTTGCAAAATTACCAATGATTAAAAAGTAACCAATGATCTCATTTTAGCAATAGATTCCGGTGCCTCATCAATGTTACTGCTGCTGGATCTCAGCGCTGCTTTTGATACTGTCGACCACAACATATTACTGGTTCTTCTGGAATGCATTGGTATCTCAGGAACTGTACTTTCGTGGTTTAGGTCCTACCTGTCAGACAGGATGCAATGTGTTAACTATGGCAATCTGACCTCTAAACAATCTAATGTCCCCTGTGGTGATCTTCAAGGCTCTGTACTTGGCCCCCTTCTTTTTAGTATTTATATGATCCCGCTTGATCACATTATCCGCAAGTATAATATTAGTTTCCATTTCTATGCAGATGACACTCAACTGTATGTGCCACTGGAAACAACTGGACATTTACGTTGTAGAAATCTGGAGGCTTGCCTTATTGAGATTCAAAGATGGATGTCACTTAATTTTTTATGCCTTAACCCAGAAAAAACTGAAATGTTTATTATTGGTCCTGCTCACTGTCGTCAGTTGTTTTCAAACACTACCCTGAACCTAGACAAATGTCACCCATAGTGACTCGGTCAAAAATCTAGGTGTTATATTTGATCCTAATCTGTCGTTTCAGTCACACGTGAAAAATATTACTAGAATAGCTTTCTACCACCTCCGTAATATTGCGAAGATTCGTTCGATGCTGTCCCAATCAGATGCAGAGGTTTTAATTCATGCGTTTATTACTTCTCGGCTTGATTACTGTAATGTATTGCTTTCTGGTCTCCCGATGTCCAGCATTAAAAGTTTGCAGCTGGTTCAGAATGCAGCAGCTACACTTTTGACTAAGACCAAAAGGTTTGAGCATATTACTCCTGTATTGGCCAACTTGCACTGGCTCCCAGTCCACTTAAGATGTGACTTTAAGGTTCTCTTATTATCATATAAATGTTTGCATGGACTTGCACCCTCTTATCTCTGATTTGATATCCCCCTATGTTCCTGCACGGAGTCTGCGCTCGGAAAATGCCAGTCTACTTGTGACTCCGAGAGTCAAGAAGTCTGCTGGCTCGAGAGTGTTCTCCATCCGGGCCCCGGTGTTATGGAATGCCCTGCCTCCGGAGATAAGATCTGCAACCTCAACGGAAGTTTTGAAATGGAGGCTTAAGACACACTTCTATTCCAAAGCTTATGATTGATGCCCACCTCATATTCTGTATTGTCCTGTCTTTTTCCGACTGCCTGCCTGCTGGTGATACGAAGGAGAAGGACGATTTGAGATGAGTCAGCGGACCAGCGTCTGACCTGAAGCATGTCAACCCCTGCATTTACCAGCTGGCAGAGATAGGATGCTGCATCGTGGCCATCATAGACTTTCTGAACTAGTTTACAGGCTGGGGGCGTCGTTGCTGTCATGCACTTTCCGGACATTTTCAACATCTTACCTAGTGATTATCATGTTTGTTTATTGTAATTCAGAATTTACTATTCTGTGTACAGTAATGCTAATTGTGATTCACCCTGGTCAATCCAGGAAGGGGGATTACCACATGTGAGGTCCTTTCTCAAGGTTTCTCTTTTTTCCTCGCACTGAGGTTTTTGAGTTGTTCCTTGCCCGCATGCTGGTTTAAGATCAGGTAATTGTGCTATTGTGTAATTGTAATCCTGTGCAGTCCTTTGAGACATTTTTGTGATTAAGGGCTATATAAATAAATGTGACTTGACTTGACTTTAATGTAATTTTGAAGCTTTAATTCAGAGTTAATGCATTCATTTGGTTTCAATGTACTTCTGAATCTTTAACTCAGCTTTAACGTAGTATTGAAGCTTTAACGCAGAGTATAGCCTTAAGGCTGCTGTAGCTTTTGAGCACAAGCCTCAATGGATTTTTAAAGCTTTAAATCAGAGTTAACTTTAACTTTTGATAGTGCCACTACAATTTGAGGTGTAGTGATTTCATTATATGTGAGAAAAAAGCTCAACCGTTTTTTTTTTTCAGTTCCAAGCCGTATGCACTTAAGCTTCTTGCACGATTCTTTTTCCGGTTAAGCGATTTGGGGAGATACTGAGGGTGTAAGCAATAGCGAGGGTCAATAATTGTCATGGGTCACGAAAGAGGTCAAGAATGGGAAGCGGGGATTAAAGCGAAAAATTTCTCGGCGGCCGAAAGCTTCAGGTCTCAAGTCCGAAAAATGACTCACCTTGAAATAACTCCCAAATGGATTTGTACAGTGCGCTGCTGCGGAAGTGGCTCACTGATCAGCTGACCTTCTTCAAAGCGCCCACTTTTTGACCCATTTTTCTGCTCTGCTGCTGGAACGGCCAGCCAAGGACATCCTTTTAATTGCTCATTTTTTGACGCAGAATTATTTTAAAGGGCTGGTTCTGCTGCTCTAAACATATTTATGATAATAAATCTCCCATTTGGGTATAAATGTAGTTGAAATGTGAATGTATGATATGTTCTGTCACTCACTGCTCACCGATTTTGCACAGATGGTTGAATGTATGTGTGACTTTATCACTTCCTATTTTTTCATTCAATTTTCTTTGTTGACAGATGGTGAGCATATTCTGCCAAATAACAAAACACAACACGCTTATGTGTCCATTGAATAGAGTTTTCAAACATTAAGGGTTTTTTGTATTGTTTTAAACTGTTTTGACAATATTACCCTGAAAAAATAGTTGCCTGATGTACTTCTAAAATAGAAACAATGGCAAAAAATAGTTATGGATTTTAATGAGGAAGCTTAATTAGTTTTGTTAACCTAGTGAGAAAATGGCACTACTAAATTGCTTTCGACTTTTGTTTTATGCATGGGGCATATTATACTAACCTTTTTATTGTGGAATTGATAAGATTTCAATTTCCATCATTAATTTGGCATGCAATAATGGCCTTAACTAATAACATACTTAGTATGCAATAATGACCATACTGACATACAGACGCTCCCCTACTTACGAACATCGAGTTACGAACAATGGTACATTCGAGCATTTTTTTCGGGATGTCAAAAAATATCTGGACATTACTGTAAGTAAGATTTTGTATTATGTGCACCTTTATCCGAGTAGAAAAGAGTGCTGTAGTGCTTCTTTCCGCCCCGTGGTGCTGTGAGAGGTCACCGAGCATCTACCCGAAGAAGAAATCCGGCTTCTACTTTCTGGTTTGTGTGTATACACACTGCACTGTTTCTCTAGCATGCTAAGAACTTTGACGTTTTTATTGTTTAGTATATCGTGCATCCAATCGATGTTGTTGGTGTAAAGCTCAAAGAAGAGGCGAGACGTTTCTTTTGAAATGAAAGTGGAATAAGAAAGCTTGATGCGGTTGGGAAAATGGCTGGATCGCTTTTTTTTATCCACTTTTTACCAGAGGAGAAAGTCGCCTAACTCTTCCAAAAGTAAGTTTAATTTAACTTTATTTATCTTTATCTTTACAGTTAAGTCATGTTCCTTTGTGACGCCCTTAATCACAAGGAGTTTTTAAAAAGAAAGAATTTAAAAGGTTGATGTGTAGCTTTGTTTTTTAGTAATATGCTTTATCCTTCAGTCTGCTTTGTAACGTTATAGAGCATATTATTTTATTTATTTATTGAACGTTTATTTTTCAGTTTCAAATCAATACAGGTTACAAACATACTTATATGAACTTTAAACATACAAAATATAACACTGAAGCGACTTACGAACAAGTTCAACTTACGAACAATCGCCCAGAACCTATTTCGTTCGCAAGTGGGGCAACGTCTGTAGTGTAAGGCCATTAATGCATATGATATCATTTTGAAATACAGTACTTGTTTTGTTGAAGTTTCCTAAAAATTCATCAGTTGTAGGAAAGGCCATTATCTCATGAGCAATCTTTAAACGGTTATGTCACGAGGGAGACCGGACCAGAACGGAGGCAGGAGGCAGGGAGGGAGAACTCAATTGCGTTGACGATCAAAACTTTTATTTGCCAAAATAAAAGTCGTCCAAAACTCAGAGACAAGACAGAACAAACAGGCTTTAACAAAAAAACGTGCAAACACAGGTTTCTTCCGACTCAAACAAAACAGGACAGAGCAAAACAGAACGGGAAATGCAGACAGAAAATGCAATGAGCCTGCACCCGCAAAACCCAAAACCCCCCTTAAGAAGCAAACGCGCAAATTAGGCGATCTGCTTCAGCTATTGCCCAGGGGGCGGGGCCAGCCGGTTGCCACGGCGACCATGCTGGACACGACAGGTCAGGCCACCAGCACACAAAAAATGGTTCAAATAATTTTTTCCCAATAAGCGATTGTTTCGACAAACTCATTATTTAGTTTCAATACTAATACTAAATAATTGGTGATTTGAAAAAATAAGACTAACTAAGTGCATCAGTTTCAGCCTTTTTTCTCCAAAAACTACTTATTATCAGTATTGCTATTTTTGCATTAGGTTAAAAGAATATAGATTTTAATATGGAAGCCTAATGCTTTAATTTGAGGAAAAAAAAGTAAAAACAATTTTTGTCAGCATGGCAGCTGAGTGGTTGGCGCGTCGGCGGCACAGTTCTCCCCGTGCTTGCATGGGTTTCCTCCACTTCGGTTTCCTCCCACATTCCAAAGATCATGCTTGTCACAGTAATTGACCACTCCAAAATGTCCCTAGATGTGGATTAGCAAATGAGTTTACTGTTTTCGTGTGCCCTGTGACTGGCTGGCAACCAGTTCAGGGTGTTCCCTGCCCACTGCCCAAAGTTGGCTGGGATGGACTCCAGCACCCCTGCAACCGTTGTGAGGATAAGCGGTGCAGATACTGGATAGATAGAGGATTTTTTTCCCCCCAAGGAAGTATAGATTAGTATATAAATATATTCAGTTGTTTGTTTAAAAAAAACAAAAAAAAACATTTTTATAAGTGAAGTCTCATTATATGTATAGCCCTGAATCACTGTGAGTCTTAAAGGACATTTTTGAAGTTATCTTGTTATTTTTGTGTTTGTTTTTAAAATAAAAAACTCATTTTCCAACTTTTTCTTAGATTTGTGTCTGTTTTGTCAGGATACTTTTAAATGTCACTTCATCAATGCAGACTTCTTGAAAAAAAGGCATATAGACCAGGTGCGCCTTCAAGAAAAAAAGTAAGCTGGCACTTGATGGTAGGGAGTCAGCTCATGAATTTGTTACGTTCCCGAACGATACATAGTCAGTTCACCTTGCAGCTCTTGATTGGCGGGGAGCTGGCAGCACTCGCTTACTCCAAGGAGTCGGTTCATAGGGCCGTTTCTTTCGCGATTGTCACATCACTGGACAACAACCGGGCAAATATAAGCACACGGCAATGTAATTTTATGGTAAAAGTATGCTGAATTTTGATAAACGTACTTGTATATTTACTCTTGTCATATACCATTCCTGGAGAAAAAGGGAAACGTTCGTCCTATGATGCTAACTTCACGGTGAAAGCGATAAAGGCCACTGAAGAAACAAGAAACCTGGAAACGGCAAGAAAGTTTGGCCCAGGTGAAAGATAGGTTTATACGTTCTCTGAACTGTTAAATTAATTCTGTTTCTTTTTACTTTGTGGCTATTTTAAAGCAGTTTTAGTCGGTCGTTTTACATGTAATTATGTATGGTAATATTATGCCATGAAAGCATGTATTCTGTTTTAAAGAACTTATTTTTAAAAGGGACATTGTGTAATATTTGACCACTAGATGTCGTTGTATTGTGTAGTGCAAGGCTGTCGAACTCATTTTCGCCGACGGCCACATAACTGTTCTCAAAGGGGCCGTTGTACTCTATAAATGCAAATAAATGTAGTTGAGCGGTATGTGAGAAAAATGAAACTTCTCCGTCATGTAAAATGAGTATAAATGTATTTACTATGCAAGTCACAAACATTACAGTTGTATAGAAAATGATGAACATATATAATGTTAAAATACAATTTTAAATGTTAAATACAAAGAAAATTAAATGTATTTGACGTTTTGGGGATTAATTCTCAATTCCACTCATTGGCGTGCCCTGCCTAAAATTGAATGCACGATCCATTATCCCTGATTACATATTGCTGTGAGTGGAAATCGGCCGAGCGCACTTATGTTGGGCCTGGCGCCTCTTTTTTTTTGCTGTTACTGTATTCCCGTCTAGAATGACCTGCAGTCATGCCGCAGCGATCCGTTATCCTCAATCCCATATTGCTGCGAGGGGGGACTTGCAGAAGGCATTTTGTTAAGAGTCTCTGCTTAAAATGAAATGCATAGTTGTGGCTATGATCTATTACCCTTGATCGCATATTGCTACAAGTGGGTACGTGCAGAGCACACTCTTGTTGGACCTGGTGGATCTCTTTTGCTCTTCTGTCCACTAAAAAGTGAGCTGCATTTTGTCGGCCATTATCCCTGACCCCATATTCCGCAGGACAGAGACTAGGAACCTTCCCGTGGTGTCCTGCGAAGTGCTCTCTCCCGGGGGAGCCTTACGAATCCAACTCAGTCCACTCAGACTCGCTCTCTCTTTCTTGGTCCTATCTCCTTCTTTGTCTCTCTTTTTCTCTCTTCCCCCTTTACACTCTTGTCTCTCATTTTCTCTATCCCTCTCTTTCCTACTCTCTCCCCACCTCTCTCACTCTCTTTTCCCCCTTTTTGCATTTTACTCTGTCTGGCTTTCTCTCTTTCTACTCTCCTCTCTCTGTTCTTCTTAGGGCGGGCGACTTCAAGAGCAACCCTGGCCCCCAGTCCAAATGCCAGTGGTGCTTTCGAACCATTCGCTGCGACCACACCCCAATCACCTGTACTACCTGCCCACGGGGCTTCCATAAATCATGCACCGGCCTGTCCGAACGTACTAAGGACTTTAGAGGCTTCATCTGCTTGGTTTGCTTGTGTCGCACCCCGTCAGGCCTGGCGGCACAGGACAGTCACAGCCCCCTCTCCTTCGGAGAACTACGGAGCCTCCCACGAGCAAGTCTGGCGCTACTATGGATTACCTTAGGCGCCTTGAGTGACTCAACGACGACGACCCCATATTCCTGCAAGCGGGGACTGTCAGAAGGCAATTTGGTTTGAAGGTGTGCCGACTGGCCCGCCTAAAATGAAATGCATGGTTAAAGCCGTGATCCATTTACCCTGGTTTACTTTTCCCGTGAGTAGATGCCAGCAGAGCATGCTTTTTGGTTCAGGTTTCTGAAGTATACCCTTGTGTCCCCCCTAAAATGAAGAGCATTTTTTGGTTCCTATCCATTATCCCCTGTCAACTATCAAGGGCTGAGAAAAAAAATTGTGTCATTCATTGTGGCTCTCTTTAGCTTTCATTTTCTGCTCAAATGATCAGCACCCTTGGGGCTGTGATATATCCCAATTATCTCAACTACTGCAAGTGCGGGTGGCAGAACACTTGTTAAAAATGGAGGGAGGGAAGTTACTTAGTAGATTTTCACGTACCGCAGATTTTCACATCACATGGTCCCCATTAACTGTGATAAACGAGGGATTACAGTATGAATATTGGTGGAAAAAAATACAATATGCACTATTAAAAATGCCTTCTCCACTTCTACCGAACTACTCAGAGAAGCAAGCCAAACGTGGGAGGTGAGACCAAGTGGAAAAAATAAATCCAGATGGAGAATTAGAATGGTGTTAATTACGTGTGGGAGGTATTATGTATTATGCATCGAACAAACAAGAGCAAGAGAAACAATACGACGGTAAAGTCGCAGAAATACGGAATTCATTACAAGCAGCTTAACGTGGACCGAAGCCCGCTCGGGGCAAATGAGGAGGGAGGTCATGTGATTTCTTGTGGGAGCGATGATACGGGGAATGAAGAGGAGCGAGTTAGGAGGAGATGGGTCAGAGTGATTAGCGAGAAGCGGCGAACTGCAAGAGGAAAGCTTACAGGAATCCTTTGACCTTGCCAGGTAGCCATTTGAACAAAACTAATTACCAGTCGGCAACCCAGGAGATAGAAGTCGGTGGCCTGGCACCGTGCTCCGCTCTCACACAAATACCCCTCTTGGCATGCAAGCCGACATGCATACTTCCCGCTTTATCCAAGTCCCCTACTTTACGATATTTCCAGTTGACAGATATGGACATGAAGGCCAGTTCTTTCAACTCAATTATTGTCAGCTCGCGTTGCAGAAAAACTAAAAATAAAGCTCGTTGTGCTCACAAAATCAATTAATATAACAAATACATCTTTGATCATTGAAACCTTTATTAGTATTCAAGATTTATTGATTTTAAGACTTATTTAAAAAAAGCCATTCTACTTGAATAAATGTATTGAAATAAGTTTTACTTTTTAATCATATCTAGTAAAACAGGAAAAATAATGAGTAATACAGAAAGGCTGAGACATCCATTCAATGCCAACAAATTTCGTCTTCGATTCGTTGTGCCGTGTGATTTATGTGTCAAATATCATTATGACTTGTAGTGTAGTTGGGGTGTTGAGAGAACATGCTTGTTGTACCACTTCTATCCAGTAAAGCGAGATCACATTTTGTTGCGTGACGTATTTTGATCCATCGACAAACTTGTAGTAGCAGTTTGCCTTGGCAAAGAGCGCCTTGATGCAGTACTGAATTGTCCTCTGATTTTGCCTTTTTTTTTTTTGCACTTTATTAAAATAGTACCGTTACATATTTGCAGGTTTATAGCATACATTTGTATGCATTTTTTTTTGATTAAGCTATTTGACAAACACTTGGATTTTCTTAATGTTCTACTGTATATTATACAATATTCTGTTGTTTTGTGCACTATTTTTTGATCTGTTTAACATTTCTATTTTTGAATATAGAGTAGAAAATTAAAAATCTGTTTTTAAAAAAACCCCTTCATCGGTTCATTGAAAAAATAATTGACCGATTCATTAATCATCAAAACAATCGCTAGTTGCATCGTAGAAGGTAAACAATATAACATTTTTATATTGTATACATCTTTATTTGTATTTTAGATTTTTTGTGATTTTTAAACATTTTTTAAAATTTTCAGATGACCTTTTTTGGGTTCGAAAAATCAATTTACTTTAATCAATCTTTTCAAACAGAAATAATGAGGAAGATGCATAGCATAAAATATAATAATAATAATAATAATAATAATAATAATAATAATAATGATAATAATAATAATGATAAATAAAAGTACTTTAAGGGGCAGCACGGCGGCGCAGTGGTTAGCGCGTGTGTGACACAGTTCTGAGGTCATGAGATCGAACCTCCTGTGTGGAGTTGGCATGTTCTCCCCGTGCTTGCGTGGGTTTCCTCCGGGTACTCCGGTTTCCTCCCACATTCCAAAAACATGCTTGTCAGGTTAATTGGCCGGTCCAAATTGTCCCTTGGTGCGAATGAGCTAGCGAATTGTCTGTCCCTGTGTGCCCTGAGACTGGCTGGCGACCAGTTCAGGGTGTCCCTGATAGAGCTATTAAAATATTGATACGCTAATGGCTAAAATGATCAGGCAGGAATGCAAATGTAGTTTTAGAATCCGCTGCGCAGCGGGTAGAGCCAAGGTGGTATCTCCCGTTTTGGGCTATACCAAGACCTCTCTCACCCCGTTTGCAGACAGCAAATGAGTTGTATTCAAAGTTCGCGCATGCGTGGAAATTATCAATGACGTCACAAATATGTCTTTCCATACATACAACGAAAAATAACTGAAGTATATGTGTGTATTAAAATCAGACTATGTGTGTGTATTTTAATGATTACTCATACATTCAAAATGGAAAAACAGTAAATACAAATGAGAAAAAGCAAGTTAAAATGCGGGTTAATTTCATCAGGATTATTTGTAACATAGAACACAGAGAAATACACAATTAACTAAATATGATCTACTTTACAGTCCCCTTCCCACTGGATAATGGATGGATGGAAACGTACTTTAATAGTCAAATCAGTTGAAATGGCAAATTGTAAATATGATAAAACATTTTTTCAAATTTGTATTCAATTTAAAATATTCTAGTTATTATTAAATTAAATTTAATACATATACATTTTAGTTTTATTTTCATATTTAGTTAAATTTAACTTGATTACATTTTAATTTACATTTTTAATTCATTTTAGACATTTATTTTATTGTAGATAAGTGTCAATGAATACATTTAAAGATTTTTATTTAATCTTTAATTTTAAATTTATATGAATTAATTAATGAATCTTTAATTTAAATTGATATATTTTTGAAATTCTTAATTTAGGCTTAAATGTTTATTTTAATTTTTAAATTACGTTATCTTTAGATTTTTATTTTATATGAAATAGTGAATATTCAATTTTATTTGGATTCTAATTTATAATTGTTATGCTTAAGATCTTTATATATTGAATTTTGATCGATCTTTAATAAGTATTTGAAGATATTTAGTGATATCTTTTTCAAATTTTTATCAATTTTCATTAGTTTTATAGTTATTTACATTTTTTAATGAAGCAAAAGATGATAGAATACAAAAAATATCAAATAGTCATGATAATGATGAGCAATTTGACAAAAACTTTACAAACAAGTTTATTTTATTTGTTTTAATTTTTATTTTTTTGCAACCAAAACTCAATAGCAGTGACCTGTAGTCCTGCAATAGTTGTCTTTTGATACCTGATTTCAGTTTGTAATAAATTATTTCAAAACTTCCAACCAGACAGAAAATCTTTGAGAAAAAAAAGTTATCAGAACCTTTTTTCCCCAAGCACAAGTAATCGATCGCTGATCGAGCCCCGCCACGTCTTGAAAAGTTAGCATACTAACTTCACTCGGGAGCATCGAGGAAGTTGATGTGTGAGTCGGTCTCATTGCACACGCATGCTCAAATTAATGTCGGTTCAATACTTCACATTTATTCGCTAACTTTGAACTGCCGAAGAAAGTCTTTAATCTGCGTGGCGCCTTTCATCAAGCGGCCTCAGAGGACCGTCCAAAGATGTCCGCCAGGATTGCGGATCCATTAGCCGGGTGATGCCTCTGGCTGACTTTTTCATCGTTAAGATATCATCATCATTAGTCAGCATGGATAGAACACTGCAGATTGAGTCAATTTGAAAGTTATAGATGTTTTATTAAACTATCTGAGTGGAAATACACAACTTTAAGTTATGTTAAGCTGGATGGCAAAGCTTTGTCCTTTACTGAGAAGAGTTTAATGAAATCACTTTGCTAGGTAAGTTTATATTTTACTGAAACAAGTTTATTTAGACCAGTTTCGCAAAATCAAACTAGCTATAAAAGTTCTTTACTTAAACAGATACTAGTTCAATGGAGATAATTATGCTGTACTAAGAAAGCCGGGGAAGTTTCAACTCCCTTATGGGCAAAGTTTAATGGAACATGTGATGCTAAGCTAACTTAGTGAGAAACCCTTCAACTTTCAATGTAAGTGGGTTTAGTTAGGGTTGTGCTAAGCTATCTGGAAAAGCTTTACCTTTCACTAACACTATGCTATGCTACCTTAAGAAACAAGAGGAAAGTAATGGGATACATTATGCTAAAAAACCTGGAGAAGCTTTGTCTTTCATAGAGACAATACTGATCAAACAAGATAAGCTAAAATACCGGGAGAAGCTATAGCTTTGAACAAGATGAAGTCTTGAAATCAACCTTTACAGTAAATTTAGCTGTAGATTATTTAACAGGGTAGCACGGCGGCGCAGTGGTTAGCGCATGTGCGGCACAGTTCATGTCATGGGAACCTCCTGTGTGGGTTCAAATCCAGCTCCAGACTTCCTGTGCGGAGTTTGTACGTTCTCCCCGTGCTTGCGTGGGTTTCCTCCGGGCACTCCGGTTTCCTCCCACATTCCAAAAACATGCATTTCAGGTGAATTGGCCGGTCCAAATTGTCCCTAGGTGTGAATGAGCGAGTGAGTTGTCTGTCCCCGTGTGCCCTGCGATTGGCTGGCAACCAGTTCACGGTGTCCCCTGCCCACTGCCCGGAGATGGCTGCGATGGGCTCCCGCGATAATGAGGATAAGCTGATGTGATGAGATTATCTAACATTCATAAAGGTGAGTAACCCTGCGACCCAACTGAGGATAAGCAGTGCAGATAATGAATGAATGAATGAAAGGTGAGTAAATGTAACAATCTATGTGAAGCTATGCTATTTGGCGAAGCTTTCTTTGGGAGAAGCTTTGTCTTTCACTACGTCTTAAGTTTACTAGTTTAATAGAACTAGAGGAGCTATCTGGAGAAACGTTATAGTCTAGTGAGTTGAGTAATTGAATAAGTAATGCTAACATATTGTTATGAAGACTTTATGGAAATGGTTACGCTAAGATCCCTGGAGAATATTTAGCTCTGGACAAAATGTGTTAAATGGAATAAGCTTTGCTAGGCTACGCTATCTGGACTATTTTTAGCTTTTCTAAAAATAAGTTCAATGTAACAATCTCTGCTAAGCTATACGGACATTCTTTATCTTTTACTAAGACAAGTTTAATGGACCCCGCGACCCTACTGAGGATAAGCGGTGCAGCAGATAAGATGAGATGAAGTTTAATGGAATGTTCTAATGTGGTATCTGGAAAAACTTTTTTTATAGAGAATAGTGTAATTGAACGAGTTTTGCTAAAATTGAATAGATGAAATATAAATGGAGCAAGCAACGGTAAGATAAGCTACCAGGAGAAGCTTTAGGTTTTGACAAAATGTGTTGAATTAAATAATCTAAGTTAAACTAAGTTAGTTTGAGAACCTTTAGCTTTCGACAAGGTGATTTTAGCGCAATAAACTAGGCTAAGCTAGCTTGAGAAGGTTTATCCTCAACCCCTTATCGTTCTTCTGGCATGCCGGTGGGTAGCCGGATGTTGATAAACCAATACGTGTCTGTGCGATGTCACCAGTCACAAAAATACGTCATGCCGCATAATATTGGAAGGCATAATCTCTTGGCATTCAAAATATGGCAATTTTAAAATGTACTCATCACAGAAACATCACGGTTTGTCTGAAACAAGATACCCGAAAACTATAAAGCCATGATAGCTCACCGATGAGTTTCCTCGGATGTCAGCTGATGAGTTGAATGTCCTTAAATATGGAGTTTTTACATCCAAGACAATCCAGTGAATCCAACTGTGTAAAATATTTACTCCAAAACAAATGATAATGCCGACAGATTAAAAAAAAAAAATCCGCTTAAAAGCATTGCTGCATCACTGCTGTTCATTGTTGTAATACGTTCATTTTGCCACATAATTTATGTGATCAAATAAACAGACCATAAAATTATTTCCATAACGACTTTTAGCCTCTGACCTTTTAATTGACACCACTCTGCCAATGGCAGGCTTTTTTCACGGTCCGCGGCCCGCATAAGCCAATAAGAGCTTGTTTGCTGAGAGGGAGATTGCCCCCTTTAGTTCCGAATAGCCTTAGCCAGTAATAACCGATTTAAATGACGATTGACACGTTGGTTAGCCAATACAATTCAGAACATTGCGCAGATGTTTACTGTGTATTCAAAATAGACTTAAATTAAAATCAAAGTGCGCAACACCATTCGTGATTCATTTTTACACACCACTATTACAGGCAAGTGTGCACGATCATTAATTGACTTCTGGAAAGAGTAGTGAAGCATTTACAACTCTTTCAAAATGTTTAAAAAAATAGCCAAAGTAAAATACACAGTTGCCAAACTTTTAATTGCTGTTAACTGGTTGTCTCCAAGTGGCCACCTTTGGAAACGCCTAAACCTACCAATAGACACAAGTAGAATACAATTTTATGTTTTTCAGATTGGGATCAGATTTGACTTTTTGGTTAAGGCTTCAAGCTATTGTCACCTCTTTTTCCAGCTAAGATGCCAATGCTACACTCCAGGCAGTTGATTGCAAAATAAAATTGATCCGACAATAAAAAGCTTATTTTTCTGTGTGTTCTATCTCTGATTACTCAATGCTAGTAGAACTTGCGGTGATTATTTTAGTTTGGGACATGACCGCAGAGTCCTACCTTTCAAAAGAGATCAGAACCGTCCACATTCTTCAAACGGTTAAAGAGCAGGATGCTATTTACTCCGTACATATTGGATTGGGATTTTAGGCAAATTATACAGGAAGGTTAAGGGTTTAACTGAGGCGACTTTAACGACGCAAGCTTTGGAAAAGCTTTCTTTTCACAGTTAACTATGCCAACCTAAATTGTTATTTCAAGTAGTAATGGGAAGTACTGCTAGTTCATTTTAAAAGCACCATATCATGAGATGCACTTTATGTAACAAGCATCATTTTCAAAACAAAGACACTACAGTGTGCAGTCTACCAATTTAGATGTAATAGCACCTACAAAATAGCAATAACGCCATAAACGCTGCTGCTTTGCTTTTTTATTTGGCTGTGGCGGACAATTACGATGACTCTGCTTGGCCCTGTCAACTTCACATTTGGATTGTGAAAATGAGCTTGATCACTATTGAGGGATAGCTAAATGTACAAAAGATGCTCTTAACAAACAAGCAGGGCAAATTAGAATATAATGTGACTAATTAAAAGGTAATTTATTCGCTGCGTCCGTTATTTATCATGTAGCCTCTTCAACAGAGCAATTAAATGATAACACTGTGTTATTTCAAGATTAGTTTTTTCTTGTGTGTATTATGCACTCAAGCAAGAAATGTAAACTACTATTTAACATTAGGGATTGTTGTAATATTAAGATATGACACTATCTATATTTAATCATGATTTTATAACTTCTTCATTATTTCAGTCATTTATAACTTTTTCATTTATTTAGTCATAATAAGGTTACTCCAGTTGTGTTTCATTTTGTAGCCAGAAGTGCCCTTGAGCGCCATCTATCACCTTACTTCTTTGAAAAAAATGATCAACGGGAAACAATAATTTCAGCTAATGGGGAGATGTGATCAGCTCAAGTCCTTAATCTCGTCTGGCCATCTTTTTGACACCCCCCCTTTTACAAACAATTTGGACACGGTCAGGGCAACGATCTGTAACACTATCACAATCGTAAATGGGGTTTGTAAACAGGCAAGTTCCAGAATGCTTGCACGGGTCTATAAGAGCACATCTAGCAAACTTCAATACAATTGATCCCCTTAGACAAAGTTTGACAGGCTTGAGCAAGACCCCCCCCCCCCCCTAGGGTGATAAAGCCACCTTTAGTCGGACAGTCCTCTATTTAATTGCGGGGTCCTTTTTAAATTTTAATGTTTAAAGTAATAAGTTTTCAATCTGCTTATGTACCGCCCTTTTTGAATAAGAATGTGTTGTGGAAAATAGACTTGCATTTGTAGAATAGATTTGTATACATTTAGAAAGAAATGTAGAAAGACTTGCTTACAGTTGTGAGAGAATGTTGACATCATTTCGGGAAGGTCCTTGGCAGCCTTAAAAGGGCATGGGACCTGCAAGGTCTCTCTGAGCAAACTGAGGCGAACAACATGTCCTAATAAGGGTAGGACAGCATCTTCCTTGTTGTTACGTGAGATCTCCTCCGCCTCTTGGGTTGTACTCAAACTGAAGCTATAAAAGCGTTGTTATGTCTGGAGTTCTCTGAGTTCTTTGGAATGACGCAATAAAGAGCTCCCCCTCATGACAAGGCCTCCGTGTACTTGATTAAATCATGTAAGAGAAGACTTACGACTCGAACCTGCATTTTCTCCAACAAATGATGGTGGGCCACATTGGTCTTTGAATTTGTGAATTCTTACATATATTGTTTGTTACTCATTTATGCTCAGAATATTCTGTGAATAAAACTTCATTGAGATTGACTGCCACCCAACCAAGTCTGTCAAGAAGCACCTTAATCCGACACAATATATTACTTGTACTATACATAAATTACAGTGTACAAATTTAGTTTTTCTTATTCTTATAACAAATCCTCCCTGCAATAAATTTGCTCCACGTGTGTCCGTATGAGAGACCTCTACAGCTGTAATTGGCTAAACGTTATGTTCTCCTCTCTACACCAGCTTTTGTACATTTATTTTAATTTATTATAGCCACTAATGTGCACAGCTAAGATAATGACACTTGAGTGATATATTTTTCTCACACACACACACACACACACACACACACACACACACACACACACACACACACACACACACACACACACACACACACACACACACACACACACACACACACACACACACACACACACAAACACACACACACACACACACAGATTAAGCGTAAACAGAACACGGCTGCCCTCTAATTATATAATGTATTTAATTAATTTGCCATGCAATTTGATTCAAAATATAACATGCACTATTGCAAAAAGTGATCCGTTATCCGTATTGCAGGATTTTATCGGATTGTGGTAGAAAAAAAAACCCCAACTAATTGTGCCTTATAATGTAACAATAGTGCGATATCTGGTGGATCTGTAATCTAGGTGTCTGTCATTTTTAACAAATTACAATTCCATAGACATACCTACGTTTTAAGACTCCAAGCATGCATCTCCGTTTGCTTTTTTCTATCACCCGAATGACAAATGTAGAATCTCATCCAGGGACTCTGTCTCATTAAAACATATTGCCGGTCCTGTCACAGTCGACTCGGAGGCTTTAAGCCTTCAGCCCACTTTGGATATGCAAACTGAAAGGAATCGTGATTCATCTCGAGACATCTCACTAATCTTAATTACAATGTTGTTTGGACTCCCTGCCTTAATGTATTCATGAATGTGCTTCGGTGGCCAAAGGGCGGAGATACCAGCCGTCGCTCGGGAGGGAGTTTTTCATCTTACCTTCGCTCATTTATATGAAGCTGGGATGCAGTTAGTACAAATTTACAGATGATTACCACTCTGGTGTGTGTTTCTGTTGACGCGTTTGTTGTGTGTTCTAGTTGATGCATTCCGAATGCCTGGCACCCCAGCTAAAAACATAAGAAATAAGTATAAGTACAACTTGTGTGTAATATGAGAGAATATGATTAAAAACATTATGATTAAATATACGCGTAAAGGGAAAATTACATTTTATCACCATTTTGGAGTGACTTTGAGCTGGTCGAGTGGAGTTGCGGGCAAGAAACCGAGGAAACTGCGAATTAAAATGAAACTGGTTTTAAAACGTTGACTTGTGAATATTGCGATGGCCTTTGAATAGTATTTGTTTTAGTGGCCTCCTTATTTTTGATAATGGCCCAGATTGTTGATTGGCTACGGCCATGCAACTAAGCGAGGATGGTGAGCCTTTTTCGTATTCCTTTATAATAGCAAGCTTCATTTCCATGGTTATCATGGTTTTGCATCCCCTTCAGCATCACTACAAGCTTAGGGAACCACATACTGGGAACTAAATACTGTACAAAAAATACAGGATTGTAAAGAAAACTCACATGTTTTCGTCGTGCGGTACTTAGCACATTTGCCTATCACGCGAAAGGTCCCTGGTTCGAGACCGGGTGAACACATATTTTGGCCTGGAGCGGGATGGGCGCCACAAGGCTTTATTTTTCCTAGATACACCGCATGAAATGGTTCCCTTATGACCTTAGTGGTTAAGGAATCCAACTTACCAAACAACCTTTTTTTTTTGTTTGTTTTTTTGTTTTTTTGCCGTTTATCGCCAATTCAGACATACATGCAGGCTGGACTAGCTTCCTTATTCTCTACGTCTTTCAGGGCATGGAGAAACAATTTTGAATAAACACATTACATATTCCTGTCTAAAGTACACCTGTGTATAATGCACACCTTTTTTTCTTTTTAAATTAAAAATCAGTATTACAATCTTTATTTTTTTTGTCTGCTTAAACTAAGTTATTCATTTGACTGATATTGTTGAATATGTGCGACAATGATTAAAATAATTTACTGACAACGAACACAATACCAACATCAAATTTACAATGTAGTTATTTAAAGTCTTTCAAAGTCCGATTCATCATCAGATATACCAAAGTGTTATTTCCCTCGTTGACTTTCTGTTTTTTTTCTTTAGCATTTGTCTTTGATACCCTAAATAAAAATGGTGTGATAATGAGATACAATTGAATGCCTTTTTGTGTGTTATCTATATCACTGGTGGTCTAGTAAGTAGGATTTGGTGCTCCCGTAGCCGCAACCCGGGTTTGATTCCCATTGCATCCAATGTTTTATGATTAAGGTCAACGATAACTTTTGCGCATTCAAACTACGATGAGTTCTTTTTTAGATTAAAAAAAAAGTGTGTTATACATTGAATAAATACATTATTTTTTTTCCAATTAGGGCTGCAACTAACGACTATTTTCATAATCGATAAATCTGTCGATTATTTTTGAAATTATCCGATAAATCTGATTTCTGTCAGACATTTTAAATTACCTCTTTTTTCTTAAATATTAGAGTTTTGAACAGATACAAAAAGTGCACAAAAGGACAGAATATTTTATAATGTAAAACAATACAAAAATCTAAGGGTTTGTCAATTAACTTGACAATAAACAAAAATACATACAGATATATGCCATACACCTGCAAATATGTAAGGTATTCTTTTCCTACCACCTTTTTCAAATATCCAACCAGCTCGGTGGCCTTGGGGGTATGGCGCCCGCCCCGAGACTGGGAGCTTGTGGTTCAAGCCTCGGCCGAGTCATACCTAAGACTTAAACATACCCGTTGCCTCCCTGCTTGGCATTCAGCATTAGGGGTTGGAATTGGGGGGTTTGGTCACCTAATGACTCCCAACACCTCAGTTGGGTTGAGCGAGGGGGCTGGGAATCCCCTCCTCTGAATCAATCTCCCAAAAAGAGTCAGAAATGACTATAGCCACCTCCCACTAGGGGGATATGGCGGTGGTATGTATATATATATATATATATATATATATATATATATATATATATATATATATATATATATATATATATATATATATATATATATATATATATATATATATATATATATATATATATATATATATATATATTCAAATATCATGTTACATTTGGAATTACCATTTACAACAAAACATTTCATTTTTTGTGTAGCAATTTTTTTTGGTCCAGAAAATATATTTATCGAAAATGGAAAATGTAAACCCACTTTTCAAAATGGTGTCAATACAATTGTTTTTTGGGTAATCTTGGAATATGATAAACATCCCCAATATGAAAATGATGTATAATATGCTAAATAATCTGTGCCTTGTGTAGAGTTAAACATGTTATTATTTTTTACTTTTTCTTTATTTTCTTTATTTTCTGATTTGTTTTTCTTTGTACTTGTGCAACACTTTATATTGCCTTGTTTCACAGTCAAACACTACAAATTTGAAACTTTCATGCCAATTTTGTTTGTGATGATGCAATGTTCAATAGAAAATGATTTTTAAAAATGTAAGAACTTTTAAATAAAACGGTCTTGGCCCCCTTTGCCGGACCAAAGTAGTATGACAAGTTTCAGAGTTACAACACAATAGTGTGCACTTGTATTTGCGTTGATTTAACGTACATAGTGGCTCACAAATCACGTGTTACAACAAATCAATGAACTAACTAGTTGCCAACGCGTTTATTCAAATTCGTTCGATTTCATCGATTAGTTGATGCTTTCCTAATTTTTAAAGAAACACATTATAGAACATCACATTGGGTTCATTTTTAGATTATGAAATATGTATTTTCTCAAAAATATAAACCGAAGAGAAGTCATTTGCCTTTTTTGTTTACATATGTCTTAACTGAAAACGGATGGTTTTCTTCGTAGGTCTCCTTAAGAAGCAAAAACGAAAGGCAAAAAACTACGCTGACCGATGTTTCACCGCTCTTTATTTCCCACATAAGTGAAAAAGTTTCTTAGCACTAGGATAAATATAAGCCTAGCTTCACATTCATTAGCATAAAACGCAAAGGCCGTGCGTCCTTGAAACAAAAGGGCACCGTCAACATAATATAATTGAAACCGGAAAGATGTGGCGTTTTTAATTTGTTATCTAAAAATGAAAAGGAGGCCAGGGGTGAATGGTGTGAGAACATCCTATAATGAGACTGGCGAGTAGTCTCACCTCACTATCCCTCAGCCACAAACCTCTGGCAAACTCATGGTATCGCCATCTGTTCGACTGCCCGCTGCCTCTAAGCAATTAGGGTGGGCTAATTATGGTATTGAGCCGATAGAAGTACATACATCGTAGTATTGATCTATACAGACCTGATACAGATAATTTTTGTTTCGAAATGTCATGATCATTGAATAAATGACCCCTTTTGCGTTAATTTATAATTACAACGTAGACAGCACAGCTCTACATACGTTTTATCTTTTATTAAATAACTACAATGCAAATATAATACAAAATCCAATACAAAAATAAATGTAAAAATTTCTATTACAACTGTTTCTGAACTAAAGTCAAAAGAGTTGAACCCAAAAAAGCGTTTGTGTAATAAAAATGCAAATATAACAATGTTCACATTTATAGTGTAGTAGATAATTAAAATAAGGAGTGAAGACATAAATGGATTTTGAACTTGCAAGAATATGAAAGGACCCAAACCTCCATTAAGAAATATAGACTTGTTGTAAAAGCCCTTACCTGCGCCCTTTTTATTACAACTCCTAGGTTGCTAAAAGCAGACCTGCCCTAAAATGTGTAGGGATCAAATTAATGCAAAATGATTGGCCAATAGTGACATTTATGTCAACAGAGCATAATAGTCAAAATAATGAACGAAGAGGAATAATAGTCAAAATAAAGAACTGGCAAAAACAGAATAAACTTATCACAAATATAAAAACTTCAATTGTACAATGGTTTGTAAATAAAATCAGAAAGTGCAAATGATGTAAACGATGCGATGTAAAAAACCCTTTTACACTGTAAAAAAAATAAAATATTCACTAAAAACGGATTCAAAATAAAAGTCGAGAGTCAAACCCAAAAAGGCAATTTTATAATAAAATACAAATACTGAATAACTGTATCAACAAGACAACTAAAATACCTCCCATTAATCAATATTTTTAAAAATAAAGTCAGTCGTGTAAACAAAGTGTAAACACAATTTTATCTGATTTTGAAAGTGTTAATGTATGTGTCATTTTTAGTAACCCATTGAAGATATTATTGTGAAAGTTAAAATGGAAAAACTGTATCGATCCCAGGACAGTAGTGTCAATCCAATCAAAGTACTGGCTTATACACAAGAAAAAACAAACCACAATTTATTTTGGTGACAGGTGTCCTCGAGGTGAACTTGGTATAATTGGAAATTATTTGAATGCAGCACAAACTTTTTCTTCTTTTTCCCTGTTTTTTTTCTATTTTTTAAAATTCCTTTAAAAAAATCTCATTGTGTTTATTTTTTACTAGCTGTTACTTTTTTAATTTTTGTTCTCTATTTACTTTTTTCCTTCGTTTCTTTCTTTTCTTTTTTTCTGGCTTTTTTCTGAAATTTTCCTTTTTCTCTTCCTTTTGTTTTTTTTTTCTCAGCTTTTCACGACTTTTTCATTTTTATTTTTATTTTTTGTTCTATTCCCCCCCTTCCTTTAAGTCATTTTGTGCACAATTTTACATAATATTTGGTCGTGCAGGGATTAAAGAAGCAAAAACAACCTGAAGAGCCGTTTGGGACTAGAAAGAGCCGGTTCTCTTTAGTGAGCCGAGCCGAAGAAGCCGGTTCTCGAAAAACTCTACTGACTTTACTTTTTAACTTCGTTCGACAATGACTTAACCGCGATTGATATTCTGAGCTGTTCTTGGTTTGTCTATTAGTGTCACTCACCTTTTACATCTGGTCACGCAAGCGGGTATTGTGTAGTTCTGTGATTCAGGGTCCCGATGCTTGAAAAATTCTTGTTTGTACTAGCAATCATTTACCAGACCTTTTCAATTTGACAAACGAATCCTTTAGGCTATATGACTTCTTCGAATGTACACACTTTAGCTCTGTTCTTAGCTTTAACAGACTCTAGCGGTAAATCCTTACACACTGTCACTTTAAAATGAACCTTTCAGGAGTGTTTTCCACCGACATCAATGGTGCGTGTGTTAAAAAGTCAGCATAAGTTGAAGGACGGTGTGTCAGTTCATCCTATTGACAGTCTGCGATAGGCGGATACAGCGAGGATAATGGCTGATTTATCTCATCTTTGAAGTGCTCTTCATTCACTTCATGTGAAGAATGTGCTTGCAGATAAAAGTGGAATCGAGGCAGGGAGGAAAGTGGAAAGATTTTTGATGGCGACATCCATTTGACAGGGTCATAGTTGCTATTTATTTCCATTTGTGGCCCGTCACTCACACCTTAATTTCCGGGCTTCCCTGTTTACTCGCTTCTCCGTTTGACTGCTTTCTTCCTTTGCTGTCTGACTTATATTAAGTTGGCCCAAAGTTGCAGCATTCAGTGCGAACACACATAAACCTTTTCCCCGACTCGCTGCTTGAATCTGGGACGACTGGCCTCAGATTTTACAATGCTAACTGACCTCGCGTGCCAACAAGAACCATTACACATCTGCTGCCTTTTGTTCTGGCGCACACTCCCCGTATTCTCGTTTCAATTTTGGGTTGTGATGCTTCAGGCTTTGAGTGCAAAAATCTTCCAAACAGCTTTGTTTCCCAATTAGCTACAATCTTAAATGCGATGTGTGCTCATTATGCCGTTAAAAGTTTGATTGTTTTGAAGAACTCAGGTCATATTGTCTGCATGCAGATTTCAACTTTGAAAACCTGAAAATTAGACAGCTGGAAAATATGTATTTGTATATAAATCTTTTGAATTATGTTTTTTTTTTTTTTTAATTGCTGCTGCTAAATGTTGTTCCACTTTTTTCATTGCACAATTGTAATGCACTATTCCTTATTGCATTCTTTTTATTATTAAACTTAGGCCACCTTTTCTAAGCGCTATGTTGTAATAATTATTGTTTTTTGACTATTCATCTTGATGGTCTTTTTTCTTTCTCTTTAAGCCTCTTTATTACAGGTTACCCTCAAGTCTAATCTCATCTCATACAATGTTTCAGAAAGTTGATATCAATGACAATAAAGGAAATTCCAATTTTAAAGCTGAAGTTTCACATTGTGATGGCATTTAAAATCCATGACACCCTGCAAAGCCATCACTTCATTGTAAACCTTAAATAAAGTAAAACCAGAGGTCATATTATGAAAGGTGAAAGTTTTAAGCCAGTTTTGTTACACCTCACCAATATTTAGAGACGTAAATATTTTTCTGAAGTCAGTTTAAGTTACACATTTAAACAGCTAAAACATTCAACTGTTTTCCAACAAATTCTATGAACCGTGACCCAGCATGGAAGCCGAATGTCTTAAAACACAAATTCACTAATTTTACTCGCTGAATTTTCATTTTTTTTAAAAGCTGTACAAAAATCATAACATATCCTACAATATGTTCCTGCTTTATTTGCACATACCTTTCATATTCCGATTTTAGTGACTGGTTATGCAAAAATCTCGTGACCCACCTACATTTCCCAATTGGATTCAATCTCAACACTAAACGTGTGCTCATTACAGAGACATTTTCCATTATACGTAAAACTACCGCTGAAATAATTTCACATGCTCGCCTGTATTTGTCAGACTCGAAATAAGCCTGAATTGTCATTAAGGTCCATGTAATATATCCTGAGAAATTATTAAACTAGTGTGATTGGGTCTGAAATGTCAACGTATTAATTCACCACATTAAATGGCAGTCACTTCCTGGCAGCTGCTCGACACTTGAAAAATTCAGCTATACTTTACATCGTCACCCCATAGTCAACAAGGAGAACATCTCAGGTGTTTTCTTTAGTAATCTAGCTGCTAAATATTGAAGCCCAATGAAAAAAAAACATTTTTAACAGTAAAAAAAAATCAGTGTGTGAAATAACTTATTTTTTCAACATATTTCTATTTAAAACATTCTAAACTCACCTTTGAAAAAGTTAGCATTTGTGTTCAAAATAGCTGCATTGTATATAGTTGTCAGTTTGGGATTGTTTTAATTGTAGTGTGTCTGTAGCACAATGTGTTTTGTAAGAGGGACATTCTCTGAACAAACCACAGATACTGTTGGCATTTGTAAATCTGCTAGAAATTGCATTTAGTTGTCAGTTTATGGTCATGGTGTGTTTCTTTACAAAGTGTGTATACCAAACCTGCATTTGGATTGTTTCTTTGCGACGCAAGAGGTTAGCATTTTTACTTGGTCAAACTGCTGCAAATAGCATTAAGCTTTTAGTTTGTGAACACGTTAGCGCCTCTATATCAGTATTATTTGTATAAAAGGACGCTAAGACGGAGCATACCTTCGGTGCTATTGGCACCCGTAAATCAACTGCAAATTGCATTCAGCTGTCAATTTATAGACATAGCATATTTTTGTACAAGGAAGTTAAAGTAGACCCGAAAGTATCAAAGTTGCCAAAGATTAGACACCAACAAGCGTAAACAGCAAAGTGAATTAAACTTGTTAACAAGCTACCCCTGGAAATAAACAAAAAGGGACGCCAGCAGCCTGGGAATAGCAAGGGCCTGAAGAATGAAAGATGCATCATAATAAATTGAGAGCAGAGGGAGCGAGGGACCGGAGGCCACTTGAGGAGGGAGTATAGTCAAGGAGAAAAACGCAGCAGTTGCAGCAGATAGCGACTTTCCACAGCAGGTAAACACAGCCAAGGAGGCCAAGACGAGCACGAGTAAATCTCGACTGTAGAGTGATAATGAGATGGCAGGATGAAGAAAGAGCTAAAAGATAGTTGCTTGGTTTCTCCCTGCCTGGTTGAGATACAAACTATGTCAGTTCCTCAAGGGCCAAAACACAGTTATCTCGACGTAAACAAACCAATTGGAGAGGTAGACGAGAGGTGCTTTAGACACATGGCTAGGATCAGGTACTTTTTCTTTTCCAGTATGTGTCATTTCTTGCTGGTGCGCGTTCATTTTTATTTTTTTCATCATCCCGCCATACTTAGTCTCAGCTAGCGGCAGCGCCGTACATTAATGGCAGTGCTCGGTTTCGCTGACAGCCCCCGAAAGAGCGGCGGTTGACTGACGGCCATACGAGGAGTTGACAGCGCATAAAGGTCACATTAGCTCGATGGAGGAAAAGGATGGGGAGGAAGGAAAGCAGGTGGCCGGGAGGAAAGATTGCTAGCTAAGGCAAACATTGGCGCTCACGGATGAAATGTCACAACGGATCAGCCGACGTAAAAACGGAAAGGCCAGACTTGAGTAGACGGAAGTGTTTTCCATTAATTTGCTAGGTAAGGCCACGGTTGGACGTTTATCGGGCTGGCGATTATTAGATGGGTGTTAACGTCTCTCCTCAACATTCTGGTGGTAGCAAAGTCACAAGTCGGACGCTAGTTATCCACTGATTCAACTACGCGAATTGTTAAGAATTCCGTATATTTGCATGAAACAAATATTTCGGAGTTTGTGCCAACTTAGATTGATCAAACACCACTCTCTATAAACTGTGCAGTAGCACATAACTGCCTACCAATCACTAAGCTAACCTTTAAAGTTTTATCTCGCCCAGTCTAGCATATTACGTTGATTTATTGTAGCGTAGTATCCCTTACTACTTGGATACATGTACGCCCCATAGACAGCTTAAACACACATACCTCTCTGTAACCTTATTAGCGTCAACAATTGGACTGTGGCATCTATTTCAGCCTGGTCATCCTGGAATGGGGATTACCACTTGTATGGCCCCTTCTCAAGGATTCTCATTTTCCTCATGTTGGGGTTTTGAGCTTTTCCTTGCCCACATTTTTGTTTAAGATCAGGGAATAGTGTAATTGTGGCCTGTGCAGTCCTTTGAGACATTTTGTGATTAAGGGCTATACAAATAAATGTGACATGACATTGCAGCTAAACCCATTTTCGATATCCGCATTGGCGACTTGAAGGGAAGAGCACTTTACAGTCAAGTAGAATCTGTGCGTATTTACATTGAGTACATGTATTTGTGTGTTTTGAGCAAATATCGTCCTAATCCTCACCTATCCCTGACTCTAAGACTTAATTAGCTGCTCGTCCTTTGAGTGTTTGCTACAGAGGGTCTTTGAACGATGAAAGCTTCCAATTAGAATCCGCTTTTGCCGACACTTGTGCGTAACGCTAATGAACGACTCGGCGTGGAGCGTTTACTTTTACCGCATTTGTTTTTTGTTACGCTTCTTTAAAGCCTTTTCGACCAAGCAGACCCATTAAAATGTATCCCTGGCCTATATCACACATACATACATATTGTATAGGGCCTAACTGCAGCCATTCCCCTCTTCCCGAACGGCGTCACAGCGTGATGGTCCCCTCGAAACCACAACCTGACATTTTATGATGGATACGGAGACAGCAATGAGACCTTAGCTCCATTTCACTAGCCCCCACACCCCAGAATGCATTTTAGCCTCCCATCGGGCTCACAGGTGTATTGTGTGGGGACACATGGAGAGATGATGTGTGTGCATATATTTTGAGATGAGTGATAAGTGCGAAAAGAGGAAATTCGAGTGTTTTTTGCCGCAGAATTTCTTTGACAATGAAATCTAGTCTTTCCGCTAAACAGCTACATTGTTAAAGGGACAGTAGATAGTAAAGATCAGTTATTCAAGAATAATCATCCAAAAAAGTCGTGCAGGATCCAAACAAAATCGCTATTCCAAAAACTGATATATCTTTTGATCATACTTGTTGCCTGTTCTATTCTGTATTTTTGATAATTAAGCCCCGACCATTTGCAAAAACTGTATTGCTTTGATGGCTCTCTACGCTTTAGCCCCTATCATCAATATGTAGTTAGTGCTAAACAATTGAGCTGCTAATACTAGTGTCATGGACCTTAAAGGGACAGTGTGTGTTATTTAACCTTTTTTTGTGCTAAAAATGTTTTTTATTAAAGTTTTGTTTTACCCCTAGGAAAATTGTTACCCCATGTTTACATCATGCACACCTTTTTTGGTGCACAAGCACATTTTAACTACCTTTTTAACTACCTTTGTAAGTTTTAGTGTGTTATATATATATTTTTTTTAATATTCTTAACCATTTCTTTGGGTTGAAGTAAAAATCGTTATCATTTTTGAGTAATCTATCTTTACTATAAATTAAAGCATGTTTTTCTAGTAGAGTGAAAAAAACTTAAAAGTAAAAACAAATGTTTATATGAACTAATATTTCTCATTGTAGTAATACAAATCTAATTCAGCAAACTTTTCATTTGCCATAATTCGTAAATATTATTTGCATTTTCCTCAAGAAAAACAGTTTTTATTAACATCTATGTTTCTGTATTCAGGATAACGCTTTAAAGCTTAATATCTTTTCCTTTATGAATTTGTCTTGATTTTTCTCAACCCCCAATTTCTTCATAAACTGCTGATGATAAACATTCAACACAAATAACTTGAGGAAAAGAAAATGAAAAAAAATGTGAACAATCCCTAAAGTAAAAAAAAAAACTGAGAACATGAATCAATTTTTTCCGAACTGTGACTAAATTAGATTACTTTTTTTCACAATTCATGTCTTTAAACGGCTACATTGAAGAGGGAGCTCTTTTACTGAAAAAAATATGAAATTTGGTTACACATTTTGATGTTTTCTTCACACCTATGTTTGTTTTTTCAATACTCTTTTATAATTTATATCTAAGATAGATTTAAAATACTGTATTTTTGGCCCAGTTGAGTCCTTGAGTTGAAGCCTACTGTTCTGAAAAATAGTTCTGTTGCAGTTCTATTGTGTGTTTTACAGTTTTGCATAGAGCTATCCAGAATGTTTATTTCCTTTCGCAAATTCCTCATTTTACTTTGAGCTGAGAAATGTGAGAAAACATTATTCCCAGAATTTTAATAGAGTGCCTTAACTTTTTCTCAAATATAAGAACTTCCCCACTGAGCCATAGTGTTCAGTAAACAACGATTGTCTTAGTTTATACACCAGAGACGAGAGAAACATTTGCATGCGTGTTTGTGAACTTTGTGTTTGTGTTGGCGAGACTGAGTATGTGTGAATTATCTGTGCTTCTCACAAAGACTTTGTGTAATGGTGTTTTTTGGCGGTGTTTCATACTGTCAGAGGCCAGATGGTTGGTAAGCTGCTGTATGACTTTAAGAACAAAGGACTGATTTCATAAATACATACATACATACTTCACGCAGACATTTAGACAAGTTATGAACAGTCAATATTGATTTGACATTGAGTACAGAAAAGTGGAGCAAATTTGTGAGTTCAGAACACAATAGGATCCACAGCTAATTAAAAGATTTTTTTGTTGTGCTTGTTTGCCTGCTGAATTATGCAACATCTAAATGACAACTCACTGGGGGGGTTAACCAATTGTGGCATAATCATAGCAACACTATACGGTCTGAACAACCTTTCCTAGGTTTTCAGTCACTAACCCAACATTTCCCATTACGACATGTTTTAAAAACAAGAGCTCGAAAAAGTATTTTTGCCTATTTGGCTCAAACACTGCCAGCTGTGATACAAAACTGCACTGAATGGCTAATTAAAAATGCTGAGTAATTTCAAAGGAAAGCCGAGTTGGCATAATGGCGAGCAGCTGAAGCTTACCGCATCGAAGGTTATCCGACCCAAAGGTTCTTTTCGTGCTTTGGCTCCCAAAACAAATGTAAAAAAATCATCAAATAAGGCCTCACGCAGCACTTTTTCAAATGCAAACATGTATGTTTCGATTCCCAATTTGTTTTCAGCATCAAACGTTTAGTCGAGAGTAAGATCCCACAGCCTTGAGTCCAGGAAATTACGGATTGTTTCCATATTTACAGTACATTGTTTCAACGTTGGCCTTCAATGCAGTACACTTTAATGTGCAACCAAAATGCTTTATAAATAATATGAAGGGACTCCAGGGACAAGAATGACTCCAAGTTAGTCACTCGGGTTGTGCTTGCTAAAAATGTTAGTGACTTCATCAACAAAAAGCATAATTTATTTATGAATTAGTTATATTTCACCAACAGGGACGACGCTTGTGTGTCATTAAATAATTAGCATTCAATGAAGACTTATCTGAAGTTAAATGTGAAACACATTTTGGTGTCTCGCCGCATGTTTTTTTGGGGACCAGACAGAGTATTCGCACTTTGAAAAAATAGAGCTGGAGAGAAGCAATGCAATTTAGGACATTTATTACAAAGTTAAAAAAAAAGGTAAAATCTGAGTGCATTTCGGATGGAGACGCGTTCTCCAACAAAGGCAAACAAGAATGTTTCGGCCCCTTTCTTGTAGTGAAAAAGTTGTACGGGAAGCATTACAGACACTCAGAATCTAAGACTCTAAGAGTCTTCAAGCTTGTATGATAAGACTATTGCAGTGTAAGTACACTGATATGAACGAATACATTTAGCAAGTAAGTACTTCACTAAAATATGTTGATAAATATTGTACATATTTCAAATCAATTATGAAACTCGTTGACAACGTTTTTGATAATCGGTTTTAATCAATATTGTGAACTGAAAAATCTGAAGTGATAACTGCTTTGTATTGCCAATTAACTTTGATGATTAAAACTGAATGAATATATAGATTTATATTTTATATTTGTCGCCCATTTAAATTTCCAACCCCGATAACACTAAAATTCGGGGACCCATAGATCTCTGTTGGGACCCATAGATTTTTGGGCATGCAAGTTGCCGGGACCCATCACTTTTCAGAGGTAAAATGAACACTGAACGGCGCATTCGCAGGTGCCCCGAATCGGCAATCATGACAGTCTCCTTATTTTTTCTGAAGGGCTAAAATGTAATCCTGAAACATATGAAAAACAAAACTAAAAGTTTTTTTGGTGCCATCCGTTCCGTGCACAGAAGCCTCTCTGTAGATCCAGTCACTAATCCTGCAGCTGGGAACGAAAATGTGTACTTCCAACAATTTTCAATGTGGTCTGAGTGTGTCACCTTTTGGGGCAATGCAGGCGTTTTAGCAGAAGGGAAAATATTTATTAGTAGTAATTCTTTAACATTGTCTTAACTATTGTTGTTCAGCGGGCCGCTGGCCATAATTTGCGAATGTCTTTCTTAGACATGCTATTGCTTTTCTAAAAGGATCCTGGTTTTCTTTCTGGAAGACATCCGAAGAGATGCCCCAGTTGCATTATCGGAGCCCTCTTGATGCAGAGGAACAATGACTCAACTCTGAACCTACTCCGAGTTCACGAAGCTCCCTACTCCATCTCAAAGGCATTTTCGTCTATTTCAATCCAAGCAGCCGTAAGGGTATAGTTCAAACCCAAGACATTGATACTTGTAGGAGTTCGTAATACAAGGAAGAGTACCTGGTAGAATACATAAACAGGATGTCAATTACGAAGGGACAATGAAAGAGGATCTTCGCTATCGGACGATTACATGATTTATAAGCAGCCAAGTAGAGATGTGAGTGAGTGAAAACGAGGGGCTTGTGACCAAATGGGTGCCAGATTAAATTCCCCGGACCTTAATGGGGAAATGGACACTATCAACCCCATCCCCTTCTTCAATTACCGAGAGGCATCTGCAATCCAGACAGGGCACTAAAGCCACTGAAACACTCTCTGCTGTCGTAGTGTTTTTGGAAAAATGGACTTCAGATGTTCTGTTTGGTACACATGACAATAGAATTCTACCTTTGTTATTGATGTTTATGGCAAAAAATCTATTACTGTGGCTGAAGGAGTGCAGAGACGTCTGGCAGTTTCTCTGAAAGGTTAAAGCCGGGAGACAATGATTACAGATGAACACAATGTAGAATCATTTTTACACAAAAGAGCAATTAAAAATGTAGGTTGCTATTGTATGTTCGAGCTGCATCTTCTACAGCTTCTGATTGGTCATCGAGCAGAATACAAAGTTGGATGAAAGGAGGAGATAAAACAGGAAAGGAAGACCCAAGGGGGCGAGACGTCTTAATATAAAAAGCATGACTGGGAAGAAGCGTGTGAATAAGGCAACCTGGGGCGGTGGAAAAAGTCCAAATGAAAGAGGATTCATGAGCAGAGCTGGAGAATCGGGATGAAAGGGCGCCGGATTCGGAAAAGAGTGGAATGGGCTCAACAGATATGAAAGGTTAAGTGAAGTTCATGAGTGGAGGATTTGCATTTCTATAATTATCTATTTCAAGTTATTACTTCACTTCCCGGCTGGACGTTTTGAATTACAATTTCTTCATTTTGCCAGTTTTGTGTCCTTTTTTTTTCTTCTCCCCCCACTAGTCTGGTGCTTTGTTCAAGACATGCTACCCAACATGGAGGCTCATTTTCTTTTTTACTGTTTTTGGGTCAGGACCCTGCCATCTTTTGGTCACCAAGCAGTGTCTGACACTTGTGACAAAAAGTTACCGGACACCAGGGCAGATAACTCTGAAAAGTTGCCTGCCCGGCCATAAGGTTGCCTACCCCATTTTTCACAACTTGAAACACAATAAGACGACAAATCCTAAAAAAACCCGTTGTTGCAAAGTATTAAGGATTGATAATCAGAATAAATAACAGAACAACACTTTAAATTTAAGTTTATTATAAATCTACTTTTAACATCCATTGCATGTATATGACATCGCTGTTTTCCATCTGCCATCAGTATGTACCTGTAGTTACTAATCTTCATTCATCCAATGTTTGCGTTGCGTCGTCTGGTACAAGCCGCGTGAACTCCTCTTTCCACGATGTTTTTAATTTACGATTACGTTTTTTGGCGTCATAAATTTTGTCTCCTTTGAATCATTCTTTTGGGGTTGAGATTTTGGCTTGATTCCCAACTACTTATCCATTCTTCTTGTATTCTCTGTGCCACTACTTTGGAAAATGATATGCAAATGCGCGACCTTATAACGCTCGGGAAAGTCCGGAAGCACGAAGTTATTCAATGCAGTCTTCTGATCGGCTGGCGAGTATGCAAATTGCTAAACGAACCGAAATTCCGAAATTTCCAAACCGAACGAAGATTTGGAAATCGGAATAAAGCAAACGTTTGATTTGAAAAAAAAAACAACATTTGCTTTTTTTTTTTTTTTTTTTCCTTGAAAAAGTTATCGGCCTTTTGGGCGGAGAAGTTTTGTAAGTTGTACACCTGACGTAAAAGATGCACGAACCGGGTGTCCGGGCAAACGTTATTTCAGACACTGCACCAAGTCATACTTGTGAAATGAAATCTTGAGTGACCTACTGTCCAGCGGTTGATTGTGTCTAAATTATTTTAGTATGGTAAGGACTTTCACAAGACATTCACAAAAAGGAAGAAGAAACCTCTGCGTAGAATCGATAGCCACGATAGAAAAAAAACCACACCACTAGGCCTATAAAGTATTTGAGCGAAATGCAGTGAATTGATATCCAAACAAGCTTTCTGTTTGTGGGCCTAAAATGAGTTGGGCTGCAACTAATGATTATTTTAACAATCAATTAATCGGTCGATTTTTTTTTATTTTTTTTTTCAATTAATCAATAAATCTGATTTTTAAACCGTTTTTTAAATTTCCTCTTCGTTCAAATATGTACATTTTAGAAAGATAGAAAAATAGTGAAACAAAACAGAACATTATATAATATAAAACAATAAAAGATACGAGTGCTTGTTAAATAGTTTACAAATAAAGATTAAAGGCCTGACTTTTGCAACAGATATCAACGGTCACCGCTTGATTACTTATTTCTATTTTGGTCTTGTTTCAAACTTAATGACTTTCTAATTGCAATTTTTTAAACATTAAGTCAAGTCCTGGGCCTCCCAATAAACACAGGCCTACTCATTGCCCTTTTTTGGAGTCCTGCCACCTCCACTCCAATCTCAGCACAAACTATCATTTCATTTTCCAATCTACTTCTGATGAAACTTATCCCCCTTAAGTGGATACATGCATCCCCTTTGTCATTTTAGTTTTCTGGATGGTGTGCTGAATGTGTTTTTTAGGTGGTAAGTGGCATTATGTACTGTACATGTTTTTTTCCTATGGTCTTTAGGTGCCGTCTGATGGACTAAAGTTGTACTACAATCATTGATGGCTCCGTTGGGACAAATCAATTATGAAACTCGTTGACGACGCTTTTGATAATCGGTTTTAATCAATTTTAGCGATTTGTTGGTGCATCCCTAAAATGACCTCTGTGGCTTGATAATAAAACTGTCGTATGATGCTTACAAAATAATAGCAGGATGGATCAAACCTGGGCAGCACGGCAGGGAAGTGGTTAGCGCGTGTGCGGCACAGTTCTGAGGTCATGAGATTGAACCCCACATTCCAAAAACATGTCAGAAAAATTGGCCGGTCCGAATTGTCCCTAAGCTCGAATGAGCGAGTGAATTGTCTGTCCCTGTGTGCCCTGCGACTGGCTGTCAACCAGTTCAGAGTGTCCCCTGCCCACTGCCCGAAGATAGCTGGGATGGGCTCCAGCACGTCGTGACCCTACTGAGGATAAGCGGTGCAGATAATGAATGAATAATGAATGAATGGATCAAACCTAACACAGATCCATTTCCTGGACTATCTATCTATCTATCTACCTTGGTCTTATCCCTCAAGAGGGGTGACCGACAGCAAGACAAACACATACAATAACAAAGAAAATAAAAGGGAAAACAAAAAAGCAAAAAACACACACAAAATTTTGGGACCATGGTCAACCCAATTGCCCAAACACCCAAACAAGTTAGGCACCTCGGCACCAAAGTTGGTCATGCTTTCGTCCCTCCAGATGAAATGGGACACCAGAAAGCGGCCATGTCACTCGCGTCAGGGTGACACAACACACTCTTTTGTTCAACAGCAGGGCCCGACAGCTTTCACTGGTTTACCCCTGCCGCAGCATACGAGTGCCCAGCCCATCCTTAAGAACGCGTCCACAATCCCACTATCCTTTCACAACACCTCTCCACTCTTTTCTATCACCAATAAGAGCTCTAGCTTCCACTAGATTTAGACCTCTTTCCTGCAGTGCACTCATAACACCATCCATCCACGTTAATCGCGGCCTTCCTCTTGGTCTCCTTCCATTTACTTCTGCTCTGTAGATCCTCTTCAACATTCGCTCGTCATCCATCCTCTCTATGTGTCCAAACCAACCAAGTACTCTCTTATCCACACTCTTGCTCAATTCCACGACTACTCCAGTTCTGTCTCTCACAATTTTATTTCTCAATCTATCCAATCTTGTCACTCCTAACATACCCCTCAAACACTTCATCTCAAAAACATTCAGTTTCCTTCTTAAATCTGCATTCAGGCTCCAAGTCTCTGCACCATACAACAGTCGGCACGATCACACTCTCATACAGTCCCCTCTTAACATCCATACTCATACTCTTGTTGCTCATCACTCTCCTCAGAGCACCCAAAACCTTGCTTCCTTGATTCACTCTGTGCAATACCTCGCACTCCATTCCACCAACTGCAGCCACATCACAACCCAAGTACCTAAAGCTTTCGACTTCTTCCAGCACGTGTCCATGCAACCTTATTTCTAACGCCCACTCCATCACGTGAACACTTCATCACCTTGTTTAAGGGATCTAGTTTCATCAGTAAACCAAGGCGTGCGTCTTTTAGGTTGTGATTTAAGCCATATGGGCGCTACTGAACACTTCATCACCTTACTCCTCCCAACATTGACACATAACTTATGCCTATCACATACTCTTCTAAACTCCGTTACCAACCTTCTCAATGTTTCACCTCTCTCACCACGCCGTCCATGTACACATTAAACAGCCATGGTGACATCACACACCCCTGTTTCACACCAGTCAACACAAGGAACCACTCACTTGTCTCACTCCCTAATCTTACACATGCTCTGCTGTTCATATAAAAACTCTTCAATGCTTCCAATAACTTTCCACCCACTCCATACATTATCATCACTTGCCACAACGCCTCTTTGAACAAAGCAAGATGGCGGCGCACATGATGGATGCTGCGGCTCGTTGCTCTCCAGCTAATCTTCTATTTTTTGCCGTTCTCTTGTCTTTTTTGCTTTCTTTTTTGGACACATGCGTGGCCAATAACACTTATAGTCGGGAGGAACTTATTCAATTGGGTGGGCGTCTAAATTCTGACTTTTCGGGCACTTTTTATACCACCTATGACATCCCGAACAAGCTACAAAGGGATCCGGGATCTCCGTGGTCAGCCACTCCACCTACAAAGAGACGCAGGCGCCGTAAAGACAGAAGGCAGAAGAGGGGTTGTCGTGCGGGGAAGGGTGTGAAGTGTGCGAAGCTGAAGGAGCAAGAAGGACACGAAGATGTGTCTAATTTCACCCTTATTTCTTTACCGGTCTTGCCGGTCAACCGACGCCTGAAACTCAACCCACCCGAACGGTGACATCTTGTGACGATCTCTACAAAGACTTCAGCTAAGTTAAACAATTCAGCAAAGCTAAAATTTGGTCTTTTAAATATTAGATCGCTTGCTCCTAAAGCTTTACTTGTTGATAATATTATTCGTGATTACAAACTTAACTTGATTGGTCTATGTGAAACTTGGTTGAGACTGGATGAGTTTTTACCGCTAAATGAGGCTTCTCCTCAAGACTACGTGTGCAACCATGTAGCACGCCCTTTGAAGAAGGGTGGCGGTGTCGCGCTAACTTCTGAAAAAAATAAATAAAAAAAAAGCTCAAATTTACTCCTCGTACCGCTAATAATTACAAGGTGTTTGAGGCTCTTGTTATGCGGTCCTCCCTATTGTCAATTTATGTAGTAACTATTTATCGCGCACCAGGGCCATACACAGCTTTCTTAGATGAATTTGCTGAACTTTTGTCTGAACTAGTAACCTATGCAGACAAAATAATAATTATGGGGGACTTTAACATTCATATGAACTCCCCACTCAGTTTACTTACTGTTGCGTTTCAGTCTCTAATTGATACATTTGGTTTTAATCAACTGGTTGATTTGCCAACTCATAAAGATGGAAACAAGCTAGATTTGGTTCTGACTCGAGGAGTTTCTACGTCAAACATGATGGTGTTACCGTGTACTACCGTTATCTCTGATCATTATTTGGTTACATTCGAGGTTCTAGCTAAATGTAGTACTAAAAAAGCTGAAGGATTTAGCGGACGCAATATAAGCACTGGCACAGTTTCTGAGCTCTCCGATCTTCTTTCAGGAGCAGTTGCGTCCTTTCTTTCATGCAAAGGCTCTATCGACTCACTCATGAATGAGTTTAATGCTACCCTGGCTAGTGTCCTGGATTCAGTAGCGCCCATATGGCTTAAATCACAACCTAAAAGACGCACGCCTTGGTTTACTGATGAAACTAGATCCCTTAAACAAGAATGCAGGAAATCTGAACCAAAATGGCACGCTACCAAGCTTGAGGTTTTCCATCAAACCTGGTGTGACAGCTTGTTAAAGTATAAAGCGGCCCTTGCCTCTGCAAAATCGGCCTACCTTTCGAAGGTTTTTGTGTCACAAAAGAACAATCCCAAAATCCTTCTCGACACTGTGGCATCGCTTACAAGGCAACAGATTATCCCAGATAGTTCCACCCATTCAGCCCATGACTTAATGGTCTTCTTTAATAAGAAGATTCAATGCATACAGGAAGAAATTGCTAAAGACAGTATTAATACAATACATACGAAAGGGCTGAAATCTATAGATGCACGACATAGTGGCTGTCCAGGGAATTTGTCCAGTTTTAGTGAACTGTCACTCGATACAGGTGGTGAATACGGCCAAACCGACGACTTGCCTGTTCGACCCGCTTCCAGGTTTGCTTATTAAAGGTCTTTTTGGGGTCCCTGGACCTTCTTTTCTAAATATTATAAACATATCACTCTCCTCAGGTGTAGTTTCAGCGGCTTTTAAGTCCGCTGTTATTAAACCTACACTGAAACGACCCAACCTTGATCCAGAAAGCTTATGTAATTATAGACCTGTGTCAAACCTACCGTTTCTTTCTAAAGTACTTGAAAAAGTAGTGGCACAGCAGCTGAATGATTTCATATCCGAGAACAACCTTTTTGAATCAATGCAATCAGGATTCAGGGCTAAGCACTCTACTGAGACAGCTCTGATTAAGGTAACCAATGATCTCCTACGGGCAATGGACTCTGGCGCTTCATCACTTTTGCTGCTGCTGGACTTTAGTGCTGCTTTTGACACAGTGGCCCATAATATCCTACTAGAATGGTTGGAAAAATGGATTTGTCTCTCAGGAACCGTCCTCTCGTGATTCAGATCCTACCTCTCAGATAGGACACACTGTGTTAAATATGGCGAATTGACATCTGAGCCATTTAGTGTTACTTGTGGTGTTCCGCAGGGTTCGGTGCTTGGCCCTCTTCTTCTCAGCATTTACATGCTTCCATTAGGTGATATTATTCCCAAGTATATCATCAGTTTCCACTGCTACGCAGATGACAGTCAACTATATCTTCCGTTGGAGGAATCTGCCACACTAAATTGTGGATATTTGGAAGCCTGCCTCACTGAGATAAAAGAGTGGATGTCACTCAATTTCTTGCGTCCTAACTTTGAAAAGACCGAAATGTTAGTTATTGGTCTGTCTAAATGCCGCGACTTATTCTCAAAAACTGCTGTGACCATTGAGAAATGTCACATCACACAGAGTGACTCAGTTAAAAATTTAGGTGTCATATTTAAACCCCGATCTGCCCTTTCAAACACACGTGAAGAAAATTACTAGAACTGCTTTCTTCCATCTTCGCAACATTGCTAAAAATCGTCCTATACTGTCTCAGTCGGATGCGGAGATTATAATTCACGCGTTTGTTATCTCCTGTCTCGATTACTGTAATGCACTACTTTCCGGTCTCCCGAAGTCCAGAATCAAGAGTCTTCAGCTGGTACAAAATGCTGCAGCGAGGCTATTAACTAGGACAAAAAAGTCATCACATCACGCCGATTTTGAATAACCTGCATTGGCTCCCTGCCTAAGATGTGATTTCAAGGTTCTCTTAGTATTATACAAAATCATACATGGACTTGCTCCCCCATATCTTTCAGATCTGAATTCCCCCTATGTTTCGGTCCGAAGCCTTCGTTCTGAAAGCGCTGGTCTACTGGTAATCCCAAGAGCCAAGAAGTGTTCCGCAGGTTCGAGAGCGTTCTCCATCCGGGCACCGGTGCAGTGGAATGCACTTCCCCATGAGACCCGATCTGCAACCTCTGTGGAAATGTTTAAATCTAAGCTTAAAACACACTTCTACTCTGTAGCATATGAATACCTATACTTTTCGTGGACAATATATCTGTATTATCTGTGATTGCAACATCCTTTGCTGTCTGGTAATCCTGAAAGGGGGATGCCACATGTGCGGGCCCTTCTCAATGTTTCTTCATTTTCCTCATGTTGAGGTTTTTGTTTTTTTCCTTGCCCTCATGTTGTTTACAGATCAGGAGATGGTGTAATAGTCTGAAAAATAGTTTGTTTAATAACCTGTGAAGCCCTTTGAGACTCTTTGTGATTAAGGGTTATACGAATAAAAAGGACTTGACTTGACTTGGCTCTCTATCAACTCTGTCATCTGCCTTTTCCAAGTCCATTAAGCCAAATAAACATCCTCACCTTTTGCAAAATATTTCTCACACACCTGTCGTACTGCAAACACCTGATCCACACATCTTCTTCCTTTCCTAAAACCACTCTGCTCCTCCATCACGACCTCATTCGTTTCCTTCACTCCCTTAATCAAGACTCTTCCATACAGCTTACCGGCACAGACAACGAACTGATACCTCTCGAATTGCTACATTCATACTTATCACCTTTACCCTTGTACAATGGCACCACACATGCACTACACCAATCAACAGGAACCACACCACTTAAAAAGCATACATTCAACAAGCGTACTAACCAGTCAATCATAGCTGTGCCACCTTTTTTCAGGCATTCAGCAGTACAACCATCCAATCCAGGTGCCTTGCCCCCTTTCATTTCTTTCACTGCCTCTTGCACCTCCCATGTTTCCACATTCTTCACATTTAAATCACCCAACACGGGCATACTCTCCATACCATCCATCGCCTCGACTCTCACTTCTCTCCCATCCTCCACATTTAGCAACTCCTCAAAATACTCTGCTCATCTCGTCCTGACTGCACTACCGCTAACCAGCAATCTACCATCCTTATCTTTCACTTTCTCTTCCTTTCCAGACTCACTGTTTCTTACTCTTTTCACTTTTTTCCAGAACACTTTTCTCCTTTCCTCAAAGTTCACTCCTATTTTTTGACACCATTCATCATTTGCTTTCCTTTTCGCTGCTTCCACTGCCGCTTTTACCAACCTTTTCTTCACTATATATCTTCAATGTTCTATTTTGCCCGCGCCCCTCCGTCTTAGACGCATCATTTTTGCTGAGGACGCATAGTCTCAAATCAACGTGCGTCCCCGGGATGCAACCTTTTTGACACAAAATTGTCATTATTACCCGATTACTTTTTTTAACAAAGATTTACTGCACTCCAAACTTTTCGTCAGGCATTTTCGTTTTGGTCTCGGGGTTCGAGTTTTCGTCTGCACGCCAATCTAGGCCAACCTCCACAAACCTCTTTTGCACTCCTCAACAATGCCTCTTTAAACCACTTCCATTCAATTTCCACACTCTCCATTTCTCTTCTACTAATTCGTTCATACTCTCCCCTTATCCTCTCTTTCAACTCTCTTTCATTTTCTCCCTTATTCAACTCTGACACTTTCACCTCTTCCCTCACACTCTTCTTATAACTAGCCCTCCACAATCCATCTATTTTCAGTTTTCCTTCCACATAAAAATGATCAGACATACCACTCATTTCACCTCTGTAAACATGCACATCCAACAATCTACTTAACATCCCTTTCCTAACCACTACATAATCCATCAGTGCTCTGTCCACCATCTTGCCACTATCCACTCTGACAAAGGTATGCTTATTCACGTCCCTCTTTGCAAACAATGCATTTCCAATCACCAACTCATTTTCCACACATAACTCAATCAATTTCTTCCCACTCTCATTTCTTCCTGGTACTCCATATCTACCAACCGTTTCATCACCCACTCTAGCATTCAGGTCACCTAGTATTACCACTTTCCACCCTTCTTTCAAACTTGCCACACATTCAGACAAGTCCTTCCAGAACTCCTCTCTCTCCTCAGCGCTTCTTTCTGAACCAGGTCCATATGCACTTATAAACATTCATACTTCCACACCCCACTTAAACCTCACCCACATCAATCTGGAAGATATCTCTTTCCACTCCACCAGTTTTTCCTTTGCTTTCTCACTCACAAGCACAGCCACTCCTTCTCTAGCATGTCCACTCGTAACTCCAGACCTTCTACCATACATACCTCCAAGCTGTAATTCACCCTTTCCTTTCATCTTTTTTTCACTCAAGGCTACCACATCAACCTTCCTTTTAGTCATTATCCTTCCGGTCTCCTCTTTCTTCCACTCAGTCGCTTTACTTCCACATCCTCTCACATTTAGTGACCCTATAACTAGGGTTTGCGAGACCTTTCGATCTCCCGTCCCCCTTTCTTTGCCTTGCTGTCTCTTAGGGAGTAGAGATAGAGAGGAGAGGATCCCCAGTCCCCTCGCTCCCCTCCATTTTAGTAGCCTCTTACAACACACAGCGGACCACGGTGGGAGAATTCTCTTACTTCTCACGAGGAGAGGGCCCCTCACCGCAGGACTATAAGAAGGGAATTTATGAATAGGTAGAAAAAAAATCATACATGGGTCGTAATTGAGAATTTGTTTCACGGCTTATGTAAAAATCCTATGGGGGGAGACGTATTGGTTAATTTATGGCATTGAAGACAACACCAATGATATAGTCAAAAAATAACCATGATAGGTTTTGCCGTGGAAGATAAAGCTAGTTTTTGGTGAAGCGGATGATGATACTACTTTTTAGCTAGTTTTTGGCAAAGAAGGTTTAATATAAGATCACACTTTTGCATAAAGAAAAAGCTAGGTTTTGATGTAAGAAACGGTATAACAAGTCAGGTATTTGTAAAAGATCAAAGCAAAGTGTGATTTATTGCAATTGAAATACAGTCCTCCAGAAGGCGCCAAAATGTAGGGAAATGGGAGGACCCCACTCCTGTACCTTATAGCTCGCACCTGACTAATGAAGAACCCAGTATTTAAGACCCGTGCTATCAGCAAAAGCTGTGGAAAAGTTGTTTGCCATTGATTTAACTAATCTCCTGCCAGAGTACAGCTGTCGTTTATTCTGGACTTTGTGATTTTTCCCAGCTGTGAGTGTTATCCGGACTGTTTGTTTTTATTCCTTGTTGTCTCCCCCATCCATGCGTGTCTTACATATTCACCTCCTAGTCCCGCTACTCACCTACGTCCTCTAGGATGTATTGACATCTGATTTTCTACATTCTCGACCCAATTACTCATTTCACTTAAACATCAATAGGTCATTTTTGTCCATGACCTATCTGATCATTTTTCCTTGTGAGGCTACACAACCCGGCAAAGTGAACGTCAGCCAAAACGGAACGAACAACCCATCGACCGGACAATCATTTCAGTTGTCTTTTGTTTGTTCCTTTCTATCTTTCCAGTCACGCCCTGACTCCTACCCAGTTGTGTTTTGCTTTTATCTGTGCATGTTTTCAACAGCCTGCCATAAAAAAAAAATACAACAGATGATTGATTGATGATTGATTGCATTCACAAGAAGCAATAGCCAAAGGAAAAAAAAGGAAAGCAGAGTGAGGAAAGCAGCAGTTTCTAGGGTGTAACATTTACAGAGCACGGTGCGAAGGCTATAAATGACATGAATTCACTTGAAAAGGGCAAGTTAAATAGGCAGAGAAGGGCTATCAAAGAACTTTTTAATTAGCCGTTTATAACCGGCAACAAACCCGGCCGAGGCAGTGTTGATTACGTGTCAGGACCAAGTGTGAAAATTACTTTCCTCAGGCGCTCTGACAGACGATAGAAGATGCCAGATCAAGACACAAAAAGTAGAATTGCCAGTAAAATAATCTTGCCTACTGTTGATGAAATGTATCTGGCAATATTTACATTTTATTAATTTAACTTTTATTGCTATTTAACTGATGGTGCTTACACCGTCATAAAGGTTTTTAAACATATACAAAGCGTTTTAAAGTTATACCTTCTGGTTGAAATTATTTAAAGCAGTTTATTACAACCCTGATTTTTAAAGACGTGCTTATTGGAAAACCTGGAACGAACCGTATGTATAAAGATACATATTTTAAAATGAAAAATCACTAGTCTAAAGGCAGAAAGTAATGAAACTTAACTTTTATGACTTTGTTGTTTGTTGTTGTTATTTATTTATTCTGAATATGCATCACAGGCAGTGCAAAGCTTCCTGTTCATTGTCGAAAACCATGCTTCTATTAAACTGATTGTTGCTAGTGGTGACATGTACTAGTTTGAACAGTATAAGAATAAGCACTTCACTGAGTATTGTGATTCTGAAGCCTTTTTCCTCCGATTGGTGGGACCAAATGGATAATTGCTGAACTACTATAGTAGCCGCCTCTTATTGATCAGCAGAGTAACTTTAACATAGCTGTCAAACATTGAAGATCATATTCCAGGATGGATAAACACAATTTCAGATGTTGAATTTTTTTTTCAAACGGTAGAAATTATGAGTGTAATTTTTCAAAGTCGAAAGTGGTTCTTAGACAATCTTATAATTTTGTAAGAAACCGCACGGCAAACCTGCTGCAAGTGTCCTGCAGATTGCACTATTGCATCATAAATAACCATGGTTCAATCATTATTATCAATACATAAATTAGCTTTTGACAATCCCAATCTTGTTTGGTGTAAAGTGCAAGGTAAAGGCGAGCGGTTTCTTTTGAAACGAAAGTGGAATAGGAAAGCTTCATGCGTTTAAGAAAAATGTCGGAACGCTTTTTTTCGGCCACTTTTTACCACGGAGGAGGTCCTCTTGATGCGTAAGTCCCAAAAGTAAGTAAAACCTCACTTTATCTTTATAGAGCATATTATTTGATTAAATGTTTATTTTTTTACAAAAAAAATATATACCGTATTTTCCGCACTATAGGGCGCACCGGGTTATAGGGCGCACCCCCAAAAAATAGTTTTTGGTCCTATATCTTCCATACATAAGGCGCACCGGATTATAGGTGCTACAATGGGAACGTCGACAAAACGGTTAGATAGTTCAGTCAAACTTGTTACCCCCTTAACATTCCGAAAGCTTGCAAAGAAGCAAATACGTGTCTCAGACATGTAGGGAAACAGTGTCTGTACCATGTCACTCAAATGCATCGTTCCAAATATCAGTCGGAAGGTTAAAGTCTTGGGATTCAAGAAATGACAACCATTCCTTAGTTTCTATTTTCTTTTTCGCTCGCAACTTTACTGTGCATATGACAATAAACAGTTGAAATTGAGTTTAATTTAAAAAAAAACCATCACAGAAACATCGAGATCACTCTGAAACAAGATACTGGGAAAATATATAGCCGGAGTAGCTCACCGAAGTCGTTGCGTTCAATAATAATGTGCAACCATGGTCCCCTTATATCCGTGAGTGTAGTAAATCCAGGAGAGTAAAATATTTACTAATACAAAATAGTAAAACATGCTCTCTCTATGCCGTAGACAACAAAACATGCTATTCACATTCATCTTTTTCGGCCAATTGTAGTCTTTGTTTTGCCCCTTTAGCCTATGCAAGCCTGTAAATGATAAAAAGGATCCGCCTCCTTTACCTCCGAATAACTTTAGCCAATAGTGATCGATTCAAATGATGATTGACACATTGGCTGGGAAATGAAACGCCGGTATATGTATCCCAGCATACCCCGCGGACGACTTCGCCTTCGGGGGAAAATCTAGTCGGCTGCTGCTTGCCTTAGTTGCAAGACTTTGCGACTTAATATAGATCCATATATAAGGTGCACTGTATTATAAGGCGCATGGTCAGTTTTAAAAAAAAAATAAAGGCTTTTAGGTGCACCTTATAGTGCGGAAAATACGGTAGGTTACTTATACAAGCCTAAAACATACTTGTATAAACCACAAACATACAAAATACAGCACTGAAGCAACTTACGAACAAATTCAACTTACGAACGTTCGTCTGGAACCTAACTCGATCTGGATTTAGTATGGGTAAGACCTAATCCCATTACTTCCCCTTTCACCTTTTCATTTCGTTCATCTTCCCCTTTCTTTTACAGTGGAATTTGTGTGTGTTCTTCTCCTCATTACTGTGGATTGCTAGAGCAAGGAGCAAAATGGAGTGGTCAGGGAATATTGGGATATTTTGATCCATTTAATTTTTTTTTTTTTTAAATGTGAGTCAATATTTTTGTAAAACTATTTTTTTGTTGCAGCAAATCATGACACTAATTATCAGTGTTAAATAAGACTGCATTGTAATGAAAAAGGAGACACTCGTTTCCAGGGTAGTTGGAGGGACAGTAAAATATTTAGTGCCTCCTAGTGGTACAAAACATACTTTCATCTAATAATTAAAAAGAAAAAATGACTACCAAGAAAAAATACATGAACTATCTTACCAATGTTTATTTTTATAGAACATCATAGGTCAGGACATTTGTATTTCTTTTAGTTCGTGGAATCCATTGCTAGAGGTCGCCACCATGTTTGTCTCTGGTCCCGCTTTTCACAGGCAATCAAAGGGACCAAAAATGCTAAGTGTTTGCCGAAGCTTCCGTTTCTTCTGCAACATGTAGAAACTATTACGTGGACATATATTGGGTCCTCGCCCAAAGCGGTAAGAGTACTGTGTTTTTGTTTTTTGTAGTAAAGAATATGCCACAGTTTTCCGACTGCTACTGCTAGCCATTTTATTAGCTCACTGCTTCCCGATTAATGGGACCCACGGCCACTCTTGACTTATTTATACTTTGCTGGTAGAATTTGTTTTTTTTGGTCTTTTGGAATAAAAGATTACAAAACTTAATTTTGATTTAATCTTTTCTTTCTTTATAGAAGTTGTTGGCGAAGCTTAACTATTAGAGCTGGTTGTTCGCTTTACCCTTGGCGTTTGATCTTGATATTGCTTTTGTGTTACATTAACACATGACCTCAAACATTGTAATCTAGTTCGTATGACAACTGTTTGTATGTGTGAAAGAGAGAGCGTGGAGTACATGTGGTGACATGGACTGCTGTCTTAATTTTAGAAATGATATACACTGTTTGCATCAAAAGAGGGTACATTAAACACGTATCGCATTGCAGCGAGAAAAAAAAACGTCAATGAGACCGCAGCTCTTTTCGATAACTTTTTGTGAACAATTTGTTTATCTATTTTTTGATATTGATTAAAATTACGTGGGAAACCCAGTCAATACAGAATGTTGACATGAACAAATCCTACTTGTCGTTCACAGGATCAGCTGAACGGGCGTCTGAAATAATGGGAGTCTCCCGATCCTTCCCAAGCCTTTGGTGCACAGCAATATCCCTGGTGGAGTCACATGACCACGCTATTCCAAACAGTGGTACATTCAAAAACCTTTTTTTTTGGGTTATTGGAGTGACTGCATTTGTCTTGTTGCAGTACTCCTACAAACTCTTTGTTTAGCCTAAAAAATATTGGAGGTTGGGTGAAATATGGGTTCATTCTACAATGGTATTTAGCATAATGTATTATTTATTTATTTTCATTGCACTATTGTTACAATGCACTATTCTTTATTGCATTATTATTATTATAAGTTAGGCCAGTTTTTTGGGTATATTTAGTATTTTATCTCTTACTTCAAAGTTTCTATATAACATGTTTTACACTGGGGTGCCATGTCTAATTTCCTTGCGCACAATATTTTACAACGTTGATACCAATGAGAATTGTAATTATAATATACTATACACCTGCCACTGTGAATACACATATTATGTATCTTTTTTTTTATCCTTTCACACATTTTTACCTTTTTATTTTGTTTTATTTGCACTAAAAGAGAAGCCATCCAATTTTGCTGGTCTTGTGTAATGGCAATAAAAGCCGTTCATTGATTCACTCATTCATATTGTTTGTTGTGGTCTGTTGAGATTGACAAATATTTCAATGTTATGTTTCTGCTCAAACAAATTAGTGTTAGTGCATTGAATGACAAAATTGGATGAGGACCCCAGAATTTTGTTTATTCTGGATATATAGAAATATGAATACAATAGATATTTACGCGTTACATTGGAATTAGATCCAGGGTAAACTGGAAACTGAATAAGTGTTTATTTCTCTAACACAGCATCTTAGAAAAACTCGCAGGTTCCCTAAACAGCTGGTCTTGTTTTCAATCAATGTCATTTCCACGGTAAGTCAGCCAGAAGGTAATTGTATGAATATTTAGCTAACAAACCTAAGCCTATAACGAGGGAAAAAACAAAAAAAAATCAATAGCCAGATGCAAACACTATAAAATAAATTACAAATAAAGTTCTTGCACTTTTAACCAAAACGTTTGCTTATGAATTTGACAACATTGTAAACTTAATTTGGAGATCACTGAAAACCAAAATCTTCAATATGATGGCAAATTGTTTCAGAAATTTGCATCGGATTAAAGGCTTTCAAATGTACTAATAGCCAAAAACACCACTTTTTGGACTGGTTGCTAACAACAATAGTGTTTTTTTCTTAACAAGGCAGGCCTGGTAAATGGACAAAAACTGTTTGGTCACTGGACTCTCCGTAGTTGGTTCTTCTTTTCTTTGTAGTACTCATTTCCGGTCGCAAAATACGATAGAGTGACACCTAGTTGTCAAATATTTAAAGATCCTACTTATTTTCAGCCTAAAGGAAACACTAGTTTTTGATGCTGCAAACGGCATAACACATCAATTACTTGTCTGACAAAAAACAACAGAAAAAAAGTAGGATTAATGGTCCTTAAAGTACAGCACGATACATGTTAGCATACAGTATTCCGCAGTCTTCCAGAGGGCGCCAACTGGCAACGAACTGGATGACCCCACACCAGTATTAATGGACTGTATCCACAGCTAAAGCTATTGTATCGTCGTTTGCTCTTGTTGTTTTACAGCCAGTGTGCTGGGTCTCATTAGTAAGTTCTGAGACAATGTCAAGTGTGCTAAAGGAAAATGCTTCATTTTATTTTGGCCTCAGTGTTCAGTAGCTTTACTTTATTTCAGAATCATCAAAATGCCATTACCTCAGTATCTGGCTTGACAACAAAAATTCCAAACATATACAGGAATTCACAAAACATTAAATAAATAGTTGGAGTTGTGCAAAACATACCTGAGGCTGATGTATTCTTGCTCTAGGTTTTAAACGATTGCGGCATTATCCATAGATAATAAGCACGTGTGTCTACAGTAAAACCACTGGACTGTGTTTTCACCCTTTCCCGAGATTCATTACTCTATTCCACACATGGTTGCATTTTATGTCAGTTGGAGGATCGGACACCTTTTATCTCCATGACGACATGCAGCGGCTCATCTTTATTTACAACGTTTTGAAAGGCAACACGTACGTCGGCACTTTATTTAAACACTCACGCTGTATCCATGCAAAGTACTGCTCCGAGTTTCACCAGACAATATTTAATTCGATAAACCGATGACAGCCAACTATGAAGTCATATTTATCGACCTGATAGAAATCAACATCCCCTCCGATAATTAGTCACTTGGAGCCTTACTATAATACTCAATCAGCCGACACTTGTTAGAAATTCTCAGCATTTGTATTCCTCATTAGAATATATTTTGATTTTCTATAGGAGCAGCAGCGCAACTTGGTCGTGTCTCCTCTCTACCCTTAACAGATTTAAATTTCTCAAAAATGAAATGAAAATATAGCTTGTTTGATTTCTCTCATTAATATGGGTTCTTCTAGCCCTGCATCCGTCTGTGTTTGAGCGCTCCCCCTGTGCGCCGTTTGGACCCCCAGGCGAGTAAAGTGAGCTGGATAAGGAAACGGTAGGCGGGAAAAACGCTATCTACATCTTTAATCAACACTAACTCTTCAGGAGGTGCGTACACAATACACTGTTTCAGGTTTTATTTGTCATATTAAGTCAATTGCCTTGTTCCAAAGTCCTTTGCTTGTTTTTTACCGATACAGAAATCATCTCGCGCTATATTGCTCTTTGTACTTTGTGGCCTCATTGCATCGTGGGTTGAAAAATATGCCCCCATCTGTTATTCCTAATCGAATTTTGCAACAAGCGGGGGGCTGTCAGAGTGCATTTTTGTCGGGCCTGGCGTATATTATTTGACGTTCTGTCCACCGAAGAAATCCGTTATCCCTGATCGCATGTTGCTGCAAGAAAGGGGCTGGCGGATCACATTTTTGGCAGGCCTGGTGTCTGGTTTTTACCATTCTGTCCACATTTTGGCGATGGTCCATTATCCCTGATTGCATAATGCTGCAAGTGGAGGGCCGACATACCGCATTTTTCTCGCGCCCTACAGCTCTTTTTTGCCGTTCTGTCCACCAAAAATTAAACTGCATTGGTGCGACCACGATCCATTAACCCCTCATCAAATATTGCTGCGAGCAGGGACCAGCATAGTGCACTTTTGAGAGCAAAATTGTGTCATGCATTGCGGGTCTTTTTTTCCTATTTTTCCTGCCTAAAACAAATAGCACCTGTGCGTCCATAATCCATTACCCCTAGTTGACTATTGCTGTGAGGGGGGGGGCTGCTGAGCACAATTTTCTCTCAGTTTAAGCTGCTGAAGCGTGCCAATGTGGCCCGCCTAAAATAACTCCACTGTATTATTCCCTTGTATACTTTTGTTTAGTGCGTGGGGGTTGTTTATGCCAAGATAAAACTTTTGTTTTGCTTGGCGGCTTTTTTCCTTTCTGCCTAAAATGAACAGCACCCGTGCGGCCACGATCCATTGCACTGGGTCGACTTTGCTGTTAGACATGGCTGGCTTTTTAATTAATCTCTGTTGGGGCAGCTGGTTCCTGTCATTGTTCCCAGGCTAAAATGAATTTTTGGCCTTGATCGATTATCCATGACTATGACTGAGAGGGTGGACCAAGAGAACATATTTTTGTCAGCTCTTTTTTCCATTCTCTAAACTACAACTAACAGCAGCACCCATGTAGCCGTGATCCATCATCCCTGGTCGACTGTTTCTGCAATCTGAGGTCAGCAGTAGGCATTTTAAAAATTGGGGATACATTATACTTTGTGTAATTCCGCATATCGCGGTAGGTTCTGGTCCCCATCATAAAAAAAGGTGGGAAATAAATAGTAATTACCGGTTTACCTTTTTTGCCTGGAAATTTCCACTCCGGCACCTGGCTATAGGCAAACACGTTTTTCTTAAATTCACCTTTATTTTTTTTTTATACTGGAGGCTTCGACTCCTGACCCCTTAGTCAAATAAAGCTGCTGTTTTTTTATGCCTTTTACTTAGTGGTAGCCATGGCCAATAGCTGATCTGTGCCATCCCTCAGATCCCCTAGTCTACGTACTAAAACAGAGCTCATAAAAAATGACTTAAGAGGTTCTTCATCATTTAGGGTTTGTATTGTAGTGGTTGTACTGTGAGATTTAGTTCATTTTGACCGTATTTATGTTGTACTATGCACGTCATCTTTCCTCCCTAAGCAATTACAAAAATATTAAAAACAGCTCCCAGGATGATGCAGTGCAGTCCTAATATTGCTACAAAATAACAAAATGATCTTTATGGTGCTACAACATTATTTCTTCTCCCTGAACTCTCCGTCATAATTATAAAAAGTATTTCTACCTTTGAAGAGGAGCTAATAAAATGTTTATACTCTAACAATAGGAATGCATCTGCCACCCTCTGGACTGGGGTGGTAATTACATGTTATTACTTTTTTTGACATTGCTTCGAAGAGTAATTTGTACTGAACTAAAGTTGGGTGGGAAAAATGTGCTTTCATTGCAACTACTGCATAAGTTACATTTTTTAGAAAACTTTTTTTTAACTGAACAAGAAGACACTAGGTTGTGTAGAGCAAGTGAATTCAGGGTATAAAAATATTAATCTCATTTCAGTCTAGTAAACGCTAGCTTTCATGTAAAAGAAGATGCTCGTTCACGGCAAAGAGGAAGCTAGATTTCCATGTTAAAGATGACGATAGGTTTCCAGTTAAAAAAAAGTTAGTTATCTAGTTTTGGGCATTGGAAACTAGACAAAGCAATTATTCAGCATAGAAGAAAACAACTAAAAAGAACGCAACATGTATGGGATTCGACAAATAAAATAACTACCGTATTTTCCGCACTATAAGGCGCAGTTATAGGGCGCACCCCGAAAAAATAGTTTTTGGTCCTATTTTTGACATACACAAGACGCACCGGATTATAAGGCGATACAATGGGAACGTCGACAAAACAGTCAGATAGTTCAGTCAAACTTATTACCCCCTTAACATTCCGAAAGCTTGCAAAGACGCAAATACGTGTCGAGAACACATGCGGATGCGGTGTCCGTACGATGTCACTCAAATGCATCGTTCCATCATTCGGAAGGTTAAAGTCTTGGGATTCAAGAAATGCCAACCATTCCTTAGTTTCTATTTTCTTTTTCGCTCGCAACTTTACTGTATATATGACAATAAACACTTGGAATTGAGTTTAATTTAAAAATAGACACTCCATTCCATCCATTATCTGCACCGCTTATCACAGAAACATCGAGTTCAGTCTGAAACAAGATACAGGGATAATATATATAGCCAGAGTAGCTCACCGAAGTCGTTGTGTTCATAATAATGTGCAGCCATGATCCTCTTATATCCGGTAGTTTAGTAAATCCAGGAGAATAAAATATTTACAAATACAAAATAGTAAAAAAATGCTTTCTGTATGCCGTCAGCCACGTGCTATACGCATTCATCTTTTTCGGCCAATTGCAGGCTTTGTTTTGCCGTTCAAGCCAATGCCAGCCTGTAAATTATAAAAAGGATCCGCCCCTTGACCTCCGAATAACTTTAGTCAATAGTGATCGATTCAACTGATGATTGACACGTCTTTTTTGGCCAATTGCAGGCTTTGTTTTGCCGTTCAAGCCAATGCCAGCCTGTAAATGATAAAAAGGATCCTCCCCTTGACCTCCGAATAACTTTAGCCAATAGTGATCCATTCAAATGATGATTGACACATTGATTAGCCAATGAAACGCCGGCATATAAATCCCAGCATACACCGCGGACTACTTGGCGTTCGGGGGGAAATCTAGTCGGCGGCTGCAAGTTAGTTGCAAGACTTTGCAAATTCATTTTGTTCCACAAATAAGGCGCACTGTATTATAAGGCGCATGGTCAGCTTTTGAAAAAAATAAGGCTTTTAGGTGCGCCTTATAGTGCGGAAAATACGGTAGTTTTATTTTCATTCCCTTTTTGTACTAAGTGAAGTTGACCTAATTACCATAGGTTTTTTTCCCCACGACACTACTATTTCACCTAACTCTTGACTTCAGAATGTATTAATGTCATATCCCAGGGGTCTACTGTACTGACAACTAATTGAAACCAATTGAGATAATCAAAGTAAAACTCCACTAGAAAATGTATCGACCCAGTTATCTGTAGTAATTAGCTAGGAAACGGCAGACTAATTTTTTCAAGCCTTCTTGATGAGTCAGGTCAACATAATATATTTTGTTGCCCCGCATGCTGATATACTCCTCTGAATGATATTCAAATGTTGATTTTGATTTTGACTTTGTCTGACACTCTGTCTCTATTAGCTTTGCTTTTCAAAATCAATGGAACATAATTTGTTCAAAGCTTCAATATTTTTTCATCACTTAAATGCCACCTAATTGTCATCCATGTCCAGTTCATCTTGCGTCTAATTGCTCTGGAATTGATCAATGTTTCTAAATTCCCACCTTGGCCTTTATAATTTGTCTTTGAGTGGCTAAAGATCGTGAAACAGTGCCGTTATTTTTTTCTGAATATAGCATGAGGAGAAGTTAAAAAGTTCAGGTGCTTCTTTTGCTTCACAGGCACCCAGACAATGTCTAGTTTCGTTCTCTTATGGCACAATGACCTTCTTCTTTAGTGTTTAAGTATCCCAGCCTAGTTCAACACATCACAAGATGACTTTTTAGTAAGTTTAGTTTTATGCAAATGACAAAAGAAGAATCTTATCACAATGGTTACTATTTTTGGGGAGCGTCTAAAGGTTAAGGTCAATCTGTGGGGTTTGTTGAAGTATTTCGAAAAGATACGGACTCGTCTAATAAACATATTTTGTTTTTCTACATTTACTGTAAACTCTCTCTACCTCACATTTCAGTGCATTGCGGGTTAAGAAATAAAGTCCCAGGTAGCAAGAGATTACAGTACATAATACATGAGATTCGAATCAAGCTTTATATTGCAATCAGAATAACCAAATGTCCATTTTGGTGCACAGCAGCTGTGACCCAAAGTTCCTCATCTTCCAATCAAGTGAATTAGCATGAAATTGCAGGCCATTCCACAAGCGCCTGGCCCGCTTAATGTTGCGTTGACGAAGGCTGCTGAAAGGTCAGAAATATCACAGTCATTCGCAGCAAAGATAACTTTCATTAACTGAATGCAAAAGCACTTTGAAATCAAGAGGACGTCCCAAGGCTGGTCAATCAATTTCTTTGAAGAAAACACACATTTTTGCTCTACAATCTAAGATCCTACACATCGGTGAAGCCTATCATTGTGTGTTTATATTTGTCAGAGAAGCTGGTTGACCTTATGGATCTATGCTAAACCTAACTTCAAAAAATGCGTGGGAGGAGTTGACATTTGAAGAGAAATTTTTTCCAGAAACCGTTAATACCGATAAATGTAATTCACCATTGACATGCCTGGAGGTGGTTATTGATTCTCTCTATTTACGCTCAATGCTGTGGGAATACAGCTTTAACAGTTTGGGTGAACATTCTTTTGACTTTTTAGAACCACTCAAAAATGATTAATTTGTTGTTACCTGCGAGTTATAAAGGCAATTTTTTGATTTTTTTTGTTTTATGTACAACCTAAACCTAGCTGCTGACGCGTTTTTGGTTTAAGGAGAAGATACATTGATGTATTTTGAGCTTGGAAGAAGAAGATTAAAAAAAAAACCTTAAGATGTAAAGATCCAACCTTATGGGAAGAAGACATCCCTGAATAAATCCACTTTTTGTTCTTTGGTAGACATTTTACGGGCTCGTTAGGGCCACGTCTCACAGCCTGCATTCTGCTATTCAATTACAATGGACTTTTACATTTCCAGTACATTAATGCAGCTAGTCAGACTAACGGGCACAACTACTTCTGCGAGTCTTCGGCTACTGAACTGGAAGAAGGTAGGATACTTTGTCACATGAACGACTAAGGTGACTCAGGATCCATAAAGCTAGTCATTTAGGTGGCTTCCAACCTGCATTAATACTGCAGTCCTTCAAAACTCTTTTGAAGATTCTTTTTTCTACCTTTTAACAAGAAGTTTTTTTGACAGTGCCAACTTCAGCCAGAAATCAGTGATTAAATACGGCCTCACAAGTGGGATTTGTAGAGAAGTGTTGGTGTTCATAGGTTTAAAAGCCTAGCTGTTGCAAACCGGGGATTTGTTAATTGAGTAATGAACAAGATAAATTTTAAAGCATTTTTATTTGAAATGTGTGACCTAAATGACCGTTATCCGTTGACTGCAGTAAACCCAATGAAAATAAAATTGGAAATTGACATTTACATTTACATGAACAGAATTACTTAACAAAAAGTGCATACTGAAACAAGGAAAATGTATCAACATGGACTCTAAAGAAAATAATAAATGCTACTTTTGTTGAAATGGATGTCTAAAGTCGCCATCATTTTTAATTTCAGGTTTCTCCTTTCCTACTTATTTTCTGATTTTTTGCAATGTGAGTTTGAAATTAACAAGACAAAAACATGTCTCCCCAAACACCAAATATGGTTGCCATCACTAAATTATTGGACATTTAAAACAAACTTTTGACTCAAAAAGATTTGGATGTTGATAAAAAAAAAAGATGACAAGCATATCTATTACTATAATGGCTTATAATCAGTGTCTTAAATAACGTCTGCCCGGACGCCCTGGGCGTGCATCTTTTACGTCGGCGTACAACTTACACAACGTCTCTGCCCGGGTGGCCGTCAACTTTTTCATGATTTTTTTTTTCCCGTTTTTATTTATTGTTATTTTTATTTTTCAAATCAAACGTTTGCTTTATTCTGATTTTGAAATCTTCGATCGGATTGGAAATATCAGAATTTTGGTTTGTTTGGCAATTTGCATACTCTGCAGCCAATGAGAAGCCTGCATCGAATAACTTTAGGTCCTGCATTTGCATATCATTTTCCAAACTTGGTTTGAACAATTTTATTGACACTATTAACAGCAAATAAACAATGTGAGGTTTGAGCAATTTTTCTCGACAATTTTAGCAGCAATTAAGCATATTCATCATTTTCCAAACTAGACGCACAGAGAACACAAGAAAATTGGATAAGTGGTTAGGAATCAAGCCAAAACCTCAGCCCCAGAAGAAAGATTCAAATAACATTTGTGACGCTACAAAACGTAAACGTACATTAAAAGCACCATGGAAAGAGGAGTTCACGTGGCTTGTAGCAGTCGACGCAACGCAAACATTGCGTGAATGAAGATGAGTAACTACAGGTACATACTGATGGCAGATGGAAAACAGTGATGTCATATACATGCAATGAATGTTAAAAGTAGATTTATAATAAACTTAAATTTAAAGTGTTGTTCTGTTATATATTCTGATTATCAATCCTTAATACTTTGCAGCAATGGGGTTTTTTTTGGGGGGGGATTAGTCGTCAAAGTGTTTCAAGTTGTGAAAAATGGGGCAGGCAACGTTATGGCTGGGCAGGCAACTTTTCAGAGTTGTCTGCCCTGGTGTCCGGTAACTTTTTGTCATGAGTTGCAGACACTGTTATAATCAATATATATTACATTTAAAATACATAAATAAAACCGAACTAATCAGATTTTTTTTTTTTTATAAAAAGTACACAATAAAACGAATTGTTGCCGGGTCAAAAAAGATGTGGAAGCTGATCAATTAAAACAATAAAGTTTTGGTCAAAATCTATAATCTGCTTTTTGTTCTGGCACAAATAATTCTATATAAAGTTACTGCTGCCAAGGAGTCATAAAGTCGTCTTTATTGTCATTAATAACAACGTAATGTAAAATTTTTAGAGAGATTAGATGTGGCACTCCTTTATAAACATTTTACAAAAGGGTTAAAAAGAGATATGATAGAATAAATGGGCAAATATTTACAACAAAGTGGCCTCAGTAATAAGTGCATCAGTATCGTTCAATGATATTAGAAGCAACAGATTTACAAAGTAAAAGTCGAGCAATAAAATCTGAACAATCCTTATTTAATTCATAAGCAAGATACCCATTATTTTCAGTTTCGTGCGCTTCTTTATGGTGGTGATACCCCTGTCATGAAAATCTGTCTCTTAGCCTGTTAGTCCTTGTTTTAAGGGATCTGTAACGCCTGACAGAAGGCAGAATGTCAAAGAGGTTGTGACCGGGGTGAGATTAGTCCTTTTGAATCTTAGATAGATAGATATTTATTCAACCCCGTAGGGAAATTCACGATTCCAGCAGTATCCTTATGTTGTTTATTAACAGATTAACAGGATGGCCTCGGGGTGCTGTGTTGTAGTTTAGCAACAGCAGAGTGGATTACGTCACACACTAGTCCAAAAGTTCGACGTCCCTGCAGCAGATGGAAATCTTTGTGGCCAGGGTTACACCACCTCGTGTTCACTTAGATAGCGAGTCTACCTCCTCTCCGCTTCCACCAAGCTTTTGTGTCTCTGTCTAAAAGCGCTGAAGCCGGGTAGCTCCGGGTAGCTCCACGTTAACCTTTGATGTTTTTCACCAGCACAGCCAGTTCGTCGGTCTTATTTAGTAGAGAGTTCACATTTACCATGATTGCGGACGGTACCGAAGACTTATAACGCTGCTAGCCACTTAGCCTTAGCTCTGGCTCTGCATCCACGATAGGGCCCCCTCATCACGCCGGCATGAGAATTCTTCATGGCAAGGAGTTGATTCCTCGAATAAACGCATTTGTGTGTGTTAAAACCCATACAGATAGGTTAGAAAGTAATACAAAATGTAGTTGCCAAACGGGATGAAAAACAGCGAAGATAGAAGTAAACACTTAAAACAATAAATCACAACATGTGCGAAATAACACGGAGCTGCTGGAAAGGCTGCCGCTCGTGGCGGCACCTATGGTGTTATTGAATCTTGTTGAATTTGCTGCGTTATCATGAGCCAGCAATGTCGTCCAGACTGCGCACAGAGCAGCCCATGATTTTCTGGGCTGTGTTAATGCCTCTATTTAAGGTTTTTCTATGTGCAGCCATACGCCCAGCATGCCTTACTGCCTTTAAATTTATTCAAAAATTTCAAGAATTTGATTTTGATTTTGTGTAAGCGCATGATCAGCAACACCTTGACATCACCGAATTCCACATAGCACTAAAGCTGTAAAATGACTCGCATGATTGGTTGCACTTAAGAAATTGATGACACTTGGTGTAAGACTCTTTATTTATAGTGACTGTTTTTCAACTTGTAAAAAAAAGTGTGCAAGTATATACCAAATTCTTTCATCAACGTTAAGTTAAATGTACATTTTCCAGCCCCTTAAAAGCTTTCTTTAACCGACCTTTATCATTTTTGCATCCTTTGCTCAACGTTTCCATTATGCATCGTGTGTCATGACGCCTCACATGAATTATGGAGATTACCTCCGCATTTAGCTACAAACGTGTGATTGGGCCACGGTAAATGCCACGTAAATTGTTGTAAGTCTTTTATGTTTGCGTTGAGGTGAAGATTACATCATCGTAAGAAATCCGCCTGGGATCGGCTGAACGAAGGCGTCCTTCCGGGGGCCGTTTGATTGTCTTTTCAAATGCTAATTGCGCAGGAACTTACTTTTGAGCGACAACTTCGGAAAGAGTTGCAGATGAAGACATGAGGGGGAGAAAAGAGTCGCGGCAACGTAGCTAAAGAAAACGGAAAAAGTGGCTTGAAGGGTGTTTGGAGGGGAGTTTGCGGTGATGCGGAAAAGGAGGTAGGGGAGGAGGCGGTAAGCGGAGAATAAGATGTGATATTGTTAATGCTACAGTAAATTAATATTCGGGTGAGGTCATCCATCAGTAGGAGAGCAGGCGAGCCGTGAGAAACATGATAATGAAACCTGTCACAAGGGTGGGAGAGTGGGAGTTTGGGGTGGTTGAATGGAGGGGAGGCAAAGAGGGATGTATAGACATTGAGAAAGGAAGGAAAGAAGGAACAAGTGTCCTGTCAGAGGTGAAGCCACTCAGGTTTTAAGCTGGCCACAAGATTCCGCAAAAGCCACTGAATTCCAGTTAAAAAACAATCTGCTTATCCAAGCAGTTCACTTGTCAAGTTATGATTGATCACGGTTTGTGTAGTGGACTCAAGCACAGACAGACGATTGGACTAACAAGATTTTTTTTAGGGGGCTAAGGGAAAAACAAAATGCGCTCATTGCATAGGAGTCCGGAAAACGGAACTGTCCGGAAAACGCTTAATTCTAGCAAAGTTCCAGAAGGCAAGAATAGATTGAGGACTAGTATACTCAGGCAGTAGACCAGAAATTGTTTTCTCATTTACATATTTTGCTGAAAATTCATTCTTGTGTGAACTGACCATCGCAAATACAGAAAAACATCCACTTCTCCAAATGTATCAAATGAGAAGATTGTGCGGTTTAAAACAGAGCATATATTCACCTTTTTTTCCTCAAAACATTCTGACCAGTAAAACCAAAACCACTTCAAGAACTGTATAAACTTTCATGTAAGCCTACATCCAAATAAGCAACTCCATGGCCTGAGCTGTACCCCCATACTAAAATAATTTCTAAATATTTATAAAGCATGTATGCAAACATCTTTAACTATTGAATTTTGTATTTATAAAGATTTACAGTAAGTATTTGTGAAATCTAAAACATTGAAATCTTAAAACAATTTATTGTACCTTCCAGCAGCGCTTCTATAGCAGACACACGCATACAGTTTTTCGATTTTATTATTATTGTCAATGTTTTCCACTTTTTCTTCTGCTTATCACTAACTTTTTGGGGACCTGGTAAAAAAAGGAAATAAGACCAACAAAATCACAAATTAGATGTGTTCCCTATCAAGAGCTGCTGATGAACTGAACAGGTAGAAAGGATGGAGCAGGGCAATGCCAACATCTACTGTTAAGGAGTGTAATTGACCCTCTGTTTTTGTTCTTAGCATTATTTTGCCCAGGAAAAGGCCCGCGACCCACATTAGGGTCCCGACCCACAAGTTGAGAGACACTGATAATGAGGGTGAAAAATAATTTTATGTTCTAGTGATCTCCATATGACTACAATGGAGTGTAGTTTCAGATCTGAAAAAAGGGCGTTGTATATCTATTATCAATGAATACTCCTTGCTATGTCATTGATTGTCCAAAGGTTTTACCACAACCAATTTGGTTGTAAGTATTATGATATAGCACTCTGGTTATGGAAATGTCATGTGTTTGTGCAACATTAAATAATTTTATTCGTATTAGAACTTATAATAACCTCTAAAAAATGCTATTGATTATATTTTTATTACCAAAGAGTTCATTTGAAAGATCACAAGGTCACCTCTAATCGAATCCTCCTACCCATGTATGGGTAATATATTTATGTAGGAATGTAACTCTACACCTTTTGGGGACTTAAATCTGCTTACAAGGTCACATTGTGGAGATTCACCTTTCCTTTTGTGGACAATCATGTCCCAGCATCATAAATCATTGTGTTTTAGTGTAGGGAGGGGCAAGGTTAGATTTAAAAATAGGCTGGCACTTTTAGAAAAGATAAGACGGGAACTTAATGTAAGTCAATGCAAAGTCGCCTGAAGTCAGAAAAATTAAAGAAAGACGCCGTTGACAAATTGCCGTGAATAATTAAACCTGAGCAACCTCACGAGGCTGGCAATGTACAGTCGCTGAAAATGAAGGCTCGTAGTACGCGCCCAGCATCCTGATGCAAAAGCTACCTCTGGCAACTCTTGACACCAAACCCTCAGGGAAGCAAAGTGAGCAAAACAAGAGCCGAAAGACAGAAGGGGAGAAAAGTGGGGGCTAGTTCTTCCTTACTTGCTCTTGTCTCAACGTGGGCGAAGCCAAAAAGGTGAGAATAGAGTAAAAGGGAGCAAAATTCTCGCTAAAAACAAAACATTGTGTTTAACTGGCATCAAAAGAAATACATAAAAGTATCAGATAATCCTTGGTTTTGGGAGTTTAGGGATTAATTTCCAAAGTATTATCACTGGTATTCTCATTTAAACTGAACTACTGCAATCCCTTGCTACTTTGCGTTTGGTCAGGCCTCAGTGCATCGCGGGTTAAAAACTACTCATATCCATTATCCCCAGGTCGTATATTGCTGCGAGCAGGAGCTGACGGGCACATTTTTGTCAGGCCTGGTGGCTTTTTTTTCTATTCATACCACCAAAATTGAACTGCAACTTTGCAGCTGCAATCTATAATCCCCAATAGCATATTGATGCAGAGCACCAATAAGTCGGGCGGGTCGGCTTTTTAAATAATACATTTTCTTCTGCCAAAAGAGAACTGCACTTGTGTGTCCGCTTTTCTTTATTCCCAATACCACATTGCTGCAAGCGTGGACTGGGAGACAGCACTTTTCTCAAGAGGCGTGACATTCTGGCCTGCCTATAATGAAATGCATTGTTGTTGACACGACTTATTATCCCCAGTTGACTATTGCTGAGAACCGGGGCGGTCAGAGCGCATTTTTGTGGTTCTGGTCGCTGAAGCGTGCAACTTTGCCTTGCCTAAAATGAACTGCATTTTTTAGGGCCTAAATCCATTATTCTTAGTCAGCTGTTACTGGGAGTGGGGCAGAGAGATCAAATTTGTCATGTGTGGCTGCTCTTTTTTTTAAATGAACAGAACCCATGTTGCTGCGATCTGTTATCCCCGATTGACTGTCACTGCTGTCGGACCAGTAAACGTTTAGTTTTATTTGTCCTGTAGGTTTGGTTAGAGTTCCTTCCTTCTAAAAATGACAAAGCTTCATGAAGCTTAATAAATCACTTTTGTTTTAGCTTCTCTAGATGGTGTACTACGTTAAAATAAAAATCTAGTGCAACAGTAATTAATAATATTGAAACCTAAACTACATTTTCAAGGACCTGAAAATAATAAGTGCTTAATGAAGCTTCATTTGTCAGTCGGTAACTTTTGATAAACCCAAGCGAATTAATAAATGCATCTTTGTTTAAAGTGTTTTGGATTATTCATTCTTTGGGAGCGAGGTTAAGAATACGTTCAAAGGTTTTTGAGCTTTTGGGATGAAAAAGTACTGATGAGATGACGTTTTAGATTGAGTAGACTTCTTTCATTCTCCGATGTAGATTTTTTTTATAGTCCTTGAGGGTCTAATAAGGATAGAAAGAGTGCTTCTCTTTTCAGAATCTTTATTATCAAATTTTTACTACAATCCTAATAGCCACACCAGATCATTACTTTACTAAACCCCCGAGTGGAAAAAGAGATGATTAAAGCCCTAAGTGCAATAATAGAGTGAACGTAGGTAGGAAGAGAGGATGTAACACCACTTTATTTTTCACCCATCGACTGATGCCAGTGTAAATGTCTGAAATTAAATGTCTAAATGAATCTGTCTCATGATGGCGAGATGAGCTCTGCCTGAGCGCCCTTCAGGCTGCTCTTTCTGAAAAGACACTTTTATCCTACGCCTGGAGGAGACGGGACACGTGTAGGGATTCGGCGCGTGTTGATTATTTCCAAAGGAAAGCTTTGAAAATCATACATGCATTACTCAACATTCATGTTATGGTGCTAGTTTACCTGAGAAATCAACAAACATATCGAGCCTGAATCATCAATAGTTCCTGCTATCGTCCAAGGACAATAAGTCAAGTCAAGTCATTTTTATTTGTATAGCCCTAAATCACGAAGAGTCTCAAAGGGCTTCACAGATTATTACACTATATTACACAGACTATTTTTCAGCCAACGAGAAGAGTAGGTTATTCATATGCTATGGAGTAGAAGTGAGTTTTAAGCTTAGATTTAAAAATTCCCACTGAGATTGCAGATCGGATCTCAGGGGGAAGAGCATTCCACAGCACCGGTGCCCGGATGGAGAACGCTCTCGAACCAGCAGAACACTTCTTTGCTCTTGGGATCACCAGAAGACCGGCAGTCTCAGATCGTAGGCTTCGGACCGGGACATAGGGGCAAATCAGATCTGAAAGATAAGAGGGAGCAAGTCCATGTATGATTTTGTATAATACTAAGAGAACCTTGAAATCACATCTAAGGCTAACTGGGAGCCAATGCAGGTTAGCCAAAATCGGTGTTATGTGATCATACTTTTTTGTCCTAGTTAAAAGCCTCGCTGCGGCATTTTGTACAAGCTGAAGAGACTTGATTCTAGACTTCGGGAGACCAGAGAGTAGTGCATTACAGTAATCGAGGCGGGAGGTAACAAACGCATGAATAATAATTTCCGCATCCGACTGAGACAGTATTGAACGGATTTTAGCAATGTTACGAAGACGGAAGAAAGCGGTTCTAGTAATTTTCTTTACATGCATTTCAAAGGATAGATCAGGGTCAAATATGACACCTAAATTTTAATAACAGAAAAGGATTGAGGCCTTGTGGGAAATTTTGTGGTTTTGTCCATCATGCAGCTGTCTCCTTGGTGTTTGCCACTGTACAAACCATAGTGTATTTATTGTTTTGCGTCACTATCGGGAGTAATCAACCGAGAGCTACGTGTTTGTGGATGTCAGGCGCTGTGTGGGGCCAAGATAGGATATGTCTGCACGGCCGTGAGATTATATCGCTTCCGTTTATACCTCCAAAGTGTGTCACATTTATTTACTCTTTTAAGTGCAGTTCCAGGCTTTTACTAGATTCTTCAAGGTTCCAAACCACTGGGGAGCAGAATCACCCTGTGAGATGTGAAAATCTTGTCATTGACTTGGCTAGTTTAGGTTGTTTCTGTTTTTCCGTTTTGATGAAGTCCCGTGTTGTGTTTTCAGATCATTGTTATGGTAACCGATAACCAATGGCCATTTTCAGTCTCATTTCAGTCCTCTTCTGTGGCAGAAATACATAACCTAAGTCTTTGTTGACAAAATCAACAATTAATGCTCAAAATATAGTGTTATAGCATCTTTTTTTGTTTACATGGGTTCGCCCAACAAACTTGAAGTAGCAGTTGTCTCACAAAAGAAATACGGGTCCAATGTATTCATGCCTGTGGTTTGTTTACCAATTGAATACGCACTGTGAAAATCTCATCCTAATCCTATTTAAGCAACTTTTGCAGCATCTGCTGAATTATATAAACATGAGTCCATCATTGGTGGTATAACAAAAACAGGATTCTGTTCAGTGGCGGGTATGCCGATCTCCCTGCTCTCTTTGCACATTTGTTTAAAAACGTCAAACCAAGTCCTGCCAGATTCCACGATTCAATTTTTTTTAGTGGGTATTTCTTCATGTTTCTGAATAGAAAAAATCCATATTTAAGGTGGGGCAATATACATTTATTACCATGGGAACAACCTGGCTAGTTTGTAATTAATTTTTTGGGGAAGGTATTCCCTGTAAAATAGTCAGAATAATAGATAATAATGCAAGTACAATCATATTGTAGTGGTTAACATGCACATACACACCCTGAATGTTGTCTGGACACTTGTATCCAAGTTCAGTTTGTCCACTCATATTCGTCAATATTTAGGGTATTTAAAGTATTGGTGCTTTGTACCAGTGTGCGCAGGAAGTACTAAGTCTGAGAAATGTAGATAAATATTGAAAAAATATGTAAAAAATAAACGGTGCTTTTTCAAAAACGTAAAAATTGCAAAGGTATTGATACTGGTATCGCCTGCCACTTTTGTGGCAGAGTATCAGGTTTGCTGAAATGAATTAGACACTACGAATTGAAACTGAAAATAACAAATTGCGGAAGGGCCAAGAGTCAAGTACCTGATCTAAAAACCCAAAACAAATATAACAATGTACTGCATAAAATCCAGGGATAAGGCATGGGTAATGGAAGTCATTGGTATTGAGCCGTGAAGAACCATCTTTTCCTGTGAGAAGGTCAAAATAAAAGCTGAGATGAGCATGTTTCCTGAAAGTCTTATTACTGAATATTCCAGGCACAAATTTGCTACAAGACAATGGCTCTAGGATTCACAAGTACACGTTCAAAGTGGATGTGTATTACTTTTATGATGGGAAGGCGCTCTGATGGATGAGTAAACACAAAACTGAGGATTAAGTTGTTACTGTTTACCTGACTTGTTAACCAGACTGCTCATTTTGCACATCTGGTTAGCTACTCCTCTTGCACTATCGGCACTATGGTAAAATAATATACGTAGCCATAATACAATACAACTTTTACTTATATCTGCACATTCAAGGAAACTGTGCGGGTCAGATGTATCGACATTTCGTTCTGTATACACGTGTACTAGAATGACAATAAAGTAGATCTGAATCTGAATCTGAATCCTACATTATTTTTCCTCACCTTATATCTGATCAACTAGGGGTCGGCTCCCATTCACACACGTGCAACTGTGTACAGTAAATGATGCGATGATAATTCTACCTAACTGATGCGTCGCACAGGGTTCCCGTGAATCATTTGTCTGTAAAGGCATTCAATTCAATATTCTAAAATTAAGCCCTCAACTGGCATTAAAATGTTTAAAAGCCAGTTTTTTAAAGTCTTTTACATGTGAACATGTAAAACAAAGACTTATATTTGTTTGAACTCAAAAGATTTGGTCCCGTTTATGAATTGTCTTTAATAATTTTCTGATTTACTTTTGGTGGCAACATGGCGTGATCGCAATACCGAAAATATAAAAGCGGTAATTTTAGGTCTACCCACTATACACATAGCAATTTCAGGCAAATACGTATAGTTTGGACCATGGAAAAGTGTCCATTTGATGAGAAGTGGCTGTCTGACAAACATTTTTTGCCATGGATAATTGCTGTGCACGCTACTGCTTAAGAAGATGTATTTTGTGCAAGAAATGTCTTTTTGTTTTTGTCTTATTTGTTTCAATTTTGTTTTTTTTGTCGACTTTGTCTTAAATCTGATTTCAAAAGACATTAAAAAACCTTACATTTTACTTGCCTTAAGGCTATAGGAACCCTGGACGCAACACCTGTCGTTGGAAGTCATTAAGTGACCAACCCCCCAATTCCATGCTCTAAATGTCGAGCGCCAAGCAGGGAGGCAATGGGCACCAATGTTGTATGTCTTTGTATGATTCAGCCGAGGCGCGAACCAGAGACCTCCCAGTCCCGGGGCGCGCGCACTACCCCAAGGCCACCTGGCTGGTAAAATTCCCAAAGTCATTAATGACTGAAATAAAAAAAGAGGATAGAAATGCAGAAATCATACAAACATGGCTACACTCAGGCAGTGACACATTTCAAAATGCAACAGCTGATGGAACTAATTTTTACCGAAAAAGTACTCCGTCTGAAATAGTGGAGAATGAAATCCATATTTTAAAAAATGTTAGTAGGTGAAATTAGTGAATACAGATACTGACAACAGGCCATAGTTTGTAGTAACACGTAACGGCTATCTGTACTGGTATCAGCTGCTGCACTTGTCAGAGAAACCCATCTTAAAACAAGTCAGTTGTAAAATGGAAGTAGAAGTAGAGAGCATTAAAGATACTAGGCGGATAAAAGCGAAAGTGACAGAGAAAGAAGAAACAAGAAATCTGAAGGTGACTATGAGTTAGCTGCTCGGCTCCCATATAAGGCAATTTCAAGCTCAATTACAGAGCAATCGAAAGTTGAACAACTCAATGCCTTGTCTTTCCAACTGCGAGAGTGAGTGCACTACCAAGGTAACTCGATTTGCTCGAGGCTCTCCAACATGTTCGACCTCTCAAGCGCAGAGCTTCTCCAAACGAGACTCTTTGTTTCTTTATCCTTCTTTTAATTCAAATCCATCCGTGAGATTTGGCAAGCCCCTCTTGACCAAAAAAGTGCTTCTTTTTTTTGTCATTGATTTGAGAGTACTGTTGCTGTTAACTAACAGACAATTTCAAAATTGTTAACACATGCCGTCGGTAATGTGGTTGCTGCCATTTTTTTTAATTATACGCACCAAAGTAATAACCATGAATTATCATAACGATAGATTAATTAGGCTTTTAATACCGCCATTAAAATCCAGTCTGATATACGGTTGACATTTTTCGGAGAAGAAAAGGTCTAAGAGGAAAATCCAAATGGAATAGCATACCTGCCAAGTACTCCGGTTTTGCCGTAATGAGTATGGTTAACTTTAACCCACTACGGTGTTACGGTTGGGTCACATGAACTACGGTTTTCCCTTTAAAAAAAATAAAACCGTAAAAACATTCCACCGCAAGATGGAGACAAAGTACCATTTCAAACAACGGCTATATCAGCACTGCAAGTCGTCTGGCAGTGCTGATATATCACTGCGCGAGTTTTTTTTTAGCTCAATTGCAGCACCGTAATTGGCAGCGGGAATAGAGGTCATTTGGATATCAATAATTTGGCTAAAGTGAATCAACCCACGCATGTTTATGGCTTTTCTGTCCCTTATTATCTGGTTTTCAGCTAATAAAAATCTTTTGGCCTCGCATGTTCAATTGACACTGGTGTGCCTTGCTTCACTTTGAGAATTGACTGATTCAATGAAGCAGTGACACTTAGAAATGTGCCAGTGAAATTGTTTGCATGATTTGTTGAGATTTAGACTTTAGTTTGTTTATTGTTTAAATATGTGCTGAAGTCGCTTAAGTGAAATGGGGAATTTCTAAGATGAACAGCACCCCCTGACCCCCAGGTCGTTATGGACCTGACCAAAACCGGAACCCTAGTGACTAGGCTTTTTCACTTTCAAAAGCTGGCAGGTATGGAATAGCATTCCAGATCTTTGACGTTTATAGCCGCCCAAAAGGTCTCATGAATTCTACGTTTTTTTATGATTAACAAACCCTGGTCTGGTTTCTTGTTCTGTTAGCTTTTAAAGGTGGTATATAAAAGAGTTTCAAACTCATGGTTTGCGGCGTGATGGTTTGAGCCTTAATGTGAAAGTCTAAAGAGACCGTGTCTATTAGGACTGCACGATTAACCGAAATCGAATCGATACCGCGATGTGACATAGTGTGATAGTGTAACCGCAAACCACTGCGTTTTTTTTTCAAGGATTCATAGTTCCACTTGATTGAGGATTGACAAAAAACTAGCACAGAAAATGCACTTACAAATATAATAATCGAATATCGCATTAAAATTGCAATATCGTCATTAGGTTTTTTTCGTGCAGCCCTAGTGTGTATTATTAAGCGCCTCCTGGTGGTAAAAATATAATTAAAAAAAAATACTGATTTAAAAAAATTAGTCAAAACACATCAACTATGAAATAAAAGTCCATGCTTTAAAATATTTATAGGAAGATAATTTTGGTGGGCGGGGCTTATCTTTCTCTGTCTGATCTATTAATCCAGTTTTAAACCCCTGGTGTAAAGGAAAAAAATAACAAACCCTTGTTTTTTGTTTTCGTTTACATCTGTTTTTATGTTCATTAGTCGGTGATTAAGAAATAAAATGTTGCTTTAACATTAAGAGACATCTGTTACCTGGTCTGGAGTTGCAAAAGACACCGTATCCTCATAGGCAGCTGCGCTCTGTGTAAAAAATCTACGCTGGTTAAATTTTGTTTACTGTTAACAGGAATTTAGAAGACATTGTTGGTCTACGCTTGGTGGATGAGTTTTTTTTTATTTCTGGTTTCCTTTTTAAATAAAGTCAGAAAATGGACTTGAGTTTATTATATGTGAAACAAAGTCCAAGTTGAGGTTCACTTTGCAATACACTTTTGGTGGATGTGATCCAGCCCTGTTATTTTAAAAAATATTTTAGTTGTATTTAATTAGAAAAATATAAACATAAACAGGATAATTTCATAATTATTATTACATTTCTTTGGGGACCCAAGCACAGACGAACAAGCTGAATGACAATAAATCATTAGGGGCAAAGGTAATTAACAAAAAAAAGCACTCTACACAAGGGAGGAGGGTAGAAGACGAGAAACAAAACACGGTCCAGAAAAAGTTACGGCCGGCAATGTTCAAGAAGTTTATAGTCTAGTAAAATCAGGAATAAAAGGATAGACATACACAGGCAGGAACATCAAAATGGCAAGCAACGATTCAACAGTTTCTGCTGTCGGCACAGTCCTTACACACACTTTCCCCGAGGATTCAGGTGCGGAGAATCGTGAACAGGTTTGAGGTCCTCCATTCTATCTGCCATTCGGTTGGTATCCTCTGGAGGACAGTGGACTGCTGGCACTTAGATCTGAAATAAGAGGCATAATACATTCAGAACTATCAAAACAAAATGAAAGCTCGTTAATAATTCATGAATAGTTTAAGGGTCTTGTCACACCTAATATGGTGGTTACATTGGAGTACGATGTAGCACTCAAGTTATGGAAATGTAACATTCATGTGTCTTTTTTTTAAGATGCACATTCACAATAGTACCAGCATTTAAAATAATCCATAAAAAAACTATGAAGATATTCTCATCATCAAGGTTCAGATGAAAAATCGCAAAGCCATAGCTTGCATCCTTCCTGCTAGTAGCGTCTGCTGTTGGCACCTTACTTAAATACCTCTCTCCTGATTAGGCAGGCACAAGTAATAAACAGGCGTAGGATAATCCTGTTTGTCTGCTGGTTAGAGGACAATGTCATGCTGGACCTTAAGAAATACATTATTACCATGCAATATTCTTATGTTGCGTATGAAGTATTATTGAATAGTTTTTTTAGATTTTTATATTTTTTTCAATTATTGGTAATAGTATATTGGGATAACAGCAGTACCATTAAATATGAAGAGAATATGGAGAGCTGCTGTAATTATATTTGAATCAAGTCAGCTACGTCCATTCCCACAACGAGTCCTATCTATTTCTATCCTTGCTTATTCAATAATGGTACTCCACCCAGATGTGCAGTTCAATTTGTTTCTTACTCAGCCCTCAGAGAAAGATTTTTTTCATTAATAATGCTAGTTAAACATAGGTTATATGTTTTTTTTTTTTCTACAAAAGTCATTGACACATGTCGGAATCTTTTTCTTGATCACAACAAAGCCGTCTTAGTGTAGAATTCCCACGGAAATCAAGCGAGGGATAATCATTTGCATCCATTTGTGTGTCTCATTACCTTGCTAATGCTCGCCATGTGCACCTCTTAAGGTTAATGGAAAAACACGGCAAAATCTATTTTTACTCCCTCCGGTTTAGCGTAATTATCCCAAGCCACATTAGTCCACTCGGTTCTTTCCTTGCACATATTCCACTAAATGGCAGAAGCCATTTTTATCATGCAATCAAGCACCACTTTTATCACACATGAGTTTGATTGAATGCGATTTGAATTAGCTCGAAGAAGTTCCCATTTTTAGCAGGTTCACTGACTCCAAGTATATAAGACTTTTCCACCTGTCCCCACACATCTGATTGGCTGACAACTAATAACATTATAAAACACTTTCTCATCAGCTCCTTCAGGCATCAGCTCAATAAAAAAATCCCGTTAACACTGTCGATCAATCTCTCAGTCACCTGTCTGCAAGCACATTATTCGTTTTATTTACATGCTTGACAAGCACTGTTTGCTGTTGCCAAGACTGGCCGCAGAGGCAGGGAGGATGAGGACACGAGCTCATCCAAAGCACCCCGCTGAGGCTTGACTTACATGGCAGCCTCTCAGACAGCAGGAGGGCAAGGGGCTTTGTCCATGTAAGAGAAGGTCTGCAGGGTCTTAGATTGGCTGCATATTTTATTCTTTGGTTTAAAACAAGACTTGGGTTGTTGCTGCGTTGTAAATGTGTTATTAGCTGTTGTTAATGTGGTATTAAGTGGGAAACATGCAGCATCTGACAGTATCCCTTATCGCTGTTGTGTATGTGTAAGTCGTTTTATTCTTCCACATGCTTGTTTGATTGTGGGTACCAAAAAGGTAGGTTTTTAAAATGAAGGCAATGGAAGGTTGAGCAGTTACAGAATATTCCTAGCACAAATAAGCTACAGAACAATGGCTGTACAATTTCACTTGTGCAAAGACTAAAGTAGTTTTAACTATTCATCAAGGGGACCCCATTATTCAGAGCAGTGGTCTGCATTCTCATTCGTTGCTTATACCATGTTTATTTGTGAATACACCGTTTTTTTTTTCACCCCAAAAATTCAGAATGTCTGGGTCCGTGTTATACTGACATTTTTAGGGTTGTATAATTGAGAAAGAATTGATCAGTAGACAAACATCGGGGACTTTATTTGCCCAGCGTTGATTGTGATGGGATTTGAACCCCGTTCGCACCCGAATCCTAACCACTAGGCTATTAGGATTCAATTTTATAATTTGGAGATCCTCTGTAGCTATATACACGATTAATTATTTCTGGGACGGGTATATCAAATCATTGCTACAGTGTATAACCTATTTTGCTACAAAACTTAGCTTGACCGTCACCGTATGAATTATGGCAGCTGACTGCCAAGCACATGGGGAAAAAACAATATATTTACCAGGTATAGTGCATCATTTAGCTTGTTCGCAAGCGTTTTAAAGAACTTTAACATGAGATAGCAAGCTAGCTCTTTTACTTAAGTTGTCTTCCCTTTTTTTCCTCAAATGTCTTTATACTGTACAAACATTTCTCCAGTCGACATATTACTCGTTTAGCTCCTAGTACAATTTAAATGCCATCTAGGAATAAGAAACAAATTAACATCAACACGATGTGCTTCCATTAGACTGCCTGCCTCATCAATAGCAATTTCCTTGAACACAAAAAGGATGTTTTCGCACCAAAAAACGCTTTGAGTCCTTCCACTACGCACCCACGTAAACAAACCATTAGCGTCGAGGGGAATTGCGTCGGAAAGGACTAATTGTTTGTGCTTTTTAAAGTTGGACCATGAACCACCGCTGCTCAGCAAAAAAGTTTGAGGAGTTTTCCATTCGTCATGGGGATAAACTTCGACAATGACAACTCTTTTGAGGAACAGTAATTAACTCAGCATTGTCTAATATTGACCAAGTAATACTGCTCGTGGTGATCAAAGTAAGCAAAGGTAAGATGCATATGCATTATCTTCAGTCTATATAGTTTGAGTGTGATGACTAAGCTACTTATTGTTTTCTCAGTTCATTGGAGTAACCATTAATACTATCAATCATCGTTTGTTTTTGCTCTCCAATTCAGAATCTGTTTCTTCCAAAAAGTTTCTTTTGGCCGTCAATAAACAACCAGTTAAAACAAAAATACTGTGATATATACGCACATAATCTTAGCTTTATAGGTTACAGTGAGGAAAAAACATACATTATGGTGCCATCACAAGCAGCTTTTCTCCTCTTTTATATGCTAATGGTCCTAACTATGAATATATGCATTTGTTTCTTCAACAGGGTTTGAAAACATTTGTAGAAATGCAGAACCTGAAATTATATGCATCGTAAACATGTGTTTTTCAAGTCCTCCTTTGTTGTACGCATAATCCAAGGCAACAAGGAAGGCCTGGACTGTCCAATGGGAATACAATTTACAGAGAATAGCCCTGTATCTTGTTCTCTCACACTGAAAAATGAATTTTTTTTTTAAAAGTGCCATGGAGCTACTAAGGAGTGCTAAAGAGACAAATGCGGCTCCAGAGGTGCATGTTGATGACCTTTTTCGAAAATGCATACGAATTTTATAATAATCTTAATAAATACACATAAGCCCTGCCCCTTTATGAACTTGAACGAGTATGCTAATCCTGTTCAAATAAAGCACGGGCTAAATACGCTCCCTGGTGGAGGTAACAAACAGCCTTGCGAAGGTAATGACCTATGAAATGAATCGCCCCGCATCCAATACACATTCCGCCATCATCAAACCTCCCCCGGTTTTCCCGTCCGATCCAATAAACCTCAGTCCCGCTGAATAAATCATCACTTTTAAATGGCTCTATTTAAAAAAGCAACTGTGCTCATTTAAAATTGGTGTCAGAGTAAATTCACTGCTGACTGGGTGTTTTTTTTTCGAAGCCCCTGTTCCTATTTGTCCAACCGCCGTCACGCCGCGAAAGCTCCCATGGCACCACGGGCTTGAGGAAAAGGGCCGCGTCCTTCCAGCGCCGAGATTCGACAACATTTGATGAAGGTCTTCTGAGTTCATCTGTTTCATGAAACATGGTGTCAAGTCGCATTACATTTTTCTACAGCTGTCGCATTGGTGCTGGAACAGCTGGCAGGCACCATGCCGTACTCCAGGAAGAATTCAAAAGGGGGGGATTATGGAGCTGGCATCCATTTATCATTTCTCTTTACGCAGTATTCCCTACTCATTTGATCCTGTGGAAAAAAAAGTTCACATTAGCTACTTCCTGGGGAGTAATTTTTTTGAATATATATATCTATATATATATATATGATATACTTTGAAATTTGCACAATATATTGTTACGCTAAACTCACAGCTATTTTCTTATTTAGGGCTCTTTGAACTCAAAAATATTTCACTTATTCAATGACACAAAAAGAATCACAACAAGCTTGAATGCACCTTTGCTTAATGCACTATTAGGCTAAAACATTCCCTGTTCAAATATTGTTGGAACATATTTGTACATTTGTTCAAAAGTTGTTTGTATACAATAGGCAAAAACATGTAGCTACAACATGGTCAAGTCACACCAGGAAAACTAAAAGAATATAACGAACTAATTTCCTTAGAAGAGAAAAACAGATTTGGTTCTTCTATTTCGTTTTCATTCATATTTATATTAACCATAAATTGCGGACTATAAGCCGCGGCTTTTGTCAAGCGCTTTAAACCTTTCGAATTATGCGATGTTGCGGCTAATTTATGCATAATTTTTCTAATGGCCGCCGGGGCACCAGAGCAGTAAAGGTAAGAGTGAGATAGGTGGAACATATGTATTGAAGACGCAAGTTTAATGTAACTTTGCGCTTTTTGCATGTATACAATTTGCATGAACAGACTCTCATTATGGAAAAGGTGTAAATTGAAAGGGGAGGGCTAACTACCATATTGGGAATAATTTTACGATTTTGTCATTTGTAAACGGAAATAATGTCGCAAAACGAACGGATTACAAGAAGAAGCGTCTAACAAAGCAGAAACGTTTTAGGCAGATTTCTATACATCTATCTGCATTATCGTGTGTTTTGGAGTGAATAATTTACACGGTTGTAATTTATGGGTAGTGTTTGATGTAACAAAATCACTTTTCGAGGACATTCCAAGAAGTTGAAAACAGCCAGGGGAGGTAATGGTGAGTTACGCCGTCTTCATAGTTTTTGGGTTTTTTGTTTTCGACTGATCAATATGTTGCTCTGATGAGTATGTTTTGGATCCTAAGAGTTTAAGCTTTCCAATGATTTTCCATGACTTATTTCAGTGACTGGTGACATCATACTGACACGTATTTGTTTATCAAAAGTCCAGAGGCACACCGGTGGGCATGTTAAGGGGTCAAGGTACAGGATATCATTAAAACTCTTCGTGTACTATTTTCTTTGTTAATGTTTCAATGTGGGCACATGCGGCTTATAGTCAGATGCGGCTTATGTATGTAAAACCTGTTTTTTCCTTTAAAAATGTACTGGCTGCAGCTTATAATAGGGTGCGTACAATAGTCCATTATTTATGGTATATACTTTTAATGCACAAAGCAACTATTTTGAGGCTTATACTTGGTACACAAGGACAAACATTTCATTATGAAATATTGTATATGAAACACATTTTTCAAAGTACATTTAATGCTGATGCTGCACTTGCTAATAGCTAATGTGAGCTAGCTAGCTAATGATACTAGAAAACGTTTGACCTTTTTCCATTAAAGTAAAAAAATCAAATTTGTATACTCAGATAAAAACATATTGTCACTACTAACTAGACAATTCAGATGAAATGGACATATTTTAGTGTAATGTCTGTTACTTTTGTTACTTGTGCTTATGTTTGTGTACGCCCCTTTTAGGGGGACGTGACCTCAGAGAGGATGGAAGACTTGGGGTGAAAGTCTGTGGCAGTCTGTTTTTGAGCATGAATGAGCGTGAGCTGCGGCTAACAGTAGCCCCTGTTTAAATGTGTTTACCGCTTGTTATTTTGTTCATTAAATTGATTGGACTCCAACGACTTTGTGCATCTTTGACCACACGCTGGTAAATTGAAATTATAAACACATTATTCTATATTATTGAGTTTAAAATTTGTATTTTCTGTATATTATTTCACATGTTATTCACACACTAGACCGCAAGAGGGTGCGCTGAACCTCTTTTTGGGAGGGCATTTTTCGGTGAGAAGTGGAGGTGAGTCTGACGTAGAAGTGGAAAGAGGAAGCGGCGCATCCTCCAAGTCTATGGGGACACAGAAGATGAAGATCTTTTTGGATTCAGAATTTAAAGTGAAACGGAGAGTTTGTTAAGCATGTTCCTTAGGCTGGAGTATCTGAATAACTCTTAATATGTTTTGTCGTTACCGACATTACAAGGCATGTAAATCATGTAACGCCTGTATACCATACATCTACTCAGCCAGTTGCTCTCTGTGTTTTAATTTTGAATTGCCTTTCAAGATGACATTTATGTTTATGGTATTTAATTTTCCAAATTGAATTTCTCCCCCAAAATGGGACCTAAACTCCAGGTGTGACTTGTATATATTTTCCTTTTTAATTATGTATTTTTGGCTGGTGCGACTTATACACCGGAGCGACTAATAGTCCGGAAAATACGGTAATCATATAAATTCAGTGGTAAAATAGCGTGGTTTACTTTTCACGGTCTCGCTACTTTGCTCATTACTATTGTTTGTGGTGTTCTGCATTCTGATTGGCTGAACAAGAATGTTGTGGTTTAATATGCACAATTAAAAAAGTAAGACAAATTTACGTTTAGTGCAAAATTTCCTGCCTAATCTTTAACACTTTCCTTTTTCTTTTCCTTTTAGCACCTGTTTGCGTGCGTGCGGGCGTGTGTGTACTCATGCTCTTCAAAATAAAACTTCATACTTTTGCCCATGCCTACGAGATATCCTAGCTGGCTCAAGTAGTCAAGAAATCATCAAAGGGAATACTCCCAGACTCTGTCCCCATCAACATTCTGAAAAAGGAAAAAACAAAATAACAAAGCTAAAAAAGTATTCTTTTGAAATTTGAGGTTTCTCTAAAACCCATAATGTTGACCGAATGTTCCACACCGACAAGAGTAATTGTATGATGAAAGGTTTCTACATTACAGATTTTGCACATCCCACTATGCGTTCTTTTTTGGGAGCGTCGAGTCAATCAAAAACTAGTATTAGCGGTCGAGAAACATACGCCTTAGGAACTTCAAAACGGCAAGCGACGGTATGACAGCTTCTGCTGTTGGCGCAGTCCTTATACATCCTTCTTCTGGATAGTCAAGTGTGAGTAATGATGAACAGGTGTAAGGTCCTCCAGTACGTCTGCCTGTTGGTGCTCTGTGGAGTATGGTGGTGTGTTGGATCTTTACAGGTTAACTAAATTTTATTATAGTAACCAGATTGTGTTAAGGTGGTTCCCAAATTGTATGCATCAAAGGTACTAGTGGTTTTGGAAATCTGTAGCAAGATTAATACTTACAGGTTGAGTACTCGTATAAGTATCAGACATCCCTAGCATTGATTCGTAAGCTCACTTTCTCATCTGCATAATTGATGACACAGCAAACCTTCTAGCATTGGGCAGTGCTGCTCTCTGACAATCTATTAACCTGTCAGATAATTAAATTACATTTCCCAGATGCCAATAATGTTGCATGTCATGCATGCTATAATTATCTATGAAGTTAATGGATGCTAACATGGTGCTGTTAAATATGCATTCGTACATGTATATTTATTTTTGGGTGCAATTATATTGCAGCCTAGCACATTCCCTGCCATTGACGTTATTATATGTGCGCTGATGTTGCACGCTAGCTGTGCTTGGTAACGCATCAGAGATGCCTTTACATATATTTCAAAAGTGTGGCGCTGCAATTAATATTTCATGGCGACAGAAGGAATCTGCTTACACGTCAGGAAGTGCATTGCCTTAGGAAGCAGCGTTATGGTTCCGTCGGAAGGTAGGCTTTCCCTGTAGAGCATTGCCTCTTGAAATAGAATTTAAAATGCCCAGCTTTTATATTGTATGACTTGGATAAAATTTAATAAAAATGACAATTAAATATGAACCTTTTTAATCAGATTTTGTTATTTTATATTTGTATGTGGACTAATTCATTAAGGTTAGCTTAAGTTGCTAGCATGCTAATTCAGAAATGTCCAATATTTATTTTACCGAATAAAATGTCTAGTGGACTAGTGCTATCATTTTGTTAACCAGCAAAACATGGGCATATGTTACCCGTAACATTTTAAGTCAACATAAAAATAACTACACATTTTTAGATAGATAGATAGATAGATAGATAGATACTTTGTTCATCCCCGAAGGGAAATTCACATTTCCAGCAGCATCCCTGAGCTGAGAACAATCGAGAACAATCGAAAATAACACGGGAGCTGCTGGAGTGGCTGCCATTCGTGACGGCGCCGGAAGAAAAGATTCAATTTGAATCATGTACAAACAAACAAACAATTAGGTGATACTTGACCTCAAAATGTAATGAATTTATACTTCAGATGATTTAATTTAATATATTCTTTCTGTCAATGACTTAAAACTAAGTGACATCAAACCTAGTTACAAATAATTGTTTTGTCTTAGACTTTCTGGACTAGTTTACAGGCTGGGGGCGTCGTTGGTGTCATGCTCTTTCCGGACATTTTCAACATCTTACCTAGTGTTTACCATTCTGTGTACAGTAATGCTAATTGTAATTCACCCTGGTCAATCCTGGAAGGGGGATTGCCACGTGTGAGGTCCTTTCTCAAGGTTTTTCTTTTTTCCTCACGCTGAGGTTTTTGAGTTGTTCCTTGCACGCATGCTGGATTAAGATCAGGTATCCATCCATCCATCCATTGTCTTCCGCTTATCCGAGGTCGGGTCGCGGGGGCAGCAGCGTTAAAAGGGAAGCCCAGACGTCCCTATCCCCAGCCACTTCCTCCAGCTCATCCGACGGGACCCCGAGGCGTTCCCAAGCCAGCCGAGAGACATAGTCTCTCCAACGTGTCCTGGGCCGCCACCGGGGCCTCCTGCCGGTGGGACATGCCCGGAACACCTCCCGAGGGAGGCGTCCAGGAGGCATCCTTATTAGATGCCCGAGCCACCTCAACTGGCTCCTCTCAACGCGGAGGAGCAGTGGCTCTACTCCGAGTCCCTCCCGGATGACTGAGCTTCTCACCCTATCTCTAAGGGAGAACCCAGCCACCCTGCAGAAGAAACTCATTTCGGCCGCTTGTATCCGGGATTGAGTTCTTTCGGTCATGACCCAAAGTTCATGACCATAGGTGAGGGTAGGAACGTAGATCGACCGGTAGATCGAGAGCTTAGCCTTTCGGCTCAGCTCCCTCTTCACCACGACAGACCGGTACAGGTTCCGAATGACGGCAGACGCTGCACCGACCCGTCTGTCGATCTCCCGTTCCATCCTACCTTCACTCGTGAGATCAGGTAATTGTGCAATTTTGTAATTGTAATCCTGTGCAGTCCTTCGAGACATTTTTGTGATTAACGGCTATATAAATAAATCTGACTTGACTTAATAATGCCCTGTTCAGTAAAATTGTTACTTGGATTATTTTTTTTAAACTTAGTATTCTGTTTTATTATTTTAATACAATAAAATGTCTGTCTGCGAGAACATATACAATATATTGGTAATATAAATGCAATTTTTTTTTTAATAGACTCCAGCGCCCCCTATTTGGAGGTCTTAGCTCAATTTTACTGTCTTTGGCTCATTGCCTGCATAGTTAATCACAAACTTACAATGCTGTACATCAAAATATGTCGGAGGTTGTGTACTGAAAAAGCAATATTTAAATTTGATGTACGGAAGCTGCCCGACCTACGAACAAGTTCCGAATCATTGGTAAGTTGAATTTGTCCATAAGTTGCTTCAGTGCTATATTTTGCCTGTTTATATAAGTATGTTTAAGGCTTGTATGAGTCACCTGTATTGTTTTTTTTACAAAAAAATAAACATTTAATAAAATAATATGATCTATAAAGATAAATAAAGTGAGGTTTTACTTACTTTTGGGACTTGCGCTTCCAGGGGTCCGTCTCCGTGGTAAAAAGTGGCCGAAAAATAGCGTTCCTACCATTTTCCCAACCGCATCAAGCTTTCTTATTCTACTTTCGTTTCAAAAGAAACGACTTTCCTCTTCCTTGCACTTCAAACTAACCATTTTGAATGGATGCACGAGATATTAAACAAAAAAAAACATTAAAGTTTATAGCGCGCTAGCGATACAGTACACGTTGTTATGATTACACACGAATCAGGAAGTAGAAGCCGGATTTCTTCTTTGGTGTGGATGCTGGGTGACCTCTCACAGCGCCACGCGGCAAAAAGAAGCACTACAATAATGTCCTCCACTCGGATAAAAGGTGCACACAATATAAAATCAAACTTACAGCAATGTCCAATATTGTTGGACACCCCGAAAAAATGATTGTATCTGCCTGAATCCGTAAGTCGAATGTACGCAAGTCGGAGAGCGTCTGCAATGTAAATCTTTTTTTTTCCATTTGCAATAACCAGGAAACAAACCTTAAAGCTTTAAATGTTTTAACAATCCAGGTGAAATTCCTGCTCCTCACTTTTTGTGGGTTTTCAAATCTTTTATTTAAAGGGACAAGGGATTTTTTAGCGCTTCTTCGAGGTACACAAAAAAAAAACTATATTTGAAAATATTGATCGATCATATAAATGTGCATTTTTTTAAAGTACTCGTAGGTTGAAAAATTTGCCCTTTCTTCATAACATAAGCTTCACCAATTGAAAGCTGATGTAATTGTTTGCCATCCTGCTGCCACGGGTACCCAAATAACCATAATCCTTGCAAAAGGCTGGGCAAATAAAAAATAAATAAATTGTGGTTTGGTTTAACTGAGCCTCCGTAATTTGCATTATTCTTTGTGCCTTTAGCACTTGTTCTTGGTTGCCCACCACAAAAGAGTGACATCTAGTGGACAAATAAAACACTGTCCCTAAAGGACCAATAAGCTAAAAATCCGTTCCGAGCACTTGTAGACAAAATAATTGAATAGCTGTAGACGAATCTTGTTAGAAAAAATACATATATATGGTATCATGCGAGGTGATTGAAAATAAATTAATATTTTAAAAAGCTGATGAGTTCATTTTCCAAATAAATGAATGAAAAATAATTACTAACGAGTTCAAAGTGAGGCTATTCGATTAGCGCTCCCTTATTTCTGTCAACGGGCTGTTGTGATAACCACTTGTGTAATTCCTAAGAACAACCTTGCAGGTGTCTTGAGCACATCTACAAAACATAACAATTAATCAATAAATGCTCAGGTTTCTATTTCTGTCTGGTGACGACAATTTATGCAATATTAATGGCTGCCTCTCTCTGAAAAGGCATCAATTCGCGCTTCTATACTTCCTGCCACGGCGTATAAAAAAAGAACCTGACACAGATGCCAGATGATCGATATTCCGAATAAATTGTTCTTTCCGCTCTGCGCTAGCACAATAGGAAAAAAAAAACTGAGCGCATGTGTGTGCGTGCCGCCTAACTACTGTTACAAAGGTCAAAGCAGTTGACATGCCAGCATCGGCCAAGCGGGGGAGCGCTGAGCAAATCCTCCTGTGGTGAAACCTTTAAGCGTCATTAGCTCCCTTTGTTGTCAGTGCCACCTGCCCGGCTGCCTTTCCGCATCGCACATGCGCCAGATTGGACATGTGATAATTAATAGATAAACTATACGTTTGAAATTAAAAAGATCAAACAGTAGGGATAACAACTTAACCAGTAATAACAGAATAATAACAAAGTTATAACAGGGTAATAAGAATATGAATTTTTGGTAAAAACTGGCATTGTGGTAAGAATAACGATGTCATTGATATTGAGCAAGTACTTGAATCAGATCGGTATTATTGTCCTGGGATTAATACTGTTTTCCCATTTTAACAAGCACTATATTAATGTTGTTAGTGGATTAAATTATTATTCATACATCATAACTCTCAAATTTGATCTGATTGTGTTGGTACTACCGCAGCATGGTGGCGTAGTGGTTAGCGCATGTGCGGCACATTTCTGAGGTCTTGATCGAACCTTCCTGTTTGGAAGTTGCATATTCCCCCCCTGCTTGCGTGGGTTTCCTCCCACATTACAAAAACATGCATGTCAGGTTAACTGGCTGGTCCAAATTGTCCCTAGAATGAATGAGCGAGTGAGTTGTCTCTCTCTGTGTGCCCTGTTACTGGCTGGCAACCAGTTCAAGGTGTCCCCTGCCCACTGCACGAAAATGGCTAAGATGGGCTCCAGCACCCCCGCGACCCTACTGGGGATAAGCGGTGCAGATAATGGATGGATGGATGTGCTGGTACTTTATTTGCACTTCTGACTTTATTTTCAAAATATTGTGCAATGGAAAGTATTTTAGTTGTCTTGTGTACATTGTTATAGAGTATTTGTATTTTTGTTACTTTGCAAATGTTTGGGGGTTTGATGATTTTTGTTCCAAAACAGTTTTAGTTGATGTAATCTACTTTTTTATACTGTTAAAATTTTTCACTGAATAGTTTTCACTATTTATTCTTTCTATTTTTATTTTAAATATTGTGCAGTCAAAGGTAGAGCTGTCCTGTTGACATTGTTATATTTGTACTTTCATTACATTGCTGCTTTATGACTTGACTCTCTTGACTTTTGTTCTGAAAAGTTGGAACAATAATATTTATATTATTTATAATGTTAAAGTTTGCAGTGTCGTTATTAGAAAAATATCAGTGCCTAAAGAACTTTGTCCCGTGTTCATCATAAATATAAACTAAATCCACCGGGAGGTGTTCAGCTATTTAATGATCATGACATTTCCAAGCAATTTCGAATCGGTATCGATCGATACTATTCTGTATTTACTTGGACGAATTGATATCAACCTTTCTTATTTCTGTTATCGTAGGTCGGTGGTTCGCGCCCCGGCCGAGTCATTCCTAAGACATTGTTACACAGAATGACAATGCAAGGAAATTATTATTATCATTATTATTAATTGCTGGACTCATAGTTTTTTTCCACCTTGTCTGCTTCAAGCGTCGTCTTATCAAACCTTGTCAAACATAGTAATAACATAACAAAGTAATGAAGTAGTAATCAAAGGATAATAACAATAAGATTGTAAAAACAGCCTCTCTGACTGTTGGACGTTTAGTTTTTCACCACCGCCTCCTTCAAACGACTTCCTAATAACATAACAAACATGGTGATAATGTAGTTGTAATCTAAGAGAAACAGGATAATAACACTGCCATTGTGATTGGACTTCTAGTTTTTTTCCACCCCGCTTGCTTCAAACGTCTTCCTATCAAAATGTATCGATTTTTGAGGGAAAGTCCAGTCGTCAAAGGTCATTGGTAAACTTGTCTTGACACAACTTTACCCAGCCGTCATCCGGGTTGTGCTCCCACACAATACTTCCCCTTTTTATCTGAAGACATTTTCAACTCCCGGCCCCTCCCTTAATGCGTTCCTCTGCCTTTGATCATAATATTCAACATCTGTCACAATTCCCAAGACATTGGAACGTGCAACCGAGAGCTTTGCGCTACATAAAGCCGTCTCTGTGGGAGTTCCTCGGTAAATGTTGTGACGGGTACACGCACATCAACATAAATATATTCCAGCCTCACCACTCTGTCAACTTCGGCTGTCATGACAGGAGTTATCTCTGCAATATCTATATTACGTGAGGACTGACATGATGGAAGAGAGGTTTTCTATTGCAATAGCGTTTGTTTCGTTTGTCGAATTAAAATGAAATAAATTTTAGTATGCAAATTTCATGACATTATAAACCATGAAGCAGGTATAAAATTGTCACAAGCCAGAAACGGAGACGGGACCCAGTAGCGTTTACTCAGTTTTATTTATAAAGAGTGAGAGTAGTGCTTGCTTCCACGATCCGATGATCGACGGACATGGGTAGCAGGAGGCTGGAACGCGGAAGTGGCACTTCCGTGTCGAGCGAGGATGATCGTAGGCAGCAGGGATACTCGTCACTAGCTGGGATGGGAGAGCAAGGGCGGTATCGAGTCCGGAAAAGAGTTCGGCAACAGGTATCAGGCAGGCAACGGGGCAAAACAGGTCAGTGGTCGGGATGGCAGAGCAGGGCAGAAACAGGTCGGCAACAGGTAACAGGCAGGAGAAAACAGGGCAGGAAAATGTCGGAAGGTATGAGCTTGCCTAGCTGGGAGCAAAGGTTCAGTCTGACGGCTTCCTCTTGGAAGCCGGGGGTTTAAATTTGTTCAGTATTGAACACTAACGATGACATTTTTTGCCATTTTCAGTCCGATTTATTATCGGATAATCATCGTGCATCCATAGTCGAAACATAGAAATAGCCAAGTTGGTATCAATCTAAGGTCCAGGTGTTGAGCTGATACTAGCACGTGTTTAAATTCCCTTGCAGCTGTTCTTTCGAACAGAAAATAAGAGGGCGAAACTTAATAAAATAAAATAAAAATGGAAAAACCTTTTTCTTTTGTGAGCTGGGACTAGGGAGAATAATAGTTATTGTAATTGTAATCAATTTTGAGGACTTCAATAGTTAAGTACCTTTGTCGGTATGAGTCTAAAAGAATATAAAATATAAAATAAATTCTGTATCCTTATAACTATACTATACGATTCAGTACTCATTAATATACATACCACCAGTAACGTTCCATCTAGCTAACCAGCTCGTAGTAATATACATTCAGAAATCTTGCTACAGTAGCCACTACTTCTCTTACTTAATTAGATACCTAGATACTAGTTGTATATTTATCCATCTTTTTCCTTAAAATTACATTAAATTATTGGCAATTACGCTGAAACTACTCTAGTCCAATTGCTGTTTGTGAAAAGGCCATAAAGGGCACTGCCATCAGTACTCATCTCATCTCATTAGCTGTACCGCTTATCCTTATTAGGGTTTCGGGGGGGCTGGAGCCCATCCCAGCCATCTCCGGGCAGTGGGCAGGAGACACCCTGAACTGGTTGCTAGGCAATCGCAGGGCACACAGGGACAGACAACTCACTATCTCAGTCAGACCTAGGGACAATTTGGACAGGCCAATTCACCTAAAATGCATGTCTTTGGAATGTGGGAGGAAACCGGAGTGCCCGGAGGAAACCCACGCAGGCACGGGGAGAACATACAAACTCCGCACAGTAAGCTGGACTTGAACCCACACAGGAGGTTCCCACGACCTCAGAATGGGGCCGCACACGCGCTAACCACTGCGCCGCCGTGCTGCCCCCATCAGTACTCATTTTTTGAAATAATGCCGATACTGAAAGCCGCTATCAGTCCATTATTTAAACATATGTTGTTGTCATTCCTTCAGTCTTTTGTTCCCTTGCCTCAGAATTTACAATAGCGGGCTATGAAGTACCATTGTCGTGAAAAAACTCCTGATACCGGTAGCTAATATCAATATTTACCCATCTCAATTCATTCAAGTACAGGTGCCTTGAAATTATGATGATACTGGTAGCTTTAATTGGAAATTATACATCTCAACTCATTATCACTTTATTACAGATATTCTGTGGGTCATTTCTTTGGTGTTTATTCCTTTGCCTCAGAATTGAGGATTGTGGCTTTCAAGTACCGATGTCTTAAAATAATGCCAATACCAATATAGGTATGTACCGATCTTAACTTATTATCAATTATCAGTCTTCTTACCCTTGCCTCAGAATTTATGTGTCTCCGGGGGTTGCGCGAGCCTCAACTTTCCAAACTTCCAAACAGAATCCTGAGGGTACTTGAGCCTGGGTGGCCGTTGAATGAACCACCCTCCCTTATTTTTGCAGCGTGTGGGTAGCGCCACTTGTCTTGAAGATTAGCTCATATACAGTAGCTCAACGTCAGTTGTATATGGACAGCGATTTATATCCCTTTCTTGAAAACCTTTGATCGTGATTCTTTAAGAAGACATAATTTGTCATGCATTTATCTGCTCTCTATACTTTGATTTTAATGCCCTCCCTTTTTTCTGGTTTCATTACCACTCCCAAGCTTATGTTAAATGAATGCCTGACATTTATGAAAAACGCGTCAAAGTCAAACAAGTCAGACATATCCTGTCGCTCCTTTTTTTCCGGGATGGTCTGCATCCCTCACCTTCGGTACCCCCTTCATACATATTTTCATTTTTTTCTCTTCTCCTGCCTTCCTATAGGCCTCCATACCAGCCCCATATTTTATTCATAGCGTCTATATTGTTTTGGGCTGATGCGGAATACATGTTTCCCCCCTTGCGATATTACCGACAGCACGCAATACTCTCTCCTCTTGACGCTTCATCTACAATTTAGCGGGGCTAAACTTCAGGCATCAATAATAGATTGTCGTTCCCGTTTTATATTGGATCCTGGTGCCGGGACCATTTTTTAGGGCGAGGGTGCCTTGCATGACAAAGGATGCTGACGAAGGTCTGATCTATTGTATTCCAGTTTGTGCAGGTACAGGAATAACTTTCATGTGCAAGACAATTTCCGTTTCACTGAACACAAATTATGGCTGTTATCATATTTTTCTTTTCGACTTCTTAACAATGTATGCTTGACAAACTATCATTTTCGTTTTCACTAACAATCGTGCCAGCAGGTAATGAGAGAAAAATACTGTAAAACAGAAAAAATACAAACACTTATTAATGTAGTGATTAATTCATCAATTGATGCTCATTGCATGAAAAGTTTATACCACTGTTCTAAGAGTGTACAAGTAAGATGGGAATTGAAGCCCTATAATTTAATTCATATTTTCTACCGTCAATCGATTGATCTGTCACATAAAAACATAAGAAACAACAGATTAATCCTTAAAACATAACACTGAATCGAAATTGGCTCAAGCTTAATACTTTACAAGATAAAAGAACAAAACAAATTGTAAATATACAGTGAAGAAAATACATTTTTGAAAACCCTGCTATTTTTTGAGGGGTTTGACATTTTCATCGTACGTGGATGTCTTCTGTGAGAGAAAAACTAAAAAGAAAAATCCAGAAATCACAATGCATGATTTTTTTTTATGACTTATTTGTGTGATATAGCCGAAATTATGTATTTGAACACCTGAGAAAATGAATGTTAATATTTGGTACAGTAGCTTTTGTTTGCTATTACAGAGGTCAAACGTTTCCTTTAGTTTTCCACCAGGTTTGCACACACTGCAGGAGGGATCTTCGCCCACTCCTCCACACAGATCTTCTCTAGATCAGTCAGGATTATGGGCTGTCGCTGCCAAATACGGAGTTTGAGTTCCCTCCAAATATTTTGGATTGGGTTCAGGTCTGGAGACTGGCTGGGCCATGCTAGAACCTTGATATGCTTCTTATGGAGCCACTCCCTAATTTTCCTGGCTTCGTGCTTCGGGTCGTTTTCGTGTTGGAAGACCCAGCCAGGACCCATCTTCAATGCTCTGACTAAGGGAAGTAGGTTGTTCCCAAAAATCTTACAATAAATGGCCCCAGAGAACCCCCCCCCCCAAAGCATCATGCGACCACCCCTACGCTTCAAAGTAGGGATAGTGTTATTCAGATTGTACTCTTCATTCTTCTTCCTCCAAACACGCTTTGTGGAATTATGAGCAAAAAGTTCTATTTTGGTCTCTTTTGACGACAAAACCTTCTCCCATGACTCCTCTGTATCATCCAAATGGTAATATGCAAACTTAAGACAGTCCTTGACATGTGCTGGTTTAGGCAGGGGAACCTTTCGTGCCATGCATGATTTTAAAATCATGACATCTTAGTCTATTACCTGTGTCTGAAACTCGTGACAAAAAGTTACCGGACACCCGGGCAGACAACTCTGAAAAGTTGCCTGCCCGGCCATAAAGTTGCCTGCCCCATTTTTCACAACTTGAAACACAAGAAGACGACTAATCACAAAAACAAAACATTGTTGCAAAGTATTAAGGATTCATAATCAGAATATATAACAGAAAAACACTTTAAATTTCAGTTTATCATAAGTTTAAGTTTAGCATACATTGTATGTTTATGACATCACTGTTTTCCATCTGCCATGTGTATGTACCTGTATTTACTCATCTTCATTAGTGCAGTGTTGGCGTTGCGTCGTCTGCTACAAGCCACGTAAACTCCTCTTTCCACAATGCTTTTAATTTACGTTTACGTTTTGTAGCGTCATAACTTTTGTTAGCTTATTTTGGATGTTTCTTCTTGGGCTGAGGTTTTGGCTTTATTTCTAACCACTTATCCATTTTTCGTGTGTTCTCTGTGCGTCTACTTTGGAAAACGATACGCAAATGCGCGACCTTATAAGGCTCTGGAAAGTCCGGAAAAAGGAAGTTATGGGCTCTATGCACGACTTACTTCCGTGTTCGAGTCAGGATGGTTAGTCATTTCCGGTCTGCACCAATTCTGTCAACAATTCAACCAGAAGCTTGCCATAAGCTTGTGGATGGCTACAAAAAGCACCTAATTAAAGTGAAAATGGCCAAGGAACATGTTACCAAATATTAGCGCTGCTGTGTGTATATTTTTGAACCAGCACTTTTGATCACTTTTGCTGTTAACCCATAATAAAGTCATAAAAGAACCAAACCACATGAACGTTTTTTGTGCCAAAGAACCATCTGTTCCAATCACTATCAGAGAAAAATCAGAGTTGTAGAAATAACTGGAAACTCAAGAGAGCCATGACATTATGTTCTTCACAAGTATAGGTAAACCTTTAACCACAATTGTACATACTCTCCATCCATTTGCTGTGCCACTTATCCTCACTAGGACCCCGGGGTTGCTGGAGCCATCACAGCCATCTTTGGGCAGTGGGTAGGGGACACCCTGAACTCGTTGGCAGCCAGTCGCAGGGCACACAGAGACGGACAACTTACCCGTTCATTCACACCTAGGGACAATTTGGACGGGCCAATTAACCTGACATGCATGTTTATGAAATGTGTGAGGAAACCGGAGTGCCTGGAGGAATCCCATGCAGGCAAGGGGAAGAACATGCAAACTCCACACGGGGAGGTTGCAGTAGCTGGACTTGAACCCTGGACCTCCGCACCGCGGTGCTGCATGCTAATCACCTGGCCGCCATGCCACGTGTATACATATTCTGAAGGCAAAACTGTTTCTTTTGACATCAACGCCTCAGTGCTCCTGTTTACTCGACATGTTGGCTAAAAGGTGTCATAATACTTACAGCGAAAGACGCGTCGACATCCCATCGAGAAAGCAATGTTTTCAAATCAAAGTGTAGTCTACGACCTTGATTTTTTTTCTCTCCCCTTCCAATTTGAAAGTCTTATTTGAAAGCGGCGGGCGTGATTAAGAACCGACCTTCCTCATAAATGCCCGTCTCTCTCCAGCTTGTGTTTTGTATGTGTGTTTTTTTATATGGCGCTCAAGAACACCACGTTAAGTGATATTGTTTTTTTGCTTGAAGGATCAGTACAGCTCTTCATTTCTAAAAGCATTCATACGAACACTTTTTTTGTCACCTTTTCTCTGGTTGGATAATTTACAGGCTTTTTGTGTTATGTCCCTTGCAATTACATTTCACTGGAAAGCACATTGTAAAGCTATCGGCTATTAAATATATTTTATTGAATCTTGTATTACTTTTCGACGTGTTTCAGGTGTCTACTTTTATTGTATCGTGAATCACGATGAAATTATAACACCGAGGGAGAAAAAAATGTCCCCTTGGCAATTTGTCAGGGTTTGATTTGTTACAGAAAAATTAAAAGGAAACTGCAACATTAATGATTCCTTTTAGACCCGATTTGCTGAAATGGTGACTTCGATTTCTCTTTTGAGAAAGCTTCTTGATATTTTTCCCCGTATGAATGTCTGCCAGTTTTTGAGAAGCTACACAACAGGGTTGGGCAAACTATGGCCCGCAGGCTACATGCGGCCCTTCAGTCTTACAAATCTGGCCCCTAAACAAAAACAATGAAAATATAACGACTAATACATTTACTGGTACATAATGTACTACTAATAAAAAGTTGTGGTGGTCTTGATGTGCCTATCCTGTCCTCAATGTACCTTCGTCCTTATGTATTGCCGAGGTATTGTGTACAAGACTTTGTATCAGCGGATACAAAATATCAAATGAACGTTTTTTTTTTTTCGTCTTTTATGGTTAACCTGCCAAATTTTCTAACCCAATGTGGCCTTTGACTTTAAAGGTTGCCCCTCCCCCTGCAAAAAACAGACATTACTTTCCACGAAATATATATTTCTTAAGACAAATAGGCGGTAAAAAAAGGATCATGTTGATTAAAATAAATAACTTCAGTAGATGTATTATTGGTGTCATTTTAAAAAAAACGGTCGTTTCCCATATAACGCTGCCCCCTTTTTTCTGTAAAAACATTTTATGAGAGAATGTTGGACATGAGACTGACATCAAAGGTCTTGTTTGACTCAAACATACAGAATAAAAATAAAGCAGGTTATTTAATTTTTTTATTGGGTCAAAGTGAATAAGCTAAATCATATTTGGAATCAATTCTGGTTATTTTTGACTCAAGTGTTCAAAGAATGAAGGTACCAAATATAAAATTGTACACTTTAATTTTCGACCCAACTGCGTTTAAGAATGACTTTATTTTTAAGAAGCACAGTTATTTTGTTTGTAAAAATATAGTTTTAATGTCTGCTCACAGCAACATTCAATTGGGGATAATGGAATGCAATTCCTGTAAGAAGGAAATAATGGCATCAAAAACTCACGGACCTGGAACTGAGACTGGACCCAATGGCGTTCGTTTTACTCAGTTTTAATAAAGAAAGAGAACAGTGCTTGCATCCATGATCCGATGATCGTCGGTCACGGGTAGCAGATAGCAGGAACGCGAAAGTGGCACTTCCGTGTCGAGCGAGGGTAGTCGTTGGCAGCGAAAAAAACAGGTCAATGGCCGGGGTGGAGGAGCAAAGACGCAAACGGGTCCAGAAAAGGGGTCGGCAACAGGTATCAGGCAGGAAACAGGGCAAAAACGAGTCGATGGCCGGGACGGAGGAGCGAAAACAGAATTGGGTCCATAAAAGAGGTCGGCAACAGGTATCAGGCAGAAAATGGGGCAGGATAGTGTCGTAGAGTACAAAAGCTTGCCTAGCTGGTAGCATAGGCTCGCAGACAGTCTGACAGGTTCCTTACGGAAGAGGGGAGTTTGAAAAAAGTCCAACAGCCAATCCTACCCCGTGGCTGTTGGCGCCAACGGGGTAGCCGGAGGTGCCCCGAATCAGTAATCATGACAAAAACAGCTCTGAAGCCTGACAAAAGTGTCTCTGCTGGTCCCTGCTTGCAGCAATATTCAATCTTGTTATAATGGATCGCGGCTGCACGAGTGCTGTTCACTTTTTGGTGGACAATGTGGCCTAAAAGAGCAACCGGGCCTGACAAAAATCCACTATTCCAGCCCCGCTTGTAGCACGCATGCGATCATGGATTATTAATCACAGCCATATGTGTTCATTATAGGCTGAATAAAGGGAAAAAGAGCCACCACAAATGACACGCATGACACAAATTTGCTTTCTTAGCACTAGTCAACTGAGGACAATGGATCATGGCAAAACAGTACCGTTCATAGCCCACAACTGCAATCTTCAGCAGCCCCGAACCGGAAAAATAATTTGCTTTGTTATTGTGCACCCAGTACACAGTCAGCAATGCTTGAATTTGTGTTTACTGTTTGTAAAATATTTGACCCAGTATTTATGTAGTTACATTAAAAAAAAAAATCCGTCAAGAATCTCGTCTTTTTTTCAACGTGTCTTCAATTAAACATGGAGAGCGAGCAAATCCTGGTGAAGACACATGCAAAGTGGTTGTTGGATTCTCATCGGGAGATTTACGCCATGATTGGAGGCAGATTTGTAGATTAGAGTTCCCAGATTAGATCGTTGGGTGACCGATTTAAGTATAAACCCCGTTGTGACTTCTTACAGTTTTGAAGAAACAGTGAATATGCTTGTTTTGATATTTGGTGTTTAGAATTAAACTCAGTAACTCAGTAAAAATCAAATCTGTAAACAGGTAGCATAGGAATTTTGCATGTTATCTGTATTTATTGAATTTCTAAATGAAAAGACGATCCTTATTCTAAAAAATTTGTCTTGCGTCAGTGAACTTTATCATCAAACTGAGCTAATGTTAGTTTCTATGCTAGCTGCTAGCGTGTTTAACGCTGGAATTAAGGTCTTACTTAAAACGGTCCATCAAGTCAAGTCAAGTCATTTTTTTTTGTATAGCCCTAAATCACGAAGAGTCTCAAAGGGCTTTACAGATTATAACACTATAATACACAGACTATTTTTCAGCCGACGAGAAGAGTAGGTTATTCATATGCTATGGAGTAGAAGTGAGTTTTAAGCTTAGATTTAAACATTTCTGCTGAGGTTGCAGATCGGATCTCAGGGGGAAGAGCATTCCACAGCACCGGTGCCCGGATGGAGAACGCTCTCGAACCAGCAGAACACTTATTTGCTCTTGGGATCACCAGAAGACCGGCAGTCTCAGATCTTAGGCTTCGGACCGGGACGTAGGGGCAAATCAGATCTGAAAGATAAGAGGGAGCAAGTCCATGTATGATTTTGTATAATACTAAGAGAACCTTGAAATCACATCTAAGGCTAACTGGGAGCCAATGCAGGTTAGCCAAAATCGGTGTTAAGTGATCATACTTTTTTGTCCTAGTTAAAAGCCTCGCTGCGGCATTTTGTACAAGCTGAAGAGACTTGATTCTAGACTTCGGGAGACCAGAGAGTAGTGCATTATTCCAGCAGCTTTTAAGTCCGCCGTTATTAAACCCACACTGAAACGACCTAACCTTGATCCAGAAATCTTAAGTAATTATAGACCTGTGTCAAACCTACCTTTCCTTTCTAAAGTACTTGTAAAAGTAGTGGCACAGCAGCTGAATGATTTCATATCTGAGAATAAACTTTTTGAATCTAAAAGAAATCGTATTAAATGAATTATTTGTATTATTTGCTGCCTCTTAGTGGTAAAAACAACCCTTCATTCATTTAAGCGAAAATACATGCATTATCAGATAAACCTGCATTTTTTAAAGGGGCAGTGTGTAATATTTAGTGCCTCCCAGTGGTACAAAACAACAACATTGAATTGACTACTACGCCAGAATACATGGAATACAATACGTGGTCGGCCTCACCAAAACATAACAAGTATTATCTTTTGACTTCGGTTTTCCTTTTTGCAAGAAACACTGTCAAAAGTGTAATTTTAAACTCAACCAAGACTGCCAACAGTTAGTTGCACTACTTTTTATTGCACTATTATTACGATGCACCATTTTTTCGATTGCACTATTATTATACATTGGGACAGTTTCTAAACACTGAGACGGTCTTTCATATTCTTTTAATCTTTAAATTATTTTTTACATGTATATCCTAGATTGCCATGTCTAAATTTGTTGCATACAATGTTTCACCACATTGGTATCAATGACAATACTATTTCTAACAAATCACACTTTGCCTTGGAAGAAACAAATTATAACTGATTACTGTTACAGTACCACTATGACTTTGTAGCAAGCCGGACAAATGGACCCGATGACTGACCTGAAATCCTCTCTTGAATAACGATTCCTTATCTGGATTTTTGTGACAGTAACTTTCAATTATCCTTTGTCGTATCAGTCACAGTTGGAGAGGAACAAAATGATCGCTTGGGGGGGTATCGCGGGGGCTCAGTGTGGGTTACGCAAGGGAAAATAAATGGCCGATGTTTGATGGCGAGCATGTCAGATACTCTTCGGAAAATTTGATTCTGGATTGGGAAGAATGACACAAATTCTACAGGGAATAATCCGGCTTTAATTCTATCTGGCCACCCCCCGGCCTGGAAAAGCTTCACTCCAGCACTGCTGTGCCTTGGAGAAAGAACAGCTGCATGGCTGACGGGGTACGGGGGCCACGCGTGCGTTGCATGCATGGGGGGGATACGAAATAATCAGTTTACTGTGTTGTGGAGGACGCAAGGGCCTGTGCGTGCCGATGTGTAATTTGTTTACAGTGGGATGCATCAAACATCTGCTTCTTTTTTCTTCATGACTTTTCATGGTGCTCAGCAGTTAGCCAAACTCCAAGTTTTTATTCTTTCCATGTATATATTTGTACTTGACAATTTAGAACTGTGTTGTACACTATGTTGTGAGCATAGGTTTGGTATTTAAAATTGTAAACTGGAGTAAACTTCACATTAATAAACATTTTGACAATAATTGACTTATCTTTTAAATCTTTTCTACTCGCTGACGCCATATTTTGGCTTGTGTCATTATTTTATCCGCTGCCAAGCTCCTTTTGCCGCACGTGTAGTATGTGCCTCTCTTAGATGTACCCAAAAAAAGTCTTTTTTGTATCTTTTTGGGGGTTTAACCTGGCATTTGGACTGCACTTGAAATATGCCTTTTCTTACTTTTGTCATTTTTAAGGTTCACTAACAAAAAACTGCAAGGACAAACAGTTTCTATTCAAACCCCCCACCCCCCTTCCTTCTACCCAACGTGCTGCATGGCCTAAACAGCTTTGCTAAAAGGATGATAAAAGCAGATATACACAATGAAACAATATATGAAGACTCTTTGAACTCAGTTGGGCATATTCAAAACATACTTAATGGAGATAATATTATACCACCAACTTTTTAAAAGGACAGTCTGCAATATTTAGTGCCTCCTAGGGGTAAAAAAAATGTCATCTCGTAAAAAAAAAATAACATTGATTTGAATACTAGGCAATCATACATAAACTATTACACTAATATGATTTTTTTTAAAATGAATGCCATTTTTTATTTGCCATTTCACTTGTGATAACAGTGTTATTACAGTGGTAATACAGTGTTTACTTGTGAGCATAAGATTGAAATTAAACTCATGAACTCAACTTGACATTAATCAAATCAAGACTTCTACAATTTTTATCTTTTCTATAAACAAATGGGACTTTTATAAAAAAATCTTTTCCATTCTTACTCATTATAACATTGTTTTGTCGTGTTATTTATTACGCAATGTTCTGAGCATAGGTTTCAGATTAAAGTTATAAACTCAACTTCTCATTGATCAATAGATTGACTTGTAGTTAATTGCTAAAAAATTGAATTTGAATTTATTGCGTGTTTAAAATGCAATTTGAGTCAAAACTAAATTGTCATTGCAGTGTTACTACACTATTTACTTATGTTGAGGTTTGAGAGTTATTCTATTTCACATTAATCAATACTTTGACAAGTATTACTGTATGCTTTGAACAAATAAAAACATTTCTTCTTCCTCTGAACTACTTAGACATTTGTCCCTGAATTGCAGGATAAAGAAACCACCACACCCCAAAAAAACACAGAAAAATATTGCCACCAAAAAATAATGCATGGACTGTAGTTGGGTCTAATGTGCCCGAAATTGTGTGGAAATTCAAACAAATAACAACTTACCCCTCATCCCCTTACCCCACAGACTAGGTTTTGGCAATTTTCTTATATACAAAATGATTAAAATTGACCAACGTCTTGGCTCAAAACCCAAATCCATTATCCATATTGAAAGCCCAATTAAAATAGTACTGCATTAAGAGAAATGCACCCCTGCAGGCCCCTGCATTTTTCCCTTTCCCATGTAAAAAAAGACAGAAATAAAGATTGTGTTTCTATATGTTAAGGCTTGTTGAACATGTGGCTTGATAAATTGCTCCTATTGAATTTTCCTTCACAATGGCTCTCCCTGGGTGCCCAATCGGTGATCATTGATGACTTCCACTGCGCTTCTACTGTTGGATGCTCCTGCTGCTCAGCCTTGTCACTTTTCAATTCCGAGTTAGTTTATATTTGGGACTTGATATTTATCAAAGACTACGGCGTACCGCTTTTTTATAATAGTAATAACATTGACACCAAATTCACAGTGTACAGATCTGCATGCAATAAAGTTGGGAAAAGAAGACTGAATAAGTTAGTCTATTAAAAGAGACTCGTACGGAAGATCTATAATCATGTCTGTGCTGAAACTAAATGCTGTTCTCGGTTCAAAAAAATGGAAAAATAAGTTTTTTCACACATTTTGCGGGATCATCTGCCTCATCAGTATTATTGGCTCTCTGCCACTGAGCAATCTACAGTAAACCCCCGCCGGCCCCCCCTAAAGGGAGCGTTAGCCAGCGAAATGGTTCCCGGATTCGATGTTAAAACCTTGCTAATCATAACTACAGCCTACCCTTTCCATCTGCTCGTGTTTATTTGCAGGGCCTTTAAAAAATAAACTGGCCCGGGGGAGGATGCTGACATCGGGCCAGCAATAGTCAGCCACGTACAAAATAACCAGAAAGGGTTTGGGATTATGAAAAGGCACCATTTCGGCATGGTTGCTGCATCTCAAATCATCAAATTGAAGCTTCAGTATACATATTTTTGTCATAAATGCTTTTTTAACAACTCTATTGAATACACTTTCTTATTGTCTAATTTGAGCTACTCTCTATTCTACTAAAAACAGCATTAAATAATGTAAAGTAACCCCAAAACTCATTGGGCAAACCCAACTACGTAAAACCCTTAAAATTACCTGGTCCAAATCCCATTACTTCCCCTTACACCTACAAACTACCCAAAGGGGCATGACTTATTTAGAAGATAGGGCACTATCTTTGGAAAATGAGGCTCAAAATAAGCCACTATATTTGTTTAAAGAGACCTGTACCCCTTACTGTTCCCACTTCCCCTACACTTTTTGGAACAATAGGACTGAGAGGCGAAATGAAGGGGAAGGGGAAGTAATTGGTTTAAAAAGGGTTTTCCATATTTTCTAAAGGTATAATTTGATTTATCACAGGTTAAAAATCACATCAAGTCCCCTTCCACATTTCACTACCCTAGGCTGCTGGGTTATCCGAAGATATGCCACTATCTTTGTGAAATGAGGCTCGTACCCTTAACTTTTGCCATTTCCCCTAAAAAATATGTGGATAAATGTGATGCGTCTTTGTCCTTATGTTAGGGGCTAAACAGGGGAAGAAGGGGCACAATTGAGAACAAGAAGTACAGTAATCCCTCGGTTAACCACCCGCAAAAAGTAAAAATCCGCGAAGTAGCGATGCCCCTTCAAAAATGCTTAAAAAAAAAAAAAAAAAATAAATATATATATATATATATATATATATATATATATATATATATATATATATATATATATATATATATATATATATATATATATTGTTCCTAGGTGTGACTGAGCGAGTGAGTTGTCTGTCCCCTTGTGCCCTGCGATTGGCTGGCAACCAGTTCGGGGTGTCCCCTGCCCACTGCCCGATGATTGCTGGGATGGGCTCCAGCATCCCCGCGACCCTACTGAGGATAAGCAGCGCAGCTGATGAGATATATATATATATATATATATATATATATATATATATATATATATACAGTGGAACCTCGGTTTTCGAACGCCTCTCAGTTGGGACAAATCGGTGTTCGACCAAAAATTTCAAGAAATTCTTGCTTCGCTGTTCAGTCAAAAAATCAGAGTTCGAACGCCGGTACGCTAGGGTGCGATGCTGAGCGGCGTACGGGTGTTTTAACTCTTAATTATGCCTCCGAAGAAGGTCGGTGCAAGCAGGACAGGTGAAAAAAGACAAGTTGTTTGTAAAACTATTGCCTTTAAGAAAGACATAATAGCTAAATATGAAAGAGGTATACGAATTTCCGATCTTGCTAGTGAATACAGCATGGCTAAATCTACTATCAATACGATAGTAAAGAATAAGGAGGCTGCGAAATCGAGTGATGCGGCTAAGGAAGTTAGCGCTATAAGCAAGCAACTGCCGCAAGTTTTCTCTCCCCACCGTCCACCACAAAGATAAGAAATCCTATTCATAATCCTTTTTTTATTTTTACACGTTTATGTTAGCGTAATCTTTCGTACGGAAGATTACGATAACGCGAACGTACAATTAGCCTGGGTTAGCTTTGTTTACATAAAACATTCAGGGTGTTGGAACGGAGCTCCCTTTTCAATGAAGCGCTAGCCACTTGTTGTGGAGACCCGGGTGCTAAATGAGGTGTAAACGACCTGATTTTTTTATTATTACACGTTCATGTTAGCGTAATCTTTCGTACGGAAGATTACGCTGACGCGAACGTACGATTAGCCTGGGTTAGCTTCATGTTTACGTTCATGGTAAACATTCAGGGTGTTGGAACAGATTAAAACGATTTTACATTACTTTTAATGGGAATAACGATTTCGGTGATTGAACAAATCGGTTTTCGAACCTGAAACGTAAAGCTTATTTCATTTTTTAATATTTAAAAACATATATATTAATATAGTTTGATTAATATTCAATATTCACACATGCTTAACTGAAAAACTCTGTATTACAATACTGCCCTTCATTGGTCGGTTTTGGTGCAACAGACATTCATGTCGTTTCTGTCATACCAGATAGAATTTTTCCGCTTTGGGATCCGCCGCAGTGCAGCAAGTTGAACATAATCGTGATTTATAGACAAGATCCATTTGGAAAATATCCGCCGAGCACAAATTTGAGCGAATGTGTCATTTGTTCAAATTTGCAGACATGACTGAGGGGGACAGATGTTCGGTCCCTGCTCGGCGGCTCCCCGGTGTGTGAAGGTAACATTGCGATGAGATATTTGCATTTTCACAAAGTCAGCAAACTCTCATTCGCTTCGTCAACAACTTTTCCACATGCGGTGGGAAATCATTTTGTTGTAGGGTCAAACTCATGTTGTCTTACAAATAATTAGTGCGTTAGGTCACTTGAAATTACCTCAGAAGATCATCGGTTTCTTCCTTTTTTTTCAGTTCCTGATTCATCCTGCACTGTATTTAAATCATCAATTTAATCTAAAATAATAAAACCAAGTATTACCCTATACCTGCGCAGATTTTTATCTCTCGTTAGGTCACATGATAACCCCTCCAGGAGATCTTCAGTTTTTCCCTTAGTCTCTCTTTCTGAATCATCCTGGAAACTTGACTTTTCGTAGGATTGTAGAGCAGACGCTCTACTGCTTCCAACCATTCGACTTACGGAAAACGGTATACACGAATATTTTTTTCGATATGTCGAAAAATATCCGGACATTGCTTTAAGTTAGATTTTGTATTGTGTGCACCTTTTTCAGAGTACAGAACTTTACTCTAGTGCTTCTTTCCGCTGCTACTGGCATGTGGCGCTGTGAGAGGTCACCCAGAATCCACTCCGAAGAAGAAATCCGCTTCTTCTTTCACAGGGACAGACAATTTGCTCGCTCATTCACACCTAGGGACAATTTGAACCAGCCGATTAACCTGACATGCATGTTTTTGGAATGTGGGAGGAAACCGGAGTGCCCGGAGGAAACCCACGCAAGCACTGGGAGAACACACAAACACCACACAGGAGGTTCGATCTCATGACCTCAGAACTGTGCCGCACATGCGCTAACCACTGCGCCGCCGTGCTGCCCTGGGCCTGAACATACAGTACATAAAACAGGAAATGCATAATTACAACAAAATGCTACTGATAAGTTTATAGTTTTGTAGACACTTAAAATAAGGAGAGAAGACACCAATGGATTTTGAACTTGCAAGTAGAACAGGAAATGATTGTAAACAACCTTTACAATTCTAAAACTGGTCTGAAAACCCTCTTTCTTTTTATTAAATCTCCTCGGTTACAACAAGCTGATCAGCTTTAAAGAGTGTAGGTATCAAATATTATTAACATCATTGGCCGTTGGAGACAATTATGCAAGCAGTGCATAGTACTCAACATGTTAAGCAAGAGTGAGGAATAGTCAAAACAAATAAAGAAAAGTGGCAACCTATACTATCTCCTTTGCAGGTGTCTAGTAGTAAAACTGAATACACTTGGTAAGCATTTATGAATTAATCTTTTGAGTGTTGAAACAAGGTTTCATATTGATGGTTTATGTTCTTTAAAATATGTTTCCATTATTTTCTGATGTTTTCTTTCCTGATGCAACCTTAGCCATAACAGTCGTTTCAATTTAATGTGCCTTATAATTCGGCATGCCTTTTAGTCCAGAAAATAAGGTAATATATTCTCTTAAATTTACTAAATCATTATTGGGACCTCCATTGCAAAACACAAAACAAAAATATATGATTTAAAAAAATAAACATATATATACCCTATTCTTGAATTTGTATCAGTATACACTATAATTATTAAGGTAGAATTAGCACCTCTCATGTGACATGTTGAAGGGAATGAAAGAAAATACACTCTAAATGGTCGTAAAACAAAATTCCAATACCTACTCTTGCCTTCCCTTACATTTATATAAAATTGAGAAAAAAAACTGTGTTAGCATTAAGATAACAGATTTTTTTTGTACCATAAACTTTAGTTTCAAACTTTTTTTACATTTAACAGCCTGGTAAAGCGTCAGACTGGCGCTGTTGTCCACTGTCCTCCCAGGATTCTCCGTCATATCTTCGGTACTTGTCACAGGACTCAGTTTGGCAGGCTACATTTGCGAGCTCCCTTCTTTTGTGTCACTGACCAAAGCCCGTGACCTTAAGTGAAGTTTTGGGGGAATAAATGGACTGGAAAATTGAGAGCTTTGCCGTTTTCAAACTCGTCTCCTGCAGCATTGATGCCATCGCGGAGCTCCGGCTTCCCCTTTGCGAGTCAACATGACCCTGACATACATTAAATCTCACTTCACTGCACTTCAATTTACCGTGTAAAATACTTTGGTTCTACGGGTTAAAGCGTTGTGTGTATAAGATCCAGGCAAATTACTCTTCAATGTTCAACTTTGTAGCTAATGAGTGATGCAGTTACAATACACTTAACCTTTGTTAAGAACCCGTGGTAGGCAAATATCCCTGAAGTAGAAATCTTAATTTTTTTACAATTTTTAGAGGTCATGGGACAGGTTTTATATGCTTTTCTTTATTATTATTATTTTTAAACTATGAATAACATTTGATGCTTTTTTCTTTCACGGCATTTTCAGGTATATACATTTTCGAATTTTTAATTTTTGTGGAATTTTTTTTCTGTATTGCTGGTATCTGTATCGATGACTGCCCAAGACGAATATCAGTATCAGTCGGTAGAAAACCGTTTTAGAACATCTCTTATACAGACTAACAATGGCATCAGCACTTTGTATCAGCAAGGACTGAAAATTGTGCACTTGCCTTAATTAAATGATATATCCGAATCTATAAACTTAATTATCTTACATCGTGTTGTATTTGAGTAATATTGGGAACAAAAAGAATAAATGATACATTTCCATCACAGTGAAACCCCGTTATCAGAGGCTTCCAAAAATTACCCGTGTTAGGAATAGTATTACACAAATAAATACGCTATTACAGATAGAAGACCAAAGCGCACACCCTTTTTACCGGCCACAGCATTTATTTTTACAACCAAATTACTGTATAGTATACCTGTAAACATGTATTGCTTCATTTTTTACCAATAGCCACTCCCTTAAGGACTATTTAGCAGAATGCACAATACAATGTTTGATGGAAAAAAAGAAAAGACTGAAAAGGTAAACCACTTTTATACTGTAATTCTAAAATAATCCTTATGTTTGTAATAAATTTTCTTTGATAGGTTATTTTTTCCAGAAGTTATGTGATGGATCTGACACAAAAATGAAAATGAAGCCTGTTAATTGTTTTTGTCTGCACCAGCCTTACTCTATGCGTGCAAATTACGTACTTCTGTAAATGCATCGTGTGTCGTTTAAGTGATTATAGCTTGACAAAAGAGTGGCTCAATCAGCTTTCTTTTCAGATAATTAGATGCAAATAAAATACTTCAATCACCAAACTCAGCACAACAGGAAAGTAAGTGAGTTTTAGAATGTGAAAAATCATTTGGGATACTCTAAAATGACAATGTGTTTAATTTAGTGTGTCCTAGTGCTAAAAAACTTGATTCAATAAAAAAAACAATATTAATTTCAATAATTGGCTAAATACAGGTTAAGTCATCATCGAAATGAATGGCCACCTTGCTACTTAATAAAAAAAATGAAATTAAAAAACATTCAAAAACACCTAGCCAGTGGAAAAAACATTCTGCAAATTTTAAGTGAAACTTTTATAAATTGAAGTCAGTTTTAACTTTTTAATTTTGACCAATTAAAAAAACAAAAGGTCTCTAAGCAAAATCATCGTTTGTAGCAGGTGGATTATTTTCTTAGTCTGAAGTTGGGCTGCAACTAGTTATTATTTTTATAATCAATGAATCTGACTATTATTTTTTCGATTATCAAAGAGTTGTATAAGAAAAACACATCATTAATTTCCTCTCCTTTACTCCAATATTGAAATTTTGTGGACAAATAATAAAATAGTGCACAAAAAAGAAGATTCTACAATATTAAACAATTAAAAAAAATCAGTGTTTGTCAAATAACAAAACAAATCGATACAAAAGTATGTTGTACACCAGCAGATAAATACTTTCTTTTAAAATAAAGTGGTAGGGACATTTATAAAGTGTAAAAAAAGGCTCTTTGTTGTTTTCTTTCATTTAACTGAAAAATAGTATCTTGCCTACACACACAGTAACTATTTAGCTATCAAGGAAACGCAGCACATCATTCAGGGAACCAGCGACCAACGTAATGTTTCTTCCCCCCAAAAAATTTAAACTTGATGCTCAAGCTTACCACGGTTGTGTGAAAGTTGAGTGTTTTTATATAAAGCATAAATAAACACTGCTTAAGATTATTTAACTGAAATACACACACACGCGCGTCATTAATCAGCTTAAAAGCAAACACTAACATCATCCCGCTACCAGAGACGGAAGTTACGTTTCTACACTTAATCAATTAATCAAATTATAATCAAACGAATAAAAACAAATACTTCTACTAAGTTCCCTTCATGCTTATCGGTGACTCTGTCTTGGTTTTGATCGTTGCCTCACAATCGTGGTGCTCCCTTGCCATTTAACTTTTGCAAAGCTTGCAAGTGACGCACTGATTTGTTTTGTGAAGTGTGGGGTGCTCCCACACTTTTGCGGACTTCTGCCAAACCTTTTTCTCTGTGTCCGTCATGTTTCATGAATTGACGGTAGCCTTAAAAATTGCGCCTTAGTTTGCACTCCACTTCGCTCTGTTATGCTCGCCAACTCCCGCTGCGTGTGACGTCACAGGCTTCGCCAGGTGCTAGATGACGCATACATAGCGTGACACAACGATGAACTATTAATCATCGATTTTAATCGTTTTCATCCATTTGTTGTTACAGCTCTATTCTGAAGTATTTTTTTCTAGTCTAGATAGAACATTTTTCTAATATTATACCATAGAGGTAAGATCTTGGGCCCAGCCCGAATTTTGGGGAAAAAATTAAGTCGGGCCGGACAGGGTTTCTCTCTCCCTTTTATTTTCTTCTTAGAGGATCTGCACAGCATGCACTTACTTTTATTCAAGTAATTTTTGGGTTGAGTAATTTTTATTTTTACTTGAGTTATATCATTTTGAAGTAACTGTAAATAGATCCTGTGCTGCGCGGCATTAGCTCAGGAGGTTGAGAGCTCGTCTTGGGATCAAGAGATCGCAGGTTCGATTCCCGGCTACGAAGTCTTTGGGCAAGACACTGAATCCCTAATGCCCCGATTAAAGCATGACTGCATGGCCGCTATTGGTGTGTGAGTGTGTGAAGCACATTGTAAAGCACTTTGGGAGGTCTTCATTCACTTGAAAAACGCTATATTAAAGCAAACCATTTACCATTTGAGGTACCAAGCCTGAAGTAATCTCTAACATGCACCTCAGCGCTGCAATTTGGCGCTACCCATACTTCAGCCAAAGAAGGCAGAAGCGCCAATGTACACACAGCATCAAAATGCAGCTTCAGGTTTACTTCGGGTTCGATCCTTCAAATCAAGGTAATCGATCAAGTTCCGGCTGGTTCATGTTGGGCTGAATTCCTGAGTCACGATTTTACCTGTATTACGCTACGATTCCCTGGATAAAATATTTGTTTTATTTCTAAGGATTGCTTATTTATTCAAGAAAAAAGATAAAATTATACCTATAATAAGCAAATGTTTGAGCCAAGAGCAATTTGTTTTTGAATGGCAATAAAAATTGAATCGTGCTCATAATTTTTATTGAGATTCATAAACCGTGTATTTGAAGTCAAGTCAGAGAACGCGATGTTGGATGCTTAAAGGAACATTGTTTCATGCAGCGCCTCCTAGTTGGAAAAACAATCTATTCATTAAAAAAATCAATACGGTATTGATTTGAACAATACGAAAGAACACATGAATGATTTTTTTTTCAGCACTCGGTGGTCGAGAATTTTGCATTTTCACGAGCCTCACCTAAACGAAGCTTGCATATTTGTCAGTCATCTTGCTGCTACAGGTACCCAAAAACCTCAAAAAGGCTTGGCAAAAAATAAGTAAAATAGTGCGTTTCTGTGACTGTGAGTCTCCGTAGTTAGCAATTCTTTTAATGCTTCGTAGCACTTGTTTTCAGTTGGGGTTTAGGGTTTTTAAGGGTTATCGTTCTATCTTCGTTATTCATTATCCATTATCCGTTATCGGTCAGTTCATAATACGCTACAAAGCCAAGGACCCGGGACTCTTACTCTCAGCCAAAAGGCCAAGTTAAGGTCCTAGCCCTAAAGCCTTGCTGCGATCATTGCGAATGCACCGTTCCCGGAGGTACTGCAATACCGGGCCGATGCGTGGAGTGGACAGAGCAAGCTCTTATTCCATCTCCAGATTGCAAAAATCTGTGCTCACTAAAAGGCCAAGCTAAGGTCCTAGCATCACATTAAGGTCCACAGTCCAAAAATCACAGCCGGTAAAGGCCAAGCTGAGGACCTAGCATCATGACACAATACAGTGACAACTCAGAGTCAAATAATTCACACGGTCCCTTTACAACACTTACAATGTGTACTTACTAAGTTTAAGGCAGGGATAAGGTCACCAACTTTTGGTACAGACTGATTGCTGATAGTGAAGCTCGGAGAAAACAAAAAACTGTCAAAGATTCCCCACAGTTGATTTTGCCTACCTCGTTATCTCCGTGTGATGTTTTTCAACTTCCCAGCAGTCTTGAATGCAGCACGCCCAATTCATAAAACCAAAGCAAAAATTCTAAATTGTTCTCCCGCACCGCCTCCAATCAAACATACGTGTACCGCGACTTCCCGCTGGTAAGAAAAGTGTGCTCATTTCTCCCCTTTTGAGCTTTGTCAACTGCAGCTCGGGTTGACATTGAATTCAACGTCCCACCCCTCCTCCTTTCTGTCTCTTCAACATGTCTTTTGATGCTAGCGCCGCAGGGAGCCCTCATTACAGGTGTTTGGATAAGATAGCTAGGAAAATGTGAGTGACACAAATGCAAACTAGCTGGAAAAGTGAGTCGGGTTTGCTTTATTTTTTTCTTTTCCCGAGTCTATCTTGATAATGCAGCCTCGGCACTCTCGAGTTCATGCAGAGTTCAAGCATCTTCAGGTTGATTTCAACTAATCTCCTGCATGTCTTTTTCACCCTTAAGACATAAGCATCTTAAAAAAAAACAGCAGGAGCAAATTGTTTGCACCTTTTAATAGCCCGACTTGTGGACAAATTAAACTGATTTTACTTCACGCTGCAGGTAAAATATTCTCAAAACCGCTCAAGGTTTGTCCAAGGGGATGAATTGTACTTTGTGAACTGGCTTAAAAGTTGGAGTCTAATTGATGTGATCTTCCATTCGAAGAAGTAAGGCGATGGACATGACAATGGCAATCAAGGCCATTCTTTTCCTGTTAATTATTGCTGAGAGCAGGAGCCGAAAGAGCAAACTTGAGTAATGTGTGGTCGCTTTTTTCTTTTCTTTTTGCCATCCGTTATCCCTGGTCGACCATTGCTGTGAATTGAGCAAATTTTTTCTGTTTCAGTTCGCTGAAGCGGGCCATCGTGGCCCACCTAAATTGAATTTCATTGTTTTGGCTCTGATCCATGATCCCCGGTCAACTGTTGCTAAATGTGTAAAGACGGCTTTTTTCCCATTCTTTTAGCTCAAATGAACAACAGCCGTGTAGCCGCAATCCATTATCCCTAGTCTATTATTGCTGTAAGCAAGGGCCATCAGAGAGCATTTTTGTTATTTTTTGCTATTTTTTGCACCAAAAAGTGAACTTTGCTCTTGTGACCGCGCTCCATTATCCCGATCACATATTGCCTTGAGTGGGCCAGTCGCCACTTTGGTTTGTCGTTATTCTTGCCTTAAATGAACTGCTCTGCATTGTCCCCAATCACCTAATGCTGCAAATAACTGCAATAAATGTGGAATTGCAGTATTAGACATTAAAGTTATTCATTTCATACTTTTAAAAAGTAATATGTGTCTATTTGGAAAATGTTCTTTTTTTCCCCCTTGTTTTCTGCGCTTATTGCAGGGGGTTCTGGTCTAGTGATAAAAGAGGGAGCACAGTCATCTTAAACGGAGTTTGAGTCATTCACAAGAAGGTGTCATGCCGTACTAATTTTGGCCTAGTCGATTAATCGAATGAATTATAATTATTTTAACGGCAAATAAAATATCTGCCTTTGACTTCATCCCTTCTTTCGCGCACCCAAATTCTGATGCACGTCACATAACCACCTGACAATGAGGTTCGATGCGGCTGTCCTCCCTGTATTTGTCTCCATCCTCTTTTATCTCATTTCATGTCCACACGTCCCTGCATCGGACTCCTTCGTGTTTCAGCTTCCGTATTTTCCCCTTGCTGATCTTTAGCAAAGGCGTCTTTCCCACCAGCTTTGAGCGGGATCACGCACTGCTTTATGTCGTCTCTACCCGTATATATTTTTCAAACTCTAAATCCGTGAGCTCAATCAGGTTCCAAGAAAAGAAAAGACCCTCGGGATGCTTTGTGAGGAAATTTCCCTTACATGTCCACTCATCTTCTTTCAGACTCCAGAATCCACTTTGCACATCCGCCGCCACACCAGCTCTTTGTAGGTGTTTGGAAAGAGAACCAAACAATCACCTTAAAAGACATTTCTCATCCCAAAGTGAGTCCATCTATTTTTTTTTTCCACTCACTCGTCTGTTTACTTTTTGTTTTTTTGTTTATTGCTTTCGGATATCTTCCCGCGCCTCCTGTTTTTTTGTTCCTGGTTTACTTCCAGCAACTTTGTTCCAATATTGTCTCCCTTTTCACTGGGTTTACTTTCTGAATATTAAATGTATTCCTCTCTTGTTTGGGACAAATATATTGTAGAAGGAAAGAAAAAAAAACTGAAAAAAAAGTGAACATGATCATGCAGTGTTGAGTGTTGTGTTTAGGAACAGAAGTGCTAAGATTATATGAATTTCAATAAAATATTTCAAAATATATTTTTCTAATTTACTATGAAATTGTATTTATCATATTCAATTAGAGTACATTTTTATATCGCTTTTCGCAATTTATATCGCAATTTACTTTGCCCATGATTTAATTTCAAACATATGAAATTATTTCAGCATTTGTTTTTACTGGTTCTGGGTTTTAGTGTAATTCATTTATTATATCCCTCAAATCAAAGTTAGTGGGCGGGTCTAAATACAAATTTAATCCTGTCAATATTGTTGCATAAATAAATATGGAATTTAATAAATCCATAATTAAGTAAATCAATAATAACCAAATCACATTAAAAATACTTATAAATATGCAACAAAAGTATTTCTTCAAATTAAATAATCAAAAATTAAGTGTCATGAATTAATCTATTTTTTCTGTTATATCAAAGATTATTTTATTTATTAGATTTTATTGTTCCTTAAAATAAAAATCAAATGTGTATTTTTTTCTTTTTTAATGTTAAATATATTAAATTTGAAATCATATGATTTATTCTAATGAATATTTCTTTAAATTAAACATATCAAAATAAATCTGAAATGCCTATGTTATTTTGATCTTATTCTATATTTAATACAACATATCGAATAATTTATTTTACTTTATATTTCTTTTAATTGAATACCTTATTAGGTTAAACAAATAAATTACATGTTTTTAATTAAATATGATTCATTTCATTAAACATATCTTTTAGTGCAACATTTGAATAATTCACCTCACATGCATTTAATTACATAAGAGTAGATTTTTTTATTTAGATTCGGCCCTGGCGTGCGTGTTTTTGCAATGTAGCGGGAAGCAGGAGTGCCTGCAGAAAACATGCTAGCACGGGTGGGTGAACATGCAAAGTCTTTGCCAACACGCACATAAGGAGGAAGGTGGGAAGTTTGGGATTTGGCTTTCTTCTGAAAAATATTCACTGCACGCTACATCGACCAAAGATTCTCGTTTAACTTCAAACAAAATAATAATGCCCAGGAAAAACGACTACGGAAATTATTGGACTGTAATCTCTGCTTATCACGATTCATGGGAACTAGAAAATCCCCATTTTTAACTTGCGCTTGCTTAGCCAGCTTCCATTCACACCAATAGTCGACCGGGGATAATGCATCACGGCCGCACGGCTGCACGGGTGATTTTAGTTTTAGGCGGCTAAAACAAAAAAAAAGAGCTGCCATTCATGACAAAAAAAATCTGTTTTGGCCCAGCTCTCATTACTAGTTAACCTAGGATAGTGGATTGCGGCCACAACTGTGCATTTAATTTTAGGTGAGCCAGAATGGTACCCCTTCCAACAAAATTACTTCTGACCGCTCTTTTTTTCCGTCAACAAATAAAGTGAACTGCAATCATGTGGCCACGATCAATTAATGATACTGCTGGCAGGGATCTGCAAAGCACACTTTTGTCAGACCGGCAGCTCTTTTTTTATACTGTTACTGTATTGCCGTCTATAATGAATTACACTCGCACAACCAAGATCTTTTATCCCTAATCCCATCTTGCTACAAGCTGGGACCGTCAGAAGTCTTTTGTCAGGAGGATTGCTGTTCAAGCTTGCCTTAATTGAACTGCACGGTGATCCATTTTTCCAGGTCAACTATTGCTAAGAGCGGGTGCCGGCTGAGCTAATTTTTTTCTGGATCGTTTTGCTGAGGCGTGACATTGTGGGCTGCCTAAAATGAACTGCACTTTTTTGGCCACCATCCATTATCCCCAGTTGACTATTGCTGAAAGCGGATTTTAAAAATGGGGGTGGGCTACATTGCGGATTTTTGCTAGCTTTGATGGTTCTTTTTCTTTCAATCGAAGGATTACAGTATGTATAAATGTATGTACAGTACCTTATAAATATATTACGCATATGGAACAATGTTTGAAGGAAAAATAAGCCAACAGTCCAATCAAGAAATACAATCTCATCATTTCCCCTACATCACTGAATGAATTTATTCATTAATCATGCAACTCTTTAATTACTGCAATCAGACGATAAGACAAACTAAAAAAATAAAATCTCTCGCTATCAAAGTGACTATTGGAGAGCTGTTAATCAGCAATAACATTTTAGAAATTAAAGCTGAATTCAAAATTGAGAAGTACACGAGCATAAAAACTTTCCGACTCGTCCCTCAATTTTTTATGTAGAAATATTGACCAAACAATGTGTTTTTCCTGACTACCAAGCAACCTTGTTTGATCACGGCATCAAAATATATCTGATATATTTCATGCGTGGAAGCCGACAAGCTCTTACTCTCGACACTTTTCCCGAAGCTCGGCTTCTCGGTAATAAAAACCTGAGCCTTTGTGAACCGGCCTTGCAAAAGCAAAGGGGGTGGTTTCATCATCAAATATTTAGGCATATTCGCTGCGGGTGGCGCCGGTGTGAAAACCAGAGGAAATGGCGGCGATATCGCAAATCCAAGAGTTGAGAGTGGGCAGTGGAGGGCAGGTGTGAAGGGATTATAGAATTGTGGAAAGGAAGTCAAAGGTAAGAGAGAAGACACCGTTTACTGCGGGAAGAAATCCATCTTTGCCCGGGAGAGTCAGATGAGGGAGGGTTCACCAAAAAGTCAGAGTAGGAAAAAAAGGGTTCGTCTTTTATACGCCATGTACCTTGCAAAATCATTTTGCCTTTGGCAAAATTAAATTGTATTTTCTGTTAGGGTTGAAGTAAAACTTCTTCCAAAACTTGATTTATGCCTTGTACCTTAAGTTAAAGTTATACCACAGTGAATTATTTTGATACGTTTTTTGTATCCATTCTATGTTTTACAGATGATCAAGATAGCTCAATGTGATTAATAATACGAAACAACCAGTGTGCCATATTTGGTGTGCTGCATTTAACAATTTCCAAAGTCGAATTTCATCTGATTTAGTAACAACAATGTGATAATTAACTACAATTGTCTGTATTCTGACGTATTGTGCCTTTAAAAGATAACTCAATGATGTCACTACTGTCCAAAATACATGTTTTGAAGAGCTCTCTTTTGGTTAAGTAGAAAGACAAGCATGTTAGCTTTTAGCCTGTGCATCATTTATGAGATGAGTAACAGTTTAGTTTGTGACTGATTACTTTTTACACTTACCAGGTACAAAACACAATATTGATATTATTTTTACTGCGTTGTTTTGGTTGTCATTCTTGTGGCTATAGTTCTAAAGCAAACAGAGGATCTTTGGCGCCCCTGTGGACGTTTCCTGAATGTTTTGCAATTTGCCATTTTCAATTTACTCTGTACAGTGGAACTTCGCTAGTTCGCGGTTCCACTTTTGCGGGTTCAGAGCTTCACGGGTCTAAAAAATATACCTTACCTTCTCAATAAAAGCATTTATTGACTTGAGCACGCGCAAGCTTATGTCAACTGAGGACACGGTGTACTGTACTGTATACCTGTATACGTTTTTTTAAGCATTTTTGAAGGGGCGCCGCTACTTCGCGGATTTTCATTTTTCGCGGGTGGTCTCGGTCCCCATTAACCGCGATAACCGAGGGATTACTGTATATTATTTTTGTAGTCGTTCCTTAAATGTTGGTTCTTTTCCATTTTACTCAAAATATTTGATAATTTCTATAACCACGTTAAACTCTTTCATCACAATTCGTAAATTAAAATTCTGGAGCGAAGAATATAATAGTTCAATGTTATTTTATGTTGATAATATGTGTATTATTTGCCTTCATGTAGGTTTTAGATGATAATCTGTAGTTTGCAATATTCTTTGATTTGTGCAGCCCTTTGAGACTCTTTGTGATTAAGGGCTATACAAATAAACATGACTTGACTTGACTTGGTGGTTTCTTACCAAAAAGTGTGCCCAGGCTCAAGAAAGTTGGAGGAACACAAATATAATTTATCACGTAACCGCGCTATAATACGACAGGTTACCCACTTTGTAGATTTTTTATGAATTTAATAATCATTTAAAATCCGATGTAAAAAGAAGTGGTTAGGTTTGCTCGAGTATTCCTTATTTCGGTAGCTGAATCAAAATATTTATTTTTGTACTGTAGAGGAAATGAAGCAGCTCCTCCGATAAAGTTATTTTTCCAATCTGAAATGAACTCCGCTTAGGTTTAGTCCTGTTTTCTTTTTGGTTGCCAGATTATTAGAGCTATTTGTTGTCCTTCTGTAGTGGGAGTGAACACGGCTGGCTTAATTGGTCAATTGAAGCGGCTCCTCTCATAAACTTCAATATACAGTCTTAAAAGTTTTGGTATAGTTGTCTTTCTTTTGATAATTTGGTAGCAGGAAGAAATGATATATTTGTACTGTCGTTGGAGTGAACACGGCTGACTAGTTCAGCCAAATGACCCCACTTCCCTTAAAATGTACATTCACTGCAGTTGTTTGATCATTTTAGGTTTTGATCAATAAAAAATCAATCCCGAGGGTGAGGAACTAGGGGCGATGGAGAACCGCCTTTTTTCTCCACACAGCGTCACAGCTCATGAACCTATTTTTACGACGCTGGGGAAGCGAGGCACGGCCTTTTTCCCACATGGCGTCTTTTCATGACGGATTTTTTCAAATAAAAACCAAACGGTCTCCGGGAGGCTTTTTGGCCCCCTTGCGAAAGGTCAACGTAATGGACCTGATCGCATACAATTTCGCTTTGTAATCGAGTTTTACTTTGAAATCTCGGCCCACTTACCGTTTTGTTGTCGCGGTCACCATGACAACACGATTGTTTCAATGTGTCCAGATGGCAGAACGTCGTTCGAAAGCAATTCCTACTTAGCTCGCTTGTTTAGAGAAGCCGCCATTGTATTTTACGAGTGTCTGTCGTCGATCACGATCGGTTTGTTTGGGCCTCGCCGTCCACCTGCTTCCACTCGAGCCGCGATCGGCTAGCGTCGCCTTTGCCGCTTGCTATCGGCAAACACCAATTAGCCACAACTTGCTTGTGCAGCTGCAAGGACTCGTATGAGAGGAAACCAATTAATGACGGGAAAATGAATACTGTTGTCTAAATATCAGGGATGAATGTAAAGGAAATAGTCAAATCAATAACTATTTTTCCCACACTCATTTTTTATAATCAGGAATTCAATGGAAATCACGGTGTCCTACCAGGCCTATAAAGCACTGGTAGGAAACCCAATTGGTTATCACTGGATGTTTACTGCCTCGAAATAAACTTTTAAACTTTGGCTAGTATTAAAGGCAAATCTTTGTGTCCATATTATCCAGGAAGTAGTCCTTTTTGTAATTTGACAAAATAAAAAATAAAAAATTGAATTAATAAGATTCAAAATAGCTTGACTTGAGATGTGTAAGTTTGATACCAGACTTATTAAAAAATACTGATTATTGGATTCAAGATAGATACTTTTTAAAAAGTAAATGTTATTCATTTTGATAGTTTTACACTATTTTTATTTTAAGATGTTGATTGTTGCACCAATGACTGACACCAGTTTTATCTGCCTCCAACCGGACGTTTAACAATCCTGGACAAAATATCATAGGTTAAATGTCATTAATCTAAATAGTTTGGTACCCGGCCTGTTTTAAAATATCTTTTTTTGGTACTTTAGACTGATACCAGTTTCAGCTGCCCCTTAGTGGCTGTTTTAAAATCTTAATCAAGATATTAGAAATGTCATTAATTTTCATAGTTTAATACCGTGCTCATTTTAAAATATTGATTGTTGCACAAATGACCGAGACCAGTTTCATCTGCCTTCTAGTAGCCTTTTTACCTTCCCAAACAAGATATTAAAAATTAATTGTCATCAAATTCAATAGTTGGATACTAGGCTAGTTTTTGAATGTTGATTTGTTTTGCCTAAAGAGCAATACCAGTTTCGGGTGCATTCTATTGGCTGTTTCGCAATCCCAGAAAAAACATAATGAAAATTCAATATAATTTACTTTGATAGTTTGATACCAGCATCATTTTTGAAAATGTATTCTTAAACTGAAAACAGATACGAATTTCAAGTACCCCCAGTTGAAGTTTTACAATCATTAACAAGAAATTAAACATATTCTTTCATTGATTTCACACAATTTTAAAGACGGATAGTTCATTTGTTGAAAATTAGCATTTTTACGGGCTATTATTTGCTAGTGGTAGTAGTATCCTGTATGAAAGAAGACTTGAGAGGTTTCCCAAAATAGTGGTACTGATTCTCTAGAAGGGCTTTATGGTGATACTGATATAACAGCTCAGATATCATAGATTCCGAAATTTGAAGATAACAGGTGACTTTAATTACAGTAGGGAAACTCATTTATAATATATTCAGTTGAAATAGAGTTTACTTCCTGTTTTTTTTTAATAATTCCCTCACACTTTTTCAGCGCTGTCAGGCGTTTTGGCACCTCAGAACGTAACTCTTAGCAAAATCAGAGTGAAACGGAACAGAAAACTGAGGGGGAAAAAGCGGCAAAAACATTACCTGTTTAGCCCCGCTGTCAGGCCCAATTAACACTAACTGGTGTTGTCTTTTTAGTCTAATTCATTAACAAACTCACTCTGTGTTCTGGCGTCAGGCTTGGCAGGCGGCGGTTTGATGACTTAATTGCATTCGTAGAACAAGTTCACCTCACTTCTGAAATGTTGGTAAAACTTTATTGTTTTTAGTTAAATAATTTTCACACATAGTAGCCTGAGGTATGTTTTTAAGTATTTAAAAATAGTGGGCACTTTCATTTTAATTTCAATAAATAACTATCCTGTATTGTAAATGGCAACCTCAACCACGATGGATTTTCTGAATCGATAATTGTAACGAAAAATAGAAATGAAATGAAATGATCTGCATTTATATAGCGCTTTTAAAGTCAATGAAGACTTCCCAAAGTTTTAGCTTTACAATGTGCTTCACATTTCCCAATAGCAGCTGTGCAGCCATGTAAAGCGTTAAGCTGCTTATTGGGGGCATTAGGGGTTCAGCGTCTTACCCAAGGACACTACGACATCTAACACGGAGGAGCCGGGATTCGAACTGCGATCTCTTGATCCCAAGACGAGCACTCTACCTCCTGAGCCACTGCCGCCCCAATGACATGTACAGTTTTTGCATTAATGTTTTGAGGAAAAAACGTCTATTGTTTCATGCTTCTGATATTATTTGTTGAACAAAAAAATTTTTTCTAAAGAAGATTTGCTTTTTAGACCAGTAGAAACTCTTTGTCCTTCCCGATACAAATTGCTGATCCCATTATTCATTTATATTAGAGATGTTCCATACCGTTTTACGATTGACTGATACCAATACCGGTACCAATTCTTGCTTAGTCATAAATCCTAAATCAAGCAATTTACAAAAATCAAAGACTGATGAACTCAAAAGGGATTTTTCATTCAAATTCAATTAAACAACAAACAATGTTTTTTCCTCAAATTTGTAGGTACTGATTGTAATAGATAGATAGATAGATAGATAGATAGATAGATAGATAGATAGATAGATAGATAGATAGATAGATAGATAGATAGATAGATAGATAGATAGATAGATAGATAGATAGATGGATAGATGGATAGATAGATAGATAGATAAATAGACAACCGCTAGAAGGCAGGCTATGCTGGTATTGACCACCGGTGTTAAAGTTGATACAATAAACTGTTTATTAATACATCCCCATTCTTTTTGGGATACAACATGGCGGTGCAACATGAGGAAAATGAAGAATCCTTGAGAAGGGACCACACATGTAGCATCCCCCTTTCAGGATTACCAGACAGCTAAGGATGTTGCAATCACAAATAATACTGAGATATTGTCCACGAAAAGTATAGGTTATTCATATGCTATGGAGTAGAAGTGAGTTTTAAGCTTAGATTTAAACATTTCCACTGAGGTTGCAGATCGGATCTCAGGGGGAAGAGCATTCCACAGCACCGGTGCCCGGATGGAGAACGCTCTCGAACCAGCAGAACACTTCTTTGCTCTTGGGATCACCAGAAGACCTGCACTCGCAGATCGTAGGCTTCAGACCGGGACATAGGGGGAAATCAGATCTGAAAAATAAGATGGAGCAAGTCTATGTATGATTTTGTATAATACTAAGAGAACTTTCACATCTAAGGTTAACTGGGAGCCAATGCAGGTTAGCCAAAATCGGTGTTATGTGATCGTACTTTTTTGTCCTAGTTAAAAGCCTCGCTGCGGCATTTTGTACCAGCTGAAGAGACTTGATTCTAGACTTCGGGAGACCAGAGAGTAGTGCATTACAGTAATCGAGACGGGAGGTAACAAACGCATGAATTATAATTTCCGCATCCGACTGAGACAGTATTGACGGATTTTAGCAATTTTACGAATATGGAAGAAAGCGGTTCAAGTAATTTTCTTTACAAGCGTTTCAAAGGGTAGATCAGGGTCAAATATGACACCTAAATTTTTAACTGAGTCACTCTGTGTGATGTGACATATGTCAATGTTCACAGCAGTTTTTGAGAATAAGTCACGGCATTTAGATGGACCAATGACTACCATTTCGGTCTTTTCAGAGTTAAGACGCAAGAAATTGAGTGACATCCACTCTTTTATCTCAATGAGGTAGGCCTCCAAATTTCCACAGTTTAGTGTGGGAGATTCCTCCAACGGAAGATATAGTTGAGTCTCGTCTGCGTAGCAGTGGAAGCTGATATTGTACTTGCGAATAATATCACCTAATGGAAGCATGTAAATGCTGAAAAGAAGGGGGCCAAGCACTGAACCCTGCGGAACACCACAGGTAACATTAAAGGGCTCAGATGTCATTTCGCCATATTTAACACAGTGCGTCCTATCTGAGAGGTAGGATCTGAACCACGAGAGGACGGTTCCTGAGAGACCAATCCATTTTTCCAACCATTCTAGTAGGAAATTGTGGTGCACTGTGTCAAAAGCAGCACTAAGATCCAGCAGCAGCAAAAGTGATGAAGCGCCAGAATCCATTGCCAGTAGGAGATCATTTGTTACCTTGATCAGAGCTGTCTCAGTAAAGTGGTTAGCCCTGAATCCTGATTGCATAGATTCAAAAATGTTTTTCTCGGATATGAAATCATTCAGCTGCTGTGCCACTACTTTTTCAAGTACTTTAGAAGGGAAAGGTAGGTTTGACACAGGTCTATAATTACATAAGATTTCTGGATCAAGGTTGGGTCGTTTCAGTGTGGGTTTTATAACTGCGGACTTAAAAGCTGCTGGAACTACACCTGAGGAGAGTGATATGTTTATAATAATTAGAACTGAAGGTCCAAGGACGCCAAAAAGACTTTTAATAAGTGAACCTGGGAGCGGGTCGAACTGGCAAGTTGTCGGTTTGGCCGCATTCACCACCTGTTTGAGATCATCAAGTGACAGTTTACTAAAACTGGACAATATCCCTGAACAGCCACCCTGTCGAGCATCTGTAGATTTCAGCCCTTTACTATGTGTGGTATTAATAATGTCTTTAGCAATTCCTTCCTGTATGCATTGAATCTTCTTAGTAAAGAAGACCATTAAGTCATGAGCAGAGTGCGTCGAACTATCTGAGATAGTCTGTTGCCTTGTAAGCGATGCTACAGTGTCAAAAAGGACTTTGGGATTGTTCTTTTGAGACGCCATCTCCTTCGAAAGGTAGGCCAATTTTGCAGAGGCAAGGGCCGCTTTATACTTTAACAAGCTGTCACACCAGGTTTGATGGAAAACCTCAAGCTTGGTAGCGCGCCATTTTCTTTCCAATTTCCTGCATTCTTGTTTAAGGGTTCTAGTTTCATCAGTAAACCAAGGCGTGCGTCTTTTAGGACGTGATTTAAGCTTTATGGGCACTATTGAATCCAGGACACTAGCCAGGGTAGTATTGAACTCATTCATGAGTGAGTCAATCGAGCCATTGTATGAAAGAAAGGACACAACTGCTTCAGGAAGGAGTTCAAAGAGCTCAGAAACTGTGCCAGTGCTTATATTGCGTACGCTAAATCCTTCAGCTTTTTTAGTACTACATTTAGCTAGCACTTCAAATGTAAAGTAATGATCCGAGATAATGGTAGTACACGGCAACACCATAATGTTTGAGGTTAAAACTCCTCGAGTCAGAACCAAGTCGAGCGTGTTTCCATCTTTATAGGTTGGCAAATCAACCAGTTGATTAAAACCAAATGCATCAATTAGGGACCTAAACACAATAGTAAGTGAACTGAGTGGGGAGTTCATATGAATGTTAAAGTCCCCCATAATTATAATTTTGTCTGCATAGGTTACTAGTTCAGACAAAAGTTCAGCAAATTCGTCTAAGAAAGCTGTGTATGGCCCAGGTGCGCGATAGATAGTTATTACATAAATTGACAATAAAGAGTACTGCATCACAAGAGCCTCAAACGCCTTGTAATTATTAGTGGTACGAGGATTAAATTTGAGCGTTTTTTCAGAAATGAGCGCGACACCGCCACCCTTTTTTAAGGTGCGTGCTACATGGCCATTCGCGTAGTCTGGGGGAGAAGCATAATTTAGCGCTAAATACTCATCCGGGCGTAACCAAGTTTCACAAAGACCGATACAGTTAAGTTTATAATCCCGAATAATGTTATCAACAAGTAAAGCTTTAGGAGCAAGCGATCTAATATTTAAAAGACCAAATTTTCTCATCTCATCTCTCATCTCATCAGCCGTACCGCTTATCCTCATTAGGGTCGCGGTGGGGCTGGAGCCCATCCCAGCCATCTCCGGGTCGTGGGCAGGGGACACCCTGAACTGGTTGCCAGCCAATCGCAGAGCACACAGGGACAGACAACTCATTTGCTCATTCACACCTAGGGACAATTTGGACCGGCCAATTCACCTGAAATGCATGTTTTTGGAACGTGGGAGGAAACCGGAGTGCCCGGAGGAAACCCACGCAAGCACGGGGAGAACATACAAACTCCGCACAGGATGTCTGGAGCTGGATTTGAACCCACGACAGGTTCCCATGACATGAACTGTGCCGCACAAGCGCTAACCACTGCGCCGCCGTGCTGCCCTGACCAAATTTTAGCTTTGCTTAATCATTTGACTTAGCTGAAGTCTTTGTAGTCTTTGTAGAGATTGTCACAAGATGTCGCCGTTCGTGAGCGTTGAGTTTTGAGAATTAGTCACATCCTCGCGTCTTTCTTGCTCCTTCGACTTTGCATGCTTCACACATTTACCCGCATGGCAACCACGCTTCTGTTTTCTGTCTTTACGGCGCCGTTGTCGTCGTTTAGTAGGAGGAATAATTGTCCACAAGGATGCCGGATCTCTTTGAAGCTCGTTCGGTATATCATAGGCTGTGTAAAAAGTGCCCGAAAAGTCGAAATTTAGACGCCCACCCAACCGAATCAGTTCGTCCCTACTGTAAGTATTTTTGGCCACGCATGTGTCCAAAAAAGAATGCAAAAAAGACAAGAGAATGGTAATAAATAGAAGATTAGCTGGAGAGCAACTAGCCGCAGCATCCATGCGCGCCGCCATGTTGTATCCCAAGAACAATGGGGATGTGTTAATATAACAGTTTATTTTATCAACTTTAACACCGGTGGTCAATACCAGCATAGCCTGCCTTCTAGCGGTTGTAGCCTTGGTTGAGGTGGTGTATCCTTGGATTTTCACAAAGAAAAGATTTCCATCTGCCGCAGGGATGTCGAACTTTTGGACTAGCGTGACGTCATCCACTCCGCTACAAGCACCCCTAGGGCATCATGTTAATCTGTTAATAAACAACGGGGTAGACTGCTGGAAGTGTGAATTTCCCTACGGGGATGAATAAAGTATCTATCTATCTATCTATCTATCTATCTATCTATCTATCTATCTATCTATCTATCTATCTATCTATCTATCTATCTATCTATCTATCTATCTATCTATCTATCTATCTATCTATCTATCTATCTATCTATCTATCTATCTATCTATCTATCTATCTATCTATCTATTACAATCAGTACCTACAAATTTGAGGAAAAAACATTGTTTGTTGTTTAATTGAACTTAAATGAAAAATCCCTTTTGAGTTCATCAGTCTTTGATTTTTGTAAATTGCTTGATTTAGGATTTATGACTAAGCAAGAATTGGTACCGGTATTGGGATCAGTCAATTGTAAAACGGTATGGAACATCTATAATATAAATGAATAATGGGATCAGCAATTTGTATCGGGAAGGACAAAGAGTTTCTACTGGTCTAAAAAGCAAATCTTCTTTAGAAAAATATTTTTTGTTCAACAAATAATATCAGAAGCATAAAACAATAGACGTTTTTTTCCTCAAAACATTAATGCAAAAACTGTACATGTCATTGGGGCGGCAGAGGCTCAGGAGGCAGAGCGCTCGTCTTGGGATCAAGAGATCACAGTTCGAATCCCGGCTCCAAAGGTGTGATATCATCTTGATACAATATTTAGTCTCAATACACGCCCACCCAGTTACCACAATATCATAAGGTACCTAATCATACTCTCATAAGTGTTGTGGATAATACCTATATAGATGGCTGATATGACAAAAGTATACCTAGATGCCATTTTGATATTGATATTTAGTATCTGTACTAGCCCACCCAGAAATCACAAAATAAGACTGTTGTTGGGAGACATACGTCCCTAGTATTACACTTATAGGTGTGATACTAATATTGAAAACTGACATCACAGAATACAACCATACTGTATATCATCTTCATATGATAACTAATATTGGTACTCCACCACACAGAAATCACAAATTTGAAAGACTCACATGCCCAAATGCTGCGCCTGTAAGTGTTGTGAACTATATTGATAAATTATATCACAGAATATACACAGATATTATTGCGGTAACGAATACTAGTATCTGTACTCTCCCACCCAGAAAGACACAATTTCAAAAGATTAAAAATAGATTTTAAAAATTTTGTTTGGCACCATGTAATATTACACAATTGTTTGGTACTTTGATAGTACTGCCAATCCAATGTGGTTTGCTGTATACAGTACTCATTATCGCAACTGACAGTAAAAAAATAAAGTTTTACCTGACCAACAAAGGAAACGAAATAACAAGGAAAGCATTTGCATAAGCCCGAGGGAGAATACAGTGACAGTGGAACCGATACTCGGATGTGGACGACATCCTATTTGCGTCGAATACGAAGCTCGGATTAGCTCCGATAAATATATAATTGAAAGAAAAACACAGAGATGCGCCGTGACGTGTCTGATCCAGAGTCCGATTCTTTTGAAAGAGGCCTTCATTAGCTGCTGAATTTTGCTTTACTGTGCATACCTGTGCTGCATTTTTTTGATCTATGAAACCAGGATTATAAAGCCTCAAGTGAAGGATACGGGGGGAGAAGAAAGGGATATAAATAAGGGTTGATGGGATTTTTATGCGTAGGAGGAACTCCCCCGGGGCTAATAAACTCTGTTAATTATGAGCGGCCTTGTTAATTCGCGCGGAGGATCTGAAAATCCTGCAGAGGGAGTATCTGGATGTTCTGCTGAACTCTGCGTGGCCCCTTCTCCGAGTCCTCCCGAGTATAAGATTTATGGCCATGCTACGCTTTTAATGTGGTTATATTTTGAGGGCTTTGGTATTATTAGAGCGCTTGGTTACAAGGCTGGAAAGGTCAGGGGGAAAAGGAGAAAGATGTCACGGGTCCCAAGTTGTTGCAGTTGTTAACTCTTTCACAGTTTCAGTTTGACGCAGGGTTCATAACAGGTGCTTGAAACCCTCATAAATGCTTGAATTGTAATACTATGTTTTCATGTTTTGAAGAGTGCTTGAATTTTGGGTAAAGTTCTTGTAATTACGGAAAAATATTGCCATGTTTCTCAATAAGTCTGCTTAAAATTTTAGGTCAACAATTCTCTCTCACTGCATTATTTATTTCCTGGCGATTAACGGCAGCCGGCATTAGTTTTTATGGCATTGTCAGCAACCAAAAGGATGTGTGCATGCTACAACGAAACTGGGAACTATGAAACGTGTATTAATGCAAGGATTATCATTAATCACTAGTCATGCAAAAAACCTCAAAATACCTCAAATATATAGTGCGGGGGAGATTTGTCTATAAATATATATGTATATTTTTTTAATTTAATCAAAAAATCATATTTTAATGCATACACACGAGATCAAAAATCAATAATGCAAATTCCAGAAATATTTCTGGCTCTGCAAAATACAAGATTCACACCAAATTTCTGCATTTATGGATGATGGACAATATGAAACATTGGTTCTGAAAGTCCTTAAAATGATTAAATTTGGCCATGAAAAAGGCTGTCTGACATGTATAGCCATCTTTGGGAGCGGATGAGGTGATGCATTTTAGTTTTAGTCCATTTTGTAATCTCTGAGTGCCGTTTAGTTTGTATACGATCTGAAGAAGAATACATCAACCTATGTTTTCAAATGTAACTTGGTTTATCAGATTAAAGAGAATTGCCATACATTCCGGACTATAAGGTGCACCTAAAACCCCCACATTTTTCAGAAGTTTGATAGTGAGCTTTATCATCCAGTACAATAACCCCTCTCAATAACGCAATTTACTTTTCAGAGGTCATGGATTAGCATTGTGCATTATATTTTGCATTCTGATTGTCTAAACAATCTTCCCCCATATTATTTTGTCATGGCATAACAAACAGTTGAGCCTGTAAAAGGGTTTGTTCTTTAGTTTGAGTGTATTTAAATCTATAATAATTGTAAAGGTTTCTACTTCATAGATTCTGCCTATCACGGGTTATTTTTGGAACGTATGTCATGATTACCGATGTGAATCACCTGTGCCCGCTCTTTTGGCGCCAACCACTGATTGGCCCCCTGTCCCTATTTAAACCCAGTCGTGTCACTCTCCTGTTGTCAGTCCGTCTGCGAGCCTCTGTTGATACAAGGCAAGCCTTTTTGACCCTGTCTCCCGCCTGTCCCGTTTTTGCTCCCGTTTGTCTCCGGCTACGACCTGTTTTGATCCGGCCACGTCTGCTTCCCCGTCCCGGCTTACGACCCATTTTTGATCCTGACTACATCTACTCTCCCGTCCTGGCTTACGACTCGTTTCCAACCCCGACCACGTTTTTCCTCTCCCTCTCCCGGCTACCGACCTGTTTTTTCGTTAACTGACACCGCCATCGCTCGCTACGGAAGATTCACTTCCGTATTCGGATCACAATCCGAGTGCAAGAGCGACTTGCTTACCACGTCCTGCGAACACTGGATCGTGGGCGCAGCCCTTCCTCTTTCTTTCAATAAAACTTGTGGTAAACGTTACGCAATTGGGTCCTGATTCCGTTCTGGTCCTGACAACGTAACCTTCTCTGTAAACTAGGGGTTACTATAGTCTGGAAAAAAACACACTAGGTTTGAATTTGAATTTCAAGAATATAATTATAAAATGGGAAATGCAAAAGTAATCTACATTACCTCAGCAAATTACACAGTTTAAAAATCCATATGCAGTATTGAAACTTTTCTCTCATTTTCCAGACACTGTCTCTATTTCACTAAAATCACTGGAATATATTTAGCGTATTTTTCGGACTAAAATCCGCACCTAAAAACACAAAACATAATGCCAGAAATTCAAAAGTGCACCTGTACACTTTACAATCCAGAAAATATGTTTTTTGTTTTTTTTCAAAGTCCATTATTTATTGATTATTTTAATAATTGTTTTGTCATGTAAGAGCAAAATCAGATAAATATTTTTGGGGGTTATTTATATATAATCTTTGTCAAGTCAAGCAATAGATTTCTACAATTTTTTTAATTTATTCAACAAATCAATGTCAACGCTTATTTTAGTGTTTCATTATGAAGTCTTTTTTTGTTTGCTTATATTAAAGTTAATATTTATTATTATCTTTCAAAGGTTGTTTTTACATAATATTCTGGGCACAAATGAACGACAGACAATAGAAAGTCACAAGTGCACTAACCAAATGGCCTACTATCATTCTAATAATAATAGGGCGGTACATTAGCTGAAACAAAACCTAAACTAAAAAGAGTGGAAATATCCAGCTATAAACTAGCCTAAACTGGTTCTGTGATGACACTCATGCTTCTGGCTGCAAAATAAAACACAACTGATCAAAGAAGAAGCTAAATGAACGTGAATATTGGAAGAAGTTACACAATTTTGTCTACCTAAATAAAGATGTGTAACATTTTAAATGAACATGTCCTATAATCATTACTATATATGGGCAGTGACACATTTTGTTATTACACTAGTTAGAAAGTCGCCAATTATAGCAAGTGGTTATGATCTTCGCACTGCCAAAAACTTCTTCAGAATTGTCTTGCTGCTGTATTGACTCAAAATAAAGGCAACAGCTCTGTTATCGTCGAGACAACAATGCATATTATTACGTGGTAATTTTACCGTTTCCAGGGTGACTGCCAAAACCGAACATTTTTACAAACAAAGCATTTTAAGATAATTGACACTTTTTTATACCAGAGAAAAATCATTTTTCGACGAAGCAATCAAAGTAAAATACAACGCTGCTTTTGGTAAGTAATGGTTGAGTGACACATTCCAAACACTGTAAACTCCTCTCAGAGTTTAAAGTCTAAACATTATTACCGTATGTTGTTTTTTCGGAGGTCATTCATATTACGACGCATCGCTACACAAATAAAAACTGCCACAGAGGAAGCAGAGAGGCATTTAAAATATAGAAGGAGAGCCATTGATTAAACGCCGCAAAGTGAGAGTAATTTGGCGAGCGTTGGGAATACACACGCCGCGCTGCCTCCATTATTCATGCCGCCGCGTTCTCTTTCTTCGCCTGCTTTTGATTGGTTGGCGAGCAGACCGTCGATGGCCGATGATAGATGGCGGCCGGCTCTGAACTTGCGTTTAGTTGTGTCATTATTCAATAACAGGTGCGTCAGGAATCAAGGCGGCTTGGCAGTTATTGTGCTGCTGCCGGCGCTGCGTGATTATTCGCCATAATTCACTTTGGCGCTTTGCCCCCGTTGAGCCCGGACCGGCATACGTTGTTTGTCTAACGAGAGGGAGCGATGGTTTTCCCGCCACGTTTGACAGACTAAAAATACTCGGCGGGTTGCCAATAATGACGAAGTTTGCATCTACTTGGAGGCTAAATTGATTTTGGGTCTCTTTAGTGGAATCGGCAACGAAGTTACAACTTGCCAGACCAAAGACAAAACTTAAAGAGCCTTAAATAAAATGACATTTGAATTCCGTCAAATAGCCACAGTGTGGAGTTCCTCTAGGGTCAATCCTTAGACCCATCTGGTTCAGTTTTTACCATACACACAGAGAGTGTGAGAGTTTGTGTGAGATAGAAGGTGATTGATTGATTGATTGATTGATTGATATTAAAGAGTGGGGCATTATTGTACTGATGCCTACTGTAGAGTTTAAAATTAATTAATATTAATTGATATCCGTCTAAAAAAAACTAGTACTATTTCTATTAATATGATTAAAGAAATTCGTTGGAGCTCTAGCAGATATATTGATATATTATTTTTGGAGGGGTAAGGTTTTTTTTACTTGTGGTATCAGCCATGAAAAACCCATATCATTTAATCTCTAATCCTGATACAGTCACATATATATGGTAGGTTCGGTAGCCATGTATTTAAAAAGTATTTAGTTCGTGCATATAACTACTATTTAGCCAGATGGGTAGAGAACTTCATAGCTAGAAAGCTGTTCAATCAGCTAGATGTACAACTAGCCAGCAAGCTAACTAGGTAATACAACTAGTCGCTGCCTATTGTAGCTAAATTTATTTATGTAATTCATAGTTAGTTGGCTGGATAAGGGAGTTATATACTATTTTATCCGCTGATTTATTGCACTTATACTCAAAAATACTTGTCCTAAGTTTGACCTCAGCCTTGAGTGTAACTCTTCAGAAGGGTGTCGTAAACCGCGTTTGTTTTGGAATGTGTATTTGATTTCAGTCTGTGAAGATAACAATGACTTATCACCTCACCTGGGGGGTAGGGCGATGACCTATCACCCTTCTCCCAAGCTTCAAAGGACTATTGGGAAATTTGCATCGACACGGCGCGGAACAATCAGCCAGAGCCTTGGTCATGGGGCGTGAACGTTCCATCGGCATGGGTGATAAGATAGGGAGACCCCGGAACCTCGCCGTCTTTCTCCACACAATTGTAATTGGCAAGGAAGAAAGAACCGATTTGTTCAACTCTTTGATTCGACTAAATAAATTAATATGTGGACTATATTCGGCGCTCGGCTCAATAATTTCTCTGACATCAGAACATGCTCAAACTGTAAGGGATTACACAAGACACGGGAAGTGTCTTCGAAGTCAGATTTCTGTTTAACAAATGTTAATAACTGTACGCTTTACTCTTGGTATCTGTATTCATGACTACAGAAGGGTTTAGCATTGGTATTGATGTCCATGTCAAACATTTCTAATATTATGTTTACTGAATTTTGGTACCACTATCAGCAGCCATTGGAAGTGAATGAGTTAAAGTACCAAAGAAAGTTTGAAAAATAACTTTTTCTCTTATGCAAAATGGATGACATTCATCACCACATCTGATTGTGTTGCCTTGACAATCCCGGACACACGAGCATGCTTGCTGTAAAACACTTAGATATGTGAGGGGATTTCAGCTATGATTATCTGGCCAGTTCCGTCCTGTTGATTTAGGAACTGAGGACACCAGATTTGGGCCTCGGCTACTAATGGCAGAAGGGAGAGATTTATTTTAGATTTGGGGAAGGAATAAGGCTGTGGCTGTACAGTAGGGGGTGCTCGATTTGGGCCAAACGGGACAAAACTCTGAGATATTTAAATGATATAAATACATACAGAGACCCCTTGCTACTTCGCGCTTCTGTTATTGCTGGTTTACTGCTTCGCATATTTTGAATCTTGTGGTCTTTATTCTTATATCAATGTACCATGCATTGTGTTTGCAGCAGACAGCACACAGCAATTGCTGTAATGTGGGCAGGTTAGGGAGGGCTTTGTGTGCTGGGTACGCGTAATTGTCTGTGTGTGTGACTGTCATGGGCTGGTGTATGCAGTCAGTCAAACAGCGGAACGGGCGCACAAGTCAATATGTTGAACCCTTCTCCCCCAAAAAACTGCAGAGCACGGCTACTGCAGCCGAGCTAATGTTATAGAGGCTCGTTACATTGAAAATAAATTCATTAATTAAATCTGACTCTGAGGAAAGTCAGAGTGCAAAGAAATGGTTATTACCATTGGCTACTCCGTGGATTATTATCGGGTTTCGGAAGTAATAAAGGTGTGAAACTAATAGCGAGGCACCAGATTTATTACCGGTGGAACGGATGACCTAGGGCTACAACTCAAGGGGAACTGCTACATTCGTTATCGTTGTATTTTAATTATCACGAAACCTGGCTGGAAGTTAAAGATACCTGTTTCCCGCCTGCAGCTAGCCAGACACTTTCTAAATTGTTTTCTAACACTGAAAGGAGAAGCCTGACAATCCTGTTGTACTTTTTGTATAATGACAATAAATCCTTTTCGTTCAATTGAATTCTGTGTTTTTATTCGAGATCTATAACTGTTATTGTTTTAGTCATACACTCTCAGTCTGAGGACATCATTTTTGATAAGTTTGCATCTTGGGAGTTTTTTTTTTAACCTTCTTAGTGGATTTTTACTTTTTGTGGAGAGTTCTGGTCTCCATTGACCACGATAACCGAGGTATTACTGCATATTATTGATTCATTTATGTTTATTTTTATGCATTTTCCGATCCAGAGAACATTTTGTTTGTGTAAATTTAACCAGCACTTATTTGTGCCAAAATTACTGCCAAGCTTTTCGTCTAAAAATCATCTGAAACTGGAGGTCTGCTGTGGGGGTAGGCAGGTCCCTATCCGCAGGGGCAAAGTGAGACCGGTGTGGATAGAGGTTAGAGTGACAAAACAAATAATTAAAGTGACAGAGCCGCCAGGGTTTATCTTTCATTTTAATGAAGCCACTCCAGTAAAACAGCAGGGGGGTGCCAGGGCATCTGACGCCCCCGCTGGCACAACATGGATGGTTAGGTGAGTGTCGGAATTTCGGGCTTGACCTAGACGTGAGCTGTAGAGTAAATATGATCCAAGCATTTTCATCTTGATTAATTGAGATTAATGCCTGAATTGAGATTGATCTAGGTTGTACCCTTTAGTTTGTGTGGTTAAAAGAATAATAAGAAAAAAAAACAATGTTCTATGCCATGATTGGCCCAAGATTAATGTGGATGAAATATTTGACCAGCAGTGTTGGGTAGGGTTACTTTAACTGGATTACTTTCGATTACTTTTGGATTACTCCAATATCAAATATGCTAATAAAAGAAAAAAGAAACTAAATATGAATAAAATGATGACTCACAACATGTGGTAATCTTTCTCTCCTGGCTTTGATCTCTTTGATCTTCGGCAAAACTAACATAAAATGCGACAGATACAAAATGAAAATAAATCCAAACAGCTTGCCAACATAATTTTTGCCGTTCCATGTATTCCGTTACTCCCCAAGCCTGCACAAAATTTAGTAATTTTAACCATATAAATAGATAGATAAATAGATAGATACTTTATTCATCCCCGCAGGGAAATTCACATATGTAGTTTATTTTGTCTTTTATAAGCATATTTGGTATTGGAGTAATCCAAAAGTAATTGAAAGTAATCCAGTTAAAGTAACCCTACCCAACTCTGTTGACCAGTAATAGTAAATAATTTGTACAGTTTCACTTGTGTGCTTGAAGTAATTCAAAATCTGTGATCGAAGCATTTTATCTTCATTTATTTGGATTAAATCTAGAAGAGGCGCAAAATTATTCTAGATTAAACATTTGAAAGAATGAAACATCTCTAATCTAAGCGTTTCAAAATAGAAGAATCCAGACTATTGCCAGAATTTGAGTAATATTTATCTAGATTAAACATTAGACCACTATCAGTCTGTATAGTTTAGCCTATGTGGTTAAAAGAATAAACTATCTAGAATTTAAGCATTTTAGTGAAGATTATTCAAGATTAACGCTAGAATTGGTGTGAGAATAATCTAGATTAAACAATTGAGCAGCACTAGTAAATAATTAGTACGGTTTATATTGTGTGATTAAAAGGAGGAAAATGCTATGATTTTATCATTTTGATCTAGATTAACCATGATTAATGCCAGAATTGGCCTGCAATTCTTCTACATTTAAAATTTGACCAGCAGTAGGAAATGTTTTGTATGTTTTAGTTTGTGTGGGTGAAATAATGAATAATCTATGATCCAATCGTTTTATATAAAATAATATAGATTCATGTGAGGATTAGTGCGATATTAGTCTAGAATAAAAAATGTGACCCGCATTAGTTTGTTTAGTTTGTTTGGGGGCAAAAAATGTCAAATATGAGGGTTTTTTTATGTTTGTTTTAAGAGTTAATTCAGAGCCTCTCCATTATGCTTTTTGATTAACTCACAAAGTACATAAAATTCAACAAAGAGAAAGACAATTCATGGTATGAGATGAAGATTAAAATATTGTCACTGTTATGTGAAAACCACATATTCCTGTGAAGGGAAGATTAACGAAAATGAAGTGAAATCTTTCTTTGGATAGTCAGTGTTTTATTTTTGTGTGGGCGAAAATCGATTAAGCTATACTAAAAAAAACTTTAAGAAAAAAATGATTGTCACAAACCCTCACCTAAAAAGGGCATTCCAGTTGTTTTTTCAGAAGTAATTTTTAGTTGACCGCATGGACGAATTCCCGCCCTCCAAGTTGGATAAAAAAGTGTTGTATTTTGATAAATAATCAACATTAACAAAAAAAATAGTGTAATGTGTTCCCATTACGGCAACGTTTTGTTTTAATAAAAAAGTAACTTTGTTTAAAACGTATTACAAGGCTAAAAACAGACATACGTTTATTAAGAACCTTTCCACATAGATATATTGTGTCTATTTGAGTTGGAAGATTGCAAAAATAACAGTAATTCCAGGTTTTTCGCATCCCTTCAGCTTCTGCAATCTGGTTGTCATCAGTAGTCTCACACAAGAGCCGACAGAAGGGTTGCATGTCCACTCAATCTCCATCCATGTTGAAGGATTAATACGGCAATGTTGTACTTTTCTAAAAGTGTTTATATGATAAATAAACACTTCATCTTGTAATAGTTTAGATAGATGTTAATATTATGAACTTTATTTTTGTGAAGTTATTGCCACATGGTCCCAATGCATTGTTATGTACCTGCTCACTATCCGTAGAAGGAATTCTTCAAATACATATCCCCTGTGGCCACAGTTCTTTTTTGGTGGTTTAGCTCTGTGTTCGATGGTACACAAATACTATGCACAATTCTGTAAAATAACTAAGTAACCAGTTTTTGTATAACAAGCTAACATTCGGGCGGTGACATCAGGTAGCTAGCCTGTCCGGGAAGCAGGTTCATTTGTTGTAAACACGACTCGCTGATTAAGGCGTTGTCCCTGGTGATGTGGAATCAGCCGTGATTAGGAAGGATGTTACACACTTGTCATGGGCTCAAGGATCATTAACAGGCCAACACAAGCTCGAGCAAATTTGCCTTTTACGTTCTCAATTGAAAAAAACAAACAATAATTAGACAACTGGAAACAGACGTCTTTTGCAAAATTCAAATTTGGGCTGAATGTGGTCCAGTCGCTTAGATATTTGATTTGGTTAAAAATAGACCTATACAACTGGGTAGTGTTGAGTACATATCCAGCACAAACTTGTTGAAAATATGTTTTTTCAAATAGTCCTATGGACACACTGCATATCTTTAGAAGTCTTCTGGCCAATTTTAGACATTTTCTGGACGCCTTTTTAAATGCCTTTTAAATTATTATTTTATGTCTTGTCAAAATCATCTTTTCATATGTAATTTTTCCACCAAATAAAGACGTCTTTAGATGGCAACACTCTATTTTCAGACATCCTTAGTTTGTCCTTAAGATAAACATCTCTTAAACGTCTTTAGATGTGTTTTTAACCAGTTTTATGCTAGGTTATTTGCCTCATGCCAGCCCCCCCTCCTTGCCTGGCTGATAGTTTTAATAAAGAGTACATTTGTCCCACTGGTGCCCTCTACGCTTTTATTTTATTTTTATTTTTGCTAAACATACAATCATGCAGCTGACGATAACAAGGTGCTTTTGGGCAGTCTTATTTATCAATAAAACCATTTGCATCGACATATCCCTTTATATCTCTTTGCTCTAGGTCATTTTTACCTTCAAACCTAAAATATTCCTCCTTTTTTAGCCGACTGGCTGGCTATCAAAAGCTCTATCTTGATGCCCGGTAATGATGCACTAATGAGACGAGCTCCATCTTAATCTCGGGCTGAAAATCGGCGCTAGGAAATCCAGCGGGTTTACCAGGACGCCAGGGCGTGAGAGGGGAGAAAACAGGAATCTTGAGGGAAGCAAAGGTGAGAAGAAATGGGCGTCCTCCGCCTGTTTTGCGCTAATGACTGCAAAACAGGAGTGGGTGGCGGGAGGTGGGCTACGAGTGGCCGTCTTGATGGGAAACAAATAATGAGGCAGTTGTTGTGCTCACACTTAACACCCACGTTTTCTTATTGAACAGTAAAAAAGCCTAAAGTGCAGTCTTGATACTTTCAAGTCTGGTCTCATTTCAAGTTGACTCGAGTCCAGACTATGCATCTTCAGGCCATCTTTTCAGCGCTAGCAAAGATGAAAGGATGTCCTTTATCCTTCCAAATGAAATACTCACTTTTGATGTTCTATCACCTCTACATCTTCACCGGCAGGAAAACAATCAATCATCTGACTTTTTTCATAGAAAACACATATAACAGTTCTTAGCTTCAGCTATTTTGTGCTTTGAGATAGCATTGTTTTATTCAGTGCTAAAATCAAGTGTACTCTTCTATGTCAGAAATTAATGTTGTCTTTGTCGCTATTAAATATACAAAGATAAATTTGACTGCGCCAAAACTAACATTGTTTTTCTTCTATCCTAAAAATAAACTTTATCTTCTATGCCAGAAGCTAGCATGGATATATTTACCCAAATTAGGAGTTTTTGTTGTCTTCAAGGCCAAAATCTAGTGTATTTCTTGTCATTTAAATGATACATAGCCTATATCTAGCTTTGCTTTCCTGTATGCTAATGAAAAGCTTTATTTTCTATGTCAGGGTCTAGCATAATTTTATGTGCCTGAATTTAGTGTTTTTGTCTTCAAGGTAAAAAAAATGTCTTTTTCGTTCCTGAAAAATGGTGTTGATCAGTATCATTGTATTCTTCAATACTAAAAATGAGGTTAATTTTTTCTGTATTAGAAATTAGCATACTTTTTGCCTAAATTTAGTTGTCATTGTTTTTAACGCAAACAATGTGCTATTTTCCATTGCCCAAAAGTATACTGTTGGTGACTATCCTTTTTTTCTTAACTAAAAATGTGTGTCACTGTTTTATGTGCTGGAAGATTGCATATTTATTCAATTACGACTGTGCTGAAAACTAGCCTTGCACCAACCAAACATTAAGCATCATTTTCACATGTTTCCAAAGGGGACTTAGTCTTTGTCAATCAATAGACAAAAAAAGTGTCTTTTTCGTCTTTGAAAAGTACAGCCCTGTTTTTGAAGACATCAATTTTTAGCTAGTTTTCTCCTGCATTAAAAAACAAGTGTCATCTTCTTGTGGCGCCGTCGTGGGAACTCTAGCTACAGGCCGGGCTGGGTAGCAACCCAAAACCAAAGAAGGGCGAAAGCCTATCCAGGACGGAGTTCGTCCTGAGGTGGAAGCCAGCACTTCAGCAGAGCTCTGGGCATGAGCAAGTAAGGCGCCTGCACTGAGTGGGAGCACATTGCTGGCAGGAAGATCACCTGGACTGAACTTTGGAAAGCAAAGCCACACCACCTTAAAGTCCTGGTCAAATCGATGTCCTCCCAAGCCCTGCCAACCTGTTCACCTGTGTGTTAGCTTTGTCAGAAAAGAGGATCATTAGAACACATCCACAGCTGTTGCTCAAAGGCCTTGGGAGATGGCAGGTATCGGTGGCGCCACGACAGGGTCCTGCGGGCAATAGCAGACAAAATATGCACTGCCATCTACACCAGCAAGCAGCAACATCAAACCTGAAGCTCAATTTCTTTTGTCCGAGCAGGAGAGAAACCTAAACTCTCCAAGAAGACCCATGGGGGGCTGCTCACAACTGCAAGGGACTAGCAGCTTCTGGTGGACTTATGTAAGCAGTTGCGATTCCCAGACATCATCGCAACTACAACACTCCGGCCAGACTAGGTGCTAATGTCTGTAGCCAGCAAGAAGAATGTGCTCCTTGAGCTGAAGTTTCCCTGGAAAACCGGATTTATAAAGCGCAAGAGAGGAAGAGGGCAGAGTTTGCCGATCTAGTGGATGAATGGGAATGGGTGAAGGGCCCGCTGCGAGCCTATTGAGGTGGGCAGCAGGGGTTTTGCTGGCAGGTCCTTCCACCGTGTCTTTGGGCTTCTTGGTATTTGTGGACTGCATGGGCAAAGAGCCAACAACAAAATCATGGAAGCAGCTGAAAAGGCTTCATGCTGGCACTGGTTGAAGAGGGGAGGGGCGTGGCGTAGTGCACTACCTGGACCCAAGTCGAAAGCAATTGGGTCCAAGATTCCATTCTGGGTCGTGATCACCCTCGGGTGGGTCGCCTGGACGAGGGAATATGACTAAGACCTGAAACACCCGATGACACTGGGAGAGTCACCTTCTATGTGTCCAGGTTGCACCATAAGGCGTTTCATCTAAAAAACTATATATTGGCTCATTTTGAAAATGTTGACGTATCGAGGGGAAGGAATGCGTTGAAGGTCTTCCACTTAGAGTGACAAAAATAAGGGACATTTCTCCCTGTCCTCCCAATTTAAATGTGACTACATTTTCTCTCCACCCGTCCATAAATGGCTTATACTGTTTGGTGTCTTACTTTAAATTGCCAATTGTTAAAAACTGGCTTTATATTTCGATGACCTAGTCTGAACTGCGTCTGTCAAGTTTTTGTGTGTTTTTAACATATGCTAGCGCTGTTTTTAACCAAGATTTTCTCCACTGGGATTATCCGGGATTAAGTGAAAGTTCTCCAATCTCGGTTTTGACTGCAGACCTAAATTTGGAATCCTCTGTCAGCAGAAAGCTTGCTCCGGTTTTGAGTGTCTGTCCTAGTAACAATTTCTTTATTTATTTGGCATTTGCTTTTTTGTCATATTTTATTGAAATGAAAAAGTCCATAAAACGTATAGAGATTGTGCAAAAAGGCATCAGTTTATTAATGACTACAAGTCACGACATGCCACTCGGCATCGCTCGGATGGGTGTCACACTCTTCTGTGGTTTTCCTGCTGGAATATTTAGGCCATGCGCACGCCACAAATGGGATTTATGGCCGCTGCGGCGTGCATGCTAACGTGGAAATGCACGCGCCGCTGAATGGCTTTGGGGCCGTTGAGAGCAGATGCTTTCGGTACGTTCACTTTTTTTTTTTTTTACTTCCAATCACGCAAGTCGACCATCCTGCAGATCGTCCGGGCACTTAAGGGGTGTTTAGTGTAGGCACGCTAACCGCTACTCGAATTCACTCAGGAGATAAGTGACAGAAAACTCCACTGCAGATATAACTTGTATCTTGTTCCTTAAAAAATGTGAATGTCCTTATGCAATAAATGACATAAAATTACTTCAAAGTGAAATTTAGGTGTTCTCAGTTAAAAAGGGGAAAAAAAAAAAAAACAATCCTAGCATCAGTATTTGAGTCTTGAAATAAGTAACAACCTGATACCAGTACAATATAACTAATGTTTTTGAGATTCACCCATCACTATTTTTTTTACTAAAACAACTGAGAAAATTTATGTGAAAATAACTTTATACAGATTCTTGTTTTTTTCACTTTCACATTTTCTGTTCATATTTTTTTCTAAATTTGGAGTAGCTAACATTTTGAACTGTTTTACTATCAGACTTTTTTCATTTATTTAAATTATTTTTCTCAAAATTTGGAGCAGAGAGAATTAAGGGGAAATTTAAACTATATATTTCAATTTACTATAACACAATACACCATAACATCTTTACATTATCCTAGATTATACCTTTATATATATATATATATATATATATATATATATATATATATATATATATATATATATATATATATATATATATATATATATATATATATATATATATATATATATATATATATATATATATATATATATATATATATATATATATAAGGGCAGCACGGCGGTGCAGTGGTTAGCGCTTGTGCGGCACAGTTCATGTCATGGGAACCTGTCGTGGGTTCAAATCCAGCTCCAGACTTTCTGTGCGGAGTTTGTATGTTCTCCCCGTGCTTGCGTGGGTTTCCTCCGGGCACTCCGGTTTCCTCCCACATTCCAAAGACATGCATTTCAGGTGAATTGGCCGGTCCAAATTGTCCCTAGGTGTAAATGAGCGAATGAGTTGTCTGTCCCTGTGTGCCCTGCGATTGGCTGGCAACCAGTTCAGGGTGTCCCCCGCCCACTGCCCGATGATTGCTGGGATGGGCTCCAGCCCCCCCGCGACCCTACTGAGGATAAGCGGTACGGCTAATGAGATGAGATGAGATATATATATATATATATATATATATATATATATATACATATAATATATGTTGTGGATGTTGTTATATATGTTGTATATCTTGTGCCTAATTGGATTAAATTTAGATCAGCTCAAAAAAATAATAATAATAAAATAGAATAAAAAAAAAAAAAAAATAGGTTGTATATGTTGTTATATATGTTGTATATGTTGTACCTAATTGGATTAAATTTAGATCAGTTCAATTTGATTTGAATTAGTTTAATTTAGTATAAATATAATACAACATATAATGATAATAAGACATTATACAGTACGTAATATAATATTACACAACATAACATTGCACTGTATTATTTATATTATTATAATTTAAATTAATTTAACATAACCTGAAATAATATTGCAGGACTGTGTAATAAATGTTGTCACCTGGAATAGACATATCTCTTTTTTTTATGTATTCCATTTTTGACATGACAACGACAATTTTCTAATGTAATTTATCAAATGTATTCGTTATTTTGTTCTCATATCAGTGACACTGGTGTGTATCAAACATGAACATGAGTTCAAAATGAATAGCCACAAGAGTGTCCAGTTAGCTTGTGTGGACAACAGATAATTAACTCACAGAACATGTTAAACTGAGTCCCCAACACCTCCCCCTCCCTGCAGTTTGCTCTCCCACATCGGCGCTGACAGTCATTACACGTAAAGCATCGTAACGCAATATTCATCTAAATTAAAGTCACGCAACAGTTTATACCCAGAGCGGAACTAAGCGATATTTCACAGCCATCCATCCATCTTCTCTGCAGCTTGTCTTGTGCGGTGTTGCGGAGAGCTCATGCCCATGTCAGCTGACAAGGGGGTGGAGGGTCACCACTGAGGGGAATTTACATGCCGCTGCTATTCTGGTTGCTATGTATGGTCCGTCACTGATTATAAAAGTGGCTGTGGATAATCCTATTGTAATTGTTGCCTGTCATATACAGTGAAATAGGCACCAGATAACTGCTGTCGTGGCTTCAGAGGAAAATGACTCCAAGCTGTACATGTATTGTCCTAATTGGACACCATCATTGTATGTGTTGACCAGAATTTTAGACTCGGGTTAAAACAATAGTGTCAAATAAAACAAAATTATCCAAGTTAAATGTACGCGCTTTTTTCCGCATTATAAGAAACACTGGATTATAAGGCACACCTCCTAAAATATTACTTTGTCAAATATTTTTTATGCAAAAGGCGCATCGGACTATAAGGTGCATGAAATTGAACCATTCAACGGCTGGGTTCTTTGTACATTCATGGTATAATTAATGCAATGGTATTTAAATAGTATTTCCCCAGTATTATTATTGTCATACGCCACTGCTTATCTCTGAAGAGTAGGATGACATTTTACACTGAAAAAAACAGTGACCCGATGATGGTGCTGCATCTAATCCAAATCAGGAGGCTTCTCCTGCTACTGGTATCCATGAAAACAGTATTATCTGTTGTGGGAGGGGCAAACCCCTTCTCAAACCAGCCTAAGACACACGACAGGAAGTGGTGCCCTTACGCCTCTAGCGGTCAACGGATCCGTGGACTGTGAAATTTAATACAATGTTGATCAGAGTGTCACCAACCGAAATCGCAAAACATTGTGTGCAATGGGATTCAAATCAGAGTAGTGATGGTGAAGTCGCTGACACTTTACCACTAGACCACCAGTGGTAAAGGATATGTATCAAAAGGCAATAGAGCTTATCTCATTATAACACTCATTATTTCACTTTTACTGGTGCCACAAACATTAATTTGCATAGAGCATTCTGATGGTTTATACAGTCTCTGTCATGATTGCCAAAATGAAGACACCTGGGGCACTGGCAGGAGCACGCTCTCTGATTGGCTGGCACTCTCCTCCTAAGCGCCCAGAGAAGAGTGTCAGACCGTACTTGTGTCTCTGTGTGGTAGTATCAAAGACCTCTCCTGTTTGATTCCTGCCTGCCTCGGTTTTGACCTGTTTCTATCCCACGTTTACGGCCTGCTATCCTGCCCTGGCCATCGACCTGCCCGCCAAGCCGTATCGATTCTGCCTACCTGTCACGGAACTGCCATTTCGTCCAACGCTGCTAGCGACCGACAACCATCGGCTTCTAAAGCAGGTTCTGTCAGCTCAATCCTATAAAGATTCCTTTAAAACAAACGCAATTGGTTCCGAGATTCCATTCTGGGTCTTGACAGTCTCTCCACTTCTTTACCTGTGCGTCAATAATACTGTTGTTTAATATTTATACGTATGTAAAAAAGTATCAGAATCCAATATGAGTAAAAAACGTGTATTAATGAGTTGAGTTCTAATGCTTTTTGTATGTTACTCGTACCACTAGTGGTGAAGTGTAGGTGCTCTCACCTTCACCACTCTGGTTCAATTCCAGTTGCATACAATGTTAAGATGTTATTGATTGATCAATCATTGCACAATTATTGCTCAACTACATTAATATATGTCTACAAGTCTTTTATGCACATAACACAAACTTATGACTCCTGTATGCATTTCCAATTTTATTCAACACATTCTGGGGTATAGAAGGTAATAAGTCCCTTTTAAATTTCTTGCCAAATTGGGTTTTTTAGGTGCGTCTTATAGTCCAGAAATTATGTTGTTTGTGTATTATATATTTTTGCCCATTTCATACATTATTTTTCTTTTTTCGTAATTATTTTTCTGCTGTCTTCGTCACTACTTCAGTCAGCTGGGAGTTGCAAATACGCTGAAATGATCAACGTTCTAAAACGATTTATTGTGAAAAGCACGAACACACGCGCGCACGCACACACACACACACACACACACACACACACACACACACACACACACAGAAATAGGGTGCAACCGTGCTATGACAATTCTACATTTTTAACCAGGTTGTAAACATATAGTAAAAAAGATCCAACTCAACAGAAATTGTTTTTTCTCATATATATTTACCTATCTTTGTACAGTTCCACTTTGCTTGAAGTTTCAGTTGAAATCTGTTTTTCACTGCAAATATTCAGCTAAAATGTAAAAAAAAGTACGATTTACATTAGAAAAAAAGTCCAATAAAATTTTTTGAAGAAAATTCCTGATCTGTATCCAAATGTTTTTGGACAATTTTAAGAGAAATATTTTACATTATTTTATTATTTTTTTATTTTACGTATTTTCATACAGACGCCTCCTGACTTGCGTAAATTCAGTTTACGGATTCCGGCAGATACGATCATTTTTTTCGGGATGTCGCAAACTATCCGGACATTGCTGTAAGTTACATTTTGTATTGTGTGCACATTTAGCCGAGTAGAGGACAGTACTGCCGTGCTTCTTTCCGCAGTGTGGCGCTGAGAGGTCACCCAGCATCCACACCGAAGAAGAAATCTGGCTTCTACTTCCTGGTTCGTGTGTAATCATAACAACGTATACTGTATCGCTAGCGCGCTAAGAATGTTGACGTTTTTATTGTTTAATATCTCGTGCATCCATCCAATATAGTTCGTGTATAGTGTAAGGAACAGGCGATCTGTTTCCTTTGAAACAAAAGTGGAATAAGAAAGCTTGATGCGGTTGAGAAAATGGTGGGAATGTTTTTTTCTGCTACTTTTTACCACGGAGGAGGACCTCATGAAGGGCATGTCCCAAAAGTAAGATCACTTTATCTATCTTTATAGAGCCTATTATTTTATGAAATGTTTATTTTTTAGCACAAAACAATTCATGTTACTTTTACAAGCCTTAAACATACTTATACGAACCATAAACTTACAAAATATAGCACTGAAGCAACGTATTAACAAATTCAACTTACGATCGTCCGAAACGTAACTCTTTCGTAGGTCACGCAGCATCTGTATTGGGAAAAATCATGTTCAAATTCAAAGAAAACATTGATTGAAAATGTGTTAAATTAAAAAAAAAAATCTCAAATGATCAAAACAGCATTTATTTTTGCATATACAAATAAAAAATCCTGAAAATTATAAGTTTGTTGATAGGATCTTTGTTGCCAAATCATTTTGGTTATTTTACATTGTACTCATTTTTTTCCGCTCCACAAAGGAAAAAGCAGTTAAAATTTCTCGACACAACCGGTTTAAAAATGGAATACACTAAAAAAAAACTGCCCAAATAAAAAAATTCATATTTTAGAATTCAATAACAACATTAAAAAAATAACAGTGTACACATTCAACACCGTTAAAAAAAACTAATTAAATCGGACTTCCTTTTCGGCACACTTTGGGATTTTGTCCACACCAAGGCGAGAAAAGAATTATAACGAACGGCGTAACGATTTTCACCTTGCTGCCCTCTTGAAAACGTCCGTGTAGTAATGAAGGATTTTTCCTGTAAAATAATTTGGCCAGGCCCAAGGTAGACGCTCTCCGTTCTTGGGGGTTGCTAATTAAATACCTGTCTTATGAGCGCTGATTATGGTAATAGAGTGGCAAGCCAGCAGATCAGACTGCGGATGTCCTTGTGATTAGAAGTGTAGCAGAGTTGGAGAAAAACCTGGGAGCTGCTCATTAGTACCTCTAAATGTAGTCGCGGCACTCGGGTAGGCGGATTGAATGACTCCTGGGAGAGCGCTTGGCCGACAGAAAGCCCAAATATTCAGGTTCCTGCATGCCTTTTTTCCTTCTGCGGGAAATTAGATTCATTTTCACGTCGAGCGGATTGATATCCGGTCGTGGTTTGGTGAGACCTGCAATTTAGTTCAAAGCCGTTGCTAGATATTGGTAGTCGAGGTGGTCCGAAAGTGCCAACTGAAACTATTTTCTTTTCACCAAAAAACATATTATATACCTACTTAGTTATCTAGGTAGTATCTTGTATGTCTATCTAGCTATGTAGTTCTCTAGCCGTATAGATAGCTACTACTTTTATACCCAGCTACCCACCGTGTTGCTTTTGACTAATAGATGTCACTGTGCTGTATAGTGCAACTAAAACGAGTGCTACAAAGCACAAGGAAGAAATCAAACCAAAAAAAAAAAAGTAAAAATTAAAAAAGTTGATGGAAGATGGGAGAACCAATGAAGAGGTGCTTACAATAGTTGGCTGTTCAATTAGAATGATCACTAACGCCTTAAAATGAAAAAAAGGAGAAAACAGAATACGACTATTAAAATGGACCGGAAAAAAAACTGTAATGGCAATGGCTCAGCCAATGATCAGCTCCAGGACAAAAGTCAAACAAAGTCTCCAGTTTCCTGTAAGGGCTATGACAGTTACAAGACATCTGTGTGAAACAAATTTATCTTTAAGAATATCACGCAAAATCCCTCTGTTAAAAAAGGCATATACAGAAGAGGTTAGAATTGCCAGAGAATGCATAAACTGTTCTAAAGAGAAATGGAGGAACCTTTTGTGGACTGATGAAAGTAAAATAGTCCCTTTTAGGTCCAGGGGACGCAGACTGTGTGTGACACGACCCCCAAACTCTGAATTCTAACTTCAGTACACATTAAAGCCAGTGAAGCATGGTGGTGCAAGTATCATTGTGCGGGCATTTTTCTGGGCCCATTTATCACGTAGCAGGGATCATGGGTCACTTTGTGTATGTCAAGATATTTGAAGAGGTTATGTTGCCTTATGCCTTTATAATGGGTGTTTTAACAGGACAACAAACCCCAACACACCAGTAGATGAGCAAAGTCTTTGTTCCAAACTATACATTTTATGGAGTGGCAACCGCATTCCTAGATCTCAATCCGATCAAGAACTTGTAAGGTGATATCAAATATGCTTTTTGTGAAGCAAAACCAAGAAATATAAACAAATTGTTAAATGTTGTTAAGCAATCATGGAGTGAAATAACAACTGAAATGTGCCACAAGTTGGTTGACTCTGTGCCACACAGATGTGAAACAGTTATATAAAACTGTGGTCATGCAACTACATCTTAGGGATCACTAAATCCTTTTTTGGGGGAAATACAAAATAGTTTTGAGTTTGTACAGACAACAGCAGACACTGCTACTTATTTGAACACACCCCATTGAACTATTTGCCCAATTGCACAGCCTTCAGAGCGTGCCTATAATGAATGCTGGGTCTTGTTTGTTTTTTTAAGAATCTACTGTTAACTTGTCTGGCCTGTAACAATGAAAAATATACTCAAACCTGAGATATTTTGGTCAGTCAAATGGCACTGCCATTATTTTGAACATCACTGTATATTTTCTCACACAGCAATACAATAATAGGTAATCCAGGTTGCACTTCTTTATCTGACTTAAAACACATTATTTGTTCTTCTTAAAATAAATATCAGTCACTTTTTCCAATTTCCTTACCTGGCAATATGACGGTGTCTACACAGTGTCTTCTTGGAGTGTGCTCGGTGTCCGCTGAGCCATGTTTGACACCGTATTAAATTTGGCCGGGTTGAGGACGGGCTGTTTGCCGAAGCTAATTTACACGGGGTGGGCCTCACCAAAGGAGGGGCTGATAATTAAAATGGCCTGTTACTTCCAGGATAGAATATTCATGGGAGATTACTTCCTCTTCCTCAAACAACCCGCCACCACTCTGAGTGTGTGTGTATAGAGGACGGTGGTATTTCTGTTTGTGATTGTCTACACTCTTCTGTTCTCCCCCGTTACGTAAACTTGTCACATGCCGCAGGAGATATTTAGGTCAGCGGCAGGCCCGAAATGAGATGAAAGACAGGAAAGGAGAAGGGAAATAATGAAATTGACGGCTCCCGTGAGCCCCTGACAGCGGGCCGTCTCCTCTGCTTGACGGATGACAAATGCTCTCCGTCCGTGCAGATGACGCCTCGAGTTGAGGTGAACGTGACGGATGTTTAAAACCGCCGCGATCCCAACATCATGTTGAATATTTTGTTTTCAAATGACCTGTATTTGTCCACTACAGTTGACGCATAAGGAGGTCAATTTTGTCGATTTGAGTGAGTTGACTGAATAAGGTAAACAAAGTGCTGACAGTTTGCAAAAAGGTTTTTCAATTCTCAACCCGCAAAAAATGCATCTATTTTCGGCATTTAAATGTTCTTCTTATTTTACTTGATTTCAAGTAAAATATATCCATCCATCCATTATCTGCACCGCTTATCCTCAGTAGGGTCGCGGAGGTGCTGGAGACTATCCCAGCTATCTTCGGGCAGTGGGTAGAGAACTCCCTGAACTGGTTGCCATCCAGTCGCAGGGCACACAGTGACAGACAATTCACTCACACCTATTTGAACCAGCCAGTTAACCTGACATGCATGCTTTTGAAATGCGGGAGGAAACCGGAGTGCCCGTAGGGAACCCACACTGGCACAGAGAGAACATGCAATCTGCACACGGGAGGCTGCGGTAGCTGGACTTGAACGCTGAACCTCTCCACCGTGGGCTGCGCGCTAGCCGCCGTGCCGCCCAATTCTATAACCCCTCACTGATTTGTGCCTCATACTTCAAGACCTCAAAGTTTGATAAACAATCAAAAGAAAGAAAAAAAACAATCCTGCGATCCAGAGCATATTTGTCAGGCCTGACGACATTTTAGCTGGTCTGCCCACCAAAAAGTAAACTTTATTCGTGCAGCTGCATTCCATTATCCTTCATCACACTTTTGCTGTTATTGTATTTCCGCCTCAAAGGAACTGTGGTTGAAAGTACAGATCAATAAGCCCAATTTTTAGGATAATCAAGGACTTACCTTATAGCGTGCCAGAATGTAAAATATCTCTGCCCAGAACCAAGAACAGTTTGCTGCGTTATATTTTTTTCATTTTACTTTTCGTCAGTCAAAGCATCACATGGGGGAAAGGTCCCATATGGATAATAAAACAAAAAACAAAAAAAACATATTTTCTTTGAGCCGATGGAGAAGGAGAGAAAGAACCATGAACCATCCAAGCCTCGTGGTTGCACCAGGCTTCCTTGCCGAGGGGCCACGACCCTGAGCTTCAGCCTTATTCTTCCCTATTGTCCAAGGGGGTAAAGGCCATAAATATTGATCTTAGTAATTTTGGTTTTTAAAAAAAAACACATTTCACTGCTGTTTTTATTTTCTTAAATTGTTTTGCTCCATATTGGGAAAGGCGGGTTAAAAAAATTGTGGAGAAAATCATTTAAGATATCAAAAGTGAAAAACATACAAATAATGAAAATGCTTGGTTAAAATTTTATTTTCAAGAAAATGTTCATACTGCACCTATGCTATATGTATGCTGAAATAAACGAAAACCCAATTTCTCTTTTATTTTACTATGTTTGGGATTCTCGATTGTGAATCTGAAAGAGATATTGCCACTATGCATGAGTAAAAAAGAAAAACGACAATTTTGTGCTCACAGATTTCCAAAATAAATTTAAATTGTTGTGGATTTTTTTTTAAAAGCTGTTATGTCGTTATTGTGTGTTGACACCTCTGGACCACCAGTTGGCGCCAGAGATTATTTTGCAATCGTCACATTAACACCACCGGCTACTGATCCCGGTTTTACTTTTCACCCAGATACGGATACTCATTTGAATCTAATGCGACCTGTCTGCAAAACAGAGCAGATTTAGCTATTTGTTATCACAGTTTATCTCAGCACCAGGGATGCTTGCTATTTTCCCTGCCAAGCTTGCAATGGCGGGTGGGAAAAGGGATTCATTCCACCTCTCGCTTATTTTGACTGGATTAGACCATTTTCTCACCATTCTTCCCTGTGATGGAATAGTAATGCACCACCTCCCTCCCTGCTCAAAAATGTGCATTTTGCTAAGGTGATGGAGGCGAGGGCACCGATTTTTGAGCAAAGCGGTTAGCAGCGAGGTGGAGGTGAGGGTGCTTGACATGCCGATAGGGAGAGATAAGCATTTTTCTGCCGCTGTGTTCCTAGGTGAGCCAATGACCTCCCTGGCTCGTTGATTACAGTGTTTGGCCGAGCCGTTATCTCTCCGCCGCAGAGCCTGAGTGCGTACTGTCTGGAATATGAAACTCGTGTTAGCTAAACAAAGACAACGCATAAGTATGTTAGCATTTTTGTTGCCAGAAATGCCTGCACGTATTGTGTTGAATTGAGCGAGGTATAGGAGAGAAATTGTAGGCATTGTCGAGGTATAAAGCACGGTTGATCAACCGGTGTGACAGCACCCCTAAAGTGCCGTCAGACCTCGACTAGTGTGATGCAGGCAATCGCCAAAGTTCATCTTTCCAAGGAAAGCATGCCAGTGTTCATTATCTTTGCTTTCTTCCAGTCATCAGCCCAATAACTGTAACATTTATCCATATCAGTAGGTGGCAGCAGATCACTTTTTTATCTTTTTATATTGACTCCTTTATTATCTGCTAATGTATGGAGTGCTGATCTTGCCACATGTAGAAAAAAATGAATAAATACCTACAAATAAATGTCATGTAAATAATTGAGGCTGTTTTTTCATGTATTCATTTGTAATATTTTATGCCATTTATTTCGGTATATATTTCATCGTGTATTTCTGTTTGTGCTTTGTCATGTTTTTTTTTCATTTAATTTGCAATTTATTTTGGTTCTTATTTTGTCATTCATTTTGTCATGTATGGTTGTGTATTTTCTCATGTATTTATTTACTTTGTCTTTAGTTTTTTTAAGTTTTGCCTGTCATCTATTTATTTCAGTAGTTTGTTGTATACTTTGTCGTCATTTGTACTGTATTTGTATGTATTCTGTCTTGCATTTGTGTTGTATATTTGTTGTGTATTTTTGTCATGTATTTGGTCAGGCATCTATTTCAGTATTTATTTTATCATGTATTTGTTTGTATTTTTATTTTGTCATTTACTTATTTCGCTATTTCAACGTTAGTTTTGTCGTGTACTTTGGCGTTCATTTACATTGGTATTTATTTTCTCCTGTATTCTCGTGTTTTCTCATACATTTACTTCAGCATTTCGTTGAATACTTTATGGTGTGCTTTTTTTTGTCGTACAATTTGTCTTTTATTTTTGTGAATATTGATTTTCTTGTTTATTTTGTTGTTCATTTTGTCCTTTGCTCTGTCATTTATTTTAGTATTTTGTTGAATAATTTGTGGTTTATTTTTATACATATTTATTTTGTTGTGTATTTTGGTTTGTATTTGTTAAGGTATTTTGTTATATATTTGATCATTTAAGCTTAAAATATTAAACTGGCGCGAGGAATAATTTTTTATTGATCAACAAATACACTGTCATAATTCACTGGAATATGTCAAGCCACACATCCTTGGAAAGTATTTCCTTGGGATTCAAGCTATGCTGACTATTTAAACATGTAAATATCACAGTCACAGTCCGAAACAAGATACCTGAAAACTGTTAAGCCGCCCTAACTCATTATTTACATCCCCTGGCCATGATCAAATAAGTTGAACTTCCACCAAAATGGTTTTGTTACATACAGTACAATCCAGATAATCCAACCGTGTAAAATATGTACTCCATAACACATGGTGATTCTGACAAATAAAATAAAAAAATCCACCTAAAAGTATTTCTGCTTTGTTGGACAATCATGGTTGAATGCTGTTTGTTTCACTCCAAAACTCCCCTTTTAAAATTGTGAAATTATTCTCAATATGGTGGTTGGCCTCTGACTTTTTGATTGACACCAATGGCGGGCTTTTTTCACAGTCCACAGCACGCATTAGCCCATACAGGCCTGTTTGATAAGACAGATATATTCAGCCAGTAGTAATTGACTTCTAGCTATTGTCTCACCTGTTTTCCAGCTAAGATGCACATGCTACACTCATCTGAAGGCATTTAATTGCTGAACAAAATCAGGCAAGATTAAATACCTTCTATTTCTGTGTGTTCTGACCTAGATTACTCAATGTTTGTAGCACTTGCAACGATTATTTCAGTTTGGAATCAAACTTTAGAGTCCTACCTTTTAAAAGAGACCACTACTGTCCATATTCTCTTAAGGGTTGAATATAAGCATTTAATTTACTTTGGGTACGTCTTGATTCGCATTTTAGGCAGATTTAACAATTTCTGAGGACGTGTGCTTCAAGATTTCTTGTAAAAACAAGTGTGCCTTGCCTGAAAAAAAAAAAATGAGAATAGCTGCGATAACGTACAGAGAATTTTTTCTTTCTGTTGCACTGCTGTGCGTGCCTTTACCTCCTGAGGTCAGCTCATGGTGGGGGCGAGGCAGGGGATGGGGAGGCTCGGTTGCGAGGATTAAACGTAGCGTTGAAGTGGATTCATTATTCATCCATCCACTTTCACCTGCCTCCGCCACACCACTCACCTCCCTGTGGGGGTGTGCAAAGCAATTAGATCTCTGCAAATGAAGATGTGCGCCAGTTGGGACACAATATTAGGTACACATTTGACTCTAATGTGATCTAATGCGGGAGCTGCCACGTTGACTCATTCGCCTTCTGTTTGGAACGAAACTGAATATTTGGTAAGAGTCTATAACCATCAAGGAAATTCACAAGAAACATTACAATCAGATTCGTACGGGTACTTGAAATCCTTGAAAAACCTCAAATTTTAATGTTGTGTTTTCAAGGATGGAATAGTGCTTGAATTTTGTGTGAAGTGAGATGCGTATGAAAGGTTTAAAATGAAGAAAAGGTTGATAAAAGTGGTTGTTGAAGCAGCGAAAAGGAAAGCAAATGATGAATGGTGTCGAAAGATAGGAGTGAACTTTGAGAAAAGGAGAAAAGTGTTCTGGAAAGAAGTGAAAAGAGTAAGAAAAAGCGAGTCTGGAAAGGAAGAGAAAGTGAAAGATAGGGACGGTAGATTGCTGGTTAGTGGTAGTGCAGTCAGGACGAGATGGGCAGAGTATTTTGAGGAGTTTCTGAATGTGAAGGATGGGAGAGAAGTGAGAGGCGGGGCGATCGGTCGTCTGTGGAGAATGCCTATTGGGTGATTTAAATGTGAAGCCTGTGGAAACACGGGAGGTGCAAGAGGCAGTAAAAGAAATGAAAGGGGGGTAGGCGCCTGGGTTGGATGGTTGTACTGCTGAATGAAGAGCGTGTTATAGGTATAAGTTATGTGTGAATGTTGGGAAGAGTAAGGTGATGAATTGTTCACGGGATGGAGTGGGCATGGTGTTGGAAATAAGGTTGATTTGACAGGTGCTGGAAGAAGTTGAACGCTTTTTTTACTTGGGTTCTGATGTGGCTGCAGTTGGTGGAATGGAGTGCGGGGCACACAGTGAATCAGGAAGCAAGGTTTTGGGTGCTCTGAAGAGAGTGATGAGTATGAATGTGGATGTTAAAAGAGGACTGGCTGAGAGTGTGATTGTGCCGACTGTGTTGTATGGTGCTGAGACTTGGAGCCTGAACGCAGATTTGGAAAGTAAATTTAATGTTTTTGAGATGAAGCGTTTGAGGAGTATGTTAGGAGTGACACGATTGGATGGATTGAGAAATGAAATTGTGAGAGACAGAACTTGAGTAGTAGTGGAACTGAGCAAGTGCGTGGATATGAGAGTACTCTGTTGGTTTCGACACATGGAGAGGATGGGTGAGGAACGAATGTTGAAGAGTATCTACAGAGCAGAGGTAAATGGAAGGCGACCAAGAGGAAGGCCGCGATTGACCTGGACGAATGGTGTCGTGAGGAGGAAAGAGGTCTAAATGTAGTGGAAGCTAGTGCTCTTGTTGGTGATAGGAATGAGTGGAGAGGTGTTGTGAAAGGATAGTGGGATGTTTGGTAGCATTCTGAGAGATGGGTAGGGCACCTGTATGATGCGGCAGGGGTAAACCAGTGAAAGCTGTCAGGCCCTGCTGTTGAACAGAAGAGTGTGCTGTGTCACACTGACCCGAGTGACATGGCCGCTTTCTTGTGTCCCGTTTCACCTGGAGGGACGAAAGCATGACCAACATGGGTGCCGAGGTGCTTAATTTGTTTGTGTGTTTGGACATTTGGGTTGGCCATGGTCAAATTTTTTTGTGGTTTTTGCTCCTTATTCCTTTGTTCTTTTCTTTGTTTTTGTGTATGTGTTAGTCTTGCTGTCTGTCACCCCTCGCGAGGGATATGACCAGGGTAGATAGACTGCTGTTCAGAGTAAAATCAAATCCACATGGTATATACATTTTTTCAACATATGTTAATTTGACTCTAATGAGATCTACCACCAGACCAACAGATGCCATTGTATTGCGTGGTGCAACCGAAAATGAGTCCTTAAAGCACAAGGAAGAATACATTCTACGGAGACACAAAGTGACCAAACATTTTTATTTTTTACCAAGCCTTCCATAAGGTTTTTGGCTTTTCAGGTAGCAAACAATCATTTCACTTCTCTGCATTTCAAAATAAAAATACAGTTGTTTTTTTTAAACCAACAGTATTTTTTTAAAAAAAAGCATAATTGCATGATAGTTAATGTATTTTTGCAAATTTCCTCAAGGTTTTTTTCATCACTCAGAGTCATTGGATAACACAAACTGTCTCTTAAACAAACATCCCAACTCTTATTACATGTTACCAATACTAATGTATGAAAACAAACATTAAATCAATTTTCAAACAGTTATTGTATTTTTATTGGTGTTATCTAATTAATACTCTTTCCTTGTGCAATAGTTAAGAGACTTAAACATATTTAGGACCAAAACTGCTAAAGTAAAAGTAAATAAGTAAATACATACTGTAGATCAAAGTGAAAAACAGAATCCTATATATAATATTAATTCAGAAATTACACACACATTAACGTACATAAAGAACAATATTTCATCTCATCTCATTAGCTGCACCGCTTATCCTCAGTAGGGTCTCAGGGGTGCTGGAGCCCATCCCAGCAATCATCGGGCAGTGGGCAGGGGACACCCTGAACTGGTTGCCAGCCAATCGCAGGGCACACAGGGACAGACTAAACAACAATATATCATAATATAAATTAATAAATGAATCAATGTGAAAATAATTACTGAAATATCAAATTAATTTAAAACGTGTAAAATAACACAAATAATGCAATAAATATGCAATTAAATTTCAACTTGAGTTTTTATATGTTGAGCATACATGTACAAGAATGAAAAGTGCAGAGGGCCAAATCAACCAAAATAAAAAAAAAATCATGAAAGTGAAAATCTATTCCGATGTAAATGATTAATTCAGAAATTAAATATAAAAGAAAGGAAAATAAAAAAACAACAATATACTATTAAAAGAACCAATTAATGTAAAAATAAATACATGTATTTTAAATTAAATTCACAATCGAAAAAGAAACATCGAAGTAAGCTCTAAAAATAAATTCACATATGTAATTACTCATCAATCAGTAAATGTGTTCATTTCATGCTGCAAACTTGTTACCATAGTACGCTATTCAAATGAGGGGGTACTTTTAAGTGTTTTTAACTCTTCCCTTATTAGTTGATCAACTTGGAAGTACATGGATCGGCGTAGTGTCGTTGAATTTTTCAGTTTTGGTCCCTTTGGATAAATAAACTGAAGGAAACACATTTATAAATGAATTGAGGGTAATGCAAAAATGTATCAATAAAACAAAATTAACTGGCACATAAGTATGCCATTCTCACTGCAAATATTTTTGTTTGTTTATATTTTTTCCACTTTTTAAGATACAAATTAAGGAGTGTAACAGAATTGTACAAATAAACAAGGACCGATACCAGTATCAATACGGGCTGCTATCGACATCTTTAGATGAAAATAAAACTTACATTATTTAAAGAGCAGAAAATTTTCACTATTGACACTTTCAATATCAAAAGTACAAGTGATATTGGTACTTGCTTGTTAAAATGTGCGTATTGTTTTGAAAAAAGAAAAAAAAGGATCAAACGTGCCTAGCAACATTGCCTGGTATGTCACGATAAAGAAATGCAATACGTGCAGGATTTACATGATAGCGTGTTCTGATAGCGTGAAGGAGATTTAGCATGCGGAATATGCGTGCTTAAAAGAAAAACGGATGGGGGTGTTATGGAATAAAAAATGGCATGTGGATTTGTGTCATCTGTGAGTGGACTTAAAGCGTGTCATGATGGTCATGTGTGCAAGAGGAAATGAGGGCACATGTGCATTATTGCATGCAACCGTGGCGTCAGGGTATCTCCAGCTTGCGGTTAACACTAGACTTTGGTTGTATTACCCCCACACCCGTGTCAGCATTTTGGGTTCAGTTTGCAACACCCAAAAATCGAGGAAAAAAAACGAAACAAAAAACAACCATACCGCTCCTCAAACTGTTTGGCGATCGTTTTCAGGCTAACCTTTAAGCCAGCTTTCACCGAAAGAGCTAAAGTTAGGGGGTGGGTAGCAAGTGGGGGTTTCATGCGTGTAGAAGCCGTGACGAAAATACTGGATTGACAACAACGGGGATTTGCAGATGATTTGGAATAAAAGAAGCGATTGGGCGGGTTGTAACTGAGAGAGAGAATTGACGGGATAAATACAAGGGGGTATGTTGGCTGGAATCGGGCGGGGGGGGCCTTTTATGCTGATTCTCGTAAATTTGCATCATGAAATCTGTCAGGTTGTGATGACCAGATGTTTATAAAAAACATACAAAACACTACATTTGTTTGTCAATCTGGTGACGAGGTGCTGTTAATGCTAATTGCTATCTTGGTAATGTACAAAGATGCGTAATGCTGTCTTCGTCAATGATAAATACAATAATCAACTGCAATTGTGGGGCTGCCATCCATTATCCCCAATCTCATATTTCTGCAAGCGGGGACTGGCAGAAGGCACTTTTGTTGGGAAGTGTGCTGTTCTGCACCGGCTTAAAATAAATGCACGGTTGTTCATCCATAATCCCCGGGAAACTATTGCTAAAAGCCAGAGTGTATTTTTATGGTTTGTTTCTTTATTTTGAACTTGATTTCAAGTAAAATAATTATTCCCAATCGCCAATATTGCTTCAAGCTTGGAACAGCAGAACATAATTTTGTCAGCAATCGCACCATGGTATTCCATTGTGCTGCATTTGAAAAAAGTGAGACGTCTGTTTTTTTTTCACTCTCCGTCATCATGAAATGGAAAAACATTTGTGAGAATCGACTGTCTTTGTTGTTTTTACATTCGTCTTGAATACTTTGAGGTCAGAACCGGGAGACGCCAAGTGGGATAAATCCGACTTGTTATTGTCCTGACTTTATTTTGTGTGGTGAAAAAAAAAAGAAAAACAACACAAATTTGCGACATGAAAACATTCATGTTTTGATGACCAGATGTTCTAACTTAAAACACACACATTCACACACAGACACACATGCCACCACAATTACTTGCTAAACTAGTGACACGGTTCTATTTCATGCTTAATAGAAATAGCTTTCTTAGCTATATGAATTCGCAAATATGCTAATTGATATATTTGATTAATGCTAATTGTTTTATTGTCCAAATGAATATCCAATGATTCTGAATTTCTATCTTTCTTTTTTGCTCTTTTTCTTAATGCAAATTGCTATCTATCCTAATATCTGAATCGATCACATTTTTTGTAATGCATTCGAGGGAAGTGGCACGTCATTTCTTTTGACATATACATATGGGAGAATTGGCCATCTTTGTTGGTTACATTTGTTTCAAATGCTTTGAGGTCAGAACTGGGACATTCCAAGTTGGATAAATCCAACTTCCCACTTTCCTTGAATGCAGCATTACACAACACGGCTTTATGATTCGGGGGGAAAAAAGAAAAAAAAAAGCTTTTTATAATAAAGCAATAAGCGCTATAACTCGACAGCTTTAAAAAAGATTCCAAAAATGAAAAAAAGTGATTCATCTGCAATCATATCCCCCAATCTGGGTTCCTCTCCACGTAGTATTACATATTTAATGCCGACAGAGGGAGAAGAGAAGTTCAGAGAAAGTTTGCCCAACAATTTTTCATTTGTGAGATCCCAGAGTGAGGGACCCCGATAGGAGAACATGAATATTCCACTTTGGATTTGCATATGTTTAGCTCTTCATCTTTTGGCCTGCTCACCTTACATCACGTTTTTTTCCTCTCTTTTTTGCTCATCTGGCAGACGGCTTGCTAGAACAAATGTCATTGCGGCGCCCGTGTTTGCGCTCGTCTCTGCAAGAAGTCGGTCTAATCAATTATGTAAATAGGCGCTGTTGTCCCAACAAAATTGAAGATGGAGCATGTTAACGTTCCCCCTGCAGGAGGGGTGGGAATTCATGAAAATGACATTGTTTGATTTATAATGAATTAATTTGCAAATGATTAGAAAATTGAAGACTATCAAGATCCTTGATATCTCTTTCCATCTCTGTGGTGTTGACATGATCTCCAAAACGGCGAGCAAAAAAATCCTTGAGACACACAGTAGGCGCTAGATAATGACCTAAGGAGATTTGGGACTGAAGCAGAGGCGGCAACATCTAGTAACACTACCCTGCCCTTATGTAGTTTGCTAGAGAGAACTTGAATGATCCATCAGGAAACTAGGATCATTTTCTATGGTCAGAATAACCCATAGATTCAGATTCAGATTCAGATATACTTTATTGTCATTCTAGTATACGTGTATACAGAACGAAATGTCAATACATCTGACCCGCACAGTTTCCTTGAATGTACAGATATAAATAAAATGTTGTATTGAGTTGTAGTATGGAAGTACTAATAATATACTAAATAATTATGGCTATGTATAGTATCATACAGTAGTGCAAAGAGTGCAAGAGGAGCAGCTAACCAGAGTATAGTATAGCTCTGGGATACAATGTTAATTTGTTCTAATATAGTGATCGCAAAGTGAAATTGCCATATAGCGGGGGATAAAAACTAAAAATGTTATTTAATTCTGAACCACCTCTAAAATAGATAAAAACATTAAACTCACAAATTAGTTTATAAGTTCTTCCTATGTGTAATATACACACATTTGATTAATAACATTATAAATAAATATACAGGGAGAATGAAATATTATTTACTTTTGGTGTAACGTGACTTGGTTGGTTCAGATAAGTAGCGGGTAGATGCGACGGTGGGTTCCTTTTCATGTTAGGATCACAAAGTGAAATAGCTTTTTAGCGGGGGATGAAAACCTATATTAACTTGCTAATGCATTGCAAACCTATGGTACCCATAATAAAAACACTAAAACAACAAAACATAATATAATAACTACTTTTTTATATGTATAACATATGTGTATATTTCACTAACCTTTTGAATCAATATATCTGTAAAGGATAGATGGGATTTTATCATTGGTGTGACTTGAGCTGATATAGTAGTGGATGGCGAAGGGGGAGAGGCCTCAGACTGTGGCAGTAAATGAAAAATGAAACGTGTTGGAAAAAAAGTCTATGGCAGTTAGCTAATAATAATCACGATCTTTGGTTATGGCCATGGAACTAGCAGGGGTAGCAATGTGTTTGCCTTAGTCATATTCTTAATAAACACAATCTTTTTATCCATGGTTATCAGGTTTTTGTCTTTCCTCTTTAGCATCACTGCAAACCTTGGACCCATAGCAAATACATTACAAAAAGTATAGTATATTGCCAATTCGCTGCGTCTTCATGAAGTGCTCTAGATTTTGAACTGAACAAAGTAAAGGGCATTGTGGGCTGTAGTTAAGCCACCAATTGCAGACAATCGTTGTTCATTTTGTATGGTGGGTAAAATGCCGTAAAGAGGAGCCAAAAAAAACATCTTATTCCACACAGAAACGTAAAATCGTTGTAAGGCAGAAGAGATGGAATTTCCAGTAACCTGCTACCTCAATTGAACTTCCATAAAGCAATTGAACTACTTGAGCTACAACCCCCTCCGAGATGATCCAAAAGCTAACACGCGATTTGCTCTGGACCTCGAGTCGAATCTCCTCCCACATTTTTTTTTCTTTTCGTCTCTTTATTGTCTCTTCCTCGAGATTTCCCATAATGATGTTTTGCGAACTTATCAAGAGTTTGAAAAAAGAACGATTCATATCTGCCGAGGTTCATTACGCGCAGCGTTCGGAGGGTCGGGGAGTCGATTACTCGCCCGTCTCTATGACGACGGCGAATCATGCGGCCTAATTGCAACACAAGAGATATTATTAAACTTAGTTTGATTCGAGCATCCTTAATCTAATCAAAGCACCGTGTGCACTTTGTTGGTAGCTTAATTACGCAGCGCGCCAGACACGTAACGGGATGTGCTCATTAGGTTGTTTTATTATGACGGGGGGAGGCGATGACAAGGTGTCACACGGCGAGATGACAATTTCTAAAAATGAAATCCTGTCTTCTTTATAGCTCTAACAAGATGGGCGCCCTGAACTTAGAGTTACTATCAATCCAAGATGCTTACAGCCTAATTCTCAGAAGCAACCATTGACTTTATGTTAGCGCACTTTGCAGAACACATTTCCCTCGATTCCCCAGTCATGTTTGTGAAGCTCATCGGATTTTGCTTGCACGGAATGTGCAGTAGCTTACAGCTTTGAAGTTTGCAACTTGATCCTGATAAAAAAATGGCAAAATACGTTCTACGAACCTGGTTTTGTTTGTTTTATAAAGGGAAAATATTTAAACGGTTTGGAAAAGATGGCGCACATTTACTGACCTGTCTCAGTTACTAGTGCTCAAATACGCTTATATTATAAAGCAGTCCAATTTTCTTAGGCAGCAATCGACTTTATGTATGTAGTGCTTTGCCCAAAACACTACCCTTGATTCTCTGGTTGAATTTGTGAAGCTAATACTACCTTGTTTTGTGTTAGTTATGGGGAGGAATGTTTTAAAATTGACTCGGAATAGACGTTGCAAAATTACATAATATACACTGACCTGTTAATAGCGATCAGTTGATTTTCTGAGGCAGCCGTTACCTTCCTCTCGATTCCTCTATTGTGTTTGTGGAGCTAATACTAATTTGCTTGCGCAAAATGTACAGTTGCTTAAAGCTTTTGGGTTTTCTGTTTTTTTCCTGAAAACAAGCAAAACTTTAACATACGGTATAAATTGAGCTGAAATAATTTTTACTAACCTGAGTTTGTTTTGGGTGAGTAATGTGTAATAAATGTCGCAAAGGTGCTTTAAGTTACTGACTGTCGTATTTGTTGGCATTCGAAGACACTTAAATTCAAAAAACATTTTTTTTTCTCAGAGACAGCAATTGACTATGGTCACGTAGCACTTTGCCAAGAACACTTTCGATTCCATGTGTTTATGAAGCTAATGCTAATTTTCTAGCTGAAAATGTAGCTCGTAGCTTTTAAGATTTAAAATATTCACCGGGATATATTTCACTGGCCTAAGTTTATTTTGAATGATGAATGAGCGAAAACGCTATAAAACTTTTCAGAATGAGTCACAGATTTTGGGATTTCCACATGTTCATCTTGTATAATCTTGGAAATGGACCTTATTTCCTTCTCTTTATCACTGACCATGGGTCACCAACACCTAATTAGCCTGTGGACTGTTTATGAATATATCTCCCCATTGAATGGTTACTGTAATTTTTTTAGGAAATATGATCTCTACCCTATTTTTTCCTATTTTACCACATTTCTAATAATTACAACTTGGTATTAATATAATAGTAAAATAAAAAAAATGGTTATAATATTTTTATTTTAGAAATACTATGTAGCTATGTATTTCAGGTACAGTATGACCGTTGCTGTTTCTGTTTGTACAATTTGTGTGACCTTACAATTTATTTATAAAGGTAGACTTTCGAGCTAATAATTAGCCAAAAAGTATCTCTCGTCTTCAAGAAGGTTGGTTACCTAGTTACATACATTCTTTATAGAATAAAAGGAAAACATTTTTTTTTGTATCTCATATATGCAATATATTGGATTCAATGTGTGCGTTTCCATTACATGCTACATGAAGGTGATTGCAGAGGTTTGGATGACCTTGATGACACGCACCTAACCCGCAACTAATTTCATCACAAGGACTCATTAGCGATAATTTCCCAGTCGGCTCTTTAGCATTTTCACAGGACACGCCACACGGGCTCCTCACTTCCTCAAATGTGAAGAATACAAACAAATAAAGCTTCGATTTGAGGCTCCACGGAACAAACAACTTTCAAAATGTCGTCGTGTTTTGTTTTTTTTACGTATTACATATTAATGTCAGATTTATAATGAAATCCCGGGTAAAGGTCATAACCTTTGTTGTGATAATAAAGTGGAATCTGGTTGCATGTTTTTTGATGGAATAGCACATTATTTAATAAAAAAAAACATAGATACTGTCATCCCTCGGTTTTAGCGCATCGTACTTCATTGCATTGTGGGTTGAAAAAAACTTCCCGATACATTATCCTCGATTGCATGTACTGGAGCGGGGGCTGGCACAGCACATTTCTGTCGGGCCTGGTCTTAGTCTGTTTTGCCATTATGTTCAACAAAAATAAATTGTACTGCAATCTGTTATCACTGATCGAATATTTCTGCGAACTTGGACCAGTTGAGCACAATTTATTTTTCTTTTTTTCTTTATCCTTTAATGTATTTCCGCCTAACATGAACTGCACGCGTGTGGACGCAATCCATTATCGTCAATCCCATATTGTTGCCAGCAAGGACGAGCAGAAGGTACCTTTGTCGGGAGCTTCTAGTCCACCTAAAATAAAACTCACGGCTGTGGCCAAGATCCATTAACCTCAATTGTATAGTGCAAGCGGGGACCAGCACAGCACATTTTTCCTAGGTCTGGAAGATTTTTGTTTTTGTTGTCCACCATAAAGTTAACTTGATTGTTCAGCTCTGATCCAGTATCCCCAAACGCACGTTGTCGCAAAGGCGTACAGACGCTGCCCTACTTACGAACGATACTATATGCTGGGTGATTCCAGGATTTGCTATCAGGTTGATATGACATATTTTGAGGTATCAGTATTGATATTATTAACAGCCACCAATATATTTTTAGTTACTATCGATACTGTGTGTGCTCGGGACGATCGTTCGTAAGTTGAATTTGTTTGTAAGTCGCTTAAGTGCTATATTTTGTATTTTTAAGGTTTATCTAAGTATGTTTAAGGCTTGTTTAAGTAACCTGTATTTTTGTACTAAAAATAGACTTTTCATAAAATAATATACTATATAAAGATAAATTAAGTTATAGTGCATCTTCCTGAAGTAAATTAAACGTAAGAGGTCCTCCTCCGTGGTAAAAAGTGGCCCCGAAAAGCGTTCTGACCATTTTCTCAACTGCATCAAGCTTTCCTATTCCACTTTTATTTAAAAAAAGAATGGCTTGCCTCTTCTTTACACTTTACACCAACTATATTGAATGGATGCACGAGATACGAGATACGAGATAATAAACAATAAGTTCTTCTCATGGTGGAGATACAGTATAGCATGTTTACACACAAACTAGGAAGAGGAAGCGGATTTATTTTCCTCCCGGGTGGATGCTGGGTGACCTTTCACAGCGCTACCACACGCCAGTAGCGGCAGAAAGAAGCACTACAGTAATGTCCTGTACATGGAAAAAGATGCATACAATACAAAATCTAACTTGCAGCCCTGTCCAGGTATTTAACGACATCTCGAAAAAAACGTTTGTATCTACCGTTTTTCTTAAGTTAAATGGTTGTAAGTAGGGGAGCGTCTGTACTGACATTGCACACTTTTGTCCGGCAGCTCTTTTTTGCCTCTTTTTTTATTTTTGCCTAAAATCAACCGATTCAGACAGCTGCAACCTTTGTATTGCAGATAACTTATTTCCACCTAAAATGAAATGTACTCGTGCAGCAATTATCCCCTATCCACTATCCCATATTTGTGTCATGCATGGCAGATATTTTTTCTGTTTTTTTCCAGCTAAAATAAACAGCACCATGCAGCCGCGAACCATTATGTACTGTCAACTATTGCTGCAAATGGGGGCCAGTAGAGAGCTTTATGCAAATGGGGGAGGGGGTATTTAGTTACTTAGCGGAGTCTCATACGCCATAGGAGTTTCTGGTCTCCATTAACCGCGATAAATGAGGGGTTACAGTCTTTTCCAGAAAAAATGTTACATTCCAAAAGTGACCCTTAGCAGAATGAAGCAGCATTAATTAACAGGAGGGTGACTTGTACCACTTCACTTGGTTACCGTGTATATGTCAAATATGTCTCGTTATATTCCTGTGATTGACTGGTGACCAGAAAGGAGTGCAGCCATCTTGCGATGTCAGCCAGGCTTGCTTGGCCACAGCTCGCCAGCTGCCTCGGCCTTCCAAGCGAAAAAGCCCTCGGAAAAAAATTGATTGCCGTTGTCACAAGTATGCTTTGTTACTTCGAAAATAACATAAATGAATATACAGTAATCCCTCAATGATTGTGGTTAATGGGGACCAAAAACCCCCACTAAAAGGGAAAATCTGTGAAGAAACGTTACATCTCTATGAAATTCCCCAAGGTTTGAACTTACCTTGACATAGCCTCCTTACCAACTGAGCGTAAATGACTGTAACACAAAAAAGTAAATAGGACAGCAAATAAAACACAAAACTCCAGTTTAATGAATGTTCTTTACTGTCATTATACAAAAGTACAAATAATTCTGGCATTATTGAGATACAAGCTAGACAGGGATGGCTTATGAGGGTTGTTACATAGTTCAGCCGTAGCAGTAGGCCGGACTTGCAGCCTCCGTATTTCCTTGTCTGCCAACACCACGACTGTCGCTTCCCAGACCCGTTAAAGGACTATGGAGCACCCGCTGGTGATCACGATTTCTTTGCGCTCTTCTGACTTCCCTTGGTGTCCAATTTAATGGATACATTTCTTTTCTATGTAACAAGCCGTTTAAAGCTAGCTGTTGCCATATTGTCTAGTTTGTCTTGGGTTAACACATTAACTTGTGCAGCTGCCTCACTGTTCGATTCACAGCATACACCAGCTTATCACAGGCGTGCACACGGTCACGCCTACCCAACACACAAAGCCAAACCCTAACCTGCTCCTGTGATAGCATTTGCAGTGTGCTGTCTATCAGAACACAATGCACGATACGTTGATATCAATGACAATAAAGAATGTTCAATTAAAAAAGCAGTGATAATCAAAATAGCGAGGGGTCTCTGCAATAATATACAATTTTTTTGTTGATATATCCTACTTCACATATTTTTTCACAATAGCAGGTTCTAACCCACAATAACAGTGATGCACAAGGACTTTTTCCTCATCATAACCCTATCATACACAAAATATATTGCATGAACACACAGCAAGTCCCCCGTCTGCTTTTGACAGGTAAAAATGTGAGGGAGGGGCAAGGAAAGAACACGTGAGAAGTGAGGTTATAGTTGGAGCGTCCGTCGGAGTGCATAAGCATGAAATTGTCCCATAATGAAGCCCGAGTCTGAGCTGCATGTATATGTGCTGAGTGTGTGTGATGCTCGGGCTAGAATTGACATCTATTACTGCTTCACCTCTAAGCGCTGTCAGGCTGTCTTTTTTTTTTTTGGTCTGCTGTGGCCCCATTCGTTTCTTGTTCCATGTGATTATAACCACCTATTACAAATAACAATGCTAATAATAGGTTTATTAGTAATATAGCAATGACATATATGTATACTCATGAAACACTGTTGTAATACTAGCAAGCTGGTCATTTTAGATGTAATTGTTATTGATTTGTGCATTGCTCTACTATATGCTGGGTGATTCCAGGATTTGCTATCAGGTTAATATGACATATTTTGAGGTATCAGTATTGATATTATTAACAGCCACCAATATATTTTTAGTTACTATCGATACTGTGTGTGCACTTTGTTTTAGTTATCAATGTGTTCTCCCCCATGAAACATGGTCTATTTGATAATAAGTAGTGATACCAGAACTAGCTGATACCAAGAACTATTTTTGAGGTATTACTATTAGGGGGGTTATCGTCTATGTATAGTTACCATCGATTTGTGCATTGCCCTAATGCTGTACATACTGTATGTAAGGAGTGATAAGTGAGGTACTGTATTGATATTCTCTTTGCAGGTATTGTCTGCTTTGCTTGTGATTTTATGTTTAGAAACTGAATATTTTTGGGGGTAAAAACACTCTACTATATTTTCTATACAGAATACATCATAAAGTTATGTTGGAAACATAGAAACAAAAAAAACATTAATATGATATTAAATAAGCTTTTCCTATAATAGTATATGTAGATCTTTTTTTTCCTGAGATTTTATATATCAAAAATACCAATGATATTGCACGGTACAGTATCGACATGGCAGTGTTGTTAGCGTTTTTGCGATTTTCGTTCAACACAGTAAGACAGAGTGGCTGGCCTGCAAGATGGGCCACATGATGCAAACCTTTGCAACAACGTCCTCTCTCTCCAAACTGTCATGATGGGATAAAGAGATAGATATTCTCAATGATATTACCCTAATCGGTAATATGTTTCTATGTTTCACAATAGCAATAGTCTTGGGCACTGTTTTTTTTTGGTCATACATAAACATTATGTAACAAATTTAATATTTGTTATTATAAGCATTTTAGAATTGTTGTGACTCATGTGGATATTGCTGAATATTCACTCTCCTGATCCAACATTCAATGTTATCTTTTTTCAGGAACAAATGTATCCACATCCATTAGTTCATTTTCAGTTATCAGCTGTAGAAGTTTGTACCTAAAATATCTCACTAAATGATCACAAACTTTTTGCATCTTTTCTTGGGATAATTTACAGGAAACGGGACACTATGACCCAAATGAATAATGATACTGGAGTGTGAATGTGCCGTTCCCTTGAATACATAACAAAAAAAAATGTTTGCAGAAATATTTTGTTGGTATAGCTATATTTACGACAATTAAAAAAAATTGTCTTTCTTCGATGATTTTTGTATTTTTGCTTATTCATATCAAAATACCGTATTTTCTAGAGCCACACCACACATTTTAAGACACAATTCAACAAAACTGTTAAACCCGCTCTCCAGACTAAAGCTTATTTTTAACACAGTTTATTTCACTGTGTTTGATGATTTAATCAAATCTATGAAAGTGCGAGCAGATGTCTTTTGTAAAAATGTCACAACTTTCTGTAAACGAGGATCCAGACGAGCGATTGTGCTCTTTGCATAGCTCCACCCGTCCCTACCCAATTTAGTTACTCTAGCTAAAGGTAAAATGGGGGCGGCAGTGGCTCAGGAGGTAAAGCGCTCGTCTTGTGATCAAGAGATCGCATTTCGAATCCCGGCTCCTCCGTGTTACATGTCGAAGTGTCCTTGGGTAAGACACTGAACCCCTAATACCCCCAATAACCAAGTTAGCGCCTTACACGGCTGCACGGCCGCTATTGGGAAATGTGAAGCACAATGTAAAGCGCTTTGGGAAGTCTTGACTCGAAAAGCGCTATATAAATGCAGATCATTTCATTTCATTTCATTCTCCACAAGTGCATCACTGGCGTTTTGGTGTATTTACAGTTAGTCCTGTGGATTTTCATCATAAAGGTGCCTCAACAGTAAACATAGATTATTTGATAAGCTTCCATATAAAGGATCCCTTTGTGATGTACAGCTAAAACATTTTTTTGGGGTGTGACACCTTGAATGTAAACAGGAGTTAAAAATGTGCCCTAGAAATACTGCACAGTACCATTAACAAGTTTGGCGTTGGTTTGATTTTGCTTGCTTTACCATCATTTTTGCTCACACAAATTTGGGAAAGCATCTGCATGGAATCAATATTGTCTCTGACCGATGCGTACTCATGAAAAGAGCCATATTAGGCTCATGAGCCACCGGTCCCCAACCCCAGCTCTAGCATAATACCATGCATCAGCTTTACTCCAAACCATTAAATCCAATGAAATTTGCATAATCTGTGTCACTTTTACCGGTAAACAATTCCGCCAAGACCATACGCCGCACATCAACTTTCCGCTTCGAAAAATGTTCACCACAACAGGGCAAGGTTAAACTTATCAACACAGGCACAGAGTGCACTCTTTCATTTTAGTGTGAAAATAATACGTCAAGTGATATACAGTTACCGGTAACAGAAATGATCCAATAGTGTGGTAATATTTTCGCATATAAGTGTGACTGGAGTATATGTTCCACACCCAGCCCAGCTAGAAAAAAAAAAAAAAAAAAACTTCAACTTATGGTCCAGGAAAAAAAAAATTCTTCAACGGATGAAGGCTTTTTTTCTACCACTAGGATGTGCTGAATAATAGTCGAGTGATGTTTATCTGTATAGCCCAAGAAGCTCAAAGGGCTGTGCAGACTATTAATACACAATCCCCTGATCTAAAACCTAAACGAGGGCAAGGAAAAATTCAAAAACCTCAGCGTGAGAAAATAAGGAAACCATGAGAAGGGGCCACCAGGCTATTGTCATTTATTTCTCATCTCATTAGCTTCACCGCTTATCCTCAGTAGGGTTGCGGGGGTGCTGGAGCCCATTGTCACAATCACCCGGATCGGGAACACCTGTGTTCAGGATTTGGCGCCAACAGCCAGGACAGCTGATTGGCGCACCCTGTACATTTAAATCCCCAGCTTCCGGTAACACTTTGTTCGATTGTACTATGCGATCTGTTGCCATCTGCTCAGAAAGCCCGTACCTCCGACTCTTTGCCTGCCTCCTGTTTTTCTACCTGATCTCCGTTGCCGACCCGTTTCCGAATTTGCCTACGACCTGCCCTGCCCGCCTGACTCCTGATCTCTCTTCCGCACACAACGACGCCCTTCTTCTCCAGCCCCGGCCAACAACACGATTCCTGCCAAGCCTTCACCCGCCTGTCAAGTTCCGTCAATCCGCCAACCAACGGATCGAAGAATCCCACCTTGTCATTTCCTTCCTTTCAATAAAACCAAGAAACGAGCGCAAGTGATCTCAGTCTTCCTTAGGTCCTGTCTGACACCCATCCCAGCAATCATCGGGCAGTAGGCAGGGGACACCCTGAACTGGTTGCCAGCCAATCGCAGGGCACACAGGGACAGACAACTCGCTCGCTCATTCACACCTAGGGACAATTTGGACCGGCCAATCCACCTGAAATGCATGTCTTTGGAATGTGGGACGCAAGCGAGGGGAGAACATACTAACTCCGCACAGGTAGTCCGGTAGCTAGATTTGAACCCACACAGGAGGTTCCCAAGACCTTAGAACTGTGCCTGCACACGCACTAACCACTTCCCCACCGTGCTGCCCCTCTGTCATTTATTTATTTCAGTTTTTATTTTGTCATGTTTTTTGTCATAATACCGATATTACACATTGAAAACAATAGCACATACAGTTCCTGATATAGTTAAAGCAGTACTTTTGAATTTTATCAATAATTTTCCTAAATAGAGCATACATTTAATGTAGTTTCTCAAATTTAAAGTTCCCTTTGGTAAAATGGCCACTAGAAGGTTGCTGATGCTGGCTTCTGCCACTATCTCGAAAACTGACACTTGGAAAAAGCCGGTATCAGCAATGATACCTTCTTTTGGTACTCACTGATCATAATATAGTTCTACAAATACAGTGGAAACTCGGTTTTCGAACGCCTCTCAGTTTGAACAAATCGGTTGTCGACCAAAAATTTCGAGAAATTCTTGCTTCGCTTTTCGTTCAAAAGATCGGAGTTCGAACGACGGTACGCTCGGGTGCGATGCTGAGCGGCGTACGAGTGTAGATTGCCCCCACCCCTCGTGAAAAACTGTTATGACGTGCGCGCGCACTTCTTTTTGCTTTCGCTTTAGATATCGGTGAACTGAGTGTTTTAGCCCCTAATTATGCCTCCGAAGAAGGTCGGTGCAAGAGCAAAGTTGCTACAGGTGATAAAAGAAGGGTAGTGCGTACAACTATTGCATTTAAGAAAGAAATAATAGCAAAATATGAAGAAGGTGTGCGAGTTTCCGATCTTGCTATACATACAGCATGTATGGTAAGAAATCCTATTCATAATTATTTTCTTTATCCTTTAACCGCTCACCACTTTTTATGGAGACCCGGGTGCTAAATGACGTGTAAACGACCTGATTTTTTTTTAGTTGTACATGTTCATGTTAGCATAATCTTTCGTACAGAAGAGTGACATCTTTCGTACAGAAGATTACGCTAACGCGAATGTACGATTAACCTGGGTTAGCTTCATGTTTACGTTCATTGTAAGCGTTCAGGGTGTTGGAACGGATTAAAATGATTTGACATTACTTTTAATGGCAAAAACGATTTTCGGTCATCGACCAAATCGGTTTACGAACAGGGTTCTGGAACGGATTATGGTCGAGAACCGAGGTTCCACTGTAATAATATTGGTCACATTGTCTCTAAAATAGAAATGCTCCAAATTTGGATTAAGGAATCGATATGCTATTAAAAATAATCCTTAAATTGTATCTGCTTATAGGCTTTTTCTGTTGTTTTAAAATGATCCCGATGTGGGCATCGGTGGAATTTACGCTGCGCTTGATTCTTCCGACACCTGGCGCCGACGTAACGGCGCGCCTCCTTGCCATTGGTCTGTCACCCTTCCAAGCCCCGCCCCCGAGTTTACAAATAAGCCCCGCGCCTGCCTCACTGGAGCACAATTTACCCGGACGGCGACCGGGAGCGCGCTTGGAAGGAAGCTTTACGCGCGAGACATGACAAGAACCTCGCGGAAGCTTCCACACCGAAATGGATCTCCCTAAAAACATGATTGGGCTGCTATGGATTTTATTGCTCAACAATTTGGGGGACTCGCGCGCGGAGGAAGGTACGTGCACGCATGCGTTCGCGCGTGCTCGCCCCTCAGCTCCAAATCCGAAACCTGCTTAATTTCTCGAAGCGACTCGTACGCATTTGCGCTGCGCGTGCACGCGTTGTTTAAAGAGCATGCTATGAGTTCGATAGCAAAAGTGCACTGGAATTAATTTCCTGATTTTGTGTTTTCTTGTGCATCAGAATTCAACCAGATGTAAATCGAGCGTTTTGATTGAGTGAGAGCATCTTTTGTGCAACTGGTTTCTTTGTCTGCTTCTCATTGGCTGGTCTGCGTTCTTGAACGCTTGTCCAGTTTTTTGGGCATGGGGGCGCGTGGGTGAGGGTGGGGATGTGATGTTGTATTTATTATAACGCTTTTGTGGGTGTTTTTACGTGTGTTGTTGTTAAATGCTTGGTAATATGAGCACTTTGAAATGATCGATCAACTTGGTTTGTCTGATTTTGCCTTTTTGCTCTTCTACATACAGTACATACAGTAAAAGTAATACCCCTCCCTCGAATAAAACCAAAAGCTGACATTTGAGATCTGCGTATTCAAAAGTCCCGTCTCATAATTGTCCGGATTGTCAGAAAACAGATTCACCTACAGTACAGTAAAATAGTTATTTTGCAGATACATTTTGCTTATATCTTGCGACTTATGTCATTGCACTACATTTAATTGCACTTTTGTTACAGTATAATATTTTTCTTTGTGCTATTTTTCATCAGTTGGGCCAGTCTCTAAGCACTTTAATGTCATGTTTACCCTGGAGTGTCATGTTTAATCTCGCTGAATATAATTGATATGAACATTGATATCAACGACCATAAAGAGTATTCAAATATACAAAATGGTACCTGTTACCCCTTTTGTTGTTTGCAACTAAAGGAATCTTAGTTTGGAGGTCAACATATCAAAAATATCAGTGCTTAAGAGCTTGGTATTGATAGATAATTCATATTAAGTTTAGTACAGTAATGGTATTGATTTGGGAATAAATGAAATGTATTCCAGATACCAGTATCAGACGGATTCAATTTTTGTTGACAGCTCAACTATAACTTATATATATGGGTATTGAAAATATTTATTGAAGCCAATACCTGTGTTTAATATTGCTACTTACAAAAATGGCCGATACCCATGCCTACTTATTTATTTTCTTCAAGATGGTGCCCGATAATATCAACTGCTCTCCTCTTTTTAATCGTGTACAAATAAAATAATCATATGATTGGAGCCCACATTATAACAATTGAAGTGGTGTCAGTGTTAAGTGGTATTGGCATGAGTCCCATATTTTCTTCCCTGAGATATTATTCAGGGAAGAAAAAAAATAAATTTCTGGCACCTGTATCAGACAGACAACACTCATAGTTTTTTTGGACAACTCAACTATTAAGTACCGAAGTGGTATCAAGAAATACCACATATTGGCCAATACCATGTTTGATATATCTACTTGAACTGCCCGATACTTTTTTTCTTAATAGTCAGGAGTTAAACATTAGAAAAGCATATTAGCATCAGAAGTATCAGAATCCGTAACTATCAGTACTTTGGTTTGTTGACTACTCAAGCTGCTTAATGGCAATAGTTTCATATGGATAAAAGAAATCCTATATCTATATGATTATATAGCATTTATCCTAGTCATGTTATCAAAATGGTATCCAAACAGGCTCTATATGATTATCAAAGTATTTATACGCATTGTGGTGCCTAATATCATCCATTGTCCTATTGTGACTGTAATCTAATTAGGAACTAGAAATAATTATAATATGAGGTTAATATCAGAAGTAGATACTTGTGGGTTCAGTGTTTAGTAGGGTTTTCAGTTATTTTTCAAGAGTTGTGTACTGGTAGTAGTATCGGACTGAAATTAAATCACATATCAAAATCTTGCTTTTGAGTGATACTTGGCCTTATTTTAAGGTCTTGGTAATACTTAATTGGTAGCAGAAGTATCAAAATCATTAGTGGAAACTATTGAAGAGTGAGAACTCATTGTGGTGTGTTTCTGTTTATAATATTAATAATCATCATGCAGATTTTCCAGATATTTGGATGGCGGCGATACAAATACTTGGCATTTTTAAGGCGTACTGGTAGAAATTGTATCATGTGGGTTTTGTACAGGGACTCCATATTACAAGATCAGATTGTTTAAAGAAGTCGACTGCAACTGATATCAATATGCGATCATGCTTGTCTACTGAAGTTTAATTGTTTCACTCTGGGGGAAAATATCACACAGTATTCCCCTTGAATGTTTTTTTTTATCACAATCATAAAGTAGACGTTTGAGTAGTAGCTGAATAGTTTCTGATTCATCAAAATACAAAGCAGTATCCTTAACGATAATATACGGTATCATTGAAACTACTTAAGTGTGAATACTTTTGCTTTATCAGTCTGTAAATGATAATAGTAATCATAAAAGTTCCACATCAAATTATTAGTATTGGGTTTATACTAATATACGAAATGCATCAACATACTTAACAAAATCTGAACCCAGTATTTCTATTGGTGACTGTTATTGGTCTAAAGTAAACGGAAAAGTACCCCTGATATCAAACTTGTGTTACCAGTATCATTCACATTCAGGAAGTTCAAAAAGAGAAAATTGTGTTAAATGAATTGAAGCCTTATGGGAAAATGCTGTACTACTGTATTTTTTTCCTTATTGGGGATAAGGTTTTCATTTCAGTTATCATACTGGTATCATTCTGAAGAACCCAACAGTAACTTTGGACTAAAACCCTTCCTTACCAACGTCAACTATTTTTCTGATTGTAAAATTAAATCCCTCCGTTTCGAGCGGCATTTTTAATTTACTGGCCTTCTTTTTTCCTATCTGGTGCGTGCTCACGCATGCCTGCTTCAAGTAGCGTCGGACGTCTTAACTCAGGCGAGCAGATGCTAAAACATATCTACATCACTTGACAGCCGCTATACCGCTAGCACTTCAAGACGCACGTGCAAGCTAACGAATCCGCGCGCGTACTTGACACGCACAGTACGGCAAACGTGAGTACTACGAGCGCAATCGCAAGTGAAATATATAATTTCCGAGTGGACGCTGAAGTGACCTCTTGTTGGGAGGAGCAATCAAGCCGCACTTTTGCACGCAGTCGCTTCCGTTTGTTGCCAGATGGAGGCGTGCCAATCCCTGGAGGATCACCTCAGACTTTTTCAGCATGTGAGCTTCCTATAAAAATGACCAGGTCCAAATAATGTACCCACCACGCAACATAAAGATTCAAGAGCAGTCTACAGGGTTCTTACAGGTGCTTGAAATCCTTGAAAATGCTTAAATTTTAAAGTTTGGTTTCCAAAGTTTGAAAAGTGTATGAAATGCTTGAAAATATTGGTATGTTTCTCAACATGTCTGACTAAAAACAACGCCAACACTGTTCTCTGGTGGTTTTCCACAGCACTTATTTCCTTTTGATTAACTGCAGCTGGCATTGGTCTGTATATCCTTGTCCAATGAAGCATCATTGCCTCTTACGGGTCGCGCCCATAAGGATAGGTGCATGCTACACCTAAACGGAGCACTCCGAAATTTGTATTACTTTAAGGATTAGATAGCTTTCCCAGTGGTAAATTTTAATGAGTAGAACTTGCATCAACTGAAAATTTTAACTACATATTAATTTAATTTATACCAAACCATGAGAGATTTGTCTATATTTCCTCAAGATCTGAAAACCATATGTCTTTATGAATGCGTATGCAAGATTAAAAATCGTATTTGCAAATACATTTATCACCAGATTTTTTCTTTTAATGGGACTGGAGAAATTCGAAATTTGGCTTTAAAAGTCTTTAAAAAATGCTTGTACAGTATTTGGCAATGAAAAGGCCGTACAAACCATGTATAAGCCACATTGGATTATGTGGCGCAACCCCCAAACATATTCTTCTCATTTATTTTCTTATATGAGGCGCACTGGACTGTAAGGCGCATGAATTGAAACTACAGCAAAAGCTACCACATTTAATCATGAATAACCACTGCGCATTTTGTATACTTATTAGTGCTACGATTGATCAGTCGAAAACTAGCGCAAATCATAACCTCATAATATTGCATGAATCAGGGATCAAATCCAGGCCACCAGATCACATACAGAATTGGGATTCCATTTTATATCATTATCACACTGTTTTTTACTCATAGTGTCAGAAATGAATTTTAGAGCATGGAGAAAACAGAAAGTCTCCCTGAATCAATTATCCTTGATCACATATTGCTGCGAGTATAGACCTGCACAGCACCTTTTTTTTCAGCTTAGCGGTTCTTATTTTGTCGTTACCTTATTTCCACCTAGAACTTAATGCACTCGTGCAGCTATATTCCATTATCCCCAAACCCATATTACTGCTAGTGGGGACTAGCTGAAGGTGTGCGGCAGGTGGGCATTCTGGCCAACTGAAAACTAAATGCACATTTGTGGTCGTAATCCATTATTCCCAGTCTACTCTTCCTAAGAACAAGGGCTGCCAGAGCACATTTTTCCATTGTGGCCCGCCTAACATGAACGGCACTATTTTGGCTGCAATCCATTAGCACGAGTTGGCTATTGCTGATCGTGGTGGCACATAGGGCAATTTTATGTCATGCGTGTCAGCTCTTTTTTAAATTCTTTTTGCCTAAAATAAACAGCACTCCGTGGCCGCGATCCATTATCCCCGGTAAACTTTTGTTAAAAGGGGGGTGACTTTTCCCAGGGTCTGATTCAAATGATGACTTCATTTTCAATGTAACGAGCCACTGAAACACTAGCTCATCTGTATCTAGTCTCAGCAGATTGTTTTTTGAGGGGGGCGGGACTATACACGTTTCCTTGTTCGCATGCCCACCAAGGCTGTTTGACTCATAGCATACACTAGCCTATCACCCTTACGCACACACTGTGGCATAATTGGGCAATCCAACACACAAAGCCCCCCTAATCTGCCGCCGTGATACCACTTGCTGTGTGCTGTCTGCTCAGTGCACAATGCACAATACACTGATATCAATTACAATACGACGATTTAGTTTAAAATCCACAAAAGCAGTGAAGTAGCGAGGGGTCTCCTTTCTACAATGCTTCTAAGATGAAAATAGGTTTTTGTTTTTCCACCTTTTCCCTATTTATACGTTCCCCCTCTCCAACAAAATGACCCCCACGAAGTGAGGTGGCGTAGAACCCCCACAGAGTCGACCCAGCCACTCCCCCTCTCCCTTTCCGGCGGGCTTTTCTCATTCCCGGCGCTTCACCGCTAACACACCTTGGCATCTCATCGGGCTCTCATTTACTTCCACATGCCTCCTTGCTTGCCCTACTCCCCCCAACCCCCATCAAAATCCTTCGCTTGCAGAACAATAAATGCACAACCGAGGCGAGATTGTGACGTGTTTGCATGATGCCTGGCTTGTCATGCATTTGTGGGATTTTACCCGGCTTTGCATGCAATGCAATGGTGATCATTTCCATTGGGGATCTTTGATACCACTTTTCCAAACTGACCTCAATTCTATAGAACTGTAAATTCCAGACAACAAACCGCTACTTTTTTCCGACAAATGTATTCCTCACGGCTTTAAATGCTGCGCGGCTTGTTTGGTGGCGTGTCCCTGGCGGTTCATATCGTCTGCAGAGAGCAACTGGCTTAGAACTGGTGCGGACCAGGGAATCCGACTGTTTGAATAATACAAAGCATGTTTTCTGCCAAGTTCTCTGAATGTCAGAGTGAAGAAATTCAATGAAGCATGGGTGAACGCGAGTAACTATGTTGATAGCCAAATGCCTCCATCTAATTCGTGATGTGCATTAGACAGTCCACAAATGGGCGTCTTAATTTTTTTAATTTCCTCTTTTTTTTTTTTTAAATGTAAAACATGGACGTGAAGGATTTAATACTATGGCTGCTTAAGCCTGCAGCTTAAAAAGCATTGCTTCCTGTACAAAAACAAAGTTGAGTTTCTTCTGTATAATTTGCACATTCGACTTTTAATCGTAGTTTAGTCTGTAGTCCAGAATTTACGGTAATTGCTTATACAAGATAACAACGACAATAGAACCAAGATACCAAAAAACACTAGCAATAAATCAATAACAATAGAAAGCAAATAAATTATAACATTTCTCCTAATTTTTGCAATTGAAGTAAGATATGGCTGGTATCAACCCTAGTACCTGGTATCGTACTTATTCATCCCTAATTTCCACCAGGATATATTGCGGCGTCATGACCTATTATTCCACACGAGGGGTCTCTAATGTGGTGCCTATGGCCACCAGGTAGCCCCCTAAGAGCACCTCAGTAGCTCTGGGACCGCTTCTGAAAACAGCTCACGAGTGATGGGTCATAGTCATTTTGCAGGTAATTTGATTTCTAACCGGCATGATCAGTGTCTTTACAAACAATGTTTAAGTGTATTTAGTTTAACCCCACTTCTTATATTTACAACCAGGTAATAACATAGCAATAACATTATAAGAGCTAACTAATTATATGAGTTGCTAATGTATGCCCTTTGTGGTAATCAGTAACAAAAAAGTAGCTCTCAGCTTAAAAAAGGTTTTGCACCCACTGATTTGCACTATAACTTCTAGTTCCTGTTTGTAAATCGCCCCAAAGAGTTGCGAGTAATAATACTTTCAAATATGTTTTTGAACCGATGCCAACTTCTGGTAATGGTTTTCACTCATACGACACGACAAACTGGTATCGTTACTTGCCCATCCTCCCTTTAAACTAATGCTTATAATTGGTATTGGTTTCGGCCCTGAAAAAACTCATGTTTTTTGGGTCTGATACTGATGTTTGGTCTAAGTACTCACTCATCTGTATTCATGACTTTGAGGCATTGTGACTACAAATGAAGACACAAAGTATTCCTTTAAAAAACTTCCGCCAAAGTCCTAAAAGTCCAACTTGTGGGGTCAGGGGTTCGACCTAAAGCCGACTTGTAATTGTTTTGGCTGGCGAGGTGAGCCAGGCTGCTCGCTCTCACAACGGGGACATCTTTGCCGCAGCGTACAGTATTTCCATATAAGCCTCGCTATCGTGTCTCATCTGACAGAAATGATCCCACTGTGGGAATATTTTTAGCCCCGGAATATATATATTTCCTTCTTTCCTTGAATGCATCTTCTTGTTCATAAAAAAATCAAATAAATCAGTGGGGAAATAAGAATTAGTTTTGGGGTCTGTACATAGATTGAAATGTCCTTAATTTTTGTTAATTAAATACTTTTGGTGTGGATTATTCATATCTCTTGAAAAGGTTATTTCTCCTGTGGCAACCATTGAGTTTTTATAAAATATTTTATAATAACTTAGTAAATTTTATATTTTTAAATATCTATATAATGGTTAAGCAGCAGCACGGTAGTGCAGAGGTTAGTTCTGAGGTCATGGGATCAAACCTTCCTGTGTGGAGTTTACATGTTCTCCCTGTGCCTGCGTGGGTTTCCTCCGGGCATTCCAAAAACATGCATGTCAGGTTAATTGGCCGCTCCAAATTGTCCCTAGGTGTGAATGAGTGAGCAAACTGTCTGTCTGTCCCTGTGTGCCCTGCGAGTGGCTGGCAACCAGTTCAGGGTGTCCCCTGCCCACTGCCCGAAGATAGCTGGGATGGGCTCCAGCACCCCCGCGACCCCTCCGTGGGAGGAAACCGGAGTGCCCGGAGGACATAAGGATAAGTGGTGCAGAAAATGGATGGATGGATAAGCAACTTATGTGTGTACGTCATTTTGGAAATCAGCAATACTCAACTGGGTATACTGGATCACGGCTACAAACCGTACAGTTCATTTAAGATTGACCACAATATCACGCTTCAGCGTTTTAAACCAAAAAAAAAAACATCCACTGCCAGCCCCTGCTTTCGGCAATGGTTGAATGGTGATACTGTATTGTGGCCATAACAATGCAGTTCATTTTTGGCGGGCCACTACTCCACGCTTCAGCAACCTGAACCGAAAGCAAATGTGCTCTGCCAGCCCCTGTTCTCAGCAATAGTCGTATGGGGATTATCAATTGCGGCCAAACGAGTGCAGTTTATTTTAGGCGGGCCACAATGCCATATTTGAGCAACCCAAAACTGAAAGACACATGTGCCCTCAGTTCTCAGCAATAGTCGACTGTGGATAATGGATTGCGCTATAAGGAAGGCCAGAACAGCTTGCATTCCAACAAAAGTGCCTTCTGCCTTTTATTTTAAGTTGAACTAAAACTAGTTAGCTTAGCAATTAGCATTACTTCTCTATTTTTCCTAGTCATCCTTCGATGAATACGATGAATCGTTTTTATTGCCACATATGTTAATTTTTTACTGACTATTGACCTATTGTATGACATTTTTGTTTATTTTCTGGAATTTTAGCTTGCTAGCTAACAATTACCCACAGGTATCTACCACTGCACAGTACGGAATTGTATCTATGGCTGTTTAAAAATATTTTCATATAGAGATGACTAGGAAAGACAGTACTAGCTACTGCAGTGCACCTAGCCAGAACATCTTTGTCAGCCTAATTGTCTGTTTGCATTTTTTTTAAAGTTACTACTGTAATTAAGAAATAAAGAAAATCATTGCTTAGTAAATTCTTCTTTAAAGATGAACTTAGATTGTTATTTCAGCTCTATGAATTAGTCATTTAACTAGCTTTCTTCTACGTCAAAAGAACATAATTCCGTCACTGAGACTACTATTTTGTAAACTTAAACAAACTTAAGAAACCGGAGGCAGCAATACAGGATATCGATCCTGCACTTTTCAGTCATTATTTTCTTGTTCTAGCAGCTAATTGAAACCGTGATTGAAGCAGTCTTGCTCTTTCCTCTTTGTGCTGAGTTATTTTTTTTTCCTTCTGTACTTTTGTCGCCTAGCCTTCCTGTTCTTGTTGCTAAGAAATGCCTGGCTTCTTTTCTTGTAGTTTCTGTTTTTCTTATTAAACTTGCGTTGGTAAGATTTCTCCAGATCGGTATTTGAATTAAAAAAATAGTTAAACTGGAAAAAAACACAGTAAAATGAAGTTAGAAACAAATATTTAAGATGGTTTCAAGCTTCTAAGAAGTATAATATACGTTTTGAATGTTAGAAAAATAGAAAATTTAATACTTGATGTATACAATATAATTAAAATATATCAAGTATATTTTATATTGTGTTTTTTCGATATTATTTTTTTCAATGTTTTTTTATTTAACTTTTCACAATGTTTATCTGAGCACTAAAAATGAAATGAGAATGAAAACTCAGTCACTCTTCAATTTACGCTTCACCAATGATATTTCAAGGGCCAAAGTTAAGTTGCAGCAGATTTAAAGCTTTAACTTGAGTTAACGTAAATGTCACGGTTGCCATGGCGCCCAATTGGCCCCGCCCGTCTCGCGCCATCTGCGGCTCGTTGACGGATTGGCTTTCCGTCTATTTAAGCTCAGTGTTCTCACTCTTCCTTTGTCAGTCCGTCAACGAACCTCTGCCCCGCAAGATGTGGGTTTTGACTCGGTCCTGTTTCCTGTTGTTATTTCCTGTCCGGTATGGTTCCCGTTTATTTTGTCCTTTTTAATATAGGTTTCCAGTTTTGTTCCCGTCTAGTTTGTCCTGTTTAATTTTGATACCCTGTTTTGATATCAATCATGTCTTTTCCGTTGTTTAATATTGGTTTCCAGTTTTGTTCCCGTCTAGTTTGTCCTATTTAATTTTGATACCCTGTTTTGATATCAATCATGTCTTTTCCGTTGTTTAATATTGGTTTCCAGTTTTGTTCCCGTCTAGTTTGTCCTATTTAATTTCGATATCGTGTTTTGATATCAATCCTGTCCGTCCCGTCCTCTACGGTATCGACCCCATCCGTCTGATATCTGCTCGGGCAATTGGTATCGATCTCGTCGGCCTCTGGCTTCCTATCCTTCCACGCCAGACTGCTGCTTAACGTGGATGACTCCCTTTTACCCGTAAAATAAAAGGCTTTTGTGAGAAACGTCACACATTTGGGTCCTGATCCTGTTTCGGTTCTTGACAGTAAAGCCACTTTGAAGATTAACCTGCATAATGTTAGTCAAGTTGTTGTGTCTTGAAAGTTTTACCTGAAGTTTAATCCAAGTTGTTTTCAAGCTTTACCTAAGTGGCGATTTGTTAGTAAAGGTCAAATCAAAGAATTGTGACAGATTTAACTTGTGTTAACTTGAAGCCACTTAAAAGCTTTACCTCTGTAATGCCAATTAAATGTCCAAATTGAAGTCAAAGCAGCTTTAAAGCTTTAACTTGAGTTAACTTAAAGCCACTTTGAATCTTTAGCTACATAAAGATGGCTCCATGGGCAAAGTCAATCCAAAGTGTGTTGCAAAAGGTAAGTTAACTCAATGTTTTGTTTTTTTTGAAGCGTTGCCCGAAGAAACTGCTATTCAATGGCCAAAGTCGAATCAAATAGGCTTAAATGCTATAGCCACTTTCAAGTTTTACCTACAGTATGTAAAGCCTTTTCAAAGCCCAATGTCAAGTTGAAATGGCTTTGAAGCCCTAACTTGAGTTAACTAAGCCAATTTCAAGTTTTACTTCATCAAAGGTAATTCAAAGCCCAAAGTCAAGTCGAAGCAGCTCTAACACTTTAACTTGAGCTAACTCAAAGTACTGTAGTTTTTAAGCCTTATCCAATGATTTCCAAAGTCTAGTTAAAGCAACTTTGAATTGATGCAAAGCCACTTTGAAGCTTAACCTACCTAAAGCCATTTTTTAAGGATAATGTCAAGATGAAGCAGCTTGAACTTGAGTTAACTCAAAGCCAGCAACTTTCAAGCGTAACACAAGTCACCAGTAACTTAATCCTTTAATTGGCATTTCTGAATTAGTTTGGATATTTGTACTAGAGTGTAAGAAATTCTTCAAAAATGATTGGTTGTTGTTTTTAATGAAAAGTTGGATGAAAAAGAAATCCTAATTTTAGCAGCACTCCATGTTCAGCGGTCATGCCATGCCGGGTCGAAATGTATGCACACAGCAAAGCAAGGAGTTGCTTTTAGACACTGCCAGGAAAGGTTATCAATAAATGTGGACTATAGATTTTGGAGCACCGTATTGATTCGTGTAGGGTGACTAACGCCACGGCAATCTATTACTGTTTTTTTTGTAATCCCTACTAAATCCTGTCCAAAGGGAAAACCAAAATCGGAAATGTAGCAGACATATATGGTTGGTTGGTTGGTTCCCTTCAACACTACGGTCGTAGAGGCACCATTTACTGTGGTGTGTCTTGGGCAAGCACAGCCTGGGGGCGCCCCATCCCTCCCTGCTCAGTACACAATGCACAATACACTGATATCAATTACAATAAAGACAATTTATTCTAAAATCAGCAAAAGCAGTGAACCAGTGAAGACCGAAGCGTGAAGTAGCGAGGGGTGTCCTTTCTGCAATGCTTCTAAGGTCTTAAGCAAGGGACCTTTTAAGTGTTAGGTGAATGTCCTAATTCTCTCCCTCCCACTCTCTCTCTCGCTCTCTCTCTCTCTGTCTGTCTCTCTGTCTCTCTGTCTCTCTCTCTCTCTGTAACAATGACAATAAAGGTATATTCTATTCTATTCTATTCTATTCTATTCTATTCTCTCTCTCTCTCTCTCCCTCTCTCTCTCTCTCTCTCTCTCTCTCTCTCTCTCTCTCGCTCCCTCCCTCCCTCTAATCTTGTCAAACGTAAACAAAATCCTGATCTCAAAAAATGAAAGATAGTCTCTTGGGTCTCTTACAATTTCTGTTTTGTTCTGGCAATACTTCCCGAGATTAAGCTGATATTTACGCTGACACTGCCCCTAACCGCATCAAGCAATAGCATCATGTCGGTGGCTAGCTTAGCTTTTGCCACTATTATCACTTCAGTGGTTCATACTCGTGAAATTTATTTTATTTGACCACCTTTCTCTTACTGTTGTGTTTTTGTGTGTTCTTATGAGGAACTACATATTGCATTTAGCTTCTATCTATCTGGCCAGTTCCTTCTACCTTAACTATGTACGCTTGTGAAATTCCCTGCGGGGATGAATAAAGTATCTATCTATCTATCTATCTATCTATCTATCTATCTATCTATCTATCTATCTATCTATCTATCTATCTATCTATCTATCTATCTATCTATCTATCTATCTATCTATCTATCTATCTATCTATCTATCTATCTATCTATCTATCTATCTATCTATCTATCTATCTATCTATCTATCTATCCATCTATCCATCCATCTATCTATCTATCTATCTATCTATCTATCTATCTATCTATCTATCTATCTATCTATCTATCTATCTATCTATCTATCTATCTATCTATCTATCTATCTATCTATCTATCTATCTATCTATCTATCTATCTATCTATCTATCTATCTATCTATCTATCTAGTGCTAGTATTTTGGGCAAGATCACTTATAACTTTGCTTTCACATGGCAGACGTATTTCTGTTATTTTATTTTTTTGTAGTGTGTGAATTTTAAGCCCTGCCTCACTGATTAGCATTCATATCAACCTTGCACAGGCCGCACCAACATTTAAGCTCTTGTATTATGGTGGGGGCCCCAAACTATTGTCTTGAGGGCTGCGAGTTTGAGACCCTTCCTCTAAGGGATTACATGTTGAAATTAGTTTGGAGCTGACTAGTTTGTTCAACACATGGTTTCCATCATCCCTGTTTCATAAAGACATTGCAATCCAGAAACAATTAAGAAAGCTAATGCCAGGTTCCCGGACCTTAACTACTATTGCTAATGCTAACATTGTTGACTAGGCCGCTAACTGCTAATGGTAGCACTTTTGGCTTAAAAGTAATCATGCACATTTTCTCATCTCATCTCATCAGCTGCACCGCTTGTCCTCAGTAGGGTCGCGGGGGTGTTGGAGCCCATCCCAGCATTCATGGGCAGCGGGCAGGGGACACCCTGAACTGGTTGCCAGCCAATCGCAGGGCACACGGGGACAGACAACTCACTCGCTCAGTCACACGTAGGGACAATTTGGACCGGCCAATTCACCTGAAATGCATGTCTTTGGAATGTGGTAGGAAACCGGAGTGCCCGGAGGAAACGCAAGCACGGGGAGAACATACAAACTCCGCACATTTTGATTACAAAAAAATAAATAGTTGTTGTGTTTCCTCAAATGTCGGATATTTTTGCGATGAATCATTTTTAGGAAAATGTGAAATGAAAATGGTTGGAATGTGCTTCTTAGTCGTGATTTTTTTCTAAATTGAGAGATTTGCTGTATCTGCCCCCCTAATAATTCATTTTAACTAAATAGCAAATAGGAGTAGCTCGGCCGACACCCGTTGAGCATTTTGTAATCCCTCATCCCGTCTCCACCGTTGACAACCGTCGCTTCGGAAATTTATCCGACGGGGCCTCATAAACCATTAGCTTCGTGTCTTACAGACCCTATTAATCTTCCTGAGGAGGATTTGACCTTTCAAACTCATTAACCAGCAGACCGACGTGAAGGCGTGCATAAGCGACTCTACTTAGTCAATCTTGGGCGACCGCAAACTGGCCTTTTATCTGAGTTTCTGAGTATTGTGGTAAAACTATATTTTCTAAATGCCTACCATTCCTTAGCCTACCTAGCAAACAAAGTACCTAGCTTCCTTAGTAAACAAGGGCCTAGCTACTGAACAAACTAATGTTCATTGCTCATGAAGGACCTAGCCTTCATTGCTAACGGAGGCCCAAGCTTGGATAGCTGACAAATGACCTAGCTCCCCTATTTTATGAGGGACCAAGCTGCCCTGGCTAATAAAGGAACTAGCTTTCCTTGCTAATAAATGCTCTGGCTTCCCTAGCTAACAAAGTACCTAACTTCCTTACTTAATGGAGTAACTTGCTTCCCTTACCAATGAAGGACAAAAAAAAAATCACTGAACAACTTAGGCCCATGCTTTAGTAGCTAATGAAGTACCTAGCTTCCCCAGCAAATAAACAACCTAGCCTTCCAAACTAACTATTTTTGATTATTCTGTGTATTTTCAGCAACATTTAGCTTGTTTTACAAGACTCACATTTGTTTAATTTTACTACATTTTCTCCACAAACATTGCAGCCCTAGACTGTAAAAAATGAGTTGGTTCGTTCTCCCCTGAGATTCAATCTGCAACCTCAGTGACACTGTTTAAATCTAGGCTTAAAACACACACCTATTCTATAGCTCATGAATGACCTATATTTCATGTTGTGAATGTCTATGTATTGTTTGTTAATGCTACAGCCATTGCAACCTGGTCATCCTTTTTATTTGAGTTTTTATTTTTAATTTTATATTATACTTTAGTTATTTTACTTTTTTTAAAAACAATTTTCACGCTATATCCATTGCAGCCTGGTCATCCTGGTCTTTGCTAACGGATTCCCTAACGTCGCATGCTGATTGCTTATTATGCTACATGATACATATAGGCTATAAAATACAAGTAAAAATTGGGGAAAATGTTCTGAATACAACTTTGTATTTTCCATATGCTATTAATTTTCTATTCTAAGCAATATTTAAATCCATAAATATTGACCTTATTGACAGATAAAAACATCAACAGCACATGGAATGGTTTGGCATTCGGCAGTAAGCGGTGAAATGAAAACACATAGCACAGACTTTTATTTAAATTCAATGCTGCCACCATTTTGTATGGAAATTGAAAACATGACAAAAATGATAACAACCATTTCAAAAGCTTTATTTTGATTGGCTGTGGCCTCTCAACCTGGCAGGAAATATTTGTGTAGGCATACTAGGCGATGATTGCAATCAGCGCCAGGCGGTTTTAGGTCAATTGGTTTGTCAGATAACCTGGAGGTAACTTCGTCACCTTTGCGGGTCTAGAGGCCAGTCACAAATGCAGTCTATTAAGACGCTAGATTGCCAATTGGCCAATCGGAGACGATGATACTGATTGCAAGAAACAAAAGTCGGGGCGAGGAAGGGAGTGCCTCACTGCCCATTGCGTCTTGTATTTCTAATTGCTAAATGCGCTGAGACATCGCAGAACTGTGTTTACCTACATTTGTCATTATTATTCTGCAACGCTGTGGAACATGGAGTAGGGGATGCAGTTCTTATAAAAACGTATTCATGTAGAAAAACAAGTGGATCCTGTTCTATCATACCAGTAGAGCACAATACCAAGTGGTTGTTTTTAATTATGATACAAGTATTTGTAAACTAAGTAATTTTGAAAAGTAAAAATATATCTTATTAGCAAGGTCTATTTAGAACTAGTGAAAAAATTAGTTTTCCAAGCTATTGGAAGACTTAACTTCCCCAGTTAATGGGCGACCTAGTTTCTTTAGCGCAGTAAGAGCCTAACTTTAATAACTGAAAGGGGATGAGCTTCCCTGTCAACTAAGGACCTAGCGTGCCAAACAAAGAAAGGACTTAGCTAATAAAAGTAATGGTATTTATAGCTAACAAAGGACCTAGCTTGGGAACGACCTAGTGTCTTTAGCTCAATAAGAGCCTAGCTTTCCTAACTGAAAAGGAAGGATCTTTCTATGCTGACAAAGGGCCCAGCTTGCTTAGGAACATGCAACATATTGTAGATAGCTAACAGTGGACATAGCTTCCTATGCTAACAAAATACCTGTTTTTTCTCACTAACAAATTATCTGGCTTCGCAAGCTAACAAGGGACCTACCTTCTCTACCAAATGGAGGACATGGCGTGTCTAGCAAACAAAGGACTTAGTTTGCCTTGCTAAATTATATCCAGGTGTTTATAGATAACAAAAGACCTAGTTCAAGAATGACCTAGTTACTTTGGCCAAATAAGAGCCTAGCTCTCCTAACTGAAAATGAAGGGACTTGCTTAGCTGACAAAGGACCTAACTTGCTTAGTAACAGATGACATAGTATAGATAGCAAAACAATGGACATAGCTTACCAGGCTAATAAAGTAACTGTTTTTTCTAACTAACAAATTATCTAGCTTCTTAAGCTAACAAGGGACTTACCTTCTCTAGTAAACGCAGGACATGGTGTGCCTTGCAGATGAAGGACTTAGTTTTCCTAGCTAATAAATGACTTGGTGTTTATAGCTAACAAACAACCTAGGTTCTGCTCTCTAACATAGAAACTAGCTTTCCCAACTAATGAATGATATGGCAAAATACCTTGCAAAAGAAGAACCTAGCTTGTTTAGCTAATGAAGAACATCTCTTCTTAAACTAACGAAAGACCTAGCTTCCATAGCTAACAAAGGACCTATTTCCCTTGCTAAAGGAGGCCTTAGCTTCTGTTGGCGTAGACATTTCCTGTCTCGCTGCGTGTTGCACTTCTGGGATTCGGACCAGGTATTTAAACAAAAAAAGCGCAGGTTAGTTGAGCTTTTATTACACAGTTATGCAATAGAATAAAACCGAGTGCACTCCGGAACTAATGTTCACAAGAGCTTTCTCTTTCCAAAATCTACGGACACATTTTTGTATTTGCAAAATGGAACATGGAGCTCCAACACTTCTGGAACTCCCATTACAAGAACTTAATGTACAAATATTTAAAACTGCACACAGCTAATTCTTCAAGGTTATATGATAAGGCTAAAGTACAATGAAATGAAAGGATACATTCTTATGAATACAGTAAGTAAATATTTGAATAAAATATGTGGATAGATATGATGTGCCTTTATATCTATCAAATACATAATGTAATTATCAAAGTAATAATATGATATATAACTGAAAATCTCAAGCAATAATCAAAGCATACCCAGTGACACATTTAAATAATTGAACACCTTCCGAGATAGTGAAAGACCTAGCGCTCCCTTCCTTACACTGCCTCTTGCTTTGCAAGCCCAAAAAAAAAAATCCACCTTGCCTGGCTATTGAAAAAAACGGTGACCCTAGCTTACAAAGCGAAATAACTTAGTTTCTCTAGGTTACAAGGCACCAAGTTCCTCTTGCTAATGAAAGACTAAGCTTCTGTAGATGACAAAAGGCATTGCTTCCCTAGCTTCTGTAACATGAATGGGTAAGTGTGAAGCACATTGTAAAGCACTTTGGTAGGTCTTCAGTGACTTGAAAATCACTATATAAATGCAGACCATTTACCATCTTATTTCCCAGTTTCCTAACGGAGGCCATAGCATCGTTAGCTATTGAAAAACCTAGCTTCCTTTCCTAACAGAGCCCTTTTGCACAGATCTTAGATTTACTTGCTAACAGAGGCAAAGTATGCTAAACATAATCTAATTTCAACCAAACTCAAGTTTAAAATATCAGAAAAATTAGATAAGATTTGAAAAAAAAAACTACATTTGCAGATGATAAAGGTTATTATAGGCAATATTTACCAAAAAGTCAAATGAAGTTTGATTAAAAAAATGGTATTCACCTTTCATAATTTTTTTTTAATAATTTACATTTGTTACATGGAGCTTGGTTATATTGTGAAGGGAAATAAACAATACTTAATGCTGCGCTAATAAAAATTGAGTAGTAATCGCGACCTCCGGATTAACCTGCATAAAAATGAAATTACTCCTCAGATTAAATCAATAATTAGCCAATCTGTTGGACAAGAATAATGCATTTTGTCACGAAATATGACTTACCAACGAAAGAAACTTTTTTTTTACTCCGATGTTTGCCTTCGGGAGCTTAGCAGTAGTTCGTGTTTTCCCTACATTAAAAATTTGAAAAGAATCTTGTTAACCCAGATTTCTCCTGTCGCTGGACAGCATACTACCCAGAAAAAAACCCCAATGTTGTTTACGCGGTTTCAGCAAGTGCTTTTTTTCCCATGTCGCCAACAAAACAAATCTCTTTTTTTTTCTCCCTGCTCTTATTACATATTTATTATTCCTTTAACAATATGGACGGTGATTGCAGCATTTTGACCTGTATTGAGAATTAGATGGCATTTCTTCTTGCTAGAATTGCTTGAAAAAATTTGCTGTACTTGATTTAGCCTCAAATTTAATAGAATTTATTTTTCTATTTGTAGGACAGGAGGGGTGGCTGTTTACAGCTTTTTACATATAAATGCATTTTATTGGGGTTGATGGAGGTGGTCCTACTTTTTTATTAGACGTGTTTTTTTTTCTTTTCCGTCCATTCTTCGTCTTCTTCTAAAGGGACAGTGTGTAAAAAGAAATCATTAAAACAATAGGGATGGAAAAATAAGCAAAGATTGAATTGCTTGAAGAAAATGCATGAGCTGTCATGTAAAGGTTGCTTGAGAAATTATCATTCATTTTACATAACATGGGCCTCAACTTAAAGGGACAGTGTGTAATATTTAGCACCTCTTAGTGGTAAAATCTAAATTCATTAAAAACAACAGCATTAATATGAATAATAGGAAAACGATATTTGAACTATCATCTAAACATCATTTCTTCCATTATCTGCACTGCTTATCCTATGTGTAGAATTTGTCCAGACCTACAAATACCTGGGTGTGCAGCTGGACAACAAACTGGACTGGACTGCCAACACAGAAGCTCTATGTAGGAAAGGGCAAAGCCGACTTTACTTCCTCAGAAGGCTGGCCTCCTTCAACATCTGCAAAAAGCTCCTGAAAATATTCTACGAGACAGTAGTGGCAAGCGCCCTCTTCTATGCGGCAGCGTGTTGGGGAGGCAGCGTCAAGAAGAAGGATGCCTCTCGTCTCAATAAACTGGCTAGGAAAGCGAGCTCTGTTGTGGGCAAAGAGCTGGACAGCCTAACAACAGTAGCTGAGAGACAGGCACTGAAAAAGCTGAGGTCAATCATGGACAATCCATCGCATCCGCTTCACAGCATTATCTCCGGACAGAAGAGCAGTTTCAGTGACAGACTGCTGTCACTGTCTTGTACTACGGACAGACTGAAGAGATCTTTTCTTCCTCATGCCATGAGGCTCTTTAACTCCACCCGGCAGAGTAAAGGCCCACATTAAACCACACCACCTACATTGGATATTACCGAATCTTACTGCATTATGTATTCTGTGTAGCACTATTTAGTTACTCTATATAACATGCTAAAGTGGGCATTTGCACGTCACACTGGGTATTTGTATATTGTATTCTTTTGGCTTTATTATTGTATTGTTCTCAGCTCAGGGATGCTGCTGGAAATGTGAATTTCCCTTAGGGGATGAATAAAGTATCTATCTATCTATCTATCTATCTATCTATCAGTCGGGTTGCGGGGGTGCTTGAGCCTATCCCAGCTAGCTTTAGGCATGGCAGGACAGAGACAGATAACTCAATCGCTCATTCCCACAAATATTTTGGCCATCTTGTTGCTATGTGTACCTGAAGAGTCAAAAACCTTGTTAAAGGCTGTGTAAAAAAAAAGAAAAATAAAACATAAGAAAAAGCGTCACTTTTAGCCTGCATAGTGTATATTCTTTCTTGTTAGCACTGTTTTAGGTGCACTACAAAATACAGCGACATCTAGTAATCAATTCATACACAATGTCCCTTCAACCTCCCTCACGTTTAAAGCTAGTTTCAAGGATGGAGCGGACGGAATTAACAGCAAATTAGTGACGTCTGGATTTGATAGTAGCGCGGGAGTTAAAAGTAATGGACTTTGCAGGAAGGTCATTTGAAGAAGATTGCCGTTAAATGGCTAAACAGCGCTTAAAGCACTAAATAAATCGTATTCACTGGTCTAGGGATGAAGCAGATTTACACGAGACTGCAAATTGCCTAGCGGCTGGTTCCGTACAATTGTTTTTTGTTTTTGTTTTGTATCTTTAGCTCTCGAAATTTAAATAGTGACATCATTCAGTTACTCTTTTTGTGTCATGTTATAGCTTAGCTGCAAATGTGTCATCATTTGTGAATTCCCAGAGCTGTTGGAAGGGATTTAAAGATTACACAATGATACATAGCAAAGACACCTACTGTATGTGGTTGATTTTCTTTTTTAAACTCTCGCTGTTTTTCAGTATGTGAAATATTTGACAAATCCGACAGTTTTTTGTCCAATTTTTGAACCTGGTGTCCAAACTATGGCACGGGGAGCCATTTCTGGCCTGCCAATGATCATTTTGTTTACCGAAACTACCTCAGTTCTCAATACATTCTTTATATACACCCTGTAAAGTACAGGTGACCAAACTATGGCCATTTGATCCCTGCTGATTTTTTTCACTGGCCCACAGCATTTAAAGACAATTCTTTTAATATAAAAAAAAAACAATCTACTATTCTATATTTTATTATTCTTTATATTTCTTCATATAATTTATGGTAATTTACTGTTTTGTAAAAGTCAAGTCAAGTCATTTTTATTTGTATAGCCCCTAATCACAAAAAGTCTCAAAGGGCTGCAGAGGTTATTACGCGGACTATTTTTCAGACTATTATTACATCATCCCCTGATCTGGAACTTACATGAGGGCAAGGAAAAACTCAAAGACCTCAACATGGGGAAAATTAAGAAACCTTGAGAAGGGACCACACATGTAGAATCCCCCTTTCAGGATTACCAGACAGCAAAGGATGTTGCAAACACAAATAATACAAAGATAATGTCCACGAAAAGTATAGGTTATTCATATGCTATAGAGTAGAAGTGTGTTTTAAGCTTAGATTTAAACATTTCCACTGAGGTTGCAGATCGGATCTCAGGGAGGAGAGCATTCCACAACACCGGTGCCCGGATGGAGAACGCTCTCGAACCAGCGGAACACTTCTTGGCTCTTGGGATCACCAGAAGACTAGCGCTCTAAGAACGAAGGCTTCGGACTGGAACATAGGGGGAAATCAGATCTGAAAGATATGAGGGAGCAAGTCCATGTAGGATTTTGTATAATATTAAGAGAACCTTGAAATCACATCTTAGACTAACAGGGAGCGAATGCAGGTTAGCCAAAATCGCCGTGATCCGATCGGACTTTTTTGTCCTAGTTAAAAGCCTCGCTGCAGCATTTTGTACCAGCTGAAGACTCTTGATTCTGGACGGGAGACCGGAGAGTAGTGCATTACAGTAATAGAGACGGGAGGTAACAAACACGTGAATTATGATCTCCGCATCCGACTGAGACAGTATAGGACGAATTTTAGCAATGTTGCGAAGATGGAAGAAAGCAGTTCTAGTAATTTTCTTCACGTGTGTTTGAAAGGACAGATCGGGGTGAAATATGACACCTAAATTTTTAACTGAGTCACTCTGTGTGATGTGACATTTGTCAACGTTCACAGCAGTTTTTGAGAATAAGTCACGGCATTTAGATGTACCAATCACTAACCTTTCTGTGTTTTCAGAGTTAAGACACAAGAAATTGAGTGACATCCACTCTTTTATCTCCGTGAGGCAGGCCTCCAAATTTGCACAGTTTAGTGTGACAGATTCCTCCATCGGGAGATATAGTTGAGTGTCATCTGCGTAGCAATGGAAACTAATATTAGTCTTGCGAATGATATCACCTAATGGAAGCATGTAAATGCTGAAAAGAAGGGGGCCAAGCACTGAACCCTGCGGAACACCACAGGTAACACTAAAGGGCTCAGATGTCATTTCGCCATATTTAACACAGTGTGTCCTATCTGAGAGGTAGGATCTGAACCATGAGAGGACGGTTCCTGAGAGACCAATCCATTTTTCCAACCGTTCTAGTAGGATATTATGGTCCACTGTGTCAAAAGCAGCACTAAGGTCCAGCAGCAGCAAAAGTGATGAAGCGCCAGAGTCCATTGCCAGTAGGAGATCATTGATAAATTAATATATATTTTGAATAAACATTTTGGGTGAAAATATATAAAATTATTATTAGTATATTATTAATATATAATCAATATTATTATCTTTTATGCATTTTTATATTTCTTTTGGTCTTTTATCACAGTTTATGATTATTATGATTTTTCTTTAGCGTTTATGGTGATTTATGTTCAATTCTCGGAGTTCCTAGGGGTGTTTGAAATCCTTGAAATGCTTGAAGTTTAATGTTTTCTTTTCATGATTTAAAAGTGCTTGAATTTGGGTGAAGTGCTTGGAAATATTTTAAATTGTAGCCATGTTTCTCAACAAATCTGCTCAAAAATGACACTGACACTGCTCTTTGGTGGCTTGGCTTTGCCATTCCATAGCTATTTCCCTCCTGGTTAACGGCAACTGGTCTTATTTTGTACGGTGTTGTCCTATAAAGTGATTTGGTTGTCCTATAAGCACCCAATATGACCGCTGCATGCTACACCTAAATAGGGCACTATGAAATGTATATTAGGATTACGGATGGCCATGCAACAAATTGTGAAACTGAAAATGTAAGCTACATTTTATTATCAGGTATTGTTCAGATCCACAAACAGGGTTGGGTGGGGTTACTTTAACTTGATTACTTTCAATTACTTTTGGATTACTCCAATGCCAAATATGCTAATAAAAGACAAAATAAACTAAATATAAATAAAATGACTACATTTTGTGCAGGCTTCAGGAGTAACGGAACACATGGAACGGCAAAAATGATGTTGGCAAGCTGTTTGGATTTATTTTCATTTTGTTTCTGTCGCGTTTTTTTGTTAGTTTTTCCGGAGGTCAAAGAGATCAAAGCCAGGAGAGAAAGCTTACCACGTGTTGTGAGTCATAATTGTATTCATATTTAGTTTTCATTGTCTTTTATTAGCATATTTTGTATTGGAGTAATCCAAAAGTAATTGAAAGTAATCAAGTTAAAGTAACCCTACCCAACCCTGTCCACAAATATATCCGCAATTTACTCAATATCCCCAAATCATATTTCTTTATAAATGCACATGCAAGATAAAATATCACATATGTAAATCAGAGATATACTGCATTTGTGGCTCTGCTGAATACATGATTTACACGAGATTCTTTTTTCTAGTGGTACTGGGGAAATCGGAAAAAAATTGGCTTTGGAAATCCTTAGAAAGTTGTTAAATTTGGCCATAAAAGGTGTATGAACCCCAAATTTTGAATTGGAATGTTGTAATCTCTGATGTATTTAAGGTTATTTCTGAAATAAATCTGGCATTGCAGAGTAAAAAGGGCAAAAGGACGCTGATAGGAATGCAGTTTGGGGAGGACAGTACTGCATCTAATCTGTTTATACTAGCTCACCTACCGCCAGCCCACCGCCCGCCCCCCCTCTAATTCTAAAGCAGACAAACAAACAAATCTACACATTAATGCGGCGCACACACTTTATGAAGGCGACAGAGGTCCTTTTGCTTATCTGGCAGGCGCAATCTGCAAAAAATGGAAGCATTGCATTTGCATTTTAATTCGTCCTCAATCAGGGTCCCTGTTTGCCTCCTCGTTCTGTCCCGTCGGCGAGGGACCGGACAATTCAGAACTTGAGATGAGAACGTTTCTCACGCTCTGTTTTTCCACCTTCTTTGTTTTCTACCGCCGCTCTGCAATTTTATTACTTTTTGACGTTAACCTTCTATTTTTGTTGACTTTTTCTTTTCATTTCCTATCCCTTTCCTGCCAAGGCGATACCTTGGAATGGAATGAAAACAATCTTGGAATACTTTTTTTTTTATTAAGAATGCTTGATAACAGATTTGTTTCAGACTTATACCAATACCGATACCATTACTATAGTACCCAAAAGGACCAACCTACTCTCTGAAAATCTATATATACCAGTCCATACAGACGCTGCCCTATTTTCGACCGAGATGGGTTCCAGACGATCGTTCATAAGTTGAATTTGTTCGTAAGTTGTTTCAGTGCTATATTTTGTATGGAGGGTATGTCTAAGGTTTATATAAGTATCCTGTATTGTTTTTTTACTAAAAATAAACATTTCATAAAATAATATGCTCTATAAAGATAAATAAAGTGAGGTTTAACTTACTTTTGGAAGATGTGCTTCAAGAGGTTCTCCTCCGGGGTAGAGAGTGGACGAAATAAAGCGAACCATTTTCTCAACCACATCAAGCTTTTTATTCCACCTTTTTCAATAGAAATGTCTCGCCTCTTCTTTCCACTTTACACGAACCATATTGAATGAATGCACGAGATATTAAACAATAAAAATGTCAGAATTCTTAGCGCGCTGGAGATACAGTATAGAATATTTACACACAAACTAGGGAGAGGAAGTTAATTTTTCTTCCGGTTATGCTGGTTGACCTCTCACAGCGCCACCACGCCGGTAGCGGCAGAAAGAGGCACTACAGTAATGTCCTGTACTCGGAAAAAGGTGCACACAATACAAAATCTAACTTACAGCAATGTCCGGGTATTTTTCGACATCCCCAAAAAAATGTTCGTATCTACCGTTTATCGTCAGTCGAATGGTCATAAGTAGGGGAGTGTCCGTACATGTTTATAAGGAGTCACGAGCACTGATAACTCAAAATCGGCCAGTATCACCACTGGTATTAGCGTTCACTTATGCCTAGATTGCACATAACATTGTCCAGTTCTCAGGACAAATTTGGAACATTGAACAGTGGCTTTTGCCAAACGGCGCCTGCCAATCCAAATGATTGACAAGCGAGCATCCATTGTGGAGCATTTATTCTCGCCGCCTTGTCACCGTGCCTGGGAAATCAGAACCTTGGAAAGCGGTTTCAGACCTGTGGTTAACAGTTAGACCACAACAAGTAATTAGTCGCCATAATTAAATCCTCCAGTAAGCAAACCGTGCACCGTGGAAGCCGCTCTCGCTGTTTCTTTTGCTCCATTTACATAAACAGTCCAAAAAAAGAAAAAAAAGGAAAAGTGCGGTATTAGCAGATTAATTCTGTTCTATTATCCGCCAGCCGATAAGCAAATTAGCAGACGGCTGCGGAGAAAACGACGCGGAATAATGGCTGGTGCGAGGAGAGAGGGAGGAGTCAGGATTGGGGGCCTCCAAGGGGCCGAGGGGACTTTGTTAAGTTGTGTGTGTTTTGACTAAAGTGTGTTTGTCTCTTTTTATTTGCGTCGTTAGTCGTTTACCGAGGCACATTTGCATTATCCTGTGTTAGCACATAACAGTCTGGTCGCTCAAGATTTGTGTGAGTCACCTGCTTTTGTGTCAGTTACCGCTGCTTTAATGGTACATTATGTATTTGGCTTGTCGTGATTAACCGATGGCTCCTGAGTGTGGCTATTGTGTGAAATGCTGATTGGGAGTATTACTATGGGTACTTGCGGCGCTAAAAATATCCCCACAGTTTTTAATTTTGTTTGTCTATCCTACCTATCCACCTATTTCTCATTAACTCCTTCTCTCTCGTTCTCTATTTACATCTCTCTCGTTCTCTCCTTTTCTCTCTTGCTCTTTTTATCTCTTATTTCTCTTTCTCTATTTTGTTATCTATCTTCTTCTTTCTCTTTTTGTGATCTCATTCTTTTTTTAATTTACTTTCTCCCTCTTTCTCTCTGTCTGTCTCTCTCTCTCTCTCTCTTGCTCTTTCACTCTCTTGCTCTCCCTCCCGCTCTCCATTTATCATTGTCCCTCTCTTCTTTTTCCTCTCTTCCTCTCTTTATCTTTCTTTTCTTTTCTCTTTCTTTTACTATCATGATCTATTTCTCTAACTTTCTATTCTCTCTTTTTTTTTGATTAATCATTGGCTCCTTTGTGGCTAGTATGTGCAATCCTGATTTAGAGCATTATTACTTGTATTTGCTAAACAAAAACATTTTTTTTTACGTTTTTTTAAATTCATCTTGCCTATCTACCTATCTCTATTTATAAATCTCTCTTTTCTGCAATACGTTTCCTTGAAATCAGGGCAGCACGGCGGCGCAGTGGTTAGCGCGTGTGCGGCACAGTTCTAAGGTCTTGGGAACCTCCTGTGTGGGTTCAAATCCAGCTACCGGACTTACTGTGCGGAGTTTGTATGTTCTCCCCGTGCTTGCGTAGGTTTCCTCCGGGCACTCTGGTTTCCTCCCACATTCCAAAGACATGCATTTCAGGTGATTTGGCCGGTCCAAATTGTCCCTAGGTGTGAATGAGCGAGCAAGTTGTCTGTCCCTGTGTGCCCTGCGATTGACTGGCAACCAGTTCAGGGTGTCCCCTGCCCACTGTCCGATGATTGCTGGGATGGGCTCCAGCACCCCCGCGACCCTGCTGAGGATAAGCGGTGCAGCTAATGTGATGAGAGGTTTCCTTGAAATCACATGAAACAAAATCGAATTTCTTTTTTTAATTTAAAAGTTTCCTGATTGAAATAAGTTGGCTTAACAACACAATATCAATATCTAGTATCGGTAATTCTCATCCAGCACCTCACGTTTTTCCCTTCTATTTAATACACAGTTGATGTTGTATATGGATTGATGAGGCGGTTTTATCCGTCTCAAGGGTCAGCCATTTTGCCACTTAATGTCAAGACAGAAATACATCACATTTTAAAAAAACATAACTCAAAATTCCTTTGCGTCTTTACAGACTGTATTTGTTTATTTTCTCTTGAGATCAGCGCAACTTCTAAAAACTTAAATGTAGACTTTCCCTAAGGGAGAGCATTACATTTAGATGCTATTAAAGGATTTAGTGTACTTTGTGTACACCCTGTGTGTCCATAAACATAACGCGCGCAAAGCTCATCGAATATAAGCTTAGCCCTTAAAACGAAGTCCATCCTAATTTTTAAATGTGCAATAATCCACTCTTTTTGACACGCTCACCAGATGGCAAATGCTATGTATTAACCTTCTTTGACTTTCATTTTGACAAAATATGATATTGTTATTATAATATGGAAGTTATGGGGACTGTTAGCGGGTGGACTGCGGCCCAGCAGTCTGCCCATTGATAGCCAAAAGTATTATACATTACGGGCCAGGAAGGAGCAAGTAATGAAAAGCGAGTAATGATGCATGCATGCAAATATTAAATCCACATTTGTTTCTCCCCCAGGGAAAGGTTGCATCATTATTGTTAATGCTTGGGTTGGAGGAGTTGAGCAGCTCCTCTGAGGCTGAAGATAATTCGCTTTTGTTCATTCTAAAAATACTTTGGTTAAACAATTCCTCATGAAATGCATCACTTTGTCAATTTAACCACTCTTTCTGGACTCATTTGCAAAAAGAAACCCCACACACAAAAAATAAAGCAGTCACCCAAAAATACCAAAACAAACATGTTTTAAGCATACAAAATGTATTTTATTTGGTAGGGAAAAAAATGTAGAAATTATAATTGAATGCAATTTATCGGCTCAATCAAAAATACATAAATCGGGTTACTTTTTTGTATATTGTTTTTAGGAGTTAAAAATGTTTTCCTGTGTGCTTTCCCATTTTCTCCTAACATTTGGGTTAAAGGCACCGAAAGAGCTAACACAAACATTTGCTTTGGGTCCTCTTTGACATGTTTTCAAAACCAAAAAGAAAACAATTCACATCCTGTAGTTCTGTGATTGTTTATATTCACACACACACACACACACACACACACACACACACACACACACACACACACACACACACACACACACACACACACACACACACACACACACACACACACACACACACACACACACACACACACATATATATATATACTGTATATATATTTATATATACCATTATATATATATATATATATATATATATATATATATATATATATATATATATATATATATATATATATATATATATATATACATACCAGTATATATATATATATATATATATATATATATATATATATATATATATATATATATATATTTATATATATATATATATATATATATATATATATATATACCAGTATATATATATATATATATATATATATATATATATATATATATATATATATATATATATATATTATTTGTGAATGAAGGGTAAAGCTTAATAACCTAACCCAACCAACACCCAACATGTTTTGGACCAAGCAAAATAAAAACATAACAATCCGTTTCTTTTTCATTTTATTTTCTATCTTTTTATTTTTAGATTATTCAAGAAGGATTCAGACATAACCGCAAAAATCTTTTGGCCAATTCTCTACCTATTCCGGGTAATCTTTGACCCAATATTTTAAGGAAATGTACACAGACAAAAATGTAATACATGAATGCATCTTGACCCGACTTTTGAAAATGATCAAAAATAACCCAAAACGTCGCATTGGGCCTTATTCGACTCATTTGACGAATTAAACAAAACAAAACATAACACACATCTTGGTTCATCTATCCACCCATTTTTTGTGCCAAATATCCTTAGTAGGGTGGTGGGGATCTTGGCTTTTGTGATAAATTACCCATCGAACAACTAAAAGAACAGTTGAAGTTATGTTTGACCCAATTTGGTTATTAGTATTTTTTCAATTACTTATTTAATTGATAAACCAAACTCTGTTGACCAATTATCGACCCATGATGAGTTATACCGTAAATTCCGGACTATAGAGCGCACCTGATTATAAGCCGCACCCATCACATTTTAGGGGGTAAACCAATTTTGTCCATACACAAGCCGCACCTGGTTATAAGCCGCACGCACCCACATAAAAAAACCACGAAATTAATCCAAGCCAAACTTCAAGTCCCGCGATTGAAACTAAATGTCCTTCATTGAAGCACACAGTCCAAAGATCACAGCCGCCAAAATGAACGTAAAATGATATAGGGAATTAAAATTGGTTGCAGACCTGCAGATTTTGGGTGCCCGTTGATAGTAATCCAAGGAAAAAAAGTGTATATTTCCAAAGGTAAGGGTGGGAAAAATATATATCCATTATTGTCCGCCGTGTCCACAAAAACTCACCTTTACCGGTCCCCACTTTCCCATCAGCCTGCGTTTGCTCTGCCCCTCTTTTTTAATTTGCTCGTGAAGAATAAGTGTCTCAAATAAATACAAAAAAATACAATACAAAAACATACAGTTGCAAATACATAATACACATATTTACAAAGAAATACGGTACATCGAGAGAGTTTTCAAAGCTTTAATAATAATAATATAACTTTCATCCTAAACCGTGCCTTTGGGAGGTAGCCTCACGCTACTGACAACACGCTTGCATACCTGTATATTAATCTGTTAAGGGAATAGATGCCTTATTCGTTGGAATCACGGCAGACCAGCCGCTTTTTCCTCCTTGTTAATGACGTCTAAGTTGTCTTTCTCTATGTCAGAAAGGAACCTTATCGTGATGACGTCGTCCCACACTCCCTTACTTCAATACACCCCAGCAATATGCCCGTTTGCTTTTGACCTGAAAGCTGCGTCATGAGCCTTAGTTTGTGCAATTTGCACGATGAGGGTATGCTTACGCTCAGAAGTTTTGATCTTCCTCGGGGCATATATTCCACCGCTCTAAATCTTACCTTACATACTCGAGCGCCGCTGGCGGCCGTTAAAAAAATTACTTAAAACGCCTGCATCTCTGAATTTGCCGCAGGGTTGAAAATTTGGGGGAAAAGTAGCAGCTTATAGTCCGGAATTTACGGTATTTGACATTTTTTGGGGGCAAAGGCACACACAAACAAGTTGATTACATTAATTAATACCATTTAACTCCTTTTTGTCTTTTTTGTTTTTTTCCCAAACGCTAACCTTTTATTTATTTATTTATTTATTTAAAAAAAAAAAAAATTGGGGGGAAAATTTCTTTTAAATGATCAACCAAACAAATGTTATTATTTTTTAATTACTTACTTTAATGATAACAAAGACTTTGTTGAAAAATTATCGACCCAGTCTTGCTTGGTTATATTTGACACATTTTATCGTGAGAAAAGGTACACAAACGAAAACATTTATGAATGAATACATTTTAACTAATACAACTTTTGGGCAGTTCAAGCTTTGTGTGTCTCTTTTATGTTATTTTTTGTGAAACAACAAACAAAACAAAAGAAAACATACAAAACATCCATCCATCTATTATCTGCACAAGGGTCGCGGGGGTGCTGTAGCCCATCCCAGCTATCTTCAGGCGAAGGGCACACAGAGACAGAAAATTTGGACTGGCCAATTAACCTAAAATCCATGTCTTTGAAATGTGGGCGAAAACGGAGTGCCCGGAGGAAACGCACGCATGGGGAGAACATGCAAACTGCACTGGAAGGCCGATGACCTCAGAACTGTGCCGCTGGCACGCTTACCGCTCAGCCACTGTGCCACCCTCTTACAAAACATGTTTCTATCTATCTATCTACCTTGGTCATATCCCTCAAGAGGGGTGACCTACAGCAAGACAAACACATACAAGAACAAAGAAAATAAAAGGAAGAAAAAAAAATAGCAAAAAATACACACAAGAATTTTTGGATCATGGCCAACCCAATTGCCTAAACACCCAAACAAGTTAGGCATCCCGGTACCTAATGCTCATGCTTTCGTCCCTCCAGATGAAATGGGACACCAGAAAGCTGCCATGTCACTCGGGTCAGGGTGACACAACACACTCTTTTGTTCATCAGCAGGGCCTGACAGCTTTCACTGGTTTACCCCTGCCGCATCATACGGGTGCCCAGCCCATCCTTAAGAACGCGTCCACAATCCCACTATCACACTATCCCACTATCCCACTAACAAAACATGTTTATTGCTATTTATTTAATTACACACAATGTGTCTAATTTGGACCAAGGTTTTTTTTTCAAAGTAAAGGTACACAAATAAACATAAATTGAGCACAATAATGAATACATTTTGACACCTTTTTTCAGGGTTAAAGAAATAACACTTTTTTTTTAAGAACGCACAAACCTTGGTTATTGTTTTTAAATCAAATAACCCGAATAATAAACCAAAATGTTACCCAATTTTGACCTACTTGAGTTACCTTTGACCCAACCTTTTTTAGTTACACAAATATCAAAACAACACAGAAAAATAATCAAGCTAGAATGCAGAATATTCATTCCGACCGAACCTTTTGGCTCGAAAGACTTAACCCCAAATCCACGTCAGCTAAATTCTTTAGTGTCTGAACTCCAAGACACTTTGTGTTTGCCCTCTGCAGAGCTTCGGGCACTCCTCAATCACTTATCTGGTAGTGAATAAACATGGGAACAAAATTGATCTGGCGCAAGGGGGATGTTTGAAGGTGATTTTGGAAGAAGTTTTTTTTTCTTTTTCCAATTTAAGGTACAGAAAACTGGACAAGTTAGGATAAGACATTGTAACAACACTGTGGACGATAACAGAAGATGATGACTGTGTTGTCTTTGGGCCTCAGTAGGCTCTTGTCAAGATAGCGGCCCCGAACGAATGAGAGCCGAATTAAATAATGCAGTTCGCCGCCCGCCCGGTAGGTCGGACTGAAAATCGACTGCATCGGGGGGAAGTGCTGGCGCAACCAGAGTTGTATTATTTAACAGTTCCTCGTAAAGGTTGAGGAGTGAGGCTGCCCTGCTTGCATGGAATTTGGACTCTTTCCAAATGATGCATTCAGGGAGGAATTTGATTCTGACTGTTCAGACTCCAGACGGTGTTTTTTTTTTGCACCAGTAGCGAGCTATTTGTAATATTTTCATGTGTTACAGGTGCATCAAAGCAAAAAGATCTGAATGTATAACTGAATTAGCAATTATTTAGCTTTTACCATTGTTTAGTAAACAACAGTTTTCTCAAAAATACTTGGTCCCAAGAAAACTTCTGAGAAAAACAGCTTTTCGTGAAAGGATGGACTACAAGCAGAACTTTCACTTTGGTATTTTATTTTTATTTTATTTATTTATTTATTTTTGATATCTCCATTAACTAAACAACTAAACAATGTTGTTCATGAACACACTGGCAATTTGCTTGCAAAAAAAGATATGTTTGCAAGAACACTAAACTTATGCATGGACAATGCATGGAATTTGTAAGATCTTTTCAGGGCCCATTGTTTCTGTTGACGTGATCACACGATTTTGGTCACCATTGTGATCCTGTTCCTGTGACCTGCACAAAATGCTATCTCTTTCTGAGGAGACAATGGCAATGGGACATCATTATCTTTTTTAGAAGGAAAAAAAACACAACTGTTGAAGCCTTAACTGACTGTACTTATCCAGATCTGCGCTACTGTCAACTCCCTGGCCTCACTACGATTATTATTAAAATAATCGTTAGTTTCGGCCCTACTATAAATTTGCCTGTGTGTACTAGTTAAGCCCAAGTTGAGTACCCCAAGAGTCTCTTCTAGAAGGTCAAAACATTTTTTTTTTATTGAAAATGAACATCTTACCCACTTAAATGTTCATTTTCTGGTTAATAATATCCCTGTAATTATTCATTTTACCTTGCACAGAAGCACAGCCTCTTATCGTGTACGCCACACGAACCCGCTCTCTATTTAATTATGAATACACTTTGTATGTACTCCATACCCCTCAACACAGTAGTCCGTGTTCTGACATCCCGTCTCGGAAATGTAAGATTTTTTTTTTTTGCCACTGAGTAACGAACATTATTACGCAAGACTATTTCGAGCGGCCTCGCTGAGCTCGGTGACCGTGATTTCAACTTTGACTTCATTGCAATATGTACTCCAGCATATTTCAATCAAAATACCAAAGCAATTATTATTTTCATTAGATGATATTCAATTCGCTCTCAGCAATATGTGATCAGGGATCATGGAATGTGGATGCACGAGTGCAATTCGTTTTTGGTGGGCATAACGGAATAAAAGAGCTTCCATGATGAATACAAATGTGTTCTGCCTGCCCCTGCTCGCAGCAATATGTGATTGGGGACAATGGATCTCAAAATATGTTTGATTTGTTTCACTGAGGCAGCAAAGTACAAGAAAGTGAGGAATTTAACACAGTAATCACACAGTTATAACAGCAAGGCACTATCTTCCCCTATTCTGTCCATCTCTCTCTTTCCATCTCTTTCTCTCTGTCACGATCTCTCCTTCTCAACATCCATCTCTTTCCTCTTCTTTCTCTTCCCCTCTCTCTCTCTTAATCCCTCTCTCGCTTTCTTTACCTCCACCCATTTCTATCTCAGTCTCTCTCCCTATCCTTAGCTCTATCTCTACTTCTGTGCCCTCTTTCTGCTTCTGTCTCTTTCTTCGCCCCTTCTCTCACTCTTTCTATAGACCTACAGTGCATCCGGAAAGTTTTCACAGCGCTTCACTTTTTCCACATTTTGTTATGTTACAGCCTCATTCCAAATTGTATTAATTTAATCTCTTATCTCAAAATTCTACACAAAATACTCCATTATGACAATTTGAAAAAGTTTTTTTTTTTGTTTTTACTTTTTTGGAATTGATTAAAAATAGAAAACTAAGAAATCACATTTACATAAGATATGTGAATACTTTCCGGATGCACTGTATATCTCTTACTTTTCCATCTCTATCTCTTTTTTCTTTATTTCCCTTCATCTTTATTGCTGACTATCCCCCTCTTCCTCTATCAGTCTCTCTTTCAAGTCCTCTCTGTCCTTTCTCCCTCTTTTTCTGTCCGTCTATATCCCTCTCTCTTGGATAGCTAAAAAGATCTCTCTCTAACTGTGTATGTTTGTCTCTTTCAATATTTCTCTTTCTTGCTCTCTTTTTCTGTGCTTGCCTCTATCTCACTATCCCTCTATCTCTATACCCTGCTCTATTTCTCTTTTCTATCCCTCCCTTCCTCTCTTTCCTCTCCCTTTTTCCCTCTCCTCTCTGTTTCTGTCTTTCTCCGTCTCGCTCTCTCTCTCTGTCTTTCTCTCTCTCTACACACACATATATATATATATATATATATATATATATATATATATATATATATATATATATATATATATATATATATATATATATATATATATATATATATATATATATATACATACAGCTAGATAGATATAATTTATTTTTCTTTTTCTTCAGAGTGGTCTCCATTGTAAGTTACTTGACCCCAACTGCTAATTTTCCTCACGACGGGTTTTCAAACCTAATTGTGGAGCACACGCCAGGCTCAGAATTGTGCATTGTTCTCACGCGGCGCATTACGTCTCGCGCCGCGCGACGCCGTCCGTTTCCGTTATCCAGATAAAGAGGCTTACGGTGGACGCAGCCATTCATCACCTAGTTAATTGCATGCCCAACTCCTTTTACTGTACGTCAATTTTCCAGAGTTGAAAATTTAAGGACTCTTTTAAGGGCCAAGGCCCGTTTGGAAGTTAACACGATAGTCGGTGACAAAACGGCTTTTCCCGTCGCTACTTATCTGAGCAGATAGCGCCGCTCAAGCCCCCAATGTATTTGCTTTGGTTCGTGCCAGTGTCCGTTTATACGCAGCGTTTATCTTTTTATGTGCCTGTTTGTGTTTTTATGTGACACTTCATACCCCCCTACTTCCCGTCCATTTATCCTTTTTATCGGTTCTCGCCGCGGTACAGTATTGCTTTATTTGCCGCTCCGCCTTTGTCCGTCATCGGGAAAAGACGGTAAATCCGGCCGAGGCTCAAGGCTGATTTGTCTTCAATATTTAGGGGCCAAGTGAATAATTAGTGTCCTCGGGCATCAACAGTATCTCGCTGAAAATGTCTCGATTATTCATCTTGTGTGCATGTTTTTGAAATGGATCCTGGGAACACGTGGGTGACCCCCGGTGGAGCGGCGGTTCGACTGCTGATATTATATTTGACTGTGATTTTTTTTAAATTTATTTTAGATGATTATGATTATGTGATTCAGTTTGCCATCAAATGGTTCCTGGGAACACGTGGGTGACCCCCGGTGGAGGGGAGTTTCGACTGCGGATATTAAATTTGACTGAAATTTTCTAAATGTAGTTTTGATGATTATGATGATTTTATTTAGTCTGCCTTCAAACAACTACAAAACGGCACATGCTTAGGTTTTGTTTTTCTTCACTACACTTTGCATTTCTAATCAAACATCTCCTGCGCACACCTAAAGGGACAGTGTGTAATAATTAATGACTTTTAGTGTTAAAAAACCCCCCTTCATTCATTAAAAAAACAATATTGAAAAATACATGAACTATCATATTAATGTGCATTTATTTAAATACTCAGAGGTGGAGAAATGTGTATTTATTGTACATAAAATAAGCCTCATCTAGAGGGAGCTGGTGTAATTTTCCACCATCTTGCTGCTACGGATACCCAAAGCTCTCAAAAGCATGGGCAAAATCTTATAAGCAAAATGGTGCATTGTTGTCACCTTGAGTCTCCGTTGTTTGTGTTTTTCCTTTTGCTTTTTAGCACTTGTTTTCAGTTGTATGACACAATACAGAGACATCAAGTGGTAAAATATTAAAGAGTGTCCCTTTAACAAAACATAAATAAAGGCCATTGCAACCATGAACATTCCATTTCATTATTAACAGTTGCCAACATTATCGGATATCTGGAATATGGAAAATTTGACATTAAGACAAACTGTAATATTATTCTAAAGGCACTTTGATTACTTCAAATGTATTTTTTTTGAATTAGTGACCAGATGTCCATTTTTGGTGTGTTGTAAAATGACCGGAACTTCTAAATGAACTTTTTCATTCAATCAGGTGATCTAGTGCATTTAATGTCATTGAAAAATGCAGAAGACAGAAATGTCAATTTACAACACATCATATAAAAAACATCACACAAATGTAAGTATACATAAGTGGGGGCGGGGGGATTTTTTAAGGGTTATTGTTCTATCTTCTTTATTCATTATCCATTATCCGTTATCGGTCAGTTCATAATACGCTACAAAGCCTAGGAGCCGGGACTCTTACTCTCAGCCAAAAGGCCAAGCTAAGGTCCTAGCCCTAAGGCCTTGCTGCGATCATTGCGAATGCACCGTTCCCGGAGGTACTGCAATACCAGGCCAATGCGTGGAGTGGACAGAGCAAGCTCTTATTCCATCTCCGGATTGCAAAAATCAATGATCTTAGTCAAAAGGCCAGAACTAAGTAAATCTCATGGGCTACATAAGTATGATATATACAATTGTGTTTACATATGATTATAGTATTATTTCAGCTTGCTGTATGTTCATATTGTGATACCACAACACTAACTAAAGGTTTTGAGGACAATAGGAGAGGGAGTTTTGGTGCTAGGTCTTACTAAGGAGATGTTTGTCCAAAGAAGGGGCGTGGCTTGCGGTTACTGTCCTCCAACTGTTATATCAGAATATATGGCCACATTTTTTTAAGAAATAGAATGACATAATAATATTTTAGTTACTTACATGCAGTTTTAAAGCTTGGCCCCACTTAATATGGCATTTTGATTCCCAAAAGGGGTGTGGCTTCTGGTTATGATCCTTTAACCCTTATATTTAAAGCTAATATTCGGTTGGTTGGATCCTGTAACCACTGGGGTCGTAGGGGCACCATTTCCTGTAGTGTGTCTTGGGCAATTACAGGCTGGTGGCGCTCATCCCTCTCCAAAGTCAAATATCACAAAATACACATTGGTTTGGAAATGTAATTAACCCCCCAAAAAACTTACTGTATGAGTGGATAATTTATTAGCTGAAATATGGTCTAACTTGGCACCATTTAGTATGGAGATTTCTTTCCAAAAATGGGGTGCGGCTACTCTCCTACTACCACTGCAAGTTGCTCAATCTTTACAAAATATGCATTTCATTGGAAAAGGAATTTGTCGTGAAATGACCGTAAAAGCGAAACGGGGAAGCAGCATTATGCTTTTCCATTATCCTCTTTTTATATCACAGGCAGTTTGTTTTAATCATTCAAAATTGCCAAGCTTGTAAACTCTTTTCCCTTTAGAGTGCTAAATCCGCATTTATTTTTGCTTTAATAGCATTCGCTGTTCTCTTCTCATTTTTCCGATTTAAATGTAACCTTTGCGGTATTGATCTCCCTCCAAAAAGCCAACTCGTTGCAGTCAAAATATGAAGCCGAGTGTTAGTGCGCTGGTATAAATCACGTTCTTTTCCGTTTTTTTGCTTCAAAATGTCTGCTCTCTATTTTTGTGATGCCGAGGCCGGATAATACCTGGACATTATCAAGCCTGACTAAAGCGGTCGCATCCAAGTCTCGGTCTTTCTTAGCTCGGCGGTTCGTTTCAGTGCCGGCTGACTGATAAGTAGCTGGCGGGTCATGGGGAGGACAGCCAACGGGCACTAATCCCGCCAATGAAACTATATAATATTACCGAAGCGAATTCTAAAAATGAGCCCCTTTGAGTGGGATGGATTAAAGCCGTCTGCCTTTGTTGGCGTGCTCGTTATTGTGTTAGTGAGAACTCTGTTTTGCCATTTTGTCCACGGATGAATGTGGGGTTTCCTCTTTGTGGTTCAAAGCGTTCACCAACCTTAGTGAAGCTCGGAGCTACTTCTGGACTACTAATATGTGTCAGTTCTGAACTAAAAAAGAAAGTTTCATTATGTTCTGAGCAGGATATGTTCTGTGTTATTACTACGTTTTAACCTTGTTGTTACTAATTGTGTCGTTAATGTCATCCCTCACTACATGTTTCATTCCTTGCATCATGGGTTGAAAAATATTCCCCATTCATATATCCCTCTAAGTGACCAGCAGAGCACATATTTGTCAGGTCTGGTGACTCTTTCTTGCCATTCTGTCCACCGAAAAGTGAACTGCACTCATGTTACCGTGATTCATTATCCTAAATCTCGTATTGCTGCAAGCGGAGACCAGCAAAAGGGATTTTTTCAGGCCTTTTGGTTACTTTTTTTGTCATCATTTCTGCCTAAAATAAACTACACTTGTACAACTGGGATCCATTACTCCCAATCCCATATTGCTGCGAGTAGGTACCAGCCTAAAGTACTTTTGTCAGGCCGCTGGCTATGTGTTTGCCGTTATTTCTGCCTAAAATGAATTACAGTCGTGCAGCCACAATCCATTATCCTTTATAGCATATTACTGTGGAAGGAGACCCGCGAAGTGCACAATTGTTGGCCTTGGCATCTTTTTTTGTCGTTCTTTGTGAAGAAGTGTGCCATTGAACTGAACAATGCCGCCATTAGTACTAGATTATTTTTTTGTTTGTCATTGATTCCAGGCACTGATATCAATAGTACATAACCAGTTGAAGTTAATTAATGTGAAGGCACTGTAACATTCCTGGTGGCGGACACGCTGACATATCGCAATGAACTGCACTTTTTTAGCCTTGATGCATTATCCATGTTGATTATTGCTGAGAGCTGGGACCAAAAGAGCTCATTATCGTCATGTGTAGCTGCTCTTTTTTCCGTTATGCACCCATCCATCTGCGATCCATTACCCCAATTCCCAGGGACTGTTAGAAGTCACTTTTTTGGGAGCCGTGCCGCTCTGGATCACTTAAAATAAAGTGCACGGTGTTGGCCTGGCTCCATTATCCCAGTCGACTATTGTATTAAGCAAGGGTTTTAGAGCACATTTTTTTGGGTTTGGGCCACCAAAGCGTGCCACTGTGGCCTGCCTTAAAAGTACTGCAATGGTCTGTCTGCGCTCTATTATATATTGCTAAGAGCGAGGGCCAGAGAGCACAAATTGTGACAAGTTTTCGTCCCCTTTTCTTCCGCTTTATATTAACAGCAACCTTGTGGCGGCAATCCATTATCCCTCCTTGACTATTGTTGCAAGCAATGGGGAGGGGGATTACTGAGTGGATTTTTGCATATCGCTTCGGATTATGGACCCAATTAAACGTGATGGAGGGAGAACAGTATTACTAGAAGTTTAAAAAAAAAATGTAATTGTAGATTTTTGCAAACTAATTTTTCAGGGCATTCCTTCCACTATCAAGACAGCCTTGTTCGGCCGTAATAAAATGTTTAACGTTTCATTTGCAGCAAAATTCCCCCGAGAATACATGGTGGAAGACAAATAACACATACGCGAAGCTCACCTTGCGCAATGATAACAGCATAGCAAAGTGCTGACACAAACAATCCTGGAAACTTTTTAGCTGATGTCGAAGTCGCTGTATGCCGGAAAGGTCCCTAGGGTTCCGGAGCAGTCTCGCGCCGTAGTCCTCGTGGGATATATTGTTTAAGTCTGAGCACTTGATCACGTTTTTACCACTATATATGTATTCAGTGCTGACTGAGTATCATGTTTGGTTTTTGTAGGGAATTTTCTGTACGTTGACTTCCAGTTCTTAACAGAGGATAAAGAATTATCACGACTAACAAAGGCACAGATCCAACAAGGTTCTAGCAAGGATTTACTTTTTTCTAATTAAAGCTCCTTATTCTGTGTCAACGTAGTTCATTACCAACACGATGCCCCAAAATAGCAGCAAATTAATCCTTTTATATATTGATTTTAAGTCACAAACAAAAAACATATAAATCAAATATGTAAGGGTTCAGTTTAAGAAAACAGGAAAACTAATTTCACGATAATTTAATCAGTTTGAGACTCACTATTATTGTTTATTTTTATTTTATCTCTGTTTTTGAAACATGCTGTATTTTCTGCTAGCATGAAGCATTTCAGGTCAAAGAAAAATTTTTGTCTCCTTTTTTTCTCTTGCTGGAAAATGTACAAGTGTTAGCATAGATCTGTTTATTTTTTTCACTTTTTTACTGGGCTCTTTTTCCAACCCAAATTGTTGGGTCAGATGAATCACCCACGGAAAAAGAACATTTTCCAAAGACCTAGGATTCATGTAGTGACCTATGTCTACAAACTAAATGTTCTGCCTTAACAGGAGCCAGCTGACTTTTATTATGTGGATATATTTTAAGGGTGAATGATAAGGCTATTTGAATGTTAACGATGTGAAGTTAGCATGTAACATTTAATGTTTAAAGAAAAAACAAACGTTCCTAATTAAGTTTGCAAAATGCATTTCTACAATCCTATATTTCCTGCCATGGCTATAGTCTGATGAGTGTTATTCTATTATGTGTGACTATTATCACCGTGTATTTTAAAGCTGACTGCTAACTGTTGAAATTGTTAACATAAGGGCTGGTTGTTAAGTGTTGAGTCGTTAGCATATTATCCATGAATAGTTAGCATGTAGAATTTAACTTTTTAAGACAACAACCGCTTATTTTTTTATTGACTGGAAAATGCGTCCAAATTAGCAAACAGCTTTGCATTTGTCTTTTTACTGTATTCTAACAGGCTTTTTAACCTACCCAAAACGTTGGATCGGACAATCACCCACAGAAAAACAGTTTTCTCTAAAAATTTAAGTTAATTCTATGAAATGTATGAACACAGTCAAAAATGTTTTGCCTTGCCAGGAGTCCTATGACTTATTTTATAATGTGTTAATGGTTAATGTTATAGGATACGTACTAGCTGTTGAGGTCGTTAACATAAGGGTAAACTTTTAACTCTCCTTGCCGTTGGCGTGTTAACACCAAGACGTCAGAATGTAGCATATACAATTCAAAGAAAACATTTGCATGTTTCTTTTCCCAAGTTATTTTAACGCTAATTTACATCTGTCATCTGTAGCCTCATGTTACTAATTTCCTCCCGAAGGCCAAAACATAAATGTGTCTCAAATCCAAAGCGACCCTCTTAATGAAGAGCAATTATTGACGGAAAAAAGCCTTTGAATTAGTCACGGCTGTTATTGTGTGACCACTATTCGTCATCACTAATCGTGTGAGCGGCTACGTCCTTGTCCTATCTGTTTTGTTTTCCCTTCTCTTTACAAAGAACCCTCCAGTCTTTGTACTATGCCCCCCTCCCCAAAAGACCCATTAGTCTAACTAGGCCGTGATTACGCGACTTCTGTATTCATTGTCTGATCGCAGCGCCAAGTATTTCCTCCGAGTCGCCGACTTGACGTCTCACTCAGGGAACATTCATCCCTCGGCGTTGTTTCCTCTGCTCTCCGTTTGCTATTTTTTTTTTGGTTCCTTTCTCTCTTTTGCTGATTAGTTTCCCCCTCAGCGCAGCACTTTTCCCTCAACCTTGCCCTCCGACGCTCTAATCTCCTCCGAATAGCCGTCCGTGTTATCTACTAAGCGCAGAAGCCCGCTTTTGGGTGTTAACCCAAAAAACAATAAAGTTAAGTGTTTGGTAAATGATCTTTCGTGGCACGTCAAGGATACGGTTTCGGCGCTTTAGGGACGACGCAAAATAAGGGGACACAACTATTTTTCGAATGGTCTTGAGCGCAATTTGCCCTCCTGAAAGAGCATTCGTGTTCCTTTGTATAGATGGGCTTTTCTGACGCCTTTGAAGTATTGCAGTATGATTTTTTGTACAGGGGATAGCTTAAAGAGTTTTGGGAAGGACAATGTGGTGGATGTATTATGAGCACAACAATATACATATCTTAAAAGCCTAGTGTTTCATAAATAGCTCCTGCTTTACTTTTATGTCAGTTAATATTTCTCAAGGAGATAGTAGACAAGTTAAGGAGCCAAACCAAATCCAGCATACGTGCAATAGTGTTCTAAAATTTCAGTCCCTATGGATGGATGTCTTTAGGGGACATTTTTCTCGATAATGACAGGATGGACATTGAGGATATTTATGGGCCAACGCTATCAAATGCTTTTCAGAAAGCTAACTGGAAATTATTCACAAATATATGTATGAATGTATATTTTTTTTAATGTGAAATATAATTTTACTTTGACAAAGTAGACAAGTTAAGCATTACAAAATCTAACATTCGTGCTAAAATCTACTTTTTCAGTCTTCATAGATGTCTTAATGGGATACGTTTCCCATTGATGACAGGATGTACATAAAACAAATTTGAAACATTGAGCAGACTACTTGCAAAGTATTTATAACGATAACCAACTACAGGGAGTGCAGAATTATTAGGCAAGTTGTATTTTTGAGGATTAATTTTATTATTGAACAACAACCATGTTCTTAATGAACCCAAAAGTCTCATTAATATCAAAGCTGAATATTTTGGAAGTTGGAGTGGGGCTTTTTTAGTTTTAGCTATTTTAGGAGGATATCTGTGTGTGCAGGTGACTATTACTGTGCATAATTATTAGGCAACTTAACAAAAAACAAATGTATACCCATTTCAATTATTTATTTTCATCAGGGAAACCAATAAAACAGCTCAACATTCACAAATATACATTTCTGACATTCAAAAACAAAACAAAAACAAATCAGTGACCAATATAGCCACCTTTCTTTGCAAGGACACTCAAAAGCCTGCCGTCCATGGATTCTGTCAGTGCTTTGATCTGTTCACGATCAACATTGCGTGCAGCAGCAACCACAGCCTCCCAGACACTGTTCAGAGAGGTGTACTGTTTTCCCTCCTTGTAAATCTCACATTTGATGAGGGACCACAGGTTCTCTATGGGGTTCAGATCAGGTGAACAAGGAGGCCATGTCATTAGTTTTTCTTCTTTTAGACCCTTTCTTGCCAGCCACGCTGTGGAGTACTTGGATGCGTGTGATGGAGCGTTGTCCTGCATGAAAATCATGTTTTTCTTGAAGGATGCGGACTTCTTCCTGTACCACTGCTTGAAGAAGGTGTCTTCCAGAAACTGGCAGTAGGACTGGGAGTTGAGCTTGAGTCCATCCTCAACCCGAAAAGGCCCCACAAGCTCATCTTTGATGATACCAGCCCATACCAGTACCCCACCTCCACCTTGCTGGCGTCTGAGGCGGACTGGAGCTCTCTGCCCTTTACCGATCCAGCCACGGGCCCATCCATCTGGCCCATCAAGACTCACTCTCATTTCATCAGTCCATAAAACCTTAGAAAAATCCGTCTTGAGATTTTTCTTGGCCCAGTCTTGACGTTTCAGCTTGTGTGTCTTGTTCAGTGGTGGTCGTTTTTCAGCCTTTTTTACCTTGGCCATGTCTCTGAGTATTGCACACCTTGTGCTTTTGGGCACTCCAGTGATGTTGCAGCTCTGAAATATGGCAAAACTGGTGGCAAGTGGCATCTTGGCAGTTGTACGCTTGACTTTTCTCAGTTCACGGGCAGTTATTTTGCGCCTTGGTTTTTCTACACGCTTCTTGCGACCCTGTTGACTATTTTGAATGTAACGCTTGATTGTTCGATGATCACGCTTCAGAAGCTTGGCAATTTTAAGAGTGCTGCATCCCTCTACAAGATATCTCACTATTTTTGACTTTTCAGAGCCTGTCAAGTCCCTCTTATGACCCATTTTGCCAAAGGAAAGGAAGTTGCCTAATAATTATGCACACCTGATATAGGGTGTTGATGTCATTAGACCACACCCCTTCTCATTACAGAGATGCACATCACCTGATATGCTTAATTGGTAGTAGGCTTTCGAGCCTATACAGCTTGGAGTAAGACAACATGCATAAAGAGGATGATGTGGTCAAAATACTCATTTGCCTAATAAGTCTGCACTCCCTGTAGTACTGCTTTCAAATATCAGTTTCTTGGTCATGATCCATGTGAATTACTGGGTGTACAAAAGCTTAGGAACTTTTTGGGACGTGGTGAGTGCAAAAACATAATTATTAAGTAAGGTGACTTATACATATATGTAATGTTTTTGGGTTCACTGTGACTGAGTGGACAGGTGAAGCATCACAGCATCCGACAAATGAGCAACTCTGTAACTAGCTGGTATTTTTCAGTTTCACTAGAACTAAGAAAACATGGACAACATTTTTTAAAGCAATGTTCTCCTATAAATAGAAGGGTGAACAACACCATGTTTGACTTTAATTAGACAATGGTAGCCATCATGTAGTATTTTATAACTATCTTTCAATTTTCTTCATGATCATTTTAATTGATTTATTTAATTGTTTTTATATTTACCAGTGATTTTTATGATAGAGTACATAAGCTTAACCCCATACATGATTTACATTGTGCTACTAGCTACTTATTCATGCTATGTCAAACAACAAAACATGTTTTTTTTTCAAGGTGTTTTCTAAAACATGCCAGTCTTGACAACATCATGTCGGATTTTTTTTGTGGCAACTTTAGCTCTTTAGATCGCATCAATCTAAAATGCCTAGGAGATTGATATTTTATCTAAATTTATATTTAAAAAAAAACTATGATCTCTGATTCATTTAAAAATTAACGATGACAGTGTGGACATTATACACATTATGAGGTCCAATAGATGCAACAGTTCCAGTTCCCATTAAACAAACCCACCCATGTGGTTTGTAACACTAATGAAAACCTTGAAGGGTTTCTTAAGAAGGCAATCCCCTCGAAAATAGAACATAAAAAGGGTAGACTTAAATCTATGGTCTGTGTTAGGCGCTTTTTAATTCAACATTTAGAACATTGTGTACTGAATTACAATATATTTGCATCCCTTAATGTTTCTTTTAAGATGTCATTATGACTGAGTGGAATTGTTAAGGCCTCACAGCAACATGATTTGCTATTGATCCTAATGAGCTAGCTGTCCATGGTCCTGAAACGTGCTGCTGAAATTCAATTTTATAAACAAAGATCAATGGTAAAAATATTCTACAAAAGCTGATAAAACTTAATATTCACAACACAATATACCCACTTTTCTGAATCAATGATCATCTATTTGATTAGCTTGGATACCCTATGTCCGTTTTAATGTAGTTTCTGTTATTTTCATTCTTCCACTTTAGAATAGTTTGAGTTTTTCTGACTTGTCACGCGCCATCGGCAGACATATTTATCTAATCAGCGTGTTTTTCCTCCTGCAGTGGTGCTGCTGAATTCTAAAGAGACTCAGGCAGAGCTGGGCTGGACCTCCTACCCCCCCAACGGGGTAAGTTTGCCTTCTGAAACCTCCCCGGTTTGTGGACGAGCTCATTTAGTTGCCGCGTGTTTGGTATCGCAGCTGCTCGCTAAACATCTGGCCCACCGCTCGATCCCATCCGTCCTCACCTTGTTAGTCTCGGAGCTAGCGCACATCTGTTTGCAGCGACGCCATCGGGAAGAGCGAAGCCATAATGGCGTTAGATTTGTTGTCATGATATTGCAAAGCCGTCTTGCCCCATTTGTTTGATAAATACCTTTTGGAAGTTTGTTAACTTGTTTAGCGGAGTGCCCTGAAAAGTGTGCCCGTCTAGCGGCAAAACCTAATTAGAATTCAGGTTATTCAAAGAAAAGAAGAGACGGATAAAAGAGAAAAAAGAGTTAATTAAAATGAAGACAAAAAATATAATTCACATTGTTTTAGGACAATAACATTATAAGCTGTAATCCATTGCTACCTTACATGTCTTACTCTGCATCCTCAGTGCATCGCATATTGGAAAAATATTCCGCGATCCATTATCCTGGATTGCATATTGCGGCAGCTGTTTTATTCATTATGTCCACCAGAAAATTAACTATTCTCTTGCACAATTCATTATCCCCAATCCAATATACCTGCAGTCAAGGACCGGTAAAAGGCGTGCCGTTCTGGCCCACCTAAAATAAACTGGGTTGTTTTAGGTGCAATCCATTATCCTCAGTCGACTATTGCTTAGAGCCGTGTCCAAGAGAAACATTTTGTGTCTGGTGTGGTGTCTCTTTTTTGTGTTAGTTTCACATATATGAACAGCACTTGTGCGACTATGATCAATTATCCCTGGTGGACTATTTCTGCGAGCGCATGTTAAAAATGATAGATCCGCTTATTATATTAATACTTGAAAAAAAATGGGGATCTGTTCATTTCATTAACATTGTAAGGTTATTAATATTGGTCCTTTTCATTGGGTTTTTATTTTTTGGTCTTTTAGAACAAGGGTGTCAAACTCAGTTGAGCTCTGAGGCCAGATCAAGACTTTCTATTCTCAGGCGGGCTGGATCAGTAAAATAATGTCAACTCCAAGTAATTGTTTTTCAGTATTCTGCTTTATCATTCAGCTTACATTAGTCTAATCACAAAAGCAAACAAACAAAAAAATAATAATAATGAAATAAATGGAGGGAAAAAAAAACTCACCACGCTATATATACACACTGAACACTGCCCTGTAGCTGCTGGAAAAAAAAGCATTTGGTTTGTATTTATTTAAACAAATCATAACTTTGATACAAATTACCTAGTGACACCCTTCTTTTTTGACATACTCGGAAATTTATAGCGGCCTGGATTGCATCAGCCAACGGGCCTGATGCAGCCCGTGGGCCGGGTGTCTGACATCTCCTTGCTTTTTTGAAAATCATGTCTAGCTCTGGTTTTGTCCCCTGAACATGTTTTCCCTACTTTTATCCATCAACCTAGCCCCTCATGTCTTTCTACTCAGCCCCCTTGTCCTAGCGAATACTCAACATGTGTTTCTCATTGTCATTGGTTGCTTGGGTTTATTACCCCTGGCCAACTGAGGGTCAGTAATTGTTTTTCTCTTCCCCTCAGTGGGAGGAGATAAGCGGTGTGGACGAAAAGTACAAGCCCATCCGGACCTACCAGGTGTGCAACGTGATGGAGCCCACCCAGCAGAACAACTGGCTCCAAACGGGCTGGGTTGCTCGCCGGGGTGGCCAACGGATCTTCGTGGAGCTTCAGTTCACCCTTCGTGACTGCAACAGCATCCCCGGCGTTGCAGGCACCTGCAAGGAGACCTTCAACTTGCTCTACGTGGAATCGGACCGGGATCTGGGGGGAGTGACCCGGGAGGACCGCTACACCAAGATCGACACCATCGCCGCCGATGAGAGCTTCACGCAGGGTGACCTTGGCGAGCGTAAAATGAAGCTTAACACGGAAGTGAGGGAGATTGGACACCTCAACCGGAGGGGGTTTCACTTGGCCTTCCAGGACGTGGGGGCCTGCGTGGCCCTAGTGGCCGTGCGCGTGTACTACAAGCGCTGCCTTGCCACCGTTCAGAACTTGGCCATTTTTCCTGACACGGTAGCCGAAGCGGCTTTTTCTACGCTGGTCGAGGTGCGAGGCAGCTGCGTCAACAACTCAGAGGTGGATGCTGACAGCCCTCCCAGGATGCATTGCAGCGCCGAGGGAGAGTGGCTGGTGCCCATCGGGAAGTGCAGCTGCAGCGCCGGGTACGAGGAGGGGCACAGCAGCTGTGAAGGTAGGTTTGTGGAAAATGTGTTGCCCATTAAAAAAATAAATATTTATTAGCAGAACAAGTCACTATAAAACATACACTGATGTAAAGGGGACTTCCTCTGAAGTACAATAGTTTTGATTTGCCCTTAATATAGCTGTTGGTGTGTTATTTTTTTTAAAGGGAGAAAATTCCACTACAGTAATTCCTCTAAGAATCTTCACTTTTCATCAGTGGGTTCCATGAAACACTTACCCCCGGAATTTAAATTAAACCCTTTCTGAGATTGATATTGGAAAGTGAGATTGCCATATAACAGGGCATGGTAACCTGTGATAGTTAGCTCAAAGAAACACAAAATAGAATATAGTTAGTCCTACTTTTGTGTAATATACTGTATGTGTTTAGGATTTAAAAAAAACTATAGTACATAAAGGAGTAGTAAAGGAATAGGGACATTTGATTTACCTTTCATCTGATGTGACTTGAGCTGGTCGATTGGAGTAGCGGGTGAATGCAAAAAGGGGTGGAGATTAAAAATTACATTGATTTGAAAACTTCCACTTGTGATGATGGTCATATCCTTGGAAAATGTCCCTGTTTTAACTGAATTGTTTTCAATGATAATCGATCGTTGATTGGTAACAAAAATGCAACTTAGTGAGGGTAACCATTTGTTTGCCTTCTTTGTATTTCTTGAAAATTGCAATCTTTGTTTCCATGTTTGTGTTTTTACTTCTCACTTTGGCATTATAGCAAACCCATAGTGAACAGACCACGCGGTTCACGGATCCCTTAACCGCATGGGTCGTCGAGGCATCAATGAGCAAAAAATATAGTATTAATTCACCGACTATACCAGGGGTCAGGAACCTATGGCTTGTGAGCTATAAATTAGTATTTATGGTTCGGAGCTAAAATAAAACTTGTGGAATTTTTTCATGTGTTATTTTATGCAGAGCTAATTTTTGCACATGCAACGCTAAGACGATACCGATGGACAAAGGGTTTGGTCCAGTATTTATAGGACACAATTATAACTACAGTTTGGAGTCAATGTGTCACGCCAACAGACCCCATTGTGACTGCAAATCACTAAATAATCCTTTATATCGAAGCTGGTTAAAAAAAATCTACGTTCAATGTTGAGATACTTTGTGATGAAACGCCACAGAACAAGCTTTAATCCAAAACATAGGAGCTCTAGCAAATAATGTAGAGCAATTTTTTTGGGTGAGTGGTAGGAACGGGTGCAGATATACACAGCGTGCGCACACTCTTTCTCCTTTGCCCAATGTCGCCTGCACTTAAGGTAAATGTGTTGGTATCATCGATTGCAGTATTTTGTGACATTTTTACAAGATAACTTTGCTTGCACTTTGTTTTCAAACCATCATCTAGAACAAAAATGACAGTCAATATGAGCCTCAACACTCTTAACTGTGGGAAGGAGACTCATTTTAAGAGGTATATTTTTATTGATATGGCACACAGTCTGTGGCATGATTATTGTCTCATAGATTTTATAACATCATTTTATGTCAGACATAAGAATATGCTTTTTTTTCTGGAGAGCAGGTTTGGCGGTTTTGTTGTATTTTGTCTTAAAATATATGGTGTGGTTCTCTCAAAAAAAGAATTAAAAAAACAAAATAGTTTTGCTCTAACGGCTCTTTGGGTCAAAAAGGTGCCTGACCCCTGGATTATACTATACACGGATATGATTAAATGATTTAAGTTAATATGCATGTAAAAATGTTATTAACATTTGAAGTGTCAGGACTTGAGCTGGTCCAATGGAGTAGCGGGTCAATGCAGATGTGGCGCTTTCAAATTAAAACTAATTTTAAAATTCCTGCCAGGATACTCATGCCCTTTGAAGTTTTTCTTGCTTTAATCATTTTATGTTTACCCATTGGCCAGTTCATTGATTGGATAAAGCTGTGCAACCTAGTGTGGGTAAACATATGTGAGCTTTCTTCATATTTCTTGATCAATGCATGGTTATCATGTTGTTTCTTCTCCCTTTATCATAATTGCAACTATTGGAACCATGACAAATCAATACAGTACAAGAAATACAGTGTCGTAGAGCTGACTTGAAAAGTCTTCACTAACCACACAAGATTGTGAACCGGACAACGAGAGAAAAATGCATTGTGGGAGGTAGTTCATATCGGCATTTTGATGATGCTGTGACGCAAACCAATAGCAAAGCAGTATTTTGTATGACGTCAACAAGAAGCAGACAAGCACCTGAGAAGTGAAAGTTTTGATACCATTATACTTGATGTTTTCTGGCGCACAAAATATAATTTTTTGTTGATGTCGTTTAATAAGGGAAATGCGGTCCAAAAAGAGGAAACAGCGTACGGCGGGGATACCATACACGGGGGGTCTACTGTAAATCTATGTAAATGTTTCTCGATCTACATATTATCTATATGTATAGGCACGTCTGCATTCCATCAAATCTCTGTCACATGGACGCGATAAACGAGGGGAAACAGATGCAAATCTCCCTTCCACGTTGCCGCACATTCCATGAAGCGGCGCAATCACAACACTTCTGTTTCCGCGCTCGACTGTGTGTCTGCGAAGACGGTGACTAATGTACTGTGCCCTCATTCCCTCGAAAAGCGCCGTTTCACTCGTGACATTTACAAGCAGCCAAAATGAGACAGCGGCGTTCCCACTCGAGCGTCATGCGTGGTGGCGGACACGCTGACGTGACCGTCCGAATGGTTGTTGCTCATTGCCAGGCAAAAAATACAAAAATAAAAGCCGTGGCGCGGGGGAGGTTTCTTTTATTTTTGTAAGTGGGTTTGGACAGGGTGAGGCGATATGTATTGCGATTCATACTGGTAAGTATATCGTCTTGGTACCATGGAGATAGGGTGCCGCCGTTCCACATAGGACACACATGGATTTTGAGTTTTTGCAATGCAGGGACTACTGTTCTTCTTCTCAGGCAATAAACGGTAGACATTTCCTCTTACCTTTAATATTTTTTATTGTCTTAACTAAATGTTAATGTGACAATGGTAAGTGGAAGTAAAGTGTTGTTGGGGCAGTTTATACATCTAAGCATACAGATTGTTCCATGGACATGCTACCGTTCCTCATATGAAATACATTAATCCCTCGTTTAAAGCGGTGGATGCCTTCCAAAAAGATCCCGTGATTCTCAAACCGCAAAGTAGAAACATTTATTTTTTTTACTAATTCAATTATTTTTTTATTACTTAAGAACAAACCCGATTTAAAAGCTCATCTACTTATCAAATAAAAGCACCGTATTTTATTAAAAAAAAGGAAATAAATACAAAAACCATCTGTATTGTCAAATTTTAATTTTAAAAAAAATAGTCTTTGCTGTCATCATGTGGACGTTATGGGAAACTGCACAGTGTTTCCCATTCAATTTTGCAAGACCCTGGTGGGTGGACAGTCTAGGGGCGTGCTAGAGGCGCCTGGGGGACGCGTCTGGAGGGTGCCCACTGCGTAGGAGTAATTCAATATTTTTTCACATACAAACTTCTTATACACCGTACACAATTTGAAATGATGAAAACACGTGTAAAATATGGGGAAAACCTGTATAAATTAACTGGTATGTTATTGTAAAGCGCAACCTCCCTCAGATCAGCTCCCAAAAGGCTCTTAAGATTCGTTTGTTGCTTTAACCGATATACTACCAATAGTAATCAGCATGCATGAAATAAATACATTTGGATAATATGGATGGTTTTGGTTTCTTTTGAAGGATAAAATTCTGAGGTTTGGTCCTAATCTAAGATAACCGCTGCAAGTGCTACTAACATGGCGTGATCTACGTTCGAACACAAATGGAAGGTTTTTATTCATTTATTTTCTTCTGCAAATAAATGCCTGCAGATGAGTGTAACATGGGCATCTTAGCTGTAAAACAGGTGAGACAATAGTTTGAAGCTTTACCTGGTACCTTGTCAAATTTGATCACCATCTGAAAAACCAAACATGATTTTACACACTTTCGTTAAGGTAGGTTTAGGCGTTTCCAAAAGTGACCATTTGTAGACGACCAGTTTACAACACTAAAACATTTGCAAATGTGTATTTTACTTTTGCCATTCTTTTAAGACATTGTGAAACATTTGTAAATGTTTAACTTCTCTTTCCAGAAGTCAATCAATAATAGTGCACCCTTGCGCATAATAATGATGTGTAAAAATAAATCACGAATTGTGTTATTTTCAGCTCTGATTTTGATACACCCCCCGCAAAATGGCATATAATTACGTTGTGAAATTCATTGGCTAACCAACTTGTCAATCATCATTCAAATCAGTCACTTCTGGCTGAAGATATTCAGAGCTACAGGAGGCGAACTCCTTTTTATTAAATATGTTAACGTAAATAAGGAAGGTGCAAATCAAATATTTTTGGGCAATACCTGAAAGTTATATTGGTATGTATAGGGTTTTCATTGGTGATGCATCATGGGTGTTATAGTCACTCGGCAGACAATTGCCGTTGTCTATAAAGTTCACCGAATTATAAATCCTTTTTCATTCAGTGTGGGGGTTTTGGGGTTTTTAAGGGTTATTGTTCTATCTTCGTTATTCATTATCCATTATCCGTTATCGGTCAGTTCATAATACGCTACAAAGCCTAGGAGCCGGGACACTTACTCTCAGCCAAAAGGCTAAGCTAAGGTCCTAGCCCTAAAGCCTTGCTGCGATCATTGCGAAGGCCAAGCTAAGGTCCTGGCATTATGTACACAGTCTAAAAACCTGCAGATTCTCTGGGTGCCATGGGGAAAGCCTGCTGCCGTTCTATATAGGTAGTATCTGAAAGTTAGATCTAAGGTTTTATTTTATTTCTTTTTTCTTTTCTTTTTTTCGCAGGGCATCATGAGTTGTAGTCATTGGGCAGTGAATTGTTGTTGTTTTTAACTAGCATATGCTTTTTAAAAAATATATTTCATGTATTCCTTTTGATCCAGTGTTTTGCAGATAGCCGGCCGCCGTTCCTCATGGGAAATACCTGAAAGTTAAATCCTAGAATGAGTTCTTGCAATGCATTGTTGGTGTTGTAGTAACTGGATAGCTGTTGGATGTTAACTTTTTTGTATATTGGTTTTCATTTAGTGTCTTGTAGTTTTTATACCTTAGCATATAGTGCTCTGCAGATAGCCTAGCGCACATAGGAAATACCTGAAAGTTAGCTCTAGGAATCCTAGCAGGCTCGCAGTATTTTGAGGTATGAATAAAATGTTTATTCCAGCTTTCTTGGTAGTAATAATGATCACGCTTTATAGGCGATTCTCATTTTTATGAACCTCTGTGTTTGGTTATTTCTGATTGGTTCCTCAACGATTGTGACATATAATCCGCAAGCTTTTCTCATCAATCGTTATTCGGAATTGGCACGGCTGTACCTCATTGACAGAACTTCTGACGTTATCGACACACTGTCCTCTTCTCACACTCGGTTTTTCGATTACGTGGGAATGACATTAAAGCGCCTGAGGGGAATACATTCCGTGCGAGCTTATCGTCTCAAAAAATAAACACTTGCGATGCGTTATACAATAAAGGCAAATACCCGAATCTCTTCAAACTCTAAACAGTGTGTAATGATGCAAGAGCAAACGCACTAAGTGTCTCAACAACAGTCAATACTATTGAATAGCTTGTGAGTAGCTAGTGATAATGACACAAGTTGTGTTGTGGAGCAGAGGATTGTTAGCACATGCAATGGTCACTCGGTCTGTGGTAACACTGGATTACTGCAGCACCAGCAGCCGTTTTTACACTACAAAAGGTATGAATATTGAATAATTGTGGTCAATACAAGAAAAAAAATCAAACACTATTTAACATTAGCTAGTGTGTCCTTACTAAATGTTCTGATTTATGTCATACAACTTCAGACTGCGGAAGAGAGTACATTAATTACCCTGAACACTAAGATCTAGGTTAAATTCAAATTAAAATGAAATGTTTTATGCCTGTGGCAGTTATAGCTATGTCAATGTGTTATAACAGTGTTATAACCATGTTCTAACATTTTTTTAATCAACGTTTCTCAGTTTGCTGTGAAAAAGCCTCATACATTTAACATAAAAACTATTGTCAACAAAAAAGGTTGACGCCAGGGCCAAAAATAAAGCCTTGAACAGCAATCGCTCAGGGAAAAAAAGAAAATTGTAAAGTTCAATAATGAAACATGTCAGTGGCAGAGGTTTAACTGAACACATTTTTAATGGCATTCTAAATGTCTTATAACTGCCATGACATTTTACTTTCGTAGTTTTCAATACCTGGCAGCGATAAAAAAGCATGTCGAAGGGTTATGACTATGATAGGACATTCTAACTGCATTAAACTGTGTTCTAACTTTTTTTTTCTTAACATTTTTTTCTCATCCGGCAGCTAATAAAGCTAGTCCACTTAAAAAAAATGAAATTCTACCCATTATTTCTGACGCCAAGGCTGAAGCTAAAGCTCTCAACTCCAATCTCTTGAGAAACAAGGCAAATTACAACACTCAAGCATAGTTTTTTGCTCCCTCCTTGAATGGATGTCTAATTGTGGAAACTTCTCATGTTGGGGTCATTACATAATGAACCACGAAACTGAATACTCCCAAATTGAATGTACAGAACGTGCACAAGGCGTATATGGAAGCGATCTAGCGACCGTTAATGACTAAGGAGCACTTATAAAAACGTGGAAACAAATGCGCGGTGGGAGTCGCGAGCATATTAGCATATCCGCTCGGCGTCTCCATCTGGAAAGAATAGCAACATAAACCGAGTAGCAAGTGGAGCTCTTCGGCATTTTACCGACTCCTTATCACATATCTCTACACCGATGGCTGCACACATGTTCGGCACTCTCATTACGAAATGATGAAACGGCAGCAGTCGCTGACGTCTCGAGCCAAATGAATTATATAGTCATTCACCTCGCAAACGCCGCCTTTCGGTGGCACTTTCCCCTTCCTTCCTTTTTTTAATTAAGGCCGCGTGCCTTCAGCAAATTCTCTCATTGTCTTTCAGTTGTTTGCTGCTTAACAATCCGGCTCCCGGCGTTTTTTTTCTCCCCACCCTGCTGTTCCTTCCGATTTTTTTTTTTCCTGCGCTTCACTTCATCACTTCTCTGACCCATTTACCCCCCGTGCACTCCCAACGCTGCAGAGGCAGGCGCTTAATTTTACGTCCGTGGAACAGCTCTCAAACGCATCTGGGTTGTTTGATTACCAGCTAGCCGGCTACGCCACGTTGCTGACGTTTTGGGTGCCGATCCATCAAGCTGTTAGGCGGTCGGGCTCCCCGCCTGAGTGCCCCCCTGTTGGGACCAGGTGGCAGGGTGAGGCCGGTGGAGAAGCCGGTAAAGAGGCGGGTTAACGGGCTAAGATTTATTTGGATGCTTTTGCGTCATTAATACTTGGCGCATGATTCTGACTTCATCAATCCTGTCTTACTTTCAAGAACAAGATTCTCCAAATCGGTAACCCTGTGCCAAAATGGCATTCCTGTCAATAATGGCTTTTGAAAAAAGAGGCTAAAAACTTTTGGAAAATAATAGTTGCACTTGTGTTTTTTGAAATCACCAAGAAATTACTGGCTTGAAAATCTCTCACCTTGAGGAGAAACTGCGCGTTTTGAAGTCAAAAAGGCTGGACTGTGCGAATTGAATAAATCCGAGGAGAAAATGTTTTGAAGTGGGGAGGGAGAGGTGTTATTGTGTCATATCCCAGAGTGAATAGGGGTTTTGAGGCGGTGTGTTTGAATTCGAATCCGTGTAGTTTGGGCGGGCCGGAGAACTGTATTTATTCATGTGTAACGCACATTCGATATTATGCATTTATCATACTATTTTTATTGAAGGTATCAGAGACGATTGTTAGAGAACGGAAAATCAGACAGCAGAAAGTTGTCCTGAAAGATATCAATGAACAACTCTTTGGTGTATCTGATGACGAATAGAGCTTTGAAGGACGTTAAATAAATACATTGTAAATTCGATGTTGGTATGGCGTTCATAGTTGTAAATAAATGATTTGAATCCAGGCCACATGTATTCAACGTTTGTCACTTTCAGTGCTTAGTTTGAGCTGAGGAAGAGTGAAACACAATTTTATACTTATTTTATACGGAAATCAGCAGTGCACGTTATACACAAATATATTTTTTTTTTTCCCTACTCTCCCTTTTCACCTATTTAAACCCTGACGCATTTTCATGCTTGAATACAACTAAATGAGTTTTGGGGAAACTATCACTAATTAGCCAATAATTGATTATGAAATGTTTCCGTGCAATGGTCATCGTACTGTTTACATATGTCTCATACAATAGAGGCCTTACCAACATCTGATGAATTTGTAAGAAACTTTAAGGAAAAAATACTGGATTTCAAAATGATACAGTTGGCGATAATGGCCTCGCAGTATGTCAGCAAGGCCAATATTGGATACATGGTTTGTAAGCAGGTAAGGCCGTTATGACATGCCAACAGTCAATTATGTTTTATCATGTTTTTAAATAATTTGATCTAAACTATTAGTACAGAGTAAATTTCTAAAGACCAGTCCTATGGTGTAAATGTACTCATTTTTTTCAAGCAAATAGTCTAAAATGATATTATGGGGGTATTTTAAGTAACTTTAACCAAGTTGAAAGTCGTACCAGAAAACGTATTTATGTATTAATTCATTTATTTACGTAAATAACTGTAGTGATAAATATAATTGTCAGATTCCTATGATCATCCGCCACCGTTTGCTGCGCTGAATTTAAATACGAATGACGATTTAGAAGACATTTCGCTGAGCCTCAAAATATCCCGCCATCTGTAAACACAGATCCCTATCATTTTAATTTAAATTTGAAAGGAGACGAAGCGAGCAAGCAGCGCTCCTCGCCGACTTCTCACTTTTATGAAGTTCTTAACAATTACGTAAGACCCATTAATAATTCACTCTTCAATCCAAAGTGTTCATGACGCTCTCACATTTGTCAGCCTTTCTCTCTATATCAGATCGTTTTGGCGTTATGCCCGCTTTGCCCATCTGGTCCTCTGGCATATAACCCCCCATTCCTCTCACATGGTCCCCAACTTCTGTTAGTCATCTCTTCCACCTGCCTTCACTTTAAATAATTCACCCGTTCTCTCTGGGAAGGGCATCTGATATATTTGTTGGACTCTCCTGCTGAGCAACACGTGGCAAATAAACATTCACTCACTCTAATGTAAATGCCGTCGTCACATGGAGCATTTCACTCATTGTTCACCCTGTTGAGTGTTTTTTTTTTCTTCTACTCTTTTATTTACACGGAAGCGTCCGAGAAAGGAATGGAAGCGAGAAACAAAACAGGTCATTACCAGCCCAGATGAGACGAAGGTTGGCGAGGAGCGGTAACGAACTGTCAGGGAATTCTTGCGGCCGTGTTGTTTGCGAGCGGATTTTTGCGAGAGAGGAAACCGAATGCATAAAATATGAGTTGTAAAAGCGCTGGACGGATTCATATGCGGTGATGGCGTGTAGAGAAGAGGAGGAGGAGGTGGCGGTGATTGTGACTCAAAAGTGATGGGAAGCTGAGCAATGCGTGAGAGCATAGAATGAGGGCGGGATAAATTACAAGCTCGAGGGCACCTAAAATAGAGTTTTTTTTGTTTTGTTTTTTACTAACTATGTTGTATGTTCTTTCAATGTTTTTTTTCTTTTGGTTTTAGCAAAAAATAATTCACGAAAAGCCACACCCCAAGGCCGTAGAATACGTTTTTATTCACTATCATTACTCTAATTATTAGTATTACAGTGCTACCAAATCCGTTGAATCTCCCGTAGTTTACTATACCAGCTCATGTCAAATTACAAAATATGCATTTTCTATGAAAATTACAAAGACAATAAAATAGTGTTCTTTTTTGTATTGACAATGTTGTTTGTTCCTTAGTTATTTATGGTGCATTAGTGCCATCTGCTGGACATTTGCAGTAACAGTGGGTCTAGCAGTAATTTAGAAATGCATTTTTTACTTTTATAACCTCTAAATGGTGAAAAAGAAGAGGATCTAATGAGCAGAAGTAAATGGAAGGAGACCAGGAGGAAGGCCGCGATTGACGTGGATGGATGGTGTTATGAGTGCACTGCAAGAAAGAGGGCTAAATCTAGTGGAAGTTAGAGCTCTCGTTTGTGATAGGAATGAGTCTAGAGGTGTTGTAAAGGGATAGTGGGGTGTTTAGACGTGTTCCAAGGGAGGGGCAGGGCACCCGTATGATGCGGCAGGGGTAAACCAGTGAAAGCTGTCGTGCCCTGCTGTTAAACAGAAGAGTGTGTTGTGTCACCCTGGCCACTTTCTTGTGTCCCGTTTCATCTGGTGGGACGAAAGCATGACCAACGTGGGTGCCGAGGTGCTTAACTTGTTTGGGTGTTTGGGCATTTGGGTTGGCCATGGTTCAAAAACCATTTTGTGTGTGTTTTTTTGCTACGTTTTCCCTGTTTTTATTCTTTTGTTTTTGTGTATGTGTTTGTCTTGCTGTCTGCACCCCTCTTGAGGGATATGGCCAGGGTACATAGCTAAATAGAAAGCTAGATAGATAGATAGATAGATAGATAGATAGATAGATAGATAGATAGATAGATAGATAGAGAGAGAGAGAGAGAGAGAGAGAGAGAGAGAGAGAGAGAGAGAGAGAGAGAGAGAGAGAGAGAGAGAGAGAGAGAGAGAGAGAGAGAGAGAGAGAGAGAGAGAGAGAGAGAGAGAGATAGAAATGGTGAAAATATGAGATGTATTTTAGCTTTCTCTTTGATTTAAGATGTCGAAAAAGTAGTTTTTAAAAGCCCAAAACAGGACAAAATACTACCTAGGTCTTAGGGGTTGAACAAAGGTCAAAATAAGTAAGATGAACAAAGACTGTTCAGAAAGGCAGTACAAAGGATCGTCACAGGCAGCGAGACGACAACTTAAACATGCAAACGAGAGCGCATTAGCACGAGCCGTCCGCCCCACTTTGAACCCCCCACCACAGGTTCATAAATTAAGTAAACCCGACACGGTTGTGTCGGCGAACTGATCTGCTCACCGACTTTAATCACGTCCTCGTTTCCGTCAGACATATCTGAGCCGCATCAAACATTCAAGCAATCTGGGAAACATCGGTATATTTCAATGTTCTGCTTCTTTAGGTTTTAGTTAAGTGTGACCGTCAGCAACCTCGCACAGGTTAAAAAATGACCCGTTTTGCTTCGGAGGTCAACATGCAGCAATTGCCCCGCTGTCCCCTACAATCACTTCTTTTCATTCAAGCGCTGCTAATAACTTTCCATCTGTTGGAAATTGATGTGGGATCTGTGTTTAGAGCGATCTGCCCCCACTTAACCTCTGAGAAATGTTCCTTGAGAAGAACAGAAGACAAATGAAAAGATGGCGAACAGACGTCGGCGGACAAACAAGCTTATTAAAAAAGGGAAAATGACACTTTTTTTTTCTTCAGTGGGAGTTTTATTGCTGCACTTTAATAAAAAGATGTCGGGGCGTGAGGTATAATTGAATCGGCAGGTTTAGAAACATTGGAAAGGATCCCGAGAGCATGGCAATATATTCATTTCTGGGCAGTAATGGGTATAATTATTTCAGAGCTTATTTTATGGAATCAAACTATAAAGTGCATCTGATTAGAACTGGCATGCAATTGAAACTACAATTAGAGTGAAAAAAAATAAAAATCTTTGAAAAAAAAAAACATCAAAGGTTATTTTCTGTATTTCTGGTCCAAAGGATAAATTACATTTAAGAAATTCCGGCATTGGCATCATGGCAGTGCAGTTATTAGCACGTGTGCGGCACAGTTCTGAGGTCATGAGATCGAACCTTCCTGTGTGCAGTTTGCATGTTCTCCCCGTGCTTGCACTCCGGTTTCCTCCCACATAACATGCATGTCGGGTTAATTGACCAATTTTATTGAACCTCCTTTTACGAGTAGTTTGTCCAGCCCTGAACTAAGAAGCTTCAAAGAGACCAAACTAAGTTTGCAGAAAAATGACAGACAATCTTGTCAGTTCCCCTTAGGTGAGGCTCATGTTATGTAAAATGAATTATAATTTCTTGACATACCAGTATTTTTGAAAAAAAGTATGTTCATATGATAGTTAATATGTCAAGTCAAGTCATGTTTATTTTTATAGTTCTTAATCACAAAGAGTCTCAAAGGACTGCACAGACCACAGACTATTATGACACATACCCTGATCTAAAACCTACAAGAGGGCAAGGAAAAACTCAAAAACATCAACATGAGGAAAATGAAGAAACCTTGAGAAGTGATTGCAAATGCTTTTTTTTCTTGTTCCAAACAATATATATATATATATATATATATATATATATATATATATATATATATATATATATATATATATATATATATATGAAGGTTATTTTTACACTAGGAGGCACTCTCTAATACACAATGTCGCTTTAAACGTAGGTACAGTTGGATAAATGAACCAATAAAATCACTTTGTGTTCCTTGTACACTCACGAGAGCAAACTTTTTGTCCGCACTTACCTTCTGCTTTTGGAGCGCGTGTGCCGCCCTGGCATGGCGTGAGCACCTCTGTGCTTGCCGGCTGCCGTGGCTTGGCCGAGGGGGGCTGTCGTGAGAACGGTGCATAAAAAAAGCCTACCCCTCCCCCCCAGGCCAGGGCACGCAAGCCTGCGCCAGCTCGCTTTGCCTCGCCAAGGCAGCCCCCCTCATTTTGTTATCATTTGTTGCACCTTCCCTCCAACGCATCGATCCACCTGCAATCCCTCCCACGGTCGCGATCCAAATGATGCATTCCGGCGGACCTCGTTTTGATTTTCTTGAATGCAAATGCAACCAAGGGCTCAAAATGTGCTTAACTTAGTCATTACCCATCCATCTGTTTCTTCTACTGCCTCGTTTCAGAAATCCACATGCTTTTTTTTCTTCCATTTTTGCAATGTACAATCATGGATGGATTTATTAGCACCTAAAGCACTCACACATCATCGGGTGATAAATTAAAAGCAGACACGTTTTGTGGATTAGACATTTTCCCTACGTGTTATCCAAATGGCCTCTTTATTTTACATCGTTTGTCGTGACACTTCTACTTTTTCTCACACACTAATACAGCTATATTCACAAGTGATCGACATACTCAAGTATGTGTTACGGGGACATTTTCATTGTGCTACAGACATAATATCTGATACTATTGAGGAAACTCAACCTTCAACGGTTAAGCTAACAAATGCTGCAGTTGAATTGAATGAGTTTACGAAGAATACAGCTTTACCAAGAATTATGAGTTGCGTTAACTTTCCGACAGTCTATTAACTCACCCTTAAACATTTTTTCATGTTCTTTTTTTAGCTAGTACAATTGTCTTATGAAAAATTGATAGCTGTGAGTATGTTAACAAGACAAGCTAACATCAAAGTATCAATCCAGATACATAGGCCATCAAATCATGCCTTGCCTTAAGAGCAATTTATTTTGACAATTTTACACACCCCAAAAACAAAAAAATCAAACCCTTGTTAGACATTGTCAAGCAATTTTGATGTTTTAGGTAGTTTACTTATTGGTGTAATTGTGGCCTGTGCAGTCCTTTGAGATATTTAGTGATTAAGGGGCTATACAAATAAATGTGACTTGACTTACTTTTTTGCCGACTGGCCCTCTGAAAATAGCTAGCTGTGAATGAGTTCAGACTGTATCAAGACACAATTACATCATAATATCAATTCAGATACATGTGCCCATTTTTCATAACACCATACATAGTTGGGGATACGTATTACCTTGAGAGACCATTTTTTTGGATAATAAATTGATGCCAACACTTTATAGATGCCCGAACTTGCCCAGACCTTAGTAACTCACATATTTTCATCTTGTTTTGGTTTTCTAGCTAGTTTTGTCAGTTTTTCATTGACTTCTTTTCTCACAATAGTCAAACGAGCGAGTTAATGATTTATCATGGTTAATTTAAAATGAAAAATCCAATACATGTCCCAATTTTTTAATGAACTCGTACGTATTGCCTCAATGGCAATTCATTTTTATAATCTTGCACAGCAAAAATCAACTAAAAATATATAAGAGCTAAATGTTGTTCGGGGGATGTGAAGCAAATTTTACTTTTTTAAGCTATCGTGCATGATAAATTAACTTATTAAAAGGCTTATTAATAAAATAAATGAGAAAAGCACCTGATTGATCATTTTCTAAACTCTGCATTTATCTGATACATTATCCTTAAAACAATTAAAAAAAAAGGTTTATAGACTTTATATATAATCAAAGTGGAATTTGGGTCGCTGTTTTTTGCAGTGTGTATCACAATACGCGTATCATAATACACAACGTCATACTGTAATCACAGAGCAGTCAACCCATGTTTTTCCTTCACTTAAAGCAAGTAAATCTACTGTTTATTTTGTAATCTTTCCTCTTTCTCAACCATAAAACTGCTTTGACACAGCACAAGTAAGCATTTGACGATCTATGTGTATTTGCACAGTTTGAACAATTAAACGTGAGGGTCTTAAGAAGAGACTAAGGCAAGCATACGCGAGTTTGTGTGCATTTTTGCCTGGCAACAGGTTGTGTAAACGTTCACCCCATCATGTTCGGAATACATTGAATGTCCTTGTTATGTATGATGTTAAAATGTTCTCATTTACTACCATTGACATCAATTGCTGTCAAAAATCTCAAATGTGTCTGCAATAGATTTTGTGTGCTGTGCGCCGGTAAGCCCTATGCCGCCCTAGCCCGATCAATTGTGTTTGTTTTGGTGTTAGCGGTCCCCTCCGACTCTGATGGATGACGTATTTATGAAGCCTCTGTCCATGATTAAGGAGTGCAAGTATCATTCAGTTAAGACAAAGAGAAAGACCGGTGGATTAAATTGAGGATGGACAAAAGAACAGAGTATAGGGGGTATGATGGATGACTCTAGAAGAGAGTGACAAGCAAGGATTATCTGGGGGAGAAAACAGGGCTGGCTGTTCAGAACGGAAGGTCACAGGCAGCTGGAAGGGTTCTTCAATAACTGACTAACATTGGCTAAAAAATATAAAAAAGGAATGATGAGTCAGCTCGCTGTACCGGTTTGTTAACGATCAGTGAAGACGCCCACCTTAGGCGTCGCCGTCTTTACACATTCACATGCAAGCAGAGTTTTTATCGGTCTTCTCCCTACACTGTCATTATTCACATTTAGCACGTGTGTAAATCGCACACACGTTTATGTGGCAGCAATAGTAAACCAGCGGTAGATCGGCGTGGGGGGCTATCGGACGGAGAGATGGATGGACGGCGGGATGGCAGAAAGAACTGCAAGAACTGTGAGATAGAAAGGAACCCGTTTAATAGTCTGGAGATAAGAGGGGAACTATTTTGCATGACAATACAGAATGGGTGAATGCCGATGATCTAGATAAGCAAATGGTCTTTGCAGTGGAAAAAAACTGTCCTGTTTTCTGGGTACAATGGGACCCAAACCTTTGTAAAGTACTTCATTCTGTCTGAAATTAGGCCCAGTCTGAATCCCAGATGTACTCAATATGTCAGGATCTGGCACGCACTTTACTCTAGAGGGTGCCAACTGGGGGGAGAGGCGGGTCTGTGCACACCCCCCTCCAATCTCATCACACCTGACTCATCATCCCTAGCCATTATATTAACAGATCCAACAGTATAGTACTCTAGGTGGTCAGGTCTGTGCCATTCTTATGGTTTATTGTTTCTTATTTGGATATTTTGTTTATTGGTTACCTCATTCCTGGGTTTTAATGTTACACATCTTTTCTTAGCATGGCGGCCTCGTCTCCTACTTCTGTGCAAAAAGATCCACAGCTAGATTGTAACACAGTAGGTAATGGAAACAATCAGGCCAGTCCAGGGGATGGGCAATCCCCATTCCTTGAGTACTGCATGTCCTCTGCAAGTTTTTGAAGATTCTCTGCTCCAGTTCAGTTAATGATCAGGATTATTTAAGCTCTTGGAAAGCTTACTAATGATCTGATCATTGTATTATCAGTTGTCCACCCATAGGCTAGTCCATAGCATCAAGGACAGCTGACACATTTGAGAGTCTGGCATTGACTGACGTTACAAGAAACCCAGGGCTTACTGTGCTGGCATATGGTCTCACAGTCTGCCTCAGCATCTTGACCCGGTCCCTAATGCCAGTTGAAGAGGTTTGCGTCCTTCCAAAGAAATGAACCATAACTAATCCATCACCAAACAGGTCTCCACGGCGCTCATATGTGCTCGGAAGGAAATGTGAAATAAAATATTAGAGTGGACAATATTTACGAGGTAGTGCTTGTAGAATGGCCTAGGTTATAATTGCATCAGAAAATAGTGCATCCAAAAATAGTAGATTGGCATTTAGCAACAACATTTTGGAAAAATAAGAATAAGATATGAATACAAATGCTTTCTATGCACACAGTTTTGTTTAGGACAGTGACTGCTCAGGGTAAGAAGCTGCCTCTGAGCCTGCTATTTGTTGGTTTAACGGACCTGTATCCTCTGCCAGAAGGCAGTGGGTCAAGAAGCGGTGGCTGTGGTGAGAGGATGCCCTAATAATGTTGTGGGCAATGTCCTTTAGACTAAATAGAGAGCAGCCGAGGATTTTCTGTGCTGATGACCATTTGTAAGGTTCTCCTTTCTGCTGCTGGGCACCCAGCATGATGTGTTCAAGGGTTAGGCTATTAGAGAAGATCCTACTTATGGAGTTCAGGGATACAGATTTCTCTGTTTTTGTGGTTAATGGGAAACAGAATCAATCCTAAAAAGCAAAAACCTGCCAAGTAGCGTCACACCCTCATAAAAGGCCCCAAAGGGTAAACTTACCTTGAGATTACTTCATTATCAATTAAGAGTATACGACAGTGACAAAAAAAACATTTTAGATTTACAAATGATAACACACAACACATTATAGAAGTTAGATAAATGGTTTTATTTTCATTCTGCAAAATTAAAATCGAAATTGGAGGACATTTGTCAAAATGATATGCAGCTTCAGATATGAGTAAAGATCCCACACTTACTTGAACACGTAACACGTCCACCTTTGTGTGGTTCTGGAATTATTACCCCCTGACCCCAGAGCCCAAACCCATGGTTTTATTGTCATTTTACAAAGTATAACAGAATTGGAAGGCCTCTCCTTTTAGTGTAAAAAATCATGATGATTACAAAAGGCACCCCAGAATGTAGTGGTCCTACGAGTTGTGGCTCATCTCATCAGTTTCAGGTCAATGGATCTGGCGTTTGCAAGATACAGGGTCCGCAGCGGTGGCTTTGGAAAGTTTTTAACCTATCAGTTAGTAGTAGGTCGGACCAGAAGCACTGGTCTTGCCTCTCCCAAACGCCGCCCGAGTCGCTTCTGGAACCTGATAACAATCCACAAAGCACCTGCTGGTGATCAGCATTTCATTGCGTTCTTCAGACTTTACTTAGAGTCTGGTTCAATTGATGAATATATATGTAATGTGCCTTTAAAAGCTAGCTGTAGCCGTGCACCAAGATTGATTCGATTCAGAGACGTAGACTGCGCATGTTCACCCCAGCTGTATTACTCACAGCATACACAAGTCTATAAGGTCCGCGGACACGGGCAGTCACATTAGCCTATCACGTATAAGCACATACAGTCACACCTACCTAAACCAGATAGCCCTCAGAGAGCTCTCTACAATGCACAATACAATAATATTAATGACAGCAAAGGCAAAATCATGTAATTATCCGCTAAGGTGTAAACCAGCAATATACTGAAGCGCTAAGTAGTGGTCTCTGTACACCTTTTATTCATTATTCATTACTTTTTGGGGAGAATCATAGAAATCTCATTCGCAGGGTTCATGCAGTTCTCAAGAAGGTAGAGGTTGTATTCACTCTCCACACAAATGGTGGTCTACAGCCAACATCTTGCAGGCTTTAGATATGCCTGTCTCCTGGACCCTCCTGTTTCGAAAGGGTAGAATTGTCAACCTTTTGCAGAGCTCAGTAATGAGCTGGTGATATGAGCCAAGCGTGTTGCAGGACAGAATTATCTAAAATTTGAAGACTGCCGCTTGAGGACCAAATTTGGGAAAACGTGCTTTCGCCTGCGGTCTTCTTGTTTTCCACTACCATAAACCTGCAAAATGAGGTTCAGTCGATAATGTTTTTTGTTTACCTCTTGGTCGGCTGAATCTGTAATCTCAGCTATATGTATGAATCGATCAGATGTGTGGGAACCGGAGCTGGAGTTTTCATTGAGGGACTGCTGAATTATTTCTTATTGAGGGTATGAGGGAAATCAAGCCTGATCGGTGATGATTGGTCGTTGATTTTCCCTATAATCAGCCTTAAGATACTACTAACCTCGCATTGGCTTCTGAAACGGTAAAACACGTTTTACTCAGATGTGATTACTGTTTTTCTTGATTGTAAAGATTGTTTACTGTTGCTTTAGAGCCTCCATAAACCTTTTACGAGGCATCCATGCACTGAATGACTGGCAGACGCGAGCACAACTGATGGGTTCTTTCCCATCTTTCTTCCCGACTCTTGTATATCGAAAGAGCAATGTCGGTAGCAGCTCTGTTCACAATATAGATTTTATTATTTTTTCCATTTGTTTGTCAGACCCGACAGTGGAACTTTGCTTAGGTTGCCTCTCGTAAATTATTGATTCAGAGAAAGTGTCTGCCTCCAAGGCGCCGGCTCCGAACAGATACTGCCGATGCCTTTCGGTCTGCCAGCCCTACCTGACTGTCACGGCCCGTGATGTCCTCTATCGGAATAGGACAAATTGACTCTGCCCCCAGGCCTGCCTGAGGGGACACCGATGACTCTTCCTATGCCGGTGGTTTTCCTGCAGAAACAATTCAGTTAGCATGTCTTTGTTAAAGCATTGCAATTCGCGGAAAGCCATGAATACCGTGGGAATTAATATTACAGTGTTTCTTCGCCATATTGCGATTTGACTCCCTTTTTGTAGCGGATTTAATTTTTTCTATTCATTAGTTCCGCAGATTTTTGCCAACGAGCGCACGAGCGATGTCGTTACAAATGCGAATGCCATCTTTGCATTTAACTTTTGACATTAATCAAAAGATTTCATGCAGGCCCTTAACCAAAATGCATAGAGTCCCGCTCTTGTTTGGGCTCGCTCCAAAAGTGGGCTCCCTTTGTTGCATCCCTTCTACCTTATATACGATACATTAAAGACAATGCTATTCAATATACTTGCAAACAAATCAAATTTAGAAACATAAAATACAATACTGATACCAGGAGGTTCTGTATCTTTTCTTCCTGCTCAGTCAATTGGCGCTGTCCTTATAAGGATCACTCATTTTATTGTGATTTAGTTTGTTTTATTGCCTTTTTGGCCCATAATAATGTGTCTCAAGAAAATTAATTATAAGGTGAAGGAAAAGTGTAAAACAGTGACAACAAGGCTTTAGTCAAAGAAATAATTGATTTCAAAATGTGATAATAGTGTGGAACTGTCTGCCATTGAAACATTTCTTTGATCTACAGCATTTATTTTATTATTATTTTATTTGGATTAATATTACTAGTATATTATTCTTATTCCTATTCCATATGTACTCTAAGTAATAATCGTTGTTTCAATACACACATCATTAATGTTTTGTGTATGTATTTTGTGGTTACTTCAGAGCAGTCCTTTTTCTTTGAGAGAACCAGCTTTTTTGCTCGGATCACTAAAGAGCCGACTATTTCGGGTCCTAAACAACTCTTTGGGTCCTAAACGGCTCTTTGAGATGTTTGTATTGCTTTTATCCATGGGTCTCAAACTTTCAGCCCTGTGGCCAATTGCAGTCCCCAGGGGGATATTTTGAGGCCCCTACCTTAATATTAAAGTTAAAATGACAATGTGTATTATTTGACCACCAAATGTTGCTGCATTCTGTCGTGCCAACGAAATCGAGTGCAAAAAGCACAACGAAAAAAGACAAAACATGGTGACCAAAGCGCACCTTATTGAGAAGTAGAAAAAAAAGAAAATGAAAAATGAATTAAAAGATAATAGGAAAAAAGCTACAAAAAAGAAACAAAAGACAAAAAATAAAACTAGAGAAAAGATAAAAATGAAAACAAATAAAAAAAGAAACAAAAAGAAGAGAAAAAAAAGAAAATTGCATTTTTCTCTTTTCCCTCTAATTCTTCATTCTAATGTAATTATTGTCTTTCCTTTTTTCTACTTTTTTTGTGTTTTCCCCTGATTTTATTATTTTCCTATTTCTTCTTTCTTATTTTGTCTTCCTTTTAAAAAAAATGTTTCCCTTCTTTCTGTGTTTCTTTGAGAAAAGCTGGGTAAAAATTGGAAGGCAAACTGTGCTCGTAGCTTACTTTCACTATTTGTAATTTGTAGCCTTCCTTGGAGTCATTTTTGATTGCACCACACATTACAGCGACATCTAGTGGACAAAAATAAAACACTGGCTCTTTAAGAACAGCAAGATGAATTTTATCAGTACTGTTTATGTGGAAAGCCCCATTTGGCTCAATCTCACACAGATCCTAGCTAGAGCGGCCCCCAACTCAATTGAGTTTGAGACATCTGTGTTAATCCATACTTTACAAATTATTAAGTAACATTATGCACTAAATGTGGAAAAAAATAAAGGGAGACGACAAATATGGAAAATAAAAAAGGTAAAATAGATTTAGCTGCTTTTTTATTAAATATATATATATATATATATATATATATATATATATATATATATATATATATATATATATATATATATTTATATTTATAAACACAGTAACACTGAAAAACACATGCAATATAATTAACAAGAAAAAAAAAATACAAAACAATTTGAACCTTTTTGATGCTCACACAATTTAAAGTCAACAACACAAAATCTTCCCATAAAATGCATAAAGACCTATAGCAAGGGAAAATTCGTGGGGAAGTGGCTCCGTTTGTTAATTTCCAGGAGCCTGCACATAGAGATGTTTCACTCGCGAAAGACACAAGTCACGATGATGCCCTAATATGCCTTTTCTTATGATTCATTAATAGATACTATATTCGTAATCGCTATCTAACTTAATGGTTGTTGCTATTTTAAATGGTGACCCGATCTGAAAAGACGTCATATATACAATTCGAGGGAGAGCGGAAAACAGTGCCGCTCAAAACAGAGTCCGGAGTGCGGGTGGATGTCGCTGTTTGTGGATTGCAGCCAGTCAGTATTGGCATAAAAAATGAGTTACCCCGTTACTGACAAAAGAACGCCATCACATTATTCCCAACACTGCAAGTCCCACAGTGCTTAGCGACATAAAGTTGATGCCGGATGAGATAAACTGCTTTTGCGCAGTAGTGCGTACATGAAAACAGATTCCTTGTTTTGTGCCGGGTACGTGGTTCCGACATCCTGGAACTTCGCCTAATACTGGTGGTTATGGAACAGATTGAACTTGAAAATCGAGGGATTACTGCATTGTTATCGTTTATTGTTTGATTGACGTTTCCATCCGAGCGTTTTGAGGGAGTTTTGGATGACGGAATCACTCCGGCACTTCGTCCATCTGTGCAGTTAGCGCAACCGGCCCCCCGGGGGCCTTACAATAGTCACTGATGGCACGTGAGGAAGCTTCAAATATAAACACTGGCATCAATAACTACGCTCTCTCTCTCTAAGTCTCATCCCCTCTCGCTCTACGCTGACTGACCGTTGTTTATATGGCTGTAAAATTCAATTAGGCTGCGGGCGAGTAGGCCGGCCTGCATTACTGCCTGCCAGGGTGACATTTCATTTGCAATGAATCATGGCGCAGAGGAGAGTCGGGCAGGCGAGCAAAACAACACTTCTACCGCAAACCATTCACTTTTTTTCTTCTTCTTTTCTCCTCCTTTTGTTTTTCCGGTCTTTCAACGCTTTACACCCACTTCTTGTTACAGCGGCTCATTTTCTCCTGCTGAGCCGTGACGGAAACACTCAAAGCTTCCGCCTTTTGTACCGTGCTAATATAAAACGTCAGAGACCCTGTTCAACTGCTAAAATGAAATAAATATATTTGTGCGCACACCCTGTAATAACAGGTTGAGCAGTTGTGTTTGGAATGCTGTATTTTCTGGGTTATAGGCCAAATCAGATTATAAACTGTGCCCACAAGGTGTAAACGATAAATAAATAACAAGTAAATGTACCGGTAAAAGTTTGTTTACTTACTTTATTTTCAAACTGTGCGCATAAACACAAAAACAAATGTCGCCTTCCTCTACAAATCCAACTAGTGTTACCTTTATTTTTGTCGTTGACAAAAACCAGGGTCACAAACAGCTGCAACTTCTGCACTGAAAACCGCCATTGCCAAAACTTTGTTTTGCCAAAACCTAGCTATTTTTCCTTCGCACCATAACTGTCTTCATCTTTTTCTTTGTCCCACTGTTTCTGCGCTGACTTCTCGTGCTGTCCTTCAATTAAGGTTTGGATTGTCGTTGTCTTCAAAAATGTTTATTGTCAAAAAACTAGTCTTCTGCTCTGAAAAATAGCAATATCTGTACTTACACCAGCCTTATTTGAAAGTACAGTGGAACCTCGGTTTTCGAACGCCTCTCAGTTTGAACAAATCGGTTCTCGACCCAAAATTTCGAGAAATTCTTGCTTCGCTTTTCGTTCAAAAAATCGGAGTTCGAACGCCGGTACGCTAGGGGCGATGCTGAGCGGCGTACGAGTGTAGATTGCCCCCACCTCTCGTGAAGAACTGTTGTCACGGCAACGCGCACTCCTTTTCTGTTTTCGTTTTTCAAAAGCGGTGAAGGGAGTGTTTTAACTCCTAATTATGCCTCGGAAGGAGCACGGTGGAAGCAGCAAAGTTTGCTACAGGTGAAAAAAGAGGAGTAGTGCGTACAACTATTGCATTTAAGAAAGAAATAATAGCAAAATATGAAGAAGGTGTGCGAGTTTCCCTTCTTTCAGGAATACAGCATGGCCTCTGCCGACTGGTAAGAAATCCTATTCATAATTATTTTCTTTATCCTTTAACCGCTCACCACTTGTTGCTGAGACCCGGGTGCTAAATGACGTGTAAACGACCTGATTTTTTTTATTTTTACACGTTCATGTTAGCGTAATCTTTCGTACGGAAGATTACGCTAACGCGAACGTACGATTAGCCTGGGTTAGCTTAACGTTAAATTTTCAAGATAAACATTCAGGGTGTTGGAACGGATTTTACATTACTTTTAATGGGAAAAAACGGCTTCGGTGATCGTACAAATCTGTTTTCGTACAAAGAAATGGAACGGATTATGGTCGAGAACCGAGGTTCCACTGTATCTGAAAACCTGAAAGTAGCCAACATTGAGTAGTGCTGCCCTCTAGTGGCTGTTTTTTTCTGCCGATACCAAAAATGATGTTTGTCCTTGTTCACCTTCCCAAATATTTTATCTTATTTTGTACTGAAAACCCGCGATATTTGTGCAAGCGTCATTTTATGTGTCCTACTTCTTCTGTACTGAAAATTAGTGTTGTCTTCTTGTCAATCAAAAGCTCAGAATTTCGTGGACAATTTTCATCTTTAATTTTCTAGGAAGGAAAAAAAAATCTCCTTCTTCACTGAAAACTAGCAATATCTGTAGCAAAACCAGCCTTATATTAAAGTATCTAAAAACATGGCAGGAGCCAACATTGAATAGTAATCCCTTCTTAGAGGCTGTTTTTTATCTGTGCATATACCAAAAACTAGTGTCATCTTTTTCTGCATCCTACTTCTGCACTGAAAACTGTTGTTGTCTTCTTGTCAATCAGAAGCTTGGATTGTCATGAATAATCTTCCTCTGCACTAAAAACTAGCGGAATCTACTCACATACCAAAAACTAGCGTAATCTGTTTCCTACTTGTTCCGCACTAAAAGCTAGCGTTCCTGTTAGTCAAAAGCATGGATTTTTGTCCAAATATGTCATTGTCGTTGGTCAAAAAATGTATATTCCTCTGCACTGGCAATGTGTGGTACCTACGCAGATACATCTGACTAGCGCCATCTTTTTTTGCGTCCGACTTATCCACACTATTATTTCTGAACGGAAAACAAGCATTGACTTCTTGTCAAACAAAAGCTTGGATTATCGTCTTCTTCCAAACATTGTCAAAAAAGTATCTCATTCTCTCAAAACTACTATCTGTGCTGATACCCAAAAATAATGTCTTGTTTTTCCTTGTCCTACTTCTTCTGCACTGAAAAGTAGCACTGTCTTCTAGTCAATCCAACCATAAATTATGGTCAAATATTCTATTTTTCAATTTTTTAAAAGTTACTTCTTCTGCATCCAAATCTTGCAGTATTTGTGCCGTTACAGCCTAATTTTGAAGTATCAATATGTGTGACAGAGGCCAACATTCAGTAGTGCTGCCCTCTTATGGCTGCATTGCAACTGCCGAATATTGCAATTTTAGGGCAAATATTGTTTTTTGCCTATTATTTTTGAGCTGATGGGAAGCATTGCTCTAATGCTAAGTGTGTGTAATCATAACTGAATATACAACTTAATTACGCTTTATTACCATTACCGTTACTTTTTGTACAGTAAATGCTTCAAGAATCTGCAATTCGAGTTGCTCCAGATCACCAGCCAAGATTTTCTAAGCTTTAATAGATAAGATCAACACTGGAAAAAATAAATCAACTCTGCCCGTGTTCAGCAGGAGCAACACCGTGACCTTTAGGTGTTTCATCTGCATGTTCCCACACTGCGTTTGTGTGCGTGTGAAGTCCGGCATCTTTAACAATTTCATTTTCCAGTCTCGCCGATATGCCGCTTGAAGATAATAGCTTCTTTACCGTCACGGTTTTATCACGACGCCATTCACGGGCGCTTTTCTCTTGCTGCGAAGGCCTTCCAGAACGTCCGCCGACGCGCTGAAAAGTAGCTCAGCGAGTCCAGTCTGGAGGCGTGCCCCACGGAGAAGGTGATCTTTATTTAAATCCGGTTTGTCTCCACCGGCGCCTAATCTCCCTCAGCAGAATTTCCCCGGCTCTGCCCCGCTCACTGATGTGATTTACTCCAGGTGGGGGTTGAGAAACCGGATGGAGGGATGAAGGGGCGGCGGTAAACGTGAATGATGGGAGACGGATAGGACGCCGGGAAAACGTTATCCATCTTTGCAAAGGTGGCGGACATAAAAAGCGAGTGCAAATGAATGATCACGGGGGTTGCACAAATCCTCTCGGGTAAGAATGCTCCATGGCCTCGCATTCCCGGTCCTGTTTAAGTGAGATTTCCAAATACTTGGTGATTAAACGCCACGTCGGTGCGGTAATGAACGCTGGTTTCCTGATTTCCTCTGAGAAGATGAACATACAGTATATACCTCTTCCCAGGTCTCATTAAAACAGTACGAGATGATTTCACTCGATGTAAATCTTCCGTCGTCTGCGACACCAAAGGTGCCTTTGTCATGCTAATGGCAGGATTATGCAACGTACGTGTTATAACCATCAGATTCGATACACCTGAACGATCTAAGGAAATCCCCATCAATACTTCTCTTTAAATTTCCATTCTGATTCAGAGTATTAATTCCACCATGATTGTAAATGTTTTCAAGCTCTTTCCAAAACGGCATTAGTCTCGCATCATTAGATCGCATCGACCTCACGGCTGCGGTCGGACATGGTCAAGGTCATACGAGTGTAGAGCGTCACCCAAAGATGTGAAGAAGGTAATGAAGGCGAAAGACAATTCCAATGTCTTGCCGCGTGTTCTTCTCCTGGACCAGACCGAGTATTCAGATTTTGAAAAAATACAGCTGGAGTGATGCCAATGCAGTTGAGTGCATTTATTACAAAGTTTCAAGTAAAGACAAAAAACAGTGCACTCCGGATCAATGGTTGGAGGCACGACTCCCAGGAAAGTCAAACAAGAATGTTTCGACCCCCTTTCTCATAGGAGAAAGGCGTGGATCATGCAAAACATAAAAAATTAAACTAACAACCTCTCCTAGGAACTCACATTACAAGATAAAAGGAGGGATCTCAATGAACAAGTGACTTTTGTTAAAACTGCACACAACTGGATTTTTAAGGGTGTTTGATAAGATAAGGCTAACACATCAGAAGACCATTGCTGGGAAAATACAAAAAGAAAGATTACAGCAAGTAAATTCAAATATGTGGATGAAGATAAGTACATTTGTACCAAATAAATGAGTAATGTTAGCATTTAAGTAATACTGTGACGATTATATAATAAACTTAATATAGCTAGAAAAGTCGTGATGTAACAACATACTTAGTGACTTATTTTAATAATTTAACAATAATCAAAGCCAAAAAAAACGAGCTGAGGGCTGTTCGGCTGACAAGAGCAGTACCCCAGATCAAAACGTACAATTATAAAATAGATAGATAGATAGATAGATAGATAGATAGATAGATAGATAGATAGATAGATAGATAGATAGATAGATAGATAGATAGATAGATAGATAGATAGATAGATAGATAGATAGATAGATAGATAGATAGATAGATAGATAGATAGATAGATAGATAGATAGATAGATAGATAGATAGATAGATAGATAGATAGATAGATAGATAGATACTTTATTCATCCCCGAAGGGAAATTCACATTTCCAGCAGTATCCCTGAGCTGAGAACAATACAATAATAAAGCAAAAAGAATACAATATATCCATACCCAGTGTGACGTGCAAATGCCCACTGTAGCGTGTTATATAGAATAACTAAATAGTGCTACACAGAATACATATTGCAATAAGATTCGGTGATATCCAATGTAGGTGGTGTGGTTTACTGTGGGCTTTTACTCTGCCGGGTAGAGTTAAAGAGCCTCATGGCATGAGGAAGAAAAGATCTCTTCAGTCTGTCCGTAGTACAAGACAGTGACAGCAGTCTGTCGCTGAAACTGCTCTTCTGTCTGGAGATAATGCTGTGTAGTGGATGCGATGGATTGTCCATGATTGACCGCAGCTTTTCCAGTGCTCGTCTCTCAGCTACTGTTGTTAGGCTGTCCAGCTCTTTGCCCACAACAGAGCTCGCTTTCCTAGCCAGTTTATTGAGACGAGAGGCATCCTTCTTCTTGACGCTGCCTCCCCAACACGCTGTCGCATAGAAGAGGGCGCTTGCCACAACTGTCTCATAGAATATTTTCAGGAGCTTTTTGCTGATTTTGAAGGAGGCCAGCCTTCTGAGGAAGTAAAGTCGGCTTTGCCCTTTCCTACATAGAGCTTTTGTGTTGGCAGTCCAGTCCAGTTTGTTGTCCAGCTGCACACCCAGGTATTTGTAGGTCTGGACAAATTCTGCACATTCTCCTTTGATGGTAAGTTCTGGTTCTCCTGAAGTCCACCACCATCTCCCTGGTCTTGGTGGTGTTCAGGTGCAGGTGGTTTGCGTCGCTCCATCGGACAAAGTCCTGAATCAATTTCCTGTACTCCTCCTCCTGCCCATTTCTGATACATCCCACGATCACAGTGTCGTCGGCAAACTTTGGCACAAGGCAGGACTCAGAGTTGTACCTAAAGTCCGATGTATATAGAGTGAATAGGAACGGAGAGAGCACGGTCCCCTGCGGAGATCCTGTGCTGCTAACCACAGTGTCCGATGTACAGCCCCTTGTACATAGTAACTACTACTAATGTGCAATATTGGTGTATATGACTGAATAGCATAAGAAATAAATATGTAGGTAAAGTGAAAATTAAATTTGATTTGGATTTGTCTGGATGTGACCTGAGGTGGTCAAGTGGAGTAGTGAAAATGTCTTAAGAGGTGGTGGTGTCCCATTTGTCTACTGTAGATGCTTTGGTACATGGACTATATGACTAACCATTTCTACTTCTTTCTATTTTTTAATACCTGTCTTTGGCACAACTTTCACACTTGGCTGCTCTTATTCACCCTTGAAACCCTTCTTTCTCAAAGACAAAAGTTTTCCTCTCCCGTCAGAGGGATTGGATCGATCCGTTCTGAAACCTGCCAGTGTCCTGAACTGCTGGGCCAAACCATTCAACTCGGCATGTGGGGGGGATTACGTCTTGCTCTTCTCTCAATTCTCCTTGACTTGACTTCTCCCGCTTCCCCATTGTTCCCCTCAGGCTTTGATACTTTCGGAATCTCTGTTGTGTAAGCTTGATCTGTTTCTTTGATCGATACCTGTGCTTGCTCGCCACTTTTCTCCCAGCTTGTCGCCGCGTCGCTTGGGTGCCCTTGTGTCCTTCGCTTATGGGTAGTCTGTTTGAAAACTGTCCATTCTGCACGCAAAAGAGTGATGCTAGTGATGATGCATTTATTTCAAAGGTGCTACGCTCGTCTCATGGGTCTTTGTTAACGTTAAACAGTCATCTCCTGAAGTAGGTTTGTGTTTGTTTGACTCTGCACCCTGGGGAAAGCCCACCCCCTGATAGCTTGAGTCGATACACAGTATGAGAAAGGCAATAACCCCAGTGGCAAACCTCTTATCTCAAATCTTTCCCTCCCTCTTTTTATCTGTTTGCCTGTCCCTCTGCCATTTCCCCCCTACGTGTGCCTTTGACCCTGTCAACACACCCCTACTTCCCTGGTGCCTCACAAACTCGCACATCAGCTTATTACTTTTATAGTCACCATACTCAAGTTTGCTGTGAAAGGAATTTGATTATGTACGTCAGATTTTCTAAGACGCCCCTCTATCAAGACAAAGAATTAAGAAACAAATGATGAGTCGGTGTCTACAGTAAGTGGGTAAAGAGCACCATAACACAGTTTTTGAAGTGGTCATAATTGTGCAATGTCACAGGAAGTACCCTGGAAGTGTGCCCAAATAAACCGTAAGTGCCCCGATGTGATCATTAAAGACCTGGAAGTGACTTTATATTCGCTGGAAGAGGTGATGTGCTTCAAAACTAACAGGGGTGACCCTGAAGTCAAAATATACAGGAAGTGACTTTGATTGGATAAGAAGTGACTTAGAACTGCTCTAACTTGACAAAGAAATTACATGTAAGTGTCCTAAAATTATTGGTACGTGTCCTAAAATGAACAGGGAGATGTGTAAGTGTTCAAAAGTTAAAAGGAAGTGATCAAACTTGAAAAATGTTTTTTCCCTGAAGTCCAAAATGAACTTCATAACCAACAGGTAGTGACTTTGATTGGACAGGAAGTGGTCAGGTGTCCCTATTTGACAAAAAAAGTATCATGGAAGTGCCGAGCATCAACAGAAAGGGTCCCGAAATGAACAGGCTCAGGTTCAAGTGTTCAAAAGTTAGCAGGAAATGATCAAACTTGAAACAAGAGTAACCTCAATGTCTGAAACAAAATACAAAACTAACAGTAAGTGACTAAAATTGAACAGGGTGATATCAGGCGTCACAAGTCAACAAATAAGTGGCATGGAAGTGCCCTAAACATCAAGAGAAATGGTCCCAAAATTAACAGGTAAAGGTCTAAGTGCTTCACAGTTAACAGGAAGTAAGCCATCTTGAACCATAAGTCACCCTGAAGTCCAAATGGGCTTTAAAACCAACAGGAAGTGATCAAGTACTACCATAAATGTAAAAAGAAGTGTTTGGAAATGCATTTAAATCCACACAAAGTCTCCTTAAATACACTGGAAAAGCTCTGAGACCTCTAAAGCTAAGAGGAAGTGACTGAACTTGACCCAGAAGTTATCCTGAAGTCCAAAACAGGCTTAAAAACAAGCAGGAAGTAAACACCTGCCACAAATTGACAAATATATGACATGTAAGTGACCACAAATCAAAGGAAATTTTCCTAAAATGAACAGAAACTATTAGTAACTGAACCAACTTCAACATGAAAAACAAATAGGGAAAGACTCGGATGTAACAGGAAATGAACAGGTGTATTCTAAAAGGCAAGTTAGTCCCAATATTTTTCGTCATCTAGTTTTGTTTCATAGGGGTAAGACTCTTCTTGTCTGTTTTTGTATGTTTTCCTATTGGATCCGTGTTTCCCCTCAACCCGTACAGCACGTTGGATTCCTGCCGACCAGCTCACCGATGACACATTTGTCACTTTGTCATTTGTCATTCTTCCCTCCTTACGGCTGGCTGCCTTTTATCGTGTGTTTGTGTGTTTGTCCGGACACAACACAGCTGCAGCCCTCATTCCGGCCTCATTACTTCACACTTCACCCCTCTCGTCTCCTCACATCATCGCGCTCTCGCTTCCCTCTTTCCGCCACTCGTTTCTGACTTCTCAGGGTTGCTCTCTGTTTCTCGGGAAGATGTTTTTCTTGGCTAGCAGGCTAATTGTGTCCACTTTGCTTCTAATTGTAGTGGTATGAAACGGTCACTTGATGTCATGAGGTCCTTCATGTTATGCCGGAAGTGAAAGTGAAGCGGAACTTTGTCAGTTCATTATTTTAAAAAGGAATTTTAGAGATTGCTAAAACTGGCATCAAATATTTGGGAGAAGGATTTGGAACATTTGGGGAATAAACTTTACTTCCACGGAAATATTAAAGTAATTACTGCTTGCCGAATTAAGTGAATGTGAGTGCATGGGTGCTGCTCCGTGATGTGGTGTCAAAAAGGTGTACCGCAGATATATAATGCAGTTCCTGATTGTTAAATGGATACTAGAATGCTGCTGATACTGGTTATCTGATACCATGAGGAATACTGATGTCTTACAAATGGGCTGGAAATGCACTTATTTCAATACTTGTTATCACTATTTACCAATCCCTATTACATAGAGTTGCTGATATAGCTTTTATAAAAAATATATAGATTTTAACCTTACAAAAACAAGCTTAAACTTGTTTGCGAGCTGAATTGAGAAAATAAGAAGTTCATTCTAAATTGCTTGGAATTTAAGTTTAGAGCCCTGGTTGTTAAATCACTAGAATGCAGCTGATGCTATTTATTGGCTCCTGTCAGGAATACTGATCCTTGTTATTGGCACTCATGTTGATACCTGCTACTGGAACCCGCCTATCCCTCATACATACAGCTGCTGATATAGCTTTATTTTATTAAGCTTGAAAAATGTTTGTTTAAAAAAACCTGACACATATTTGGAAAACATATTTTAATGGAATTTCATTTCAGGTTCCCTGTTGTTATATGGTCATCCTAATGTAGCTGATACTGAATATTTATGCCTTATACTGATGCTTTATATTACCACTCCCCTATGCCCTATGAAGGTATGCTGATATAGCTTCATTCTGTTAAACCTTGAAACAGGCTTGAATTTGATGAAAAAAATGAGAATTGAATATGTTTCCTTGTTTTTAAATGGCTTCGAGAATAAAGGCAAAACTTCTAATCACCTATCATCGGAAGTACTTAAAATGCCTTAAACATTCTGTTTTTTGCCACCGATATCGATAACTTGTAATATATATTCCTAATAAATAAAGATGCGGATATGGGTCTACTTTATTTAGGGGCCGGTCACACAGACATTTGCGGCTGAATCACGGCTAAAATTTGGGGGGGTTTTTTTGCCCGTGGTTGCCCGCGATGGAAAATGCGCAAAATTGGCCAATCCGCTGTTCATCGGTGGTATGCCCGCAAAACACGCCGGCGACTGTTCCGCTTCCTCATCGCGTCATTTCTGTGTCGATTTCTCGTGTGGACCACGGGTATAAAAGCTCCCGAGCCGATGTTGTGCCCAAATCCGACTCCTACGCAACACATAAAGCCCCCCCCACCCCCTCGCGTGAACGCGCATTCTGCTGCGATCGCTTTTGTGGGAAGCGTACATTGACATTGGTGACTTTTGCATCCGCGTTAACAAACGCAATTTGTAGAATACGATCGCGCTTTATTGTTTAATAAACGCGTTATATAGACTAGGATCTCCCAATTGTTATAATTAGCTCGCTTTATTGTTTTAATAAGCGTTTTATATAGAATACGATCGCTTTTGTTGGAAGCGCAGCAGAATAGCAGAATGCGCGTTCACGCGAGGGGGGAGGAATCTGCACAGGAGTCGGATTTGGGCACAACACCGGGCTGTAGAAATCATAACCGCTCAAGACACAGTCCAGTGAAGATCAAGATTTCAAGCTATGGCATCATTTTTATTTTATTATCTTGAAAAGAAATGTCAAGAAATAAAAATGGATTAAGACGAGGTCACTACGCTGACGGGGATCCATGTTCACCCCCTTGACGTCACGAGGACAAATGACATGTGCTCGGCAAATCGCGCTGTATATACGCGGAGAAAGGCGTTTGACTGTCACACGCGTAACACACTAATTTCACGTAATAACACCGCGATACAGGCGCAGAACATGCTATTACCATGCTCCACCCACGATTACCCGCTGAAATTTCCCGTCCTACCCATGTGTAACCACGCCCTGGCCGTGGCCAGAGCACGTCGTTCCGCGTCATTTCCGCGTCATTACTTCGTGTTGACCACGTGTGCGGCACGCGGTTTAACACGTGCTCAAACTTTTGAGCAGCTCAAAAGTTTTGAACGCAGCCAACCACGTGAAAATTTCCGACCGCGAGTAAAGCACTGCTCTATCGCGTCTATATGGGGGTCCCAAAACGTCCAACAGCGCCCAACAGCATCTGCTTCACGGCCAGAAATTTCTGGCCGTGGTTCAGCCTCAATACGCTCGTGAAAGGCTGTGTACCCGCGCTCTGAAGATTTGAGCATCGCAAAACTTTTTCGCGCTGCCACCCGCGCGCGAATTTCCGACCTCGTGCTAAGCACCGCTGTGTCTCGTCTGAATGGCGAACTCAATGCGTCCGATAGCGTCCGCCTCAAAGGCAGAAATTTCCGGCCGTGATTCAGCCGTAAATGTCTGTGTGACCGGCCCCTTAAGATTTAAAATGGTGATCTTAACCAGGAACTGCTTTTTTAAAGATTTAGTCTTGCATGAATTACGGCTGGGCCCAATATATTTTCTATTCCCTTCTCTAAATCGCCATAGTCGAATTTTTAATTCATTATTGAACATTAACATGCGTGCGCTTGTGTCACATTTATTGCATTAGCATGAAGATGAGCTTGTGCTTTCATGCCTTGGGCCAACACAGTCAAAAGGGAATTGCGGCGAAGAAGAAATTGCGGAAAGCGTCCCGTGCTGACTGAAAACTATTCCTAACGGACACACGACTGTCACATGTCTTCCTATATCTCATCTTGTAGCATGATATGAGCCTGAGGCGAGCAAGCAAAGCAAAACTGAAGATGCACGAAAGGGACGCGCAGCTGTACCTTGCGTGTGTGCACTAGCGCCACATGCTAAAGATTAGCATGCGCGGTTAGCAAACGGTCTCCGCTTGGATATGGTGTAGGTGGTTTATAGACCGTGCCAAACGGCCCTGGCACGTGAGCCTGTCGCTCTGTTTGACTTTCCGTCCGATTGGCGCGGCCATGCTAGCATCAAAGCGTGAAGATAACAGTGGCGCTAGTCAAGGGCACACTCATCGCTCTCCCTGTCGTTGTCCTGCTGTATAGATTGCTATCGTCCCTTTGCCGCATCCCTCATCGGCGCTTTCTTCCCCACTAGCGTTGTCATTTTTCAGCTTTGTACTTATTTTTCTCTTACAAAGTGAATGCCTCATTTTCATTCAGGTCCGATTGATATGAAATTCTTCAATAGGGTTTTTCTGTACAATTTTTCAGGCTGATACTAACATGGATACATAAATATGAAGTACTGTAAAATTCGGACTATAAGCTGCTACTTTTGTCACAAGCTTTCAACCCTGCATCTTAAGCAATGTTGCGGCTAATTTATGCATTTTTTTTTATGGCCCCGGGGGCCTCCGAGCAGTAAAGGTAAGCGTGAGACAGGTAGAATATATGTGTTGAGGAAGACTTAAGTTTGATGCAACTTTGCGCTTTGTGCATGAATAAAATGAGCATGAACAGACCCTCATACTGGAAAAAGTGTCAATCGAAAGAGGAGCGCTAACTACCATATAGGAAAGCATTGTACGAGTCTGTTTATTTGTAAATGGAAATAATGTGGTGAAATAACCGCATTACAAGACGCAAAATCCAACAAAACAGAAATGTTTAAGGTGGATTCCCATTTATCTATCGGCGTTATTGTGTGATTTGGATTAAACATTTTAACGGCTAGATTATATGGATAGTCCTTGTCATGGCGGAGCCATTTTGGGACATTCAAAGAGGTCAAGGACGGCCATGGGACGTAATGGTGAGTTACCTTTGCTTTATAGTTTTCGGCATCAGACTGATGGTGATGTTTCTGTGATGAATACATTCGAAATGGTCATCAAAACCTTAATCCCAATAGTTTAAGATTTCTAATGATACTATTTTAGTGACTGGTGATATCGTAAAGAGAGATTTTTTTATCATGGAACGTTAAGGGGTTAAGGTACAATATATTTTTTAAACTTTTTCTGTGTACAGTCTTTCTTTGCAAATATATCATGTTTCAATGTGGGGACAGTCACTATAATCAGGTGTCCTATAACATGTACTGGGTGCGGCTTATAATTAGATGCGCCTTATAGTCATTATTAGAGATGCCATTAGTGTATAAAATTTCCGTCACTTTGAAAAACTCGTGTTTTTCTTTAATACTATTTTATACCATTCATTGCAAATTCTTAATTAAAAGTCACTTATATTCTTTTTTTCCTGTCGGTTTTTCTTTTGTTTTCTTTTGTTTTATTCATTTATATTAATTTTTATGTAATTTCAATTTTAACACTGATACATTGTTTTCACCGATATGGCTATGAAATATTGCGACAATAACATACGTATACACACACACACACACACACACACACACACACACACACACACACACACACACACACACACACACACACACACATACATACACACACACATACATACATATATATATATATATATATATATATATATATATATATATATATATATATATATATATATATATATATATATATATATATATATATATATATATATATATATATATATATATATATATATATATATACAGGGTTGGGTAGGGTTACTTTAACTTCATTACTTTCAATTACTTTTGGATTACTCCAATACCAAATATGCTAATAAAAGACAAAATAAACTAAATATGAATAACATTATGACTCACAACACGTGGTAAGCTTTCTCTCCTGGCTTTGATCTCTTTGATCTCCGGCAAAACTAAAATAAAATGCGACAGAAACAAAATAAATTTAAATCCAAACAGCTTGCCAACATCATTTTTGCCGTTCCATGTATTCCGTTACTCCCCAAGCCTGCACAGAATTTAGTAATTTTATATATAGTATATATATATACAGGGAGTGCAGAATTATTAGGCAAGTTGTATTTTTGAGGATTAATTTTATTATTGAACAACAACCATGTTCTTAATGAACCCAAAAGTCTCATTAATATCAAAGCTGAATATTTTGGAAGTTGGAGTGGGGCTTTTTTAGTTTTAGCTATTTTAGGAGGATATCTGTGTGTGCAGGTGACTATTACTGTGCATAATTATTAGGCAACTTAACAAAAAACAAATGTATACCCATTTCAATTATTTATTTTCATCAGGGAAACCAATATAACAGCTCAACATTCACAAATATACATTTCTGACATTCAAAAACAAAACAAAAACAAATCAGTGACCAATATAGCCACCTTTCTTTGCAAGGACACTCAAAAGCCTGCCATCCATGGATTCTGTCAGTGCTTTGATCTGTTCACGATCAACATTGCGTGCAGCAGCAACCACAGCATCCCAGACACTGTTCAGAGAGGTGTACTGTTTTCCCTCCTTGTAAATCTCACATTTGATGAGGGACCACAGGTTCTCTATGGGGTTCAGATCAGGTGAACAAGGAGGCCATGTCATTAGTTTTTCTTCTTTTAGACCCTTTCTTGCCAGCCACGCTGTGGAGTACTTGGATGCGTGTGATGGAGCGTTGTCCTGCATGAAAATCATGTTTTTCTTGAAGGATGCGGACTTCTTCCTGTACCACTGCTTGAAGAAGGTGTCTTCCAGAAACTGGCAGTAGGACTGGGAGTTGAGCTTGAGTCCATCCTCAACCCGAAAATGCCCCACAAGCTCATCTTTGATGATACCAGCCCATACCAGTACCCCACCTCCACCTTGCTGGCGTCTGAGGCGGACTGGAGCTCTCTGCCCTTTACCGATCCAGCCACGGGCCCATCAAGACTCACTCTCATTTCATCAGTCCATAAAACCTTAGAAAAATCCGTCTTGAGATTTTTCTTGGCCCAGTCTTGACGTTTCAGCTTGTGTGTCTTGTTCAGTGGTGGTCGTTTTTCAGCCTTTCTTACCTTGGCCATGTCTCTGAGTATTGCACACCTTGTGCTTTTGGGCACTCCAGTGATGTTGCAGCTCTGAAATATGGCAAAACTGGTGGCAAGTGGCATCTTGGCAGCTGTACGCTTGACTTTTCTCAGTTCAAGGGCAGTTATTTTGCGCCTTGGTTTTTTACACGCTTCTTGCGACCCTGTTGACTATATATATATATATATAGCGGCCTTTTTTAAATTGTGAAAAATTGCCCTTATCATTACATGCATAATTAATTTAATTATTATAATTTAAAAAAAATGTGTCGTACCTGGTTGACTATGTAGTTTTCTGGCTTTTTCTACGTTACTATTTTTTTGGGAGGTAAAAAATGCAGCCACACTTCATTACTATACCGCATGTAGTTCCTTAAGTAATAATTTCAATGTGAAATATGATATTGATCTCTTAAGAGAATTTCCAATTGCAGGGCATAGGTCAGGGTTAGCATTTTGAAGTGTGAGCGATCCACTTTCCCGTCCGGCTTTTGGGGAAATATTGACCGATTGATCTGTTCATGTGCGTGTTATTGTGCGAGAGCTGGCAATTTGATGGAATTGTGGCGTATCCGTGAGAGAAAGCAGAACCCTGCTGCTACTCTCAGATGGTGCCTCCATTGTTCTCAATTTCGCTTTGTTTATATCAGCGCATGTTCTTGGATGTCAGGGATGAAATAAGCATAGAATATGTCATTTTTCAGATGATACAATACGTTGTAATATATTGGTTCAAAAGATTCACTGGAGGACTTCAAAAACAATATAATAATTATGAGTCTTTGACACATGTGTTGATAAATGCTTACCAATTTTTTTTCAGTAGCAACGAGGAATACTTTACTTTAAAATACAGTAATAATTTTAGCAATTTTTAATCACTATATATGTATATATATATATATTTATAAAAATGTATATATATATATATATATATATATATATATATATATATATATATATATATATATATATATATATATATATATATACGCACACACACACATAACTATTGCACTATTGCACTATTGCTTATAGTGGTGCGTTATAACTGTGTCTATATAACTATAGTTTTAGTTATAAATATAACTAATATTTACTATACTATAAATGTCTCGATGAGGGTTATATACATGTTAAGATTTTTTTCGCTCTTACACTTTTCAAAATACTCCAAATACTAATAAACCTCTACTTGAACAATGATAATAATTTAAATATGTAAATAATTAAGATTAAATAAAATAAAGATAAAATACCAAACAATTTTAGGGCGGCGTTAGCTCAGGAGAGCACTCGTCTTGGGATCAAGAGGTCGCAGGTTCGATTCCTGGTTCCTCAGTGTTGTATGTCGAAGTATCCTTGGGCAAGACACTGAATCCCCGATAGCAGGTAGTTGCCTTGCATGGTTGACGTTGCTATCGGTTAGTTAGTGTATACAAGAGAAAATTGTAAGCGCTTCGGGAGGTCTTCATTGACTTGAAAAGTGCTATATAAATGCAGACGATTTACAAACCATTTTAAGCATTTACTGTGCTTTTGAGCAGTGATGGAAGACACTCGTAAACTATTCCCATATTTGAAAAATATTTCCTCCTTTAACTCCATCGTTGTTCTCACTGATTTCCTCTCGTCCTTCTCTGTATAACTAAATTTCTCAAAACCCATTTGCCCCTGGAAAAAAAAGTGATACAACCTACAAAATGACAAGAAGGTTTTCAACATGTGTTGTCGGATTGGCAATCTCTCTCGTTCGAAATGATGCTACCCGGCTGGGCAAGAGTATCCATCAAATACGTCTGTGTCCGGGTTTGTTTGAGTTCCGATTTTCCGTTTGAACCCCGAAGCAAAACTCAAATTTTTGGGTCAAATCCTTATATGTTCGGATACAGAGTCGTTTGAGTACGGAGGTATCACTGTATATTAGTACGGGAATCCTCGATAACGACTTTTTCTTTAAAGGCCTAAGGAAGACCCTTTCATTGATGTTTCTGATCTTACGATAGCACATCCATCGCCCGGTCTTGTCTGCCCCCAAAAACCTCCAAGACATCCGGCGCCGATCCAGAGAACAGGCGCGTGATAAATCAAGCCGAATGCGGGAAAGTCACACAAACAACGAGAACGAAAGAGCTAGATGTACCGCCTCCGCTTACTTCCAAAAGCGCTGGTCCCCCTGATGGGGTTTTCCACGCTTGCCTTGCATCCCCCTTTTCTCCTTCCCCCGTTTCTGTCTCTTCTGCTGCGCCTGAGGTGCTTCCTCTGGATCAGACGCGACTTGTCACGAGAGCGCCGTAATCCCTCCATTACAAAGTGACCTGTGTGTGTGTATGCGTGTGTTCATGTGTGCGACTGTCTCTCGGGCTATGGCCTACATTGAATTATTCATGAAGCATGTTTATGCCTTCTTCTTTACTGCCGCTTTCTCATTTGAGTTTTTCTATCCCCGCACTCTCGCCCTCCATGCGTTGGCTTCCTCTCTCCTCGTTCGACCCGGCTTGTAGGTGCTAACTGACAGTGGCTCTCACGCAACGTCAGGCCGCTTTAACGCACTTAAGCGTGATCTCCGTGAGCGTGCCATGAGCTAAACGTGGCCCGAGTTCATTCTGCATTTGCAGTCTGCTTTTTTTTTGTATGTTTCGCAGGCCTGTAAAAATTCAAGGGGGCGGAAGTTAGCAGACAGTAAAGAGACGAATGTGTCGGAGTGGGTCCACCACACTCGCCGACTGTATTTTTAAACACTCATCGAGTGTTATTACGTGCTAAAGTCTGGAAGGAACAAGGCGACGTTGTCTGGAATTCTTTTAAATTCTCTTTTGACATTTAGAACGCGAATATTGTATAATAATATAAAAAAATACTGTAACTACGACAGAATTGAATCAGTCCACTTTCATGATTAACGTGTAAAGATAATAGCGCATTTTGAAAAAAAATTGTAGGCCATTAAGAGGCGTGTATACAATAGATATAAAATGACAATATGTTCAACTGAATCAAAATCCCACTGAGTCAAATTGAATTGTATCATTCCTTTGCCAATCAAGTGTCGTCTTTTGTGAAGAGACGCCCCTTAAATGAAAAAGATACGTTCAAAATTGTTGCTCATCCGTCTATCTATTGAGCTATCTATTTATTTATCTCCCTCCATTCCCCCATTACACAACTATCTCAACAACTATCTCTCCAGTCATATCTTCATCTATCCATTCATCCACTTATCTATTTAGCCCTCGCTCTTTATTTCTGTCTCTCTATCTTCATCCATATATTATTCCGACCGATCCATCATCAAGTCAGTTTGATTCAATACAGTACAGCTCAGATGTATAGCTTTGTGTCATGTTTACTCAAATTGTATTTTGGTGAAATTGTTCACAATTGGTCAATTTCAATGTGTTACGATTACATTTGGTTCAATACAACGCACTAAAATCCATCCTATCTTGTCTTCGAAGAAAGGACCATTTGATACGATTTCAAATTCATTTGGGACCACACGAGGTAGACTGGAAAGATTGGAAAGATTTGATTCAATTTGACGCGATTCGATTGAATATGGTACGGCTCGGTTTGTGAAATTAGATTCTAAAATATGTCTTTCGGAAAAAAGACCATTTCAAACACATTTAATTTATTTATAATTTGCGAGAATTCAATATGTACCCATACCTTTTCTAATTGAAAACGTATTCTACATACTCAATTCAGAGGAGATGATAGATTTATAAATGACTGAAAAAAGAAAAACCTTACCATTAATTATGGATCTCTCTGCATTAAAAGGAACCCGCCACCAAAAACAGCAGAGACTGACGTCTGCCGCGCTTCCTGATCAAACACAATAGGGTATGGACTCGCCAGATTGGATCTGGACGACATTGTGTGTACACACGTTAGGAATCGATATTATGAGTAAACAAACATGCTGATGCTCATTTAAAGCTTTATATAGATTAGAGCGCCTGCAGAGTTAATAGATAAGACGCAGTTGCATAATTTGGTTTACATTTTAATTAATGTGTGTTTTAACGATTTAGTAGCCCGGATAACATATTCTTTTTTTTCTGTTCGACTAGCGCATAGCCCTGGAGCATGTTGAATTGTTTACCTGGCCATCCTGAAGTCAATGTAATTTTCGGCCTCACCAACCAATCGCGTTCAAAACAGGAGCGTTCATAACCAGGAGCCTGGCACTAATGAAAAGAAGAATGGATGCCGTGACCAATAACTATCGTCATTTATCGACCTTGGTGAGTCGTGACACTTCCAGGTCATGCATTTTTCAACGACGCCACTTCTTCCGTTGTGATCATTTGCGTGAATTTGAGATCCTCATAACTCAGCTTATTTGTTCTTGCTCGAACGCAGGGCATTAAGATGGGTGGCTCTGATGGGACGGCCTTGAAAAAGAAATTTCAATAAAGGTTTGTTTGCCAAGCTGAGAAAGGCAGGACTTGTCGTCATTCAATCGGGATTCATTGGAGATTACAGGAACAAGTAATATAAGGAGATGGCTGACAAAATCTCGTCCATCTGGTTGCAGGCAAATTACAACTTCAGCATGCCTAAAGTCCAGACTTGAACACCCAAATTTGTTTTGACCCGAGCAGATGCTTAAACTCCCCCTTAGTCCAACTCCTCTGAGAAACCTGAGCCTTGTGTCTCATCTATTCCGACCTTTACTGATTCAAATGAGGGGTGTCCAGACTTTATCTTTGAGTCACGTATTGAAAAAATGAACAAAGCAAAAGCCATTGGATTATTTTTGTATTTGTCAAGATCCCTATTTTTGTTTTTAATATTCTTTTTTGTTGTTTTTTTTAAGAAAAAAAGAAAAGGAATACAGACACGCGGGGCACTTAAGCAATTACTGCCATATATGGTTAGAGACAGAAAATATTTATTCAGCTAGGCTGCCATTTACAGTAATAGATGTTCAATGTCTATTCTATATAGGCTAGGCTACCATTGTTGGCCCTAGACATTAAATATCTACTTTAGCTAGGCTTATATAAACAGCTATATAGCCATTGATCCATTCTAGTAAGGTTGCCAATTAATGACTAGGGTTGCTAAAGATCAATTTGAGCTAAGCCCCATGTATGGGTCTCGACATCTACTTTGGCTGAGCTGCCATTAGATGTCGAAGATCCCCGTTCTAGCTAGGTTGATATCCTCAAAGATCTATTTTAGCTAGAATCCTATAGAACGTCTTAGACATTAAAGATCTGCTTTAGCTGGGCTATCCAAAATGGCTATATCTCATCTCATCTCATTATCCGTACCGCTTATAATAATAATAATAATAATTTCCTTTGTATTGTCATTCTTTGTTACAATGTACACAGAACGAAATGTCGATACACCTGACCCGTTGTAGCGAGCCGATGCAGCCGCAGCCAACAGAGGGCGCCGCCATTTTTACCAATGTTATAAGTCTTAGGTATGACTCGGCCTAGGCGCGAACCAGCGACCTCCCAGTCTCAAAGCGGGCGCCCTACCATCTAGGCTATCCTCATTAGGGTCGCGGGGGGGCTGGAGCCCATCCCAGCCATCTCCGGGCAATGGGCAGGGGACACCCTGAACTGGTTGCCAGCCAATCGCAGGGCACACAGGGACAGACAACGCATTCGCTCATTCACACCTAGGGACAATTTGGACCGGCCAATCCACCTGAAATGCATGTTTTTGGAACGTGGGAGGAAACCGGAGTGCCCGGAGGAAACCCACGCAAGCACGGGGAGAACATACAAACTCCGCACAGGAAGTCTGGAGCTGGATTTGAACCCACGACAGGTTCCCATGACATGAACTGTGCCGCACAAGCGCTAACCACTGCGCCGCCGTGCTGCCCAAAATGGCTATATATATGTAAAATATCCATTTTAGCAAGGTTGGCAGTGAAGAGGATTAAGTATTATGTACCGTAAATTCCGGATTATAGAGCGCACCTGATTATAAGCCGCACCCACCACATTTTAAGAAGAAAACCGATTTTGTACTTACACAAGCCGCACCTGTATACAAGCCGCATGCGCCCACATTAAACAAATTTAACACAAACACAAAATTAACCCAGACCCGACTTTAAGTCCCGCAGTTGAGACTGAATGTCCTTCATTAAAGTACACAGTCCAAAAATCACAGCCGGCAAAATTAACGGAAAATGTTACCGGTACTTAAGGTTTGATGCAGACCGGCAGAGACCGGGTCCCGTTGAAAGTAATCCAAAGAAAAAAGTGTATATTTCCAAAGGTAAGGGTGGGAAAAATATATATCCACTATTGTCCGCCGTGTCCACAAACACTCACCTTTACCGGTCCCCACTTCCCGTCAGCCCGCGTTTGTTACGCCCCTTCTTTTTAATTCGCCCGTCCAAAACATATCAGAATAAGTGTCCAGAATAAAAACAAATAAATACATTACATAAATATACAGTTGCAAATACATATTATACATGGTTACACATATTTACAAAGAAAGACGGTACACCGAGAGAGTTTTCAAAGCTTTAATAATAATAATATAACTTTCATCCGGGCAGATAATGGTAGCAACACGCTAGCAACACGCTCGCAACACAGTAAACGGGTCTGTTAAAAAAAACATACCGTACTTGTAAAAATCACGGTAAACCATCCTCATCTTCTTCCTTAGAACTGAAGCCATCAAAGTCGTCTTCCTCAGTGTCGGAAAGAAACTTTGTCGTATAGACGTCGTCCCACGCTCCCGCGGCCGGTGTGCGCGCTCCAGCGACAGGGGATGCAATTCTCGGCAGGGATGCATTTCTCTGCATAACACCGGCATTTTGGAACCCGTTGGTGATGGTGGATTTTTTGATGCTGCCCCACGCTGTCAGGATCCACTGGCAGACTTGCGAAAAAGTTGCCTTTCGCATGCGGCCAGTTTTAGTGAAGTTGCAGTCTTCCTCGGCGCATATATTCCATTCTAAATCTTACCTTTTGTACTCGAGCTCCGCTGGCGGCCGTTAGAAAAATTACATAAATTGGCCGCATCACTGAATAAGCCGCAGGGTTTAAAGTTTGGGGAAAAAGTAGCGGCTTATAGTCCGGAATTTACGGTGTATTTATATACCGTACTTTCCGCACTATAAGGCGCACATAAAATCAGATTTTTTAAAAGAAAGCTGACTATGCGCCTTATAATCCGGTGCGCCTTATATATGGATCAATATTGAATTGCAAGATCTCGCAACTAAGAGAAGCAGCCACCGACTCCATTTTTCGTGTAGAAGAAGTGCGCTGTGCATACTGGGAAATATTAAACAACGATTCTCTTTTATTTGTGCGTTTGTATAAAGACCCTGAAATGGCTCCTATTAAGAGACATGCTTGCAAAGCAGAGTTTCAACTCAAGGCGATCAGTCACGCAGTAGAACATGGAAATAGAGCAGCAACAAGTGGAGGAAACATGAGGATAAGCTGCGCCAAGTAAGGAGGACTAAACAAAGTTTCCGTGGCAATAAAACCAAGATGGCCACAGTTAGAGGGCACACTTGAACAGTGGGTTGTTGAACAAAGAGCAGCAAGTAGAAGTGTCAGTACAATAACTATTCGAATGAAGGCAACAGCGCTGGCACGGGAACTTAACATTAAATAATTCAGAGGTGGTCCTACTTGGTGTGTGTTTACGTTTTACATTTTACAGTTATTATGTTATTGCATTATTGTTATTGTTTTGCACTTGTTTTTTTTGCACATTACGAGTGTCACTATATTGTAATTGTTTAATTTACCATAACAGTATCTGACGTTTTTTTGCGTGTTGACTAAATGAAGGAAAAGTAAAATGTTATGCCTTGCTGTTGTTCAAAGATGTTAAAGATGTGTCACGATAATGCTTTGCCTCAGAGAAAATAATAAAACAGCTGTTTATTCATTTTGGGAGTAGATGGAGTTTTGGAAAGCTTGTTTGTTATCTATTAATAAAGTTTGACTGACTTATCTGACTGTTTTGTTGACATTCCCTTTAGCGCGGCACCATCTAACGGTTGCATAACTTAACTACATCCTCTACTGTAGCCAAGTCAAGTCAAGTCACATTTATTTATGACGCCCTTAATCACAAAAATGTCTCGAAGGACTGCACAGGATTACAATTACAAAATTGCACAATTACTTGATCTTAAACCAGCATGCACTTATAGCGCCTTATAATGCGGTGCGCCTTGTGTATCGAAAAAGTTTAAACATATATCATTCATTGAAAGTGCGCCTTATAACACGGTGCGCTTTATAGTGCGGAAAATACGGTGTGTGTGTGTGTGTGTGTGTGTGTATATATATATATATATATATATATATATATATATATATATATATATATATATATATATATATATATATATATATAAAATTGTAATATTCTTGTAATATTCTTTTTTTAACCAAAGCTTTGATCTGCTGTACAGTTAGCTCAGGATTTTAGAATATTCGTATGTGGTGAAATACAGTCAAACACCAGATCAAGTAGTATTTATTCATATTTTTTTTCCAATTGAACACATGAAAATATCACACTCCCACCCACAAAGTCAAAACCGGTGTTGACTAGTTTTGAAAGCAATTACCTGGGCATCCTTCTTGTAATTATCTTTCCAATTCGAATTTTATCTGGTGAAGAAAGAGCATAACTTTTTTTATTATTGAAAAACGAATCCTGTTTTTAATGAGGAGGAATATATAATTGTCATTTGCATTTTTGATTATTTATGAAATGCCTTCCACACGATCTAAAGCGCTTTTATCAGTCGTATGCTAATATCAACACTATTATGCATGCTAACATCGATATAAGAATACGCTGCTAAAACGGTTGCCTGTTCACAAATGTCCTGTTTGGACACCCCTGACTCACGGCATCGACATTAGTAGCTTTACCGGGATTTTATTTGTTGCGACTTGACTGGTGCGCGAAGGAACACTCTCCTGTGTTTAAGCTGTGCGGGATGTGAGCGGGATGTTTTGAAGGCGTATTGCGGCGAACGTGTTGAGGATAAGAGGACTTGGCTGTCCTCGCTCTCGCCCGTGCCACTTCCTCTCTGATAAAGTGTCACACAAGTCGCCTCTGTCCAGCTGGCGTGGTTAGAACATGTCAGGGAGCAATGGATAGAGGCGCTGTGTGTGCCGCTCCGGAAGAGGTTTGTGCGCCCAGTCTGGTTTACAAGGCAGCTGAAGGCGAAGTTCATTAATAAACAATACATTTAACTACGCCAATCTTCATGACTGTGGTATATTCTTTTTAGAAATGATTGCTTTTCCCAAGGTATGCTCCAGTAAGCTCATTATTTCATTATACACTGACAATAAGCGTAATCTCCCTCCTTACTGAAATGTTTTTTTCTACAACACACCCTTCTCGCCAAAAACGAGTGGAACTGTTTAAATCTAGGCTTAAAACACACTTCTATCATATAGCTTATGAATGACCTATATTTCATGTTGACAATATATGTTTATTATTTATTATTGCAACATCCAGTGGAGCCTGTTCATCCTAGAAGGGGGATTACCTCAAGGTGTTTTCATTTACCTCATGTTGAGGTTTTGAGTTTCTCCTTGCCCTCATGTTGGTTTTATATCAGGGAATGGTGTAATAATAGTCTGCGGTTTGCAGTAGCCTGTGGTCTGTACAGCCCTTTGAGACTCCTTATGATAAAGAGCTGTACAAATAAACAGGACTTGACTTGTAATGTTTTTTTACAGAAAGTTAGCATCTTTTTAAAGACGGTTTGCATTGCTTGAGGTGTTCTTAAAACGTTAAATATTTTCTCTATTTGGTATTTGTTAACAATGCCCAACTGAGTTTAATGAGCCCCAATGTTTTATCGTACATTGCAACATTTATCTTTTACCTGCTCTGTTCGGGCGGTACACATTAGGTTCGAGGAATGAGATAGTAATGGAGTGTTTGACCAACCAGAGTTGACACAGTTCGGGTTTTAACAGCACCATCCAATCAGAGGCAAGTTTTACCAGCACTAGCCTATAAAGGTGAGGCAACGTTTGCTTGCAGCACGCTATGCCCCAAATCGACTGTGTCATTATGTGAAATCCCAAAACAAAATGTTTTTTTTAGTTTTAAAAATTGAGTAGACTATACAACTATATTAATGAGATTTAAGTGCTATACGTTTAATTTTATTTGGAGGTACGTAGGTACTTACATCGATTAAGGAATAAAAAAGTAAGTAATGGTCAGCAGATAGCAACCTAGAAGAGGGCGCTGCTTTTTTTAGATTAAAGCATGTCACTATGGTTAAGTACTCAGAAAAAAACGAAACTAGCACATAAATTGCACTTCGAAAACATCGAAATTGGGTAGCACGGCACAGTGGTTAGCAAAGTTGGACCTCTTCCTCCCACATTCCAAAAATATGCATGTCAGGTTAATTGGCCGGTCCAAATTGTCCCTAGGTGTGAATGACCAAGTGCGTTGTCTGTCTCTGTGTGCCGTGCGACTGACTGGCAACCAGTTCAGGGTGTCCCCTGCCCACTGCCTGAAGATAGCTGGGATGGGCTCCGGCACCCCCGCGACCCTAGTAAGCATAAGCTTTTTTTACACCGGAAACTAGCATCTTGTTCTCAGTGTCCCTAATCTCTCAGACCCAGTGCTGTCATATTTTACCTTGATCACAAGAATCGTTTTCTTCTTGAGCAGAAATTATTTTTAATGGCAAAAACAATCTCCTTCTGTTATGGGTGAAGATAGTGTCAATGTCTTTTGTGCTGAAAATTTGCGGATTCTTCTATGCATAAATCTGGGACTGACTTTTTCTATAAAGCTTTTTACCCTTGAAACTAGTATATTCCTCAATGTCAAAACGTCTTTCATTTCCCCCAAAACTAGCGCTGTAATGTTAATCATTTTCTATTACACTAAAACGCAGTGTCTGCTTCTTTAATGGTGGAAATTAGCCTTATATTTTTCTTTGCGGAAAACAAGTGTATTTTTGTTTGCCAAAATCTAGCGTGTGTGTTTTCTACACTAAAGACAAGCATTGTCTTGTTCTACCCTGGGAACTAGCATTTTTGTTCATGACGAATGCTTGACTCTTTGATGGCAGTTTAGTGTCTTTTGTCTTCTCCAAAATCTAGTGCTATTATATTCTACCTTGACCATAAGCAGTGTCGTCTTCTACATTAGAAATCATTGTATTTTTTCTTCTACGGCCAAATCCGGCTCATTTGGTTACTAGCAAATCTAGCTTACAACATTGTTAATGATGGAAATTAGTGGTTCCGTCTAGGTCTAAATCTACCACTGTCCTTTTTTAGCCTTGTCCACTCTGGAGACTAACCTCTTTGTTTACACCAAAAAATTCGAGTCGTCTTCTACGGAATATTATAGCGTCTTTAATCTTCTCCCAAACTAGCCCTGTCATATTCTACCTTGATGACAAGCAGCATCTTCTTCCAAACCAGAATTTTAATGTGTGCTTCTTTTACACTGCAAATAGTTATTGTCTAAACTAACGTCGTCAACTCCACGCTAAAAACTAGCTGCCGGTTCGATACAGAAAACTAATGCTGCTTTTGCAGTTTCCAGAGATCCTCGAAAAGTCTTGAAGGGCATTGAATTCATTATTCTAAATTTAAGGTCTTAATTGGCATTAAAATGTCTTGAATCCAGTTTTCAAAAGTCTTAAAAATATCAACTCAAATATTTAGTAACAATTATCAATTGTCTACATCCAGGGAGTACACTGTATTTTTCCAAGCATGTGTTTTTATGATGTTACACTTAAAATTGGTCATGAATATAGCAGTGTTTTGTTTTTCAAAACGATTTTACACCAGACCAAAAAAAAAAAATTCATTTTTCAGACTTCATGATAAAGATGCTTCATGCATGTTGCAAAAGAGTTTCTTTTTTAATAGTAAACATAGGTTCTATTTATTGTTTTTGTTTTGCTTATCAGTTGTTTTTTTCCCCCCGACCTAGTCATAAATTTGATTTTAAAAGGCATTAAAAAGTCTTGAATTTAACTTGCCTTAAGCTGTCGGAACCCTTTTTTACAATGACACCCAAAGTTTGTATTCCTGTACACTGGAAACCAGCGTGTGGAAAACGAACATCGTCCTTTCCTACCGAAACAACTAGCTTATGCTTCTCCTAGGCAGAAAAAAAACTAGCGCCGTCTTCTTTTTTTAAGGCTCAAAGTCCAACCTGGTTCATGTGATATGACCCAAAAGTCTTTTTTTTCAACCCCCCCCCCCCCCCCCCTTTTTTTTTTTTTGTTTTTGGATCGTTGTTTACCTGCAACAGCAGTAATAACGTCATCAAAATTCATGCATTCACGTCCGGTGTTTGTTTTTGATCCGAGACGGCGAAGCGTACCGCAGCGTCTGATGGCATTTCCTAACCTTTTTAGTGGCCGCTATTGTGTTCACTGCTCTTTTTGCCCTTTCAGTCGCTGGCGTTCATGTTTAACAAACAGTGAAGTGCGTAAAAAGGGAAAAGGGAGGGGAGGGAAAATAAAACAAATGCCACTGAGCTTGTGGGCACTTAACGTCTTTATGAGTGGCCCCTCGATGTTCTCATGGTGGCTGTTGCGTTTGTGTACGCGTGTTTTTTTTCCTGCGCTATTGACCTTCGCATGACAATGTTGTCCTTGTTAGCAGTGCAGAAGTCTCCTCCCGTCTCCTCCACTTGGCTTTAAAGGGGCAGTGTGTGTTATTCGGTCCCTCCAAGTTAAAAAAAAAAATCAATTATTAAAAAAAGATAATTATTCATTTAAATAATGAGATAATGTATGCAAACTATGAAGTAAACAGTTGTTTTGATTCAGAAATAAACCGTAGCTGTATAAAAAATGATTAGATAAAAAAAAACATACAATACATATCGAACATAGTTAGACATTTAAGTATAAATGTGAAAGAACATACTAAATTGAAAAAAAGAAGAATTGTATTAGTACATTTGTAATCTAAAAAAAGAGAAAATTGTATTTAGTGCCTCCTAGTGGTTATCATTAAAATATTACATAAAAAATATTTAAAAATAAGCAACAAAACCATCATACAAAACCACAGGACCAGGTATCCTTCCCGTGTACCTGAAATGATAAAATTATCAATAATAAAATGTTTATTTGGATACATTTGAAATAAACATAAAAGAAATATCACATATTTTAAAAACTATTTATATATATATATAATTATTAATAAGTATCTTGTTCAAAAAACAATTCATATATACTTCATTTATTTTCAAAGGTTATACTGTGTTATTTCACACTCCCTGGTGGTCAATAAACGTCATTAATTTAATCAAAACAATAATTTGAATAAGCAAAACTACATATTATATCAGCAAATTATTTTATATAACTCCCAGAATGGGAAAATAATATAAATTTAACATAAAATAAGCCTCCCCTAAAGGGAGCTTACATCATTGTCTGCCATCTTAAATTAAAATAGTTTTAGTCACCGAGTCTTCGTACTTTGTATTCTTCCTTTTGCTTTTTTGCCACTCGGTTGCATCATCCAGTGATCAAACAATACAAACTATCCCTTTAAGACAGGGGTCTTTAACATGGTGCCCAGGGGCTCCATGTACTCCCTACGACCACCTGAGTAGCCTGCGGACTGGTACTGAAACATATATCGTGGGTCATTGTGATTATAAATACAACTTTGTAATAACAATAACAACATAGTAATAACATGTTATTTTAGAAATGCATTTGAAACAGCTAGCCTTTCGCGCTAATTAGTACGAAAAATAGCACTTAGGTTAAAAAAAGTTGGCGACCCCTCCTTTATGAGAACCGTACTAGAACCTCAACTCATTCTTCCCAGTGACGACTGAATACATCATTAGCAGTCCCTGAGGTAATGCAAAGATATGTCTGTAGCCGTCATTCCTTCACTCTTTAAATCCTTTATTTTCTCCATGACTCTTTTCCTCTTGGACAGCGCTCATTCACCTCCCCCCATCTCATAAACCCATCCACCCATCATGTGGACAAGCAGCTCAGCTCTAGTTCCAGTCCACTTGGGCTCGATTCCCTTTGGTCATGTCGCGGTCATGTCACATTAAGCGCCAACAATTTTCGTGTCAGCTGCTTCCATCATGGCTACGCTTTAGTTATGGCGCTACCGATAGCCGAGCCGGTTGGCCGTGCTTGTATTTCTCGTTGTGACGTGCCCTCCATGCTCCAGACGCTTTGCCCCTAAAGAGGTTTGACTCTTTCTTATAAATGCTGTTTGTCATTTTTATTGCGAGAATCAAGGACGGCCGGGTTGCAGTGAATGCACTGCTGTTTTGACGTATATAGCCGTCGATGGTGACTGATGAGTTCATGTTGCCCCATACGGATGAACAAATAAAGTCAATTCAAGTATCTTTAATGTAATAACATATTTTTTTATTTACTTCATTTCCTGGTTCTGTTATTGCAATTTCGCTCAACCTTGTTTTTTCAATGATAACCATAATGCTGTGGCTTTTTATGAATTATACAGTACGTTATACGTTTTATATTTTTAACGTTATTTTTTTGTGCGTGATTCCCGGATTCTACAACAATACGATACCTCATTTATAAGCACTCGAACGAAGTTTTGCATTTTTGCATTCGTTTAAACAAATAGCAAAATGGTCAGGTATTACCTGGCACGGGAGAAGACTGGATTCATCTGCTTGGAGTGGTCGGTGGTTGGGAAGTGCAGTACCCAATTTGGTTGCCAGAGAGTGTTAGAGACCCCACGAGAGTTGTTGTTTTGGGTTTGTTTGGGGGGGGGGTAATTTTTGGGGGATGCCTTGACAAGAAACCAAGTTAAAGACACTTGCGGAGGCCTAAAATACACATGGGTGAATGTTCACCAATATTAGTTTAGCCGTTTCGGAACCTACACATACAAACACACAAACACAAATCGGGAATCATAAAGTAACTTGGTTACAGACTTCAAAACAGTAGTGTTTATTTCATTTAAATAATTGTAGTGAGAGTTACATTAACTTCTAGACAAATAATAAAACACTCTGATTCTTACAAGTAAATAAAGCCTGAGTCTGAGGATTCACAAGGTATCCTGAGGTCTTTTTAAGCCTTCTCGCAGAAGCTCAAAGATCTCATGTTTATTGGCGAGCCTCACTACTTATGAATTCTGGAATATTTTTCAAAGGTGACGATCCTCTTATCAGTCGGAGTCATCCCGGCGTCGTTCGACGTTAGCTTTAAGCTCCGGCGCTCTCGTAGCTACGTTTCCGTGGCAACCCTGTGCACAACACCAAACTCCACTTGTAATCATTAAAGGCAATCGTTTCCACAACAAACGATCGCGCCGTGAATACAGATAGCGGCTCAAGTTAGGAAAGAACTGCGAACTCTGCGTAAAGTTGTTAGCTAGCAAGCCGGAGGCATCTTTGTAGTAGTATCGGCGGTGGGTGTTTGCACCCGGGTCACATCACGGCATCTTCTTCTCGTCTTCCCTCCGGGTTCGGAGATATATTAACGGCGAGAAAAGGAGGCTGGCGCGTTTGAATGGGGAGGAACGATGCGAGATGGATGGATGGAAAAGAGTAGGCGGACCGGGTCAGCTCTGAGCGAGTCGTTAGGGTCAACAGCAGACAAGAGGGAGAGCGCTCGAGTGTTCTGGCGGGTAAAACCGCTAGCTGGAAGTGAGCCGAGCGCGCCTGAAAAATAATCAATAGTTTTATCTGCTTTTTTGGCGCTGCTCTTCTTTCTCCAAGAGAGGATTTGGTCACTTTCTCGACCAAGAAGCAGCAATTCAGTCATTTATGCAGAATACATGAAGTCTAATAATTATTTTGATGCTAGCATTATCGACTACAGCACTACTGGTGAATAAAACGTGCTTAAATTGATAACTGGCGGGTAATGTGGAGAACATAGCCACTCTCTATAGCACATGAGTCTTTAATGCTAGACACTAATTTTACTAAGAGGGCAAATGACTTTAGCAATAATTCAGTTCACCTCAGCCTTTTCTTTACAAACGACAATCACTCTTCTTTGGGTAATGTGTTCTAGAAAATGTAAACTGTCTAAAAAAAATAACTTCATCAAAATCAAACCCTAATTGCGTGTTAAAGCACTGCTAGCATTTCAACTTAGCTGGTTTGACAAAATAAGACAGCCTTTGTTGCATACAGAATCTTTTTTAAAAGGTATTAAACATAACTAATTAAATTAAACCACAAAGGCTAATATAGCGAACGTGTTTAAATCACCGGCAACTACTATCAGCGCTTGCGTCAGGAATACGTTTAGAGTGCTAATGTTAGCGGTAAATGAGGGGAACAAGGTTACTCTAGTTATGAATGCTAACGACTACTTTTTACAGAGAGGGCTGCTAGCTTTATCGCTTATTCAGTTCACCTCAGCCTAGAGGCTAATATATGTGTTTATCTGTGATTAAGGCACTAAATATCGTGGTCACAGACAGGGACCCAACCACTATCATTCTAGAATGCTAACGCTATATACTGTGGTATCGCTACTTACGAATGTCTCTACGTACAAAGGTTTCAGGTTACGAAGTACCCAAATGGCAAACTTTTCCCTTTAACAACAAAGGTCTTTCAGGATACAAAGTCAAAAATACAGGACACTGCAGTGCGCGCTGCTATTAGCCGCTCCCAGAGTTTCCCGGACGTAAACAAATGGGCTGCCTGTATCCCAGCATGCTCTTTGTGACATTGTGGCCAAATTTCCATGAACTCTCAGAATTTGTGGGGAAAAAAATGTCTTGACAAGTCGGGCTATCCTTCATTATGATGTCTAACTCCTGCATTTCTGACATATTGTCAATACTCAATAAAAGCAGACATTGGATAAGTTTTCAAGAAACGCGAGGCAAAAAGTTAAAGTAATATTGTTATGATATGCTTTTTGTTTTTCTACATAATTTGCCTCTCATTTTCTTTATTGTGCGCTAATATAATCCTAGCGTGCAATTGTTTCATGTTTTGATGCTCTTTTATGCTTCATTAAATAGAAAACATACTGTACTTTTTGCAAGGCTTGAATGTGTCTCTACTTACAAAGTTTTCAGGTTACGAAGCTACTCCCAGAACGAATTAAAATCTTAAGTAGAGGTTAGTAGCATCCGCTCTCTAGTCACCAACACGACCGGGTCATGTGAGTAACGCATTTAGAGCGCCCATGCTATTGGCGAATAAGTGGAACAAGGCCACTCACATGGGCACTTAAGTTCCTCATGCTAGCAACTGAATTTACAGAGACGGACGGTAGCTTAGCACTTTAGACTTTCTTTTACACAATAACAGACAAATTTTGTTATTTACAATGTGTTCTACATGCATATTAAACAAGGCACGAATAAAGAGTTGATCATAAATGCTTATGCTAGTGTCGGTAAGGTGTTTAAAGTACTGGTGTTAGCGATTATAGTCAGGGGCACAGGTGTTAGCTCTGGCTTTGTAGTCGCTAATGCTCAGCGTTCCAAATCCTTCCCAAAAACGCAATCGTTTGCGCAAACAGCGGCTCTGCAGACGACGGCCGCTTAACAGCGTCTCTTCTCGCCGTGAGGCGAAGTTAAAAATACGAAGCCCAAGTTTTATCGACTGGCAGCTCGCGAACAGGCGCACACCTCCTCTCAAAAGTCCACTTTGGCTCGGCTCCTCCGGCGCTGGCCATCGTGAATTCCGAGGGAGGAGGCTTTTGGTATAGCGGTGGGGGGAGGAAACGGAGCGTGTGTGTGCTGCCGAAAAGCTCGAGGGGAAGGGTGGATCGATGCGTCGACACACGAGCTAGCATACGCACACTCACACTAAGTTAAACTCCTACGCAGCAGCTAAATAGTCTGCCAGTTTTTACAGCTTCCATCATCTTGTTTTTCCTCGCTTGGACTATTTTTCCCTTATTTTAAGCACACCGGGCAGGGTTTTCTTTTCACAACAAAACGTGAATTTTTCTTAATTATCAAAATGTCCGATACCACCCGCAAGAGTGCTCAATCGTTAGCCAGTCAACAAATGCTAATCATGCACCAATGCTATTGTATCTTGTCACTGCAGATTTCACTGATTTTCACTAGTAAATCTACTTTTCCTTGAGTAGTCACTGATACCATGCATTGATACCACTAAAATTGTCCATTAGATTAATATATACCACTTTTTTTCAGAATAATAAGGGGACTCAAATGCTGTGCAAATACTACTATTACTTTTTATTTTGTATTTCATTGCATTTTCTTATTCTGATATTAGTAAATCCACTTGCCCTTGAGTCATCACTGATACCATGCACTGATGAATATTTTCCCTTAGGGTGTTTGATACCAGATTATTTTTTTAGAACAATAAGCGAACTCAAACACGGCAAATTGAGTACTTGTACTACTGATATTTCTGTTATGGATTTCACTTTTTGTGATGTGATATTAGGGTCGTCACTGTTACCATGCACTGATACTACTAATATTTTCTATGAGGGTATTTGATCCCACCTTTTTTAGACTAATACGAAAACTCCAAACATCGCGTAGCCACCATTATTGGAGGATTTCACTGCTTTGTTCCAATATTAGTAAATCTACTTATCCTTGAGTCCTCACCGATACCATGCACTGATACCACTCATGTTTTCCATGAGGGTTTCTGATACCACATCTTTTTTAGATGGATAAGGGAACTCAAACACTGTGCATATTGAGTACTTATACTACTAATAATGTGTTACAGATTTCACATGCTGTTTTTTGTTCCGATATTGGCTATCTTTTTATCATGGACGTCACTGTAGATCAGGGGTCAGCAAACTTTTTGGTGCGAAGTGCCACTTTCAAATTTCCTTGTAAATCAGTGTGCCACACCAAGATTAATGACTCGCACAACATTTTTTTAATATCTAACAGAGCTGTAATTTTACAGCAGTGTAGAATTTGTCTAGACCTACAAATACCTGGGTGTGCAGCTGGACAATAAACTGGACTGGACTGCCAACACAGAAGCTCTATGCAGGAAAGGACAAAGCCGACTGTACTTCCTCAGAAGGCTTACGTCCTACAACATCTGCAAAAAGCTCATGCAAATGTTCTATGAAACTGTTGTGGCAAGCGCCCTCTTCTATGCGGCAGCATGTTGGGGAGGCAGCGCCAAGAAGAGGGTGCCTCTCGTCTTAATAAACTGGTGAGGAAAGCGGGCTCTGTTGTGGGCACAGAGCTGGACAGCCTGACAACTGTAGCTGAGAGAGGGGCACTGAAAAAGCTGCGGTCAATCATGGACAATTCACATCCACTACACAGCATCATCTCCAAACGGAAGAGTAGCTTCAGCGACAGACTGCTGTCACAGTCTTGTTCCATGGACAGACTGAGGAGATCATTTCTTCCTCACGCGATGAGACTTTAACTCCACCCGGGGGAGTAAAAGCCCACATTAAACCCCACCCCCACATTTGCATATTACCCTATTTTTATTACAGTGTGTATTTTATGTAGCACTATTTAAATACTCTATGTCAACACGTTACATTGGGTATTTATGTATTATATTTGTTTTCTTTTATTATTATTTTATTTTCAACACAAGGATACTGCTGGAAGTGTGAATTTCCCTACAGGGATGAATAAAGTATCTATCTATCTATTTATATATATATACAGTATATATCTAGTTCCTCGTCTGAAGATTGCAAAAATACTGAATAATGGCCTGATTTTTTGGAAAGATAAAATTTGGCAAATTCCAGTGGCACACTAGACAAGGTCTCACGGCACACTAGTGTGCCCCAGCACACTGGTTGAAAAACACTGGTATAACTGACCAATTTATCTTCCACTATTCTTATTCATCAATCAACTAAAAAATGAATGTGAATAACAAGTGGAAAGGCCTGTTGCCATCCATGACCACAACATTTTGCCACAAGAATTAACCAGAATCAACCATTCTTCACTAATAATGAACTACAATTAAAAAACAAGGGCTATGGACAGCTCCCATACCATTCATCAATGGTATCTTGTTGCAGAAAATATCAAAACTTGAAATAACAGCGGCAAAGCAGAAGGCACCCGCGCGCACACACACACACTTCTTAAAAATATTCGCCATCAGTAAATGGTTTTCTGTGCTTTGGTATGCAGTGAGCAATGTGGTAGCTTGCTTCAGTGGTGGCGTTTTTAGCAGTGACAAAGGTCTTCAGGGTCTGTGTTTGTTTGCCGTACCTGGACACAGCGCGTTTTAATGTCTCCGCCTTGTCAGACTCATCCTTGAATTCATGTTCAGGTATCGTCTCATAATGACGTTTAACACTTGCTGCGCGAGGTACAACGCTCTCGAGGCTTAAGAAAGAAGAAAGAAATCTGCATTTGTATAGCGCTTTTCAAGTCAATGAAGACTTCCCAAAGCGCTTTACAATGTGCTTCACATTTTACCAATAGCGGCCGTGCAGCCATGTAAGGCCTATTGGGGGCATTAGGGGTTCAGTGTCTTACCCAAGGACACTTCGACATGTAACACGGAGGAGCCGGGATTCGAAATGCGATCTCTTGATCCCAAGACGAGCGCTCTACCTCCTGAGCTACTACCGCCCCGTAATGCAGAAAACAGCACGGTCATTTTTTGCACAAAGCCTCATTCGTCTGTCCATGCTAGCTGGAGAGAACAAGATGTTTTCGCTCGAGAAGCCGTCATGATTCGTTCATTTATAGCGCGCATGTGTTTTGTTGGCTGGGTTAAAACACGGATCTCTCCCCTGCAAAGCGCCGCACAAACACACACTGGCACACGAAGCAGAAGAGGAGGGGCGCTAACGTAAACACAGCGCGCAACTGAAAATGTCCAAATTCCAGGTAAAAATGCACATTTTTAAAATATAATAATTATTATTTTGCCGGGTGCTCGCGTGCCAATGGTTAACCCCCGCGTGCCACTGCTGGCACACGTGTCATAGGTTGCCGACCCCCTGCTGTAGATGTTACATTTACGGGTCGAATACAGAAATCAAGCACCGATTCCACTTGTATTTTAGATAGATAGATAGATAGATAGATAGATAGATAGATAGATAGATAGATAGATAGATAGATAGATAGATAGATAGATAGATAGATAGATAGATAGATAGATAGATAGATAGATAGATAGATAGATAGATAGATAGATAGATAGATAGATAGATAGATAGATAGATAGATAGATAGATAGATAGATAGATAGATAGATAGATAGATAGATAGATAGATAGATAGATAGATAGATAGATAGATAGATAGATAGATAGATAGATAGATAGATAGATGGATAGATACTTTATTCATCCCCGCAGGGAAATTCACATTTCCAGCAGCATCCCTTCGCTGAGAACAATACAATAATAAAGCAAAAGGAATACAATATACAAATACCCAATGTGACGTGCTAATACCCACTGTAGCGTGTTGTATAGTAGTATCTAAATAGTGCTACATGAAATACACACTGCAATAAAAGTACGATAATATGCAATGTAGGGGGTGTGGGTTAATGTGGGCCTTTACTCCGCCGGGTGGAGTTAAAGAGCCTCATGGTATGAGGAAGAAAAGATCTATTCAGTCTGTCCATGGTACAAGACAGTGACAGCAGTCTGTCGCTGAAGCTGCTCTTCTGTCTGGATATAATGCTGTGTAGTGGATGTGATGAATTGTCCATGATTGACCGCAGCTTTTTCAGTGCCCGTCTCTCAGCTACTGTTGTCAGGCTGTCTAGCTCTGTGCCCACAACAGAGCTCGCTTTCCTCGCCAGTTTATTGTTTTTAAAATGTCATATACCATTTGTGCTTTCGGAAAATACGTAAATACATACAATATTTAATATATAACAATAAGGGGAAAATACCATTTTGTAATATGTACATATTTTATCTGACTAATCACTAAAGTTATCAACCGATGAACTGAATATTACAATAATTATATTTATAAGTCAAGGTACTGCCACAATAGTAACAAATTGTCAAAAAATGACGGCTATGGACGTCAAAAACAATTTGCATTGACTTATTAAAAGGACAGCGGACAAAATCTAATAGCGAGCCATGGAACAAATAAGGATATTACTTTCTTCACCTCGTGTCCTCTGATTGCTTTTTGTCCATCACGCACAAATCCACCCCCATCTCCCTTCAATCCTATTGGTTTGTTTTCTCAATCTCTTAATTGCTTGAATTCTTTCCCTCGAGTCCTCAGGACGCCATGTTGCATGTCTTAATTAGACGTGCACTTTGACGTTGCGGGAAGGGACGAGTGATCGGGATTAAAAAAAAGGGGGGGGGGGTGATCTGGTAATTACACAACCCTAAGGACGCCATCTGATAGTTTAGCAAAGGCTTTGTTTCGATGAATTTCTTTATGTATTTATGCTTTCCGAGCAGCAGGTAATATGAATTACAATAATTTCTGAGTGAATCGAACGCATCACGGGAAACATTTAAAAGGGGGACGGTGGAAAGAACTTTCTGTTCTTTGGAATATTTTTGTGTCAGAGCAGAAGAAGAAAAGAACTAAGTGTTCTTTCTTTTCTATTTATGCAATTGAGTTTTGATCCCTGACACCAAGCTTGGCCATTATACCCGGCGGGGGGGCCGGAGGGGTGGACGGGAGGATCGGCCCACCTCATCCATCTCCTTGATGGACCAACTGTTCTTAATTACATTGCTCCTCGAAAGCGAATACTCCCACGCCCCCAAAGTATTTGACGTGCTTTATCACGTGATGGGAAAACACTTCATCGGCCGTATGGTCGAAGTGACCCCTGCTGACATCGTCGCCATCCATCTAGTAGTTTACGGTTTCTATAATTTTATGGAGCAAAGAATGCATGGGGCCCATTTGGATCTCCATAGGTAATTGAAAAGTGGTATTTTCAAGGTTACGGCATATTTTGTAATACATTATAGTAAACCATGAAGGTTTCGTCACTAATTACTATCAACCTTTATTAACGATTATCTGGTGGATTTATTTTATTCCCATATCTGTTTATGTACAAATAGAGCACTTTTTAGTGCTACCTTGGTACTTGACCTTAAGCTGTTCAGGATCAGTGTTCCAACACCAAATTGCTTGGGTATCTGAACATTTTTCCTTTATTGAGTAATGTTTTTTGTTAGTTTGTTTGGATCCCTTAACCACACGGGTCGTAGGGGCACCATTTCCTTTGGTGTATCTTGGGCAAGTACAGCTTGGTTGTGCCCATCCCTCTCCAGGCAAACAAATGTTTCCACCAGGCCTTGAACCAGGGACCGTTAGCGTTCGTGACAAATGTGCTAACCACTGCACTATGGAAACACTATGGTATTATTTTTTTATATGTTTCTAAGCGTTCCAAGATAATGATAGAATGTGTAAATAATAATGCAGGGTTCTACGGGGCATGGAAATCCTTAAGAGTGCTTTCATTTTAATGCTTTGCTTTAAGGCCTGAAAATGCTTGAAATGGTTGCCACGTTTCTCAATAAGTCTGTTTAAAAACTACACAGACACTGCCCTCTTGTGGTTTTGGTTTGCCCTTGCATTTCTACTTCCCTCGTAACTAATGTCAGCTGGCATTAATTTGTATGGTATTGTCCCATGAAGCGTCATTTTCCCCTACGGCTCGCGCCAAATAGGACAGGTGCATGCTACATCTAAACAAGGCACTATGAAACGTATCATTTATGGAAATTTATTATGGGCCGTGCAAAAATAATTAGTGTTTTCCAGTGGTAATTTGAAATGGGAAGAACTTATCGCAACTGGAAATGTAAGTTACATATTACTGTCATTTTTACCCAAACCCTCCAAGAGGAGCAGTCTTAGGCACATTATTTTGAAAAGGTAATTAGGTATCATTATAAACTACTTCTTCCCCTAAAAAAGAAAAATTATGATAAACCAAAGAAAACAATAACAAAAGCAAAAAAGAGAGACTACTAAATACGCATTTTAAATAACAAACAAACAGACAAAAATTGAAAAAACAAATCAAGTGATGTTAATTTTTGTATATAAAATACGTGGGGCTCGCGGGGCAGAACATTGGTGACCCCAGGTTTCTACTATTTGGTAATAAATTTCCAAAAATGAACAATCTGATGAGTCAAATAGCTTTAAAGGGACTGTGCGTATTATTTAACACCTTCTAACGGTAAAAAGGTAGTGTTTCCCATTGGTTAAGTGGAGAGGGATGAGCGTCACCAGGCTGTACTTGCCCAAGACACACCACAGTAAATAGTGCCTCTACGACCCTAGTGGTTAAGACATCAAACCAACAAACCAACCAGCAATAAAAAAACACTCCTTCATTGAAACAAAACAATAATATTTTTAAGAAAAAAATAAAATAATATAAATGCAAGAATTATCATGAATGCGTGCATTTTTTGAATACTCGTAGGTTGGGAAATTTGCACTTATCTCATAACATGAGCCTTACCCAAGGGTACAGTAATTATCCGCCATCTTGCAGCTACGCGTACCCAAAAGCCTAAAAAAGGCTGACCAAAAACATGAGAAATAAAACGGTGCGTTTTGGTCACTTTGAGTCTCCGTAGTTTGTACTCTTCCCTGTTTTCTGGCGCACTCATTCCTGATTGCACTCCACATCACAGCAGCATCTAATCGTCAAATAATACATTCTGTTCTTTTTACATTTGTGCCGGTGCGTTAAAATATCTGGCTGGAAAATATGACTTTGTATAAATAAATATTGACCTGAATTTATTGGCGTCATATAACTGTTTTACTCGTATTTTGTTTAATTTCCTCAATCAAAGTAAATCCCCGCCCAGCTCACTTCATATTCCCCCACTTGATAGAGACGAATGATCATCTTTTTCCACCCAGAAAACTGGCGAGCACATAATCATACTGGTGCCATTCTCATAAATCATCTGCTAATATGCTCTAATAGATGCACCCGGACCTTTTACGTGAGCCGTTAATGCATACGAGCACCAATATGCATCATCTCTATGTTGTGACTAATCGGCGTCTTTAAAAGAAAATCCTTGACCTCGTTTCACGTGTTCGGTTTACAGTACTTAGCCGACGCGGGGTTTTTCCATAACTGGGTCAACATCCTAATGAGGAGAATGCTGATTTGGAGGCCAGTCTTGCATCTCGCAGTCCGATTGGCCCGATTCAAAAGGAATCAAATAAAACGGCCGTGTCACAACAGAAGATAACGCGTGTTCATTTCCATAAGCGGGTTGTATTCCACACTACTATGCAAATTTGGAGCTGCGGCAATAGAAATACTCCCTTCATATTTGGCCAAATGCCTTTTCGGAAAATCTGATGACTAAACGTCCATGTAAATATTACGGAAGGTTGTCGGAATTAATGGATCTAATCGACTCTGTCACAGTGCATTATGGACTTTTTTTGTTCGAGGGGAAAATGCACAATGGTTTTTTTTTGTACTTTACAAATACGATGATCAATATCATTAAAAAAGCAAATCATTTTACTTAAAAATCACAATGACCCAGCACCTTAGTTTAGGGGGCACCATGTTGAAGACCCGTGTCGTAGATTGTGCGTTTCCGTATAAGGATTTATTTACGTGTATATTTTTATATACTACTACACATTGCAAAAAAAATAGTAATAAAAAAATCATTATGTTTGATTAGTTTTCTTATATTTCTTAAAAAGGTTCGTCATACATATAAAACTATTCAATATTAAACATATTGAACTTTACATAGCAAAATTGGAAAACACACATCCTTTACTAATAATTTAAAGTTTTACAGTAAAAGAATAACAATTTTCATATGAATACAATTTAACAAAAATAATAAATAAAAGAAACAATTGAACCTACCATAGCAAAATAAGAAAAATCTTACTTCTATGTCATTTTACTATGGTTTAAAATTGCAAAATAAAATAGAAAAATATATTATATTTTTAGATGTTTAAAAGTAAAACATACGAAAATATTTCTCACTGTGTTTTAAATACAGCTATTATATCTCAAACGCTATTACAATTTACATTTTCACAGTATGATACAAAACATATTCTACTATAGCCTACAGTTATTTTTCTAGTAAAGTTCAAAAAGAATAATGTAAATAAGAATATGAACCATGGTTTACCCATGTGTATCGTAAAATAATGAAAAATACAAATAACTTTTTATGCCAATGGGGTTATAATATCAAATCATTAACATATATATTTACATATATAGTATGTAAATTATATAAATACTGTTTAACTGTTTTAATCGCTTTTTACAAAGAAATATTTTTAAAAATACCATTTCAAACTTGGTCCTTTGATTAAAATAAGGGTTATGTTTTGCTTATCTATAATTCTTTTAAATATTATTCGTATTTTATTACCACTATTGGGTTTATTAGTCGTATCATTTTCAATTTGTATTTTCATATTTTTAATTGTAGCACATGCCTGAAAGAGAATTATAGTGTGTCTTGATAAATAATATATAGATAGATGCATGGTTGAATGTATCTTATGTCATTTTTTTCTCTAAATAAGATCCTGATAAATATGCATCCCCGAATGCTTTTCAATTTTACAGTTTTGTCAAGCTCGCTCCAAAAATATAAACGAGTGCTCCTTTCATGTTGAGCTTATTGTCTTTATGAGTGTGGAATATTAAATAGCGGCAAAGCGCAAACAGTGTGCGCTTTCGGTAGGTCGGCCTCTGATCCATTTGATGCATGGAAAATCGCAAGTAGTAAAGGGTGACATTACCCCGCGCCTTTGCAAAGCAGCGGCGCTTTTTAAAAGGCCGCCGGCGTGGCCAACCTTCGGCAGCATTACCAATCAATATTACTTCTCTTACCCAAGCTATCGGCGCTCCGAAGGAGAAATTGTGCCTTAGTGAAATGTGACAAGGCGGGCGCGTGCGTGCACACGCGTGTGCTGGCGTGACTGTCGAAAAGAAGCAGAACATTGAATCTCATTTCTCAAAGCGCACCACCTGAAATTGCCTGACATTGTCATGCAAACATGTTTGCCGACGACCGCCGCCGCCATGATAGCTGCGGTGATGAGGACTCACCAATGTGCACACTTGAATGGTGTTACACACTTGCTCATGTGCCGGTCCGAAAATCTGGCTTGCAAAGATGTCACATCTCCCTGCACCTTCAAATTTGGGCTACCCGTCTGGTATACATTCCTAAAATGTCATTATTATACTATTGCCTGGTTGTAATAACCGTATTTTCACGACCATAAGGCACACATACAATGCTGTTCAAAATAATAGCAGTTCCATTCGACTAACCCGGACATCTTAGGTTTTAATATATTTTTTATTGTTACGTGGCAAACAAGTTACCAATATGTGCAGCCGAGTCTCAGAAAAAACACGGGACCCGGCATTCATAATGGGCACGCTCCGAAGGCTGTGCATTTGGGCAAATAGTTCAAAGGGTTGTGATCAAGATAATACCGGTGTCTGCTGTTGACTGTACAAACTCAAAACAATTTTGTCTTAAAAAAAAAAAAAAAGGAAGGAATTTTCAATCCTAATATTCAGTTGCATGACTACAGTCAACCAACTTGTTGCACCTTTCAGTTGTTATTTTACTCCATGATTGCTTCACATCATTCTACAATGCATTTTCATTTCTCAGTTTTGCTTCACAAACAGCATATTTGTACCACCTCACAAGTTCTCGATCGGATTGAGGTCTGAGGGTTGGGCTGGCCACTCTATAACTTTAACCTTATTGTTTGGAACCAAGACTTTGCTCGTGTACTGGTGTGTTTGGGGTCATCGTCTTGTTGAAGCACCCATTTCAAGGGGATACGGCAGGGGTGGCTAACCCGGTCCTGGAGAGCCGCATGTCCTGCATGTTTTGGAGGTTTCTCTGCTCCAATACAGGTGATTCCAATCACCTGGATCATTATCAAGCTCCCACAAAGCTTGCTAACAAGCTGAAAATTGGCGTCACCTGTGTTGGAGCAGAGAACCTCCAAAACATGCAGGATGTACGGCTCTTCAGGACCGGGTTAGCCACCCCTGGCATAGGGCAACATAACCTCTTCAAATATCTTGGTAGAACCAGAGTAGGCGAAACATGCCCATACAATGATACTTGCGCTACCATGCTTCACTGTCTTCAATGTGTACTGAGGTCAGTATTGACAGTTTAGCGGCCGTCTCACACACCTTGTGTGGCCCCTGGACCCAAAAAGGACAATTTTACTTTCATCAGTCCACAAAATGTTCCTCCATTTTTCTTTAGGCCAGTTGATGTGTTCTTTGGTGAATTTTAACCTCTTCTGCACATGCCTTTCATTTTTAACAAAGGGAGTTTGTGTGGGATTCTTGAAAATAAATCTGCTTCACACAGACGTCTTCTAACTCTCACACCACTGACAGGTAACTGCAGACTTGGTTTGATTGGCCTGGAACTGATCATTGACTAAGTCTTTGCCATTTTGTTTTTTCTCCGGTCCATTTTAAAGGGTGTCTTGCATTTTCTTCCACGTGTCTTTTTTTTTATTTTTATTTTTTTACCTATTTTAAGGATTTGGAGATCCTTTTAGCCTTTTATAGCTTTTTGTCTCTCTAATCAACTTTTTAATCAAAAGAACGCTGTTCTTCAGAGCAGCTCATTTGCATGTTCAACCTGTGCTTGCTACATCATCCTTAAAAGGCACCACCCAATTCACAGATGGGTCAAGCCTGGGAGGTCACAGTTTCGAGCCTTGGCCGAGTCATACCTAAGACTTGCAACATGGTTGGGTGAAATCCGAATTTTTTGGGGTCGGAAATTGTTCACATCTCCAATTAAATAGGACTGTTATGTAATCTCCTTTGACTTCTATGTGTCTCCTATGTGAGCCATTAAAAAAAAAGGTTCACTGTTGTAGCAATCATCAGTAAATGGAAGAAGCTAAACATGAATGTCAATCTCAATCGGAGTGGAGCCAAATGCAAGATCACCTCGGGGCGTCTTAATGATTCGAAGAAAGATGAGGAGTCATCCCGGAACGACACCACAGGAGTTGGTCAATGGCCTGAAAAAAGCAAGAGCCATCGTTTCTAAGGCTACTGTAGGTTGTATACTAAGACTTCATGAGTTGTAAACATGCATGGCACGAAAGGTTCCGCTGCTTAAATCAGTACATGTCAAAGCCCGTCTTAAGTTCGCATATGACCCTTTGGATGATACAGAGGATTCATGGGCGAAGGTTTTGTGGTCAGATGAGACCAAAATATAACTTTTTGGTCATAATTCCACTAAGCGTGCTTGGAGGAAGAAGGATGAAGAGTACAATCTGAAAAACGCTATCCCTACTGTGAAGTATGGGGGTGGTAGCATCATGCTTTGGGGGTGTTTTCTGCACATGCGACAGGACGAGTGCACTGCATTAAAGAGAGGATGACTGGGGCCTTGTCATCCTCTCCGTGTTTCTCAGCAAAAAGCACAGAAACCTGACTGAACTAGAGAAGATCTGTGTGGAGGAGTGGGCCAAGGTCCCTCCTGTAGTGTGTGCAAACCTGGTGAAAAACTACAGGGGACGTTTGACCTCTATAATAGCAAGGCCACTGTTCTAAGTGGGATAAATAGCAAAAAATAGCATGGTGTTCAAATACTTATTTTCTTCTATGTATGTGTATATATATATATATATATATATATATATATATATATATATATATATATATATATATATATATATATATATATATATATATATATATATATACCTTTGTAGCATCTTACATAGCATGTTGGTAAAATATGGTTGGTTACACACGTAGGAAGTATTGTAAACGTTTCAATTTCTTTATGCCTGACAAGCTTGTTTTCCCTTCTCCCTTCAACCCTCTCGAAACACATCCTGTCAGTCCATTTTACAGTCTGATTATAGCTCCTTAGTGTCCCTTAAACGGATTTGAAAGAGGGATTCTTCAGCACATATCACAACCAATCACTCCTATCTTCAAGCTTGCTAATTATATTGTCGGTGGCAGCGGCATCAGGAGCGAGTTAAAATGCTACTCTCAGCTCATCACGGATTTAAGGATTGATATTTAACATAAGATCTTGATACTTCCCCAAGTATCTCCATCATCAATGCTAGTGATTAAAAATGCATATGACAGGCCGTGATTTTCATTGTCGCACGGGAAAGTGGCAGAACATGGCAGCCACATTGCGGGAGATGAATTTAGTTCGATAAAAGTAAAAGCTTGTGATTGGTCATTACATAATATGTGGGCAATCTTTAGTGGGACTAATAAACATGTTACAGCGAGTTAGGTGCTAACTTAAGTGCAACAAAGTTGTACAGTAGATGGCCGATTTGTGTTTTATTTTATTTGTTTAATATTCAGACCAACATAGTTACAATTTGAGCATCAGACATTGGGGAAAAGTTTCCTCATTTGAAGGAATTTTCTCCCATAAATCATAGGAAAAGCTTTCAAAAAAATTAAGTGAAAAAAATCTGTTAAAATTAACATATTCTGCCAGTCGGTTGAGATTCCACTCCCAACCCAGCACAGATTAATAATAGCCAACCCCCAAATAGTCTTTGATCTGTACAGCCCTTTGAGACTCTTTGTGATTAAGGGCTATACAAATAAACATGACTTGACTTGAGTAAATATTATGCAAATATTTTATTCTATTTAATGTAACACAACATCCCAGCTACAATAGAAATGATCTTTGTTTTGTTTCCGACGACATAATGAAAAAAGCTTCTCCCGAGATGAATTACATAAAGGTTTGGTCTGTAGAGATAGAAGAGCCAACCCGTTGGGTCAGGGTAGCTAACTATTAGCAGTCAAGCAGATGGAAAAAGGGTGGAAGGCAAACATTCAATCGGGCTCGCGACAGAGAGAGAATGACAACAGAGGACAAATAGGAGACAAAAGCTCCGTCAACAGTCCTCGCTTGTCTTTGATACCTCACTTCCAGAGTTTATTTTCTCAGACGCGATATTATCATTTGGCCGATTTGCCTAATTACGCCCATCGGCGCTATATTAGCACCTGCGCTAGCTAATGACTGAAGCGGTTTTTGAAACTGTTGCTTATGATGCAATTAAGTTCGGTTTTAGGGGAGAGTCATGAGCTTGTGTTTATAGTGAGATTTTTTTGTGTTATACAGTACATTTGCAGATGGGGTATGAGTTCCTTCAGATTATTGACCCTTTGCACACCCGTGTCATAACCACGTGACGACACCATGGCGGATGGCAGTAAACTGTAGTAAACAGTGGGCGAAGCCAGTAAACCGTAAACATCAACACCGACAAAAAGCTATACTATTCAACATCAGTGGCAATGACTAGTCAAACAAACATTGTGCAGCTATCAGATGGGGAGGCACACCTTGTCAGAATGCATAAAGAGTGCTTTATAGAGAAACTGCAGGGCTAACTACAGACCCATACAGTCTTTCTCCTGATATATTTACACATATAAACAAATCATCCAGTATTTCTGACTTCAGTCCATATAAATGGAGTATCCCCATACACTGGTCCTGATCTAAAAGCCTAGATGCTTACTGCTCAGTGGATGGTTAGATTAGCAGTATCTGTTGGGGGAAAACCCTCATTATTGCAAAGGTAAGACACGGACGTTAGCTGGGTATAATGATGTGTTTCATCCACGGTGCCATGAAATCTCAAATCGACTGAAATGAAAAGCTGCTCAAATTCTTGATCATTTTTATTTTAGCTAAAGTAGCTACAATGAGTGTATTTTGCGTGACTGGTTTTGGGTAATGTCTACTTCCTTGCAGAATCTCAACCCCTTTTACGTGCCCTTGTTTATTTTGTTTATATCATGCCAATCACTATTCCTTAATGAATGCATTATACAGACTACAATTGTGACACTCGTTCTGTCACAAACATAGCGTTAAGGGGAGTGAGTTCTGTCTGCAGGCGAGACAAAGTTAGCAACAACCATTGTACCTTTGTAACATAAAATTCATCGGAAATACACCACACGTAGCTTGTTACATTTTTTTTGCTGCAAATCCTGGAACTATCTCAGGGCTGCGAGTCCCTCTGTTTAATTTGTAGATAAACATCGTCGTCTTTATCAAAACGGGTATGATACATTTCCGAATCGGGCAAAGAACCTTGTCTGTCGGCACAGCCCACCCCACAGCAATAAATCACCATCGTGAAATGTTGTAGTTGGATTATTTTGTTGAGGTTATTGGTATTTCTTTCAAGTCAAATGCTCATTCACGAGCTGTCGGCTAGGGCGCCTAATGCCGTCCGTCATGGCTCTATGCCAGGGAAAGCAACCTGATGTCACTTGCAAAGGGTCAATTAAGGAATATGTTACCTTAGTGTACTGATGGATATTTATCCAAGTCATCATTTATATTCTCTTTTTCATGAGACATAAAAATTATTCTAACACAACAACTAATATGTACAAATACATAAAATTTCCTTAAATGTATATGATTTTGATATCACTAATTTTGGTCTAACTTTTCCGCATTTGATGACTAAATATTGTAATGAATGAAATTGAATAAACTTTCATGGACTTGCTTACCAATATGAGATACCTTAAATATTGGCCTGGTGGCCGCCTGATACAGGTACGTAGTATCGCTACTCCTCCTTTCTACGTACCTACATACGTACACACCAACCCAACCAAGCCAGCCCACCCATACGCCGACCAAACCACCTACCCACCCAACTACCTACCAACCTACCTACCTACCTACCTACCAACCTACCTAACTATACCACACACCCACTATCACCAGTTTTTCATCTTACTTCTTCATTCCTTATCCCATACAGTAATGTAATATTAAATGATTAAAAAATGCTGAATATTGATTTTCAATGCCACTTTTTACCTCAGGTAGACACCAGTCCGAGTACTATTTTTACATGTAGTCTCCGATAATAATAGAGAATATATTATTTGTCATTTATATATAATTATTTCATTTAATTTGCATGGAAATATGGTATCTATTGACGCAATTTTTGAAAATGTAGTTCAATACAATGCTTTAAATATCACTTGGTGTCCGTCTGATTTAATACCTGGTATCGCTACAAGCCCATCCTAATATTAAGCGAATAAAGAAATGTTGAATACCGTAGTGGCCTGTGCAATTCTTTCAAACATTCTGTGATTAAGGGTTTACAAATAAATGTTAAGTGACTTGAGTTAATGTTCAATATCACTTTTTTCAGATTGATACCAGCCAGAGAAACCTTTAAACCCGTCTCGGGTAGTTATAGAGATAATGATATTTATCTAATTTTAGATTTTTTTTTTCTTTAATTGAATGCCAGCATTTTCTTTTTTTAACTTATTATTTTTAAATCTAGTTCATGGTTGAAAAAGGAGTAGCCCTCATAAATAGGATATCATTGATTAAGGCTACGTATCGGCCTGATGACACCATGTATCGGTGTCTACCCTTCTTTACTGATATTTTTACAATAGGTACTATCTATGATATGATTGATAGCACTATTGTTTGCCATCTCGTTGCTATTTTACTGTTAGTAACTAGAAAAACATTGGTTATTGTTAGTTAATCGTGGCCATGAAAAAAGATTGTGTTTGGATATAAAAATATTGATTTTAATTTATTTGGGTGGTGGTGGTATCAGTATTGATGACTAATCAAGAGGTTTCGGTATTGTTCTAAAAGAAGATGTATTGAACCTCATTTATATTTTATCTTTATAATCTCTTTTTTGTTTTTTGTTTTTTTGGGGGGTGGGAGGTTTCTAGGTTGTGTATCCCTAGCCACTAGGGGATTGTGGGGGACCATTTCTTGTGGTGTGTCTTGGGCAAGTACAGCCTGGTGATTTTTACGTGTAATCTATTTCTTGCAGTATCTGTACCCGGCACCAGCATCAGTGATGATTGTAATTTAAAAACAAAGCAACGCCTACATTATTGCTACATTTTATTCTCGTTTTTTTTCCCCGAAAACCCCCTGAACTGAATCCAAAGCAGCCATAATGACACCCCCATCACTTCCCATTTTTAATAACAATAATCCAGCCGAGCGTGCACGATATAAACGGATCAGTCATTTTTCTCCCGCGCCTCCTACCTGTCTGACACTGAGGACTGAAATCGGCGTGATGCAAAAGCGACCTTCCGCTTAATGAGTATTCATTTGGCGTAACTTAAAGCTGCCGTACCGCGAAAAGAATTAGCATCGGAATTGAAGCGCTCTGAATTTTTAATTTCCACCTGCCGGAATCGTCTTCCTTCCACGCCGGTTATCGTACAAAACATCCCAACATTCCAAATCAGTGTTGAGCGATACCGAAAAGGATGACATAATTTATGTTGTATTTTTTCTCGTGTTACCAACGAGACCTGTGAGTTGTTTACGTGAGCGGTCCTCTTTTATGGCGATTAATATTAATCATTGTGAGCAATCAGCGGCGCTCGCATTTATTGTGTTAAGTGCTCCATGATTTATTAATGTTCATGTTTAAGGTTAATTGAAGCGAGAGAGGTTCCAAAAGAAACTTTAAATTAATTCTTTTCGCAAAGACGTAAGTCTTTGTCAGGAATTGGTATCCGTTGACCTCGTTTTAGTATCTTCGAGTAATGTATCAAAATAAAACAATTAGTGTGATGTGAAAATGTACACGTTGAGGAAGGTTTTAGTACCTTGGGGACAACTAAATATGAATCAAGTGTTGAGGAGAATGTTTGATACTAGTTTTTTTTTTAGAAAGTTACTATAACAAACTCTTGAGCAGTCATCGATACATATTACACATATGAAGTAATACCAGTAATACTACATAAATAATACATATAAAGAAGAGAATATTATAAACAAAACACCTTAAGACACAATATATATTTGTCTGGAAATAGCAAAAATATAAGCTAATTTCTTACTACACTAATTTCTAGTGTTTGATTTGTTAAAAACAAATACATAAAAAAGTAAAAAGAAAACATTTTACCAGTGGTATTAGTATCATACATTTGATGTTGTAAATTTTGATTGGGTATCAGTATCAATGAAAAGAATGTGTGCATCACTAACAGATGTATCACAATAAGGCTGATGTTGAGTTTATCCCGGTTGCTGACTTCAGTGTTCACCCATCCAGCTCAGTAGCCTAGATGGTAAGGTGCCCGCTTTGAGACTGGGAGGTCGGTGGTTCGCGCCCCGGCCGAGTCATTCCTAAGACTTAAAAAGTGGTCGGCGGCGCCCTCTGTTGGCTGCGGCTGCATCGGCTCGCTACAACGGGTCAGGTGCAATCGACATTTCGTTCTGTGTACATTGTTACACAGAATGACAATACGAGGAAATTATTATTATTATTATTCATAGGTGATAACAATAAAAGAATAGCAAAAGATTTAGATTTGGGTTTTGGTCTGATGCAATTTTTGTATCGTGCAATCATATCAGATACCATGCTCTACCATTCAAATGTATTGGTGTCAGGTATTGGATGTTGATATGGTCTAAAAGGAGAAGCGGTATTGTCCATCCCTAAGATATACAATAGAAAAAGGTTGACATTAGCACTGATACTGGTAGCTGCTTTCCATACTTGTACTTCCCTTGGTATTGGTATCAGATATTTGATGTTGATGATTTGGCTATCTGCCTGAAATAAAAATGGTAACGTTGCATCCCTAGGAGGTACAGTGGAACCTCGGTTCTCGACCATAATCTGTTCCAGAACCCTGTTCAAAAACCGATTTGTTCAATCACCGAAATCGTTTTTCCCATTAAAGGTAATATAAAATTAATTTAATCCGTTCCAACACCCTAAATGTTTACCATGAACGTAAACATGAAGCTAACCCAGGCTAATCGTACGTTCGCGTTAGCGTAATCTTCCGTACGAAAGATTACGCTAACATGAATGTGCAAAAATAAAAAAAAAAGGATTATGAATTGGATTTCTTACCTTTGTGGTGGACAGTGGGGAGAGAAAAATCATCAAAAGTTTTTCAACCTCTTCCAAAACTTGCGGCAGTTGCTTGCTTATAGCGCTAACTTCCTTAACCGCATCACTCGATTTCACAGCCTCCTTATTCTTTACTATCGTACTGATAGTAGATTTAGCCATGCTGTATTCACTAGCAAGATCGGAAATTCATACACCTCTTTCATATTTAGCTATTATGTCTTTCTTAAAGGCAATAGTTTTACGGACAACTTGTCTTTTTTCACCTGTCCTGCTTGCACCGACCTTCTTCGGAGGCATAACTAGGGGCTAAAACACCCGTACGCCGCTCAGCATCGCACACTAGCGTACCGGTGTTCGAACTCCGATTTTTTTGACCGAACAGAGAAGCAAGAATTTCTCGAAATTTTTGGTCGAACACCGATTTGTCCGAACTGAGAGGCGTTCGAAAACCGAGGTTCCACTGTACTTTAATTTCAGGCTAATATTTGCAATTATACTAGTAGGTGGCATCCATACATGTCCCCCCTTAGGTCACCTAATGACTCCCAACACAGCAGTTGGGTCTAAAAACCCGGCGCCGATCGAAGGCGACGAGTCACGTCGATAGCTTCGCGTGACAAAATGATTTCCGGTAGATATCATGTTGATGGTTGATACTGGCTGAATAATAATAAATAAATAAATACTAGTATCAGATGTTTGATATGGACTAATTTAGATCTGAATATTGTATCATTCTGTAGGAAAGTGACATTCTTTATCCCTAACAAATACTTTGAAAGAGGCTGATTTTAGTACTGTACTGATTCTGGTTGCTGGTGTCCGTACTTTCTTTGGCATCAGGATCAGATATTTGATTCGATTGACTGTTTGAAATTTGGGTAACAGAAGGAAACAGAAAAAGCACGCATCACACATACCTTACAATAGGACCGATATTTGTACTGATTTGAGGAGTGGGTATTCATACTTCCATACACACTTCCCTGGGTATATGTATCAAATATTGAATGTTTTAGATTTGGGTAAATTCCTAATATTTTCACCGATATCTATAGATGGTCATTTTTTTGTTGTATTTATATTTAACAGACAGAAATTAGGTATTGTACATCCCTAAAAAATGCTTTGAAATAAGGCTGATGTTTGCACTGTTAGCAGTAGCTGGTATAAATACTCCCTATTTTTTTGTATCTGCCATTCGATGTCAATGACTACTTTACAATTTGGTATTGGCCTGAAGAAACGTGATAGAGTGCATCCCTGTCAGATACTTTAATATAAGGGTGATGTTTGCCAGTGGCTGGTATCAGTATTTGCCAACTCCATGTTTCCTGTGTCAGCTTTTTGATGTCAATTACTACCCTATATGTGGATTTGTTCCTGGATCTGAAGGAAAAGTGGTATCATGGATCCCTAACAGACAAATTGAAATAAGGCTGAAATGTGCCCTGGTACATGGTATTCATACTTCGACATCCTGAAGTGTTGGCATCAGATATTTGATTTTGATGACTATTTTAGATTTGCATATCGGTTTATACAAAAATCGGCATTGTGCATCGCTAACAGATACTTACAATGAGGCTGATATTTGCAATGATACCGGCAGCTGGCATCCATACTTGCACTTCCCTGGGTATTTGATATTGATGGCTTTGTTAGATTTGGGTATTGGTCTAAAAGAAAACAGGTCTAGGCCCAGGGGTGTCAAACTCATTTTAACTCGGGGGGCCACACGATAGAACAAATATTATGTCGGGGGCCGGACTAGTAGATTAAAGAGAAAGAAAAAGAGATAAAGAAATAAGAGAAAGAGGGAGGGAAAAGGAGAGAGGGCTGGACAAAGAAATAAAAAGAGAGAGAGGGAGAGAGCGTGAGAAGCAAAAGATAAAGTCGTGAGAGAGGGGGAAAAGAAAGGGGGAGGAAGAAAGAAATCCAAAGAGAAATAGAAAGACAGAAGGAGAGAAAAGAGAAGGGTATGAAGAGAGAAAGAGAAGTGAGAGAAAAGGAAAAAAGGAGGTTAGATCAACAGAGGTTAAAAAACACAGAGAGAGAAAGATACAAAGAGCAACAAAGAAGGAGAAAAAGAGAGACACAGAGAGTGAAAGAGATGGAGACGGAGTGGGAGAAAAGGGGTGGAAAAGAAAGAGAGAAAGAGAGAGAGAGAGAGAGAGAGAGAGAGAGAGAGAGAGAGAGAGAGAGAGAGAGAGAGAGAGAGAGAGAGAGAGAGAGAGAGAGAAATGAATACAAGTACAGTGTCTTTGTGAGAGGCACCTGGCTTTGGCAACATCAAGTTCACATATTTCAACCTGCCACTTTGTTTTTCTCTTGCGCTTCTTTGAGTGTTGTCTCGCGGGCCGGATTCAATCCCTCAGCGGGCCTGATCTGGCCCGCGGGCCGCCTGTTTGACACCTGTGGTGTAGGGCATCCCTAACATACCTTAAACAAGGCGGATATATGCATTAACACTGATAGTTGGTATCAGTACTTGCACTTAAGTGCTGGCTTCAGATATTTCATTTGGATGACTATTTTAGATTTGGGATTTGGTCTGAAGGAAAAGTTGTATCGTGCATCCCCTACCTCAGAATAAGTCTGTCATGTACACTGGTATAAGTAGCAGGTATCAGTATTCAGCCATAAAAGCAAGGAAATAATAGCAAAAACAAAATGTTTAATGATGTGCTGAGTACAACAGAGTAAAAAATCCAAAGAGCGCGAGTCCATCAAAAATGCAAAAAGCGTCCTCTTAAATTAAAAGTGTGAGCGCGTCCTCACTCCCTTCCGCCCCGAAAGCGTTTGTAGACGCCGGGCCTCGTCTCGTCTATTTTGGCTAGGCGAGACCTCCGTCTCGCCGGACGGCTGTCAGCTCCAAGGCTTCTTTCTTCTCATCTGTATGCGCCGGACATTCGCTTATCTTCAGTCGGATTCCGTCTACGTGTCAAAGCCAAGGTGTCCATTTCCCCCGCCTGTTTATTGTTCTCCCTCCGCACATCTCGGCGTCTCGCGCCCGTCCATCGGCGGCCGGCTGCTTTGCCAGCTGTCCTGGCAGACTTCTGTCTCGTTTCCCCCAAATTGACAGTTAACGCCTACTTAGTGACGGGTAAATGAAGCTTTACATGTTCAAGATACGTTAAGAACCATATAGAAGGCTTAAAACACAGTAGATCGTAAGTAATTCATTCAGATTCACGAAGTTTAATTTTTTCCGTTGTTGCATGCTCAGGAAAATTTAAAGGTTGAGACGATGTTGTTAATAACGAAAATAAGTCAAAAAAATACATCGATACATTATATAATATAATCGTTAGCATGATGCAAAAACTATTATACATAATTTATTGTTATAGCATATCATTTATACAAGTAATAATAACTGTATAAAGTTTATTGTGTGTGTATATATTATGCAGTGTTCTGTATAATTGTATGTACTTTTTATTACTTATTTTTTATTAATAATATTTTCTTTAAATACCAAACTGGTTTGGCTAAACCTTGATAAAAATGTTAAGTTCAAAACTAATTTAAAAATATGAAAACTATTCTTCCCCACTAAAACCGAGTTATCCAGATGTTTTTTTTTTTAATTCTGCATTTTTTTTTTTACTTTTTTTTACATTTTCCTTTTTGAATAATAATAACAATATAAAAAGCCCCATGCTTCAAAAAGCATAGCTAAACATTTTGAAAATAATTTTATAGATAAAGTAAAATATATTTTTTTAAAAATTCAGTTCTCTTGTAATTCTTAATGTATGTATTATTTTTATTTATCCAAATTATTACAAATGTTTTTTAACATTACTGTTTTTATGTTACGATATCTTACTATGTGTTTTTGTTTCTATTGTTTTACTTATTTTGTTATATTTTTATATTAAAATATCCGGTAAAATGACAATATTGTAAAGGGTAAATGGACAGCATTTAGAGTTAGGGTTAGGCTTTAAACCAGTCACTGAAGACTTCCTAAAGCACCTTATATTATACTTCATACTTACCCATTCAGACACACACACACACACACACACACACACACACACACACACACACACACACACACACACACACACACACACACACACACACACACACGCTCTCATACCAATAGCAGAGTCAGCCATATAAGGCGCCTACCTATAGCGTATATTCCTATATTGGCGGCATTAGGGGTTCAATGTCTTGCCCAAGAACACTTCCAAATATAACCCGGAACAGCCGGGATTCTAGCCTGCAACCTCTTGGTTGCAAGGCTAGCACCCTTTTAAGCTACTAAAGTTGATCAAAAACAAGATTTATAATAGGAGTCAATGTACCCAAAAATATATATTTTTTACACTTATGTAGTTTAAAACTTTCTCAAATGTCCTTTTTAATATTAAACAATGGAAATATACATGTATATAAACATTAAAATGCATTTATAGGACCAGGGTTGTACAGCCCTCAAAAACATTTACAATCAATGTGCCCAAAAATGGCTTTTTCTGTACTTATGTAATACCTTATGTAGTACCGTTTTGAACATCAGCACGTCTTGACAATCCACATCAAATTTTAGCTCTCGATCCGTCTGAATATCAAACCCTGCTCACGTTAACCCGAGAAGAAGTAACATGTTGTTTTGACGGAAAGCCGGCAGAACGTGAAGAAAGCCGAAATGCAAATGCATTGTTTATAATGTAGTCTCAGAAGAGAGATCAGGCAGGAGCTGGCATCCCCATTTCACACCCATTATCACCTGCTCCGAAGGCACGGGCGCTAGAAAATGAAAAAGGCGTAGCAAGAGTGTCAAATAGCCACGTTTTGAACGCCGCTAGCCGTTGTGTCACTTCGTTAAGCGCTAGCACGTGGGGTCGAAATTGGATAGCTCCCTCGGAATAGTTCAGGTTTTTTTTGTTTTTTTTTGTCGTTCCGGCGGGATACCTCAAAACTTCTTGCTAATAGAACGGAACAGCTCAAAACAACACCCGAAAATTGAGTTTGGGGAATATTACTTTTATTTTAAGTTGCTATTGTTTCCACCCAAACAGTCGTTATTCGTGATAATATCAGATTGTTTCTTTTCCTTACCTATAAACTCTAAAATACAGCGGGGAGAAAACGCCTCAAACTAATTGTTTTATTTATAGTAAGCATTTTTAAACAATAAACCACATATACTGGTATTTAAATGTATTGATATTGATTAAAAAATAAAAATAAGCAGGAGGAGTTTTAGTCAAATAATACAAAACAAAATTGCAATGGTCTGTTAATATTCATCCATCCATTATCATCCCAGCTATCTCCGTGCAGTAGGCAGGGGACACCCTGAACTGGTTGCAAGTCAGTAGAAGGGCACACAGAGACAGACAACTACCTCGCTCATTCACACCTAGAGACAATTTGGACCAGCCAATTAACCTGACATGCATGTATTTGGAATGTGGGAGGAAACCCACGCAAGCACGGGGAGAACATGCAAACTCCACACAGGAAGGTTTGATCTCATGACCTCAGAACTGTGCCGGTCTGTTAATATCATTTTTTTAAACTAAAAAATTAAACGTATATTTTAAAAAAACAAAAAACGATTATCACCTGTATAAATTGTCTATTCTAATTTCTTAAATCTGCTTTAATGGAAAGTTATTCGTCAAAGTTCTACCAAAACCCCCCAAAACTACCCAATTATTGTCATAAATTAACATATTAACTATTCTTTCATAATCAACTCCAGAATCAAATTCAACTTTTAAGTTACTAACCTAAATTTCACCAATCATCACAATTTCAAATTGATGTTTTGAAATGACAAATTTATCAGATGAATGCACTCTAAAAATTAGATTTTTGATAACAGGTTTTCTCAGATACCCTTACTCAACTCTTGAGTGGTCATTAATACCGATACAAGCTACAGATAGTATATAAAAGTCTCTTAATTCTATTACATATATTTTAATCATTTTAAATCCCAACATGTTCCCTCAATATTTATTCATTTTTTGGCAACTGTTGCAAGTACTGATGCAATATATATTGCTGATATCGGCAAGGAAGTAGGGAATGAGACAAGTGAGTGGTTCCCTGTGTTGACTGTTGTGAGACAGGGGTGTTTGATGTCACCATGGCTGTTTAATGTGTACATGGATGGCGTGGTGAGAGAGGTGAATGCAAGAGTATTTGACAGAGGTGTAGAGCTGATCTATAACAATGTGGCAGCTAAGTCAGTTGTTGTTTGCAGAGGACACAGCGCTTGTGGCTGATTCTGAGGAAATATTCAGAAGGTTGGTAATGGAGAGTGCGAGGTATTGCACGAAGTGAATCAAGGAAGCAAGGTTTTGGGTGCTCTGACGATAGTGATGAGCAAGAAGAGTATGAGTATGGATATTAAGAGGGGTCTGTATGATAGTGTGATTGTGCCGACTGTGTTGTATGGTGCAGAGACTTGGAGCCTGAATGCAGATTTGAGGAGTATGTTAGGAGTGGCAAGATTGGATAGATTGAGAAATGAAATTGTGAGAGACAGAACTGGAGTAGTAGTGGAACTGAGCAAGTGTGTGGATAAGAGAGTACTCGGTTGGTTTGGACACATGGAGAGGATGGGTGAGGAACGAATGTTGAAGAGGATCTACAGAGCAGAGGTAAATGGAAGGGGACTAAGAGGAAGGCCGCGATTGACTTGGATGGATGGTGTTATGAGTGCACAGGTGGAAAGAGGTCTAAATGTAGTGGAAGCTAGCGCTCTCGTTGGTGATAGGAATGAGTGGAGAGGTGTTGTGAAAGGATAGTGGGATGTTTGGTAGCATTCTAAGGGATGGGTAGGGTACCTGTATGATGCGGCAGGGGTAAACCGGTGAAAGCTGTTGGGCCCTGCTGTTTAACAGAAGAGTGTATTGTGTCACCCTGACCCGAGTGACATGGCCGCTTTCTTGTGTCCCGTTTCATCTGGAGTGATGAAAGCATGACCAACTTAGGTGCCGAGGTGCTTAACTTATTTGGGTGTTTGGGCATTTGGGTTAGCCATGGTCCAAAAATGTTTGTGTGTGTTTTTTGCTATTTTTTCCCTTCTTTATATTCTTTGTTATTGTATGTGTTTGTCTTGCTGTCGGTCACTCCTCTTGATGGCAATGACCAAGGTAGATGGATAGGCAAGGATCTCATCACCTGAATCTTAGATCTTGAACCTGGTATTGATACTCGCCTCTCCCCTTTTCTCAACTATAAAGCCAGGTTTGAAACCCGATTTTTGTGGCCCTTCATGAGGTTTCCTGTGTTTTGCATTTTGCAGCGTGTCCTCCTGGATCTTACAAGATGTCCTCCAGGCAGCAAGAGTGCTTCCCCTGCCCCGCAAACAGTGTCTCCGAGGACGACGGCTCAGTGGCGTGTGTGTGCGCCCCGGACCACTTCCGAACCCCCCTGGACTCTCCCTCCTCGCCATGCACACGTAAGACTGATTCTTTTCTTACCATATTTATTTGTGCAGAACGTGCACTTGTTTGTACCCCCAAAAAATAACAAAAAAGTTCTGGTGCGGGTTATACTCTAGGTTTGGCGGCAGAACATTACCCTATTCCAGCAATGATTGATCAGTCGAAAAATATCCGTGACCACATTTGCACAACATTTGATGCAACGGGATTCAAACCCCGATCCCAGAGGTGAGAGCGCTGATTCTTAATCACTAGATCCCTAGGGTTATAGATGACATAAGTAAAGGCTTTAGTTTGTATCTATTCATCACACAAATTTTACTCACGTTACTTTTTTTTAATATGTGGGGCCATGATTAAACTAATTGACTCCGTAAACTCTTAAAACAATACCAACATAAAATGTACTATATGTTCATGTCCATGTCCTTCAAAGTTTGATTTATTATCAGATACACCAAAGGGTTTTTTCCCTCGTCGTGCTTTTTTGTGTTTATTAATATACAGTGCATCCGGAAAGTATTCACAGCGCTTCACTTTTTCCACATTTTGTTATGTTACAGCCTCATTCCAAATTGTATTAATTTAATCTCTTATCTCAAAATTCTACACAAAATACTCCATTATGACAGTGTGAAAATGTTTTTTTTTAACTTTTTTTGAATTTATTAAATATAGAAAACTAAGAAATCACATTTACATAAGTATTCACAGCCTTTGCCATGAAGCTCAAAATTGAGCTCAGGTGCATCTTTTTTCCACTGATCATCCTTGAGATCTTTCTACAGCTTAATTGGAGTCCACCTGCAGTAAATTCAGTTGATTGGACATGATTTGGAAAGGCACACACCTGTCTATATAAGGTCCCACAGTTGAGTGTGCATGTCAGAGCACAAACACCAAGCATGAAGTCAAAAGAACTGTCTGTAGACATGCGAGACAGGATTGTCTTGAGGCACAAATCTGGGGAAAGATACAGAAAAAATTCTGCTGCTTTGAAGGTCCCAATGAGCACAGTGGCCTCCATTATTCGTAAATGGAAGACATTTGGAACCACCAGGACTCTTCCTAGAGCTGGCCGGCCTTCTAAACTGAGCGATCGGGGAAGAAGGGCCTTAGTCAGGGAGGTGACCAAGAACCCGATGGTCACTCTGTCAGAGCTCCAGCGTTCCTCTGTGGAGAGAGGAGAGTCTTCCAGAAGGACAACCATCTCTGCAGCAATCCACCAATCAGGCCTGTATGGTAGAGTGGCCAGACAAAAGCCACTCCTTAGTAAAAGGAACATGGAAGCCCGTCTGGAATTTGCCAAAAAGCACCTGAATGACTCTCAGACCGTGAGAAACAAAATTCTCTGGTCTGATGAGACAAAGATTGAACTCTTTAGTGTAAATGCCAGGCGCCATGTTTGGAGGAAACCAGGCAACGCTAATCACCAGGCCAATACCATCCCTACAGTGAAACATGGTGGTGGCAGCATCATGCTGTGGGGATGTTTTTCAGCAGCAGGAACTGGCAGACTAGTCAGGATAGAAGGAAAAATGAATGCAGCAATATATAGAGATATCCTGGATGAAAACCTGCTCCAGAGCGCTCTTGACCTCAGGCTGGGGCGAAGGTTCTTTTTTCAGCAGGACAACGACCCAAAGCACACAGCCAAGATCTCAAAAGATTGGCTTCAGAACCACTCCGTGAATGTCCTGGAGTGGCCCAGCCAGAGTCCAGACTTGAATCCGATCGAACATCTCTGGAGAGATCTGAAAATGGCTGTGCACAAACGTCTCCCATCCAACATGATTGAGCTTGAGACTTATTGCAAAGAAGAATGGGCACTCCTGCCTAAAGATAGGTGTGCTAAACTTGTGGGATCATATTCAAAAAGACTTGAGGCTGTATTTGCTGCCATTGGTGGATCAACAAAGTATTAAGCAAAGGCTGTGAATACTTATGTAAATGTGATTTCTTAGTTTTCTATTTTTAATAAATTCAAAAAAAGTAAAAAAAAAAACATTTTCACATTGTCATAATGGAGTATTTTGTGTAGAATTTTGAGATAAGAGATTAAATTAATACAATTTGGAATGAGGCTGTAACATAACAAAATGTGGAAAAAGTGAAGCGCTGTGAATACTTTCCGGATGCACTGTATTTCAGGACAACTTTGCGTTTTTTTCCATTGTCTAACATTTGTCTGTGGTACCATGAATGAAACAGTTTGATAATGAGTTAAAATCGATTGACAAAATAACATTTGCAATGTCTTTATTTAACCTTTTTCAAAGTTCAATTCCGTGTCAAGGAATAGTTTGAATCACGGCTCCAAGTATTTAGTAACATGGCACCATGAGTAAAAACAGTGTGATGGTGAGATAAAATGCAATGCCTTTTCCCTTGCCATCTACAGTATATCCATAGTCAGTAAGGCCTAGTAGTAAAGGATCGGCGCTCTTTCAGTGATCTGGGTTCAAAGTCAAGCAAGTCCCATCTATTTGTATGCTCTTTAATCACATAATGTCTCAAAGGACTGCACTAACCATTATCACACCATCCCCTGATCTGAAACCGGCATGCGGATAAGGACAAACCTAAAAAGCTCAGCATGAGGGAAAGTAAGAAACCATGAAAAGGCGTCAGATACGAGGTGTCTGGTGACCAGCCTGCAATAGATGTTGCATTCGGCAACACAAAATACACAAACCATAGTAAACATCAACAATAAGCATGGGCAATATCAGTGTCTGAAACAAAGTCTGCCCGGGGCGTGAATCTTTTACGTCGGGCGTACAACTTACACAGAGACGCCCGAGTGACCGACAACTTTTTCAGGAAAGAAAAAAAATATATTTTGTTTTCATTTATTTTTTTACTTTTTTCAAATCAAACGTTTGCTTTATTCCGAAATTTGAAATCTTCATTCGGCTTGGAAATTTCGGAATTTCGGTTCGTTTGGCAATTTGCACACTCGGCAGCCAATTGGAAGTCTGCATCGAATAACTCGCTTCCGGGCTTTCCTGAGCGTTATAAGGTCCTGCGTTTGCATATCATTTTCCAAAGTAGACGCACACAGAACACAAGAAAAATCGATAAGTGGTTAGGAATCGAGCCAAAACCTCAGCCCCAGAAGAAAGATTCAAAGGAAGCTAACAAAATGTATGACGCTACAAAACGTAAACATTCATTAAAAGCATCGCGGAAAGAGGAGTTCACCTGGCTTGTAGCCTGCACTACCTCTGCCGCACGCAACTGCAACTGGGATAACATTTCCTCCCAAATCCTTCATTTTTTAACTGAAGTCCGCGAACAATGTTTATCCGATGCAACAGAAACATTGCATGAATGAAGATAAGTTAATACAGGTACATGCTGATGGCAGATGAAAAACAGCCATGTCCTATACATGCAATGGATCTTATGAGTAGATTTATAATAAACTTAAATTCAAAGTGTTTTTCTGTTATTTATTCTGATGATCAATCCTTAATACTTTGCAACAATGTTTTTTTTTTTCCCCATTAGTCGTCTTATTGCGTTTGAAGTTGTGAAAAATGGGGCAGGCAACTTTATGGCTGGGCAGGCAACTTTTCAGAGTTGTCTGCCCTGGTGTCTGGTAACTTTTCGTCATGAGTTTCTGACGCTGGTAATATGTAAAATGGTTTAAGAGTTCCAATGCAGCGACAACGCGGCTTTTCATACAATCCAGCTGGTTGATGCTGATGATGACATGCTTCAGGTCCATTTATTGGTCTGCTGACTCATCCCGGTTTGTCTTTCTCCACCAGCCAGGCAGCTGGTAAGGACAGGAAAAGAAGAGTATGAGGTTGGCATCAATTATAAGCTATAGAACAGAAGTCTGTCTTAAGTCTAGATGTTAACACTTTCGCTGAGGGGGCAGAGCATTCCACAGCACCGGGGCCTGGATGGAGAATGCTCTCGAGCCTGCAGAATTCTTCTTGGCTCTTGGAGTCAGAAGCCAGATAAAAAGGGGGGAAGTCCATGCAAACTTTTCTATGTTGCGATCATTTTCAACATAGCATTTGTTAAATATTATATTTTGAACTGAGAAAAAGTGAAACAAAACACTAGTAATGATTCCTCATCAAAAACTACGAGTGTGTTTTATTCACGATTGCGCATTGTACACAAATAAATAAATATGGTATATTTGAGGAAAATTGGGGCGCTACTTTCTGGACCTAGAGACCTCGCATTCTGTCTGATATATTTTGGGAATATCTCGTGCCGTCGTCAGCTGGTGAACATATGTGGCTTCTCCGTTTAACAGCGTCGCCTCGGACTTGTCCTTCACCGTGCAGCCTTTTATTCGGCGTGGCCCCCCACCTCCTCCTGACCCTGCGACCTTCCTACCCGATCCCCTTCTGGAACATTCATTTTCATCCTCCACTTCGTCCACCTTCATCCCTTCATTTCCCATCTCATCCATCTCACTCCAACCTCTACCTTCACCTTCTATACCTCCTCCGCTATTGAATTATTTTGAAAAATTGCCAAGATAAAGACGGGTTGGTTTTTTTCTGCATAAAACTAATGGAGATGTTTTCCCAAGCTTATTTCTTTATTAAAATGACGTTTTGGGGGGCTGGTTTCATTTTGACAAGATTTACCTGGGCTGTAATATTGAAGATGGAAGATACCAGCTGGATCCTGTCCTCATGTTATATGATTTTGCAGGTGATGTTCTCCCTAGAGTGAAAAAAAAAAACAACACATGTTTCAAGTTTTGTGTACCACATTTTAGGTTGCGTCGTGTGAAACAAACACATTGTTGTTATCGTTCAACTGACATGTTATTTTAATACAAATCTGATTTGAATACCCCAATCTTAACATTTTAAAGAGGCAACTCTCATACAGCCTTGACACTAAATCATTATCTTTCATTCATAGGGTGCATTTAAACTATACGGAAAAAGTAAAAAATATTATATAAATTAAAACTTTATTTAACATGAAAATAAAAACAGGACAAAAACAAAGACTCAACAACAAAAATAATGTTATCATAACATGTTCAAAGAGGGTTAGTAAGGAGCAGATGCTTACTTTACCTACCCCTTCATCTCCCTTTTCAATATTATATTTTACAGATAGCTCTTATTTTGTGTCTAAATATAACAAAATCTCAAATATATACATATTACATAGGTCGGTTATCAATAATAATGATAATTACAATAGTCACATATGTTATATACTAATCAATAACTGATTGCTGGAAGGGCACGGCTGAGCAAGATCCTGGTAAAGACCTTGCCCGGGATGGAGAGTAAGGTTATACCTCTGTGGTTTCCACAGACAAACCTGTCACCCTTGCATTTCCAGAAGGGCATGATGACTCCTCTGGTCCAGTCGGTGGGTAGCTGCTCCGATTCCCACACCTGGTTGAATAGGCAGGTTAGCCACTCCACCATGCCATCACCGCCGGCCTTGAGCATCTCACCGGTAATGGCACAGATGCCGGGGGCTTTCTTGGTGTTCAGCTTCTTCAGAGCAGCTCTCACTTCCTCGGGTGTTACAGGGTCTGTGCAGCAGGCGTCGCTAGGAGGTGCCGTGTTTGCAGCCACTAGGAGGGTGGGGTCAGCCGGGATGGTGCTGTGCTGCAAGAGGAGGCTAAAGTGCTCCTTCCAGCGCGCGAGGCAGTTGGCTTCTGTCATGATGAGGTTGCCGTCTGAGTCTTTTACCAGGGCTGTTTTCATGTGTGGGCCGCTACGGGCTTGGCGTAGTAGACTGAATACGCGGCTCATGTTGTTGTTGTTGGCCGCGGACTCAAGCTGTTGGGCTTCTGCCTGCCAAAACCTCTCCCTATCTTCAGCGATGGCCACATTGCGCAGGCGGTTCAGTCTCCGATACTCCGTGAGGTCGCCTCGGAGCCGGGCCTCACGCCGCTGGTCTATGATGTTGAGTGTCCTCTCTGATATCCAGGGCTTTCTCGGGGAGGATCGCGGGCGTCCGAGGACATTGTGAGCAGACTGGAGGACACTTTCCTTGAAGGCCGCCCAGTCTGTCAGCTTGTCACGAGCCAGGGCATCGAGAGTGCGGCGGATGGAGCAACTGAAGTTTTTGGCGATGTTTGGGTCGCTGAGTCGGGAGGAGTCGGGGCGAGGCAGAGTCTTGTGCTGGTTGGCTCGGAGCTTTAGCTTGAGCTGGGCCACCAGCAGACGATGGTCTGTGTTGCCAAGCTGTGCTCCTCTGAACACCCGGCAGTTGGTTACAAACGACTTCCAGCGTCGTGATATCAGGATGTGGTCCAATGCCTTCCTGGTTCTGCCATCTGGGCTGCACCACGTCCAGTGATGGATGCGTTTCCGGGGAAACCAGGAGTCAGCAACACAGAGGTTGTTTTGGTGGCAGAGGAGGAGGAGGCGGTTGCCATTGTCGTTTGTTGTGCTGTCAACGAAGGTGGTGCCGACAGGTGAGCCGGGGGACTGATCATTGCTGGATAGAGTGGCGTTGGCATCAGTGAGGATGATGGTGACGTCGTGTGGTGGGGCTTGGTCGACAGCCTGGTGGAGTTGGTCAAAGAACGCGTCCTTCGCATCCTCATCAGCGACATCGGTGGGGGCGTAGGCGACGATCACTGTCATCTTGCCGTGATGGTGGAGGAAGCGAGCAGACAGTAGTCTGTCGCTTATGGGTGTCCAGCTGATGAGGGACCTCCGGAGGGCTCTTGGAATTGCAAGAGCCACACCATAAAGGCCGGTCCGACTCTCGGGGCCACTCCAGATGTAGCAATGGTTGCCAGCTGTTGTTTCACCATTGCCTTGCCATCGTACTTCACAGAGCCCTGCCAGTGTGATATTATAGCGACAGAGCTCTCGGGACAGCAGGGTGGCAGCTCCAGGGCGAAGGAGTGTCTGGACATTCCAGGTGGCGACACGGGCCTTATGACGAAGGTCGATCCGTACTCGTTGGTCGGGGGCAGGCTGGGGTCCGTTACCGTGTTGGTCAGTCTGGCTTCTTTCTCTGGTCAGTTTCATAACAAAGGGGGTTTCTCCTGGGTGAGTTGTTAGCCCTCCTCAGGATAGTCGGTTGGTGGGGCTGCCACCTGACAGCGTACCGACACGCTGGGGTCTTTGTTTGTCTGGAACCTACCCCGGAGACCGGCCCGCCATGGGTGACCCTACCAGGAGCAAGCTCCCGACGGTATCGCTCTCCAGGGTCACTGGAACACGCAAGCCCCCTCGCCGCATCAAGGCCAGACCCATCCGAGGGGGAAGTCCTCATAGATTGATATAATAGTCTCTTCAGTTCTAACTGGTTTGTAAACATATTCCATAGTTGATTCTTGTCTAGTAACCTTTTCGTCATACACTGTAAATACTAGGAGGTGATCAGAAATGTCACAAACCAGTAATCTGCTGATGTTTGTAAATTCAATAATATTTGTAAACATATTGTCAATGAGTGTTGCACTGTGCGAAGTAATTATATTAGGCCTTAATATAGTTGGGCACAAACTCATACGGTTTCATTATATTAATATAGTCATCAATGTTTTAATGTTTGATTGGATTTGTTGGATTTATGTTGAAATCTCCACAGATGAATAGTGTTTTGTTGCCTATTGTTGAATATGTTTTTTTCAGCCCAGTTTGTGAAGGTTTCAAGATTTGAGCCCGGTGATCTATACACAAAACTGACGATAACATTTCTCCTTTTTTCATTTAGAATTTCTATTGTAAGGCATTTAAGTGAATCATCGATTACAAATGACGTGTTTTGTATTATCTTAGATTGAAATCATGTGTGCACATATATTGCTACTCCTCCTTGTTCGTTCTATTTACATAGTTAAAATGATAGTCATTCAATTCAAAATCAACTCCCTTTTCCTCATTGAACCATGTTTCAGAAACTGCAATCGCACTAAACGGGTTCTCAAAGTGCTGTAAGCATTCTGTAATGTCCTCAAAATATATGTACATGCTTCTACTGTTGAGGTGAATTATTGATAATTTCCCTTCAGATTTAACTTAACTATTGCATTCATTTCCAGTATAATATTTGCAATTGTCTGAGCTAGTTGATATATATATACACACAAATTATTTTAGTAGCCATAAATACAACATACCAATTCCACTAGTAGGTACAGTTGCTAATAAAATCACTATCAAATTATTATTGATATTTATTTAAAGTCACCTACACAAAAACGTGTTTGTTAAAAAAAAAAATCGCTGTTAATATATTTTAAAATAGTTTTCTATGTAATAGAATTAAAATGATTTCAAATTATGAAAACTTTAATTTGGTCCTCGCAATTAGCAATACCTTCAAATGCGCAATAGTATTGACCTGTTACCCATTTGGTTCCAATTTCTAAACCATGATTGTAAATAAAGGCCACGAGGGCAGCTGGTACCTTTGTGAGTACCTTGAAATCGGGTGTGGCATCAACTCGATAACAGAAACTTAGCTTTGTACGTGTTCAGTATCTTGCTTAACCTGAACAAAAAAAATGAACTAAAATACTTAACGAAGCGCATGACTTCCACATTTCAGATTCACATATTTTATTTCACTTTCATAAATCTTTTTTTCATGACTATAATATCATGTAGCTAGCCTTGGCAGAGGTCCGCTTTGAACTCTGAATTATCTCAGTCCAGCCAGCGAGCAAGCTCTTGAAATGAGCATAATAGGGTCCCCTTTAACTCATCAGTAGCACTCAGCGCTCTCCTTTGTCGCCTCTCATTTCCTCTTCCCTACGCCGGCTCATCCGTTTCATACTGCCGAGCAATTTTTCATCCTTTCTCTCAAAGTGAAATTGTCCTCCCAGCAACAAGCTACAATCTGCACATTATAATACCCCCCCCTTTTCATCGCTTCTCACAAATAGCACAACTCCCCAATAACGATGCATTACAGGGCCAATAGGACAAAGACCATACAGGTGGGGTTTTATTGATCGCTGCATAGAGAACAGCCTAGTAATTAGATGGCAAAATAATGGGCTGTATATCCTGGGGGCACTAAAACTACGAGGTCACGGGGTCCGTGCGTACACGTCAGTTACGCCATAGCGCCTTTTATGGCCAAGTTTTAATTACAATATTGATTGCTGAGCTCTCCGATCCGCCGCGCGATAACATTTATAGCGGCCTAATGACCACATTAATTACACAATTGATTCGGTAATTATGATCATCCACAAGATTTGGCTAATCCTACACAAGGCTAGAGAAACAACTTGCGGTGTTTTTGTTTTTGTTTTTTTAATGGTGGCAGAATTAAATGAATGTGAGTCAGGAGTGATAAATAAACAGGAGGAAGGGAGTGATCTCACTGTTTTTTTCCTGCGTTTGTCCCAATAGAAAATAAATTATTGGTAGAATACAAAGGACCTGGTAAAGAGCATTCGAATTAAGGTCATCCGGAGGCAATATATTAGGAATTATAGCAGTTATAGCAGTGTATTAATTTGTGTTAGCTCGGCTCTGAACCCAAGACCCTATGTTTGGAGTGCTTAACCAGGTGAGCTACTGCGGACATGAATTCAGCAGGTAAGGATAGCAAAATATAGTCATCAAAAGGTGTAGACTCATTAGCTATAGTTAAGCTAACTGATGAATTAACCCACAACTATGTGTATGAAAGTAGGTGAGCTAGTGAAGATGTGTGAAGAACTGGATTCAGGATCAATTAAAAGTAGATTTAGGGTTTTAGCGTTGGTATGGTAAAATATAGTCAGTAAATGAACTTTATTGATTTTAGTTGACATAACTGGGGATCAAATCTACAACACTGTATGATGGATACAATACATCTTAACCATTTTAGCTACTTGGGACATGGAATAAACCTAATTGAGGATTAGGCTTTCAGTCAAAACTAGATAGCGGGCATCAGATTCAGATTCAGATTCAGATTCAGATCTACTTTATTGTCATTCTAGTACACGTGTATACAGAACGAAATGTCGATACATCTGACCCGCACAGTTTCCTTGAATGTACAGATATAAGTAAAAGTTGTATTGTATTATGGCTACGTATAGTATTTTACCATAGTGCCGATAGTGCAAGAGGAGTAGCTAACCGGATGTGCAAAATGGGCAGTCAGGTTAACAAGTCAGGTAAACAGTAACATTAACACTGTAACAATAACGCTGTAAGTACAATAGTGCAGAGAGCAAATGTGCAAGGAGTGGCAAGCTATAAAGAACTGCCAGTAGTGCAAAAAGTCAGATTAGCAGCCTTTTAGATTTAGGTTAACTATATGTTAGATTGACCATTTAACAGTCTAATGGCCAGGGGGACTAGACTACTGCGGAACCTGGTGGTCCTGCACCGCACACTGCAGTACCTCTTCCCAGAGGCTAGCAGAGTGAACAGAGTAGAGTTTCTATAAATATACCAGCTAAAATGACCATGCCCAATTTAGTTGGTTTGAAAAAAAAAATAATCGAAAGATGTGAAGTAACAAGTCAATGCATGATTTTTTTATAATACAACAGAACCTAAAAACTACATCTTAAGCCAACAGTGAACCAATTCAGGTTCGATAAAATCGGGGTAATGTGATCAAAATACTTTTCAGAAGTTAGTATAACAATTAGTTTTTTCAAACTTTTCAGTACTTTTTCAAGCTTTTCAGCAGTTTTTGTATTTTACTTTGCAGTATGTTTTCATATAATATATATATATATATATATATATATATATATATATATATATATATATATATATATATATATATATATAAGTGTTTTTACTGAGCATTTTTCTTCTACCATGTGGCCCATAAACAAAATTAAGTAGTAGTTTCCATATTTAAAACAAAAAATATTGTTGGCTTGTCTGGAGTCCAACCCGATCATCCCTAACTACAGTTTGGAAGTAAAACTGGGTTTCTAAAGTCAGGTTAGAGTTTGTGTTTAACCTTGATTTGGGGTTTCAGAACAGCGATTATGGTTACAGAGTAGGGTTAAGAAAATTAAAACAAGGATGGTAAAATATAGTAATAGCAAAACACCTTAATACATTTTGGTGCACTTGACTGGGAATCAAATCAGCTACCATGTCTGCTACTGAGGATGCGAAATGAATTGTTTTAAGGATTATGGTCTCAGTGAAAAGTTTTTTTAGGGTTTTAGAATAGGGTTTATGTAATTCATACATACAAGTCTAGCAAAAAAGTCTTTATAACCATGAAAGATTGTTATAATTTACTGTTGTCTTGTGTGGGTAAAAAACCCACCACCCTGTGTGTTGAAGGCAAATGCTTAAACAGGTGAGGTACTAAGGGAACAATACAAATTGCATTGAGGATTATCGTCTCAGTCAAAATTCGGGTTTCAGAAGAGAGCATGCATTTTGAAAACAATAGGGATAGTAAATTAAAGTCTGTATTTATTTTGTTTTTATTAACGTGAATGGAGCTCTAACCCATGAACCTGCATTTTTAGAAAAGCGATTAACCAAGTGAGCTGCTGGGGGTTTCGAGCTGAAGGGAATTATGTAAATCCACACGAGCGAAAGTTTGTTTTTGTTTGCAGAACTGCAACGTCATGTATTTTAACGCAAAGCACTCCATTTCCAAATTAGCAAAGTTTGCGCCGTACGAGGCCACGCTAGGCCAAGCAAAAAGCGAATCGTGTCCCAGCTGGGGCGACATCAAACGCACTAAAATGCTCTTCTGATCTTACATAATTTCTTTCTCCACGTGGCTCTGACCGAGTCGGGGACATCTGCGGTTTGCTCACGCACAAGCTAGCACACCTTTACTTATTCATCACGCACATGAACGTGCACGCACATCCAAAATGCATGCACTTTAATGGACCTCAGTTCTCTGGAGCACAGGTCAGTCCACACTCGACGGGGATTAAGTTGCCCGCACTCGATTGTATTTTTAAGCACTCCGGGGTTCGGAATGACATGCGGAAATCTATGCACGTACAAGTTAAAGTCTTAATGACTTTGTATTCTCTAGAGGATGTTCCAACAAGGCTTTAAGTATAACCCAAAATTGTATCGATCGAGAGAAGACAGTCGGATAGAGTTGATTTATGTACGGGCAACGGTGCAGTGATTATTAAAAATTATGCAAATTGTTTTAAGACGCTACAATTATACTAAATAAGTAGTTTGGAAAAACAGACAGAACTGAAAGTGGACCATGCAGTAACCTAAAAAACCGAGATGCATATTTCAGAGTGGATTCATTTTGTCATCATGCCCCTTTTCTAAAGTAACACTCTTGTAGTTACTTCTAGGCATTTTTATAAGAAAAAAAAAGGTTAAAAAAATGATTTTGTCACAGCCTTGCAAGTATATTCAAATGTATTACCACTAAAACCAATGAGAAAATGATATTTTCAAAAATAAATATACACTACCTTTCAAAAGTTTGAGGTCACCCAGACAATAGTGTGTTTTCCATGAAAAGTCACACTGTTTTCGTTAAAATCAGTACAAAATAAATGGAAATACTTATCGAGACATTGAGAAAGTTAGAAGTAATGATTTTTATTTTTAAAAATAATTGTATGCTTCAAACTTTGCTTTTGTCAAACAATGGAAATTTCCAAGTGACTCCCAACTTGTGAACGTGAGTGTACATGGATAATGCATATGTAATCGTCAAACAATACTGTAAATAAAAAACGAATGTGTTGTGCTTTTATTTCGTAATCATGTATTTATCATATGGTGTGAAAAAGATTAAGTTTAATGTATTTTCCAAATATATTTTTACACGTTTTTATTTCAATTCACTTATATATATGTATGTATTATTCTGTTTGTGTTTATTTTGTAGTAAATTGTTTTTGTCTATTAATATTGCCGCTGTCATGTAAAAAAGAAAGCTATATTGCCCTCAATGGTTTATCAGTTATTAAGTTATGTTAGTGTAAATAAAAATCTCAAATTCAATTTTGGGTGAATTAAAGACATTTGGAGATAAGTATGTTTCGTATGACAGAGAAGATAAAACGAAAGTGGAAAGAAACACACAAATATATACCTGAAATTAAATATTGTTCCACATAAAAATGAAAACATTTTCAGCTTTGGTCTTCATTTATTGAATGGATGTGTTCAATAAACAGTGTATGTACTGTATATTCTGCTTTTTTAATAGTTATGTACAGTATACATGTTCAAGGGCGTAGGTTTGGTCCTGGCATTGGTGTGTACATAGTGCATTTTTTTAGGTGATCACATAAAATTGGTTTGAACAAAGCAATGACTGTTGGCTATTTCGGGACACTTCCCCCACTGTCCATGCCAGAACTACGCCCTTGAGAAAGATTCATTCATTTAACTCACTTACATGTTATATGAGGTTTCTATTTTTTATTATTTAATCTTTGTATCCATCTGTATAGATTTACTTGATAAATAATGAGGAAAATATATTTTGTTCCAACTTGTTGTCTACATTTTAAAACCTGAAGTATGACGAGGTAAATCAGTTCACTTTCCTTTGTCTTTTAGGGCCCCCCTCACCTCCTCGAGACTTGGTCTACACTGTCAAGCAGTCTACTCTAATCTTGGAGTGGGACGAACCATCCGACACGGGCGGCAGAGCCGACCTGACTTACAGCGTGGGTTGCCGGCGCTGCCCGGGCCGGCGGTGCGAACCCTGCGGTGCCGGCGTGGGTTTTGTCCCGCAGCAAGTCGGATTGACGGAGAGAACAGTGACCGTGGTCAATCTCCACCCCAACGCCAACTACACCTTCACCGTGGAGGCTTTGAACGGAGTGTCCGAGCTTCTACCCAACAAGAGGTTCTACACGCAGGTCAACGTGTCGACCAGCTTGCCTGGTGAGTCATTGCTATTCTCATTTCTTATCTGAATTCCTCATTTTGGTTGTCGTACTTATACATGAATGTTTGTCAAAATGAAGGCTTTAAAATTCTTAAGCTTTGAACGTGACTTAACATGTTGCAAACAGGTAAAGCTCATGAGCTAAATCCGCTGCAGGGCTTTAACTCATGGACTAAGGCTGTTTTAACTCTTAAAGTTTAAATCTGAATTAACTTTCAGTTCATTTCAAAGGCAGCTTTAACTCAATTTCTAAGTTACTTCAACCTGACCTAGTAAGTTAAAGCAGGTTTAAAGCTTTAAATTCAGTAAACAATTTAAAGCAGATCCACTAATGAGTTATGTCGTAAGAGGTTAAGTTCACAATTCAGACAAACTTTACCTCATGGGTTAAATTGGCTTCATAGCTTTATTGGGTCAAAGCGGTTTCACCTATGAGGTGAACCCATAAACCTTGCTTTATCTCGAGCTTAAAATAATAAAACTCAACCTAGTGAGTTAAAGCAGGTTAAAAGCTAAAACTCAGTGTTGAAGCTTTTAGGGGCCAGTGTGTAATAGTCAGTGCCTCCTAGTGGTACAATCCTAGTGGTACAAAAAACTTTGAATCAACAGAAAAATCATTGATTTTAATACTAGGCAAAATACACGAACTATCATACCAATGTTAATTTTTATTTAGAAAAAAAAAAATCTGAGTTCCAGAAATGTGTATTTCGTGGAATCCCTACTTAAGTCGCCGGCTTGTTTGTATGCTGTCTTGTTGCTTGCAGTGGCACTAGTTTTCGTTCGCATTAGACAACAGTGCCATCTAATGGTCGAATATTACACACAGGGGCTTTAAAGAAAATTTAACTAACGAGTTAAAGCATGTTGTAAAGAGGTAAAGTTAAAAGCGCTGACCATAATTCGACCCATTAATTCAATTGGCTTTAAAGCTTTATCTCATATATTAAAGCTGTTTTAAATCGGAGTTGAACATTTTAACCTGCAATTAAAAAAAAACTGCTTCAACTAAATATTTAAAGCTCTAACTTTATTTAATGTATTGTGACCTAGTGAGTAAAGACAGTTTAAATGTGCTAGTTAGAAATTAAAAACACATTGTGAAGAGATAGTTTTAAGAATGATTTAACGTGTGAGTCAAATCTGCTTCAAAGCTTTATTTCTTAAGTTAAATTTTAATAGTAATGTTTTAAAAGTCTTTTGTAACATTTAAGTGTTTGGCTGTACTTTAAAATTTGATTTATCACAGCCAATCATTACAACAGTCATGCAATTAATCACAATATATATTCTTTAATTTTCCCAAGCTCTAATATACACTGACACACATCCATATTTTCTATCAAACTTGCAGAGCTCTGTTCTTAATTTGTAGAAACTGCTGATTTAAATGGAAATCTCTCTCAGAAAACCAAAACGTACCACTTCAAATATAGCCAATCTAATTAGAACATTGAGAGTGTTGCACCACGACGAAGCTGAAAACAATGCCAAAGTAGTTGTTATTGTTTGCATCGTGCTTTAATTTTGAATTTTCGGAAGAGGTGACATTTCATTCAAAGCGGGTGTTAAGATGAAACCAGCCGGCGCTATGTTCTGTCGACTAATCTTGCTCACATTTTCTTGTATATGTCAAGTGGCGAACGTCGTGTCAGGCATTGTGGCGCTAACACGCAGGAAATTATCCCCTTTAATCATCGGCTTCTTCCTGATTTAGCTTCGGAAAGTTTTACAGTTTTATGCCACCTATTTTCTACTGAATGATCTTGATACGGGGGTATTTTTATTTTGGCATTCCTATTAACTCTTCTACCTCTGATCGAAACATCCGTACTACAGATATGGTGAGTAATATTTAATTTGGTTGATTAATAAGAGTCACAACCACCATGGCAAAACAGTCCTACATCAATTTAAACTGCAGTAATAACCAGCAGAGGGTGATGGAACTTTACAAACAGAATCCCCCTTAAAAATGTGCGACTTTAATTGATATGTTGTGTCAATTTTAATGTCATGATATCACTAAAGTGCTGTTATCATCACATGAAACGGCTTCCGATACTGGTATCGCCTTTTTTTTCTTGCAGTCATACGATCAGGTAATAAAGGCATCTTGAATATTTTGAATATTTTGTAAATAAAAGTTAAAAGTTACTAGTATAGTACCATTCCCTTCATATTTTTTGGCAAAGTACTGTAATTTCTGCACTAAAAGGCTCAACAAAAATGATCTTCTATCATACATTTTTCAAGGCGCACCGGACTATAAGGCGCTACAGTAGGAACGTCAACAAAACAGTTGGATAGGTCAATCAAACTGTATTAACCCTTTACTGTTCCGACAGCCCGCCGAAGGGCGATTGAACTGTTGAGAAGCATGTACGTGTCTCAGACACATATACATGTCTGTACGATGCCATCAGTCACTGAAATAGCTCATGCCAGGTATCATTGTAAAGAATACATTCTTGGAAGTCAAGATATGATAACCACTTCAAAATACACCTATCAGAGAAAGATTACAGTCTGAAACAAGATCCCTGAAAAATATAAAGCCGGGTTAGCTCACCAAAGACGTCGTCTTTCAGCCATCACGTTCGGTGATAATACGCAACCATGGTCCCCTTATATCTGTGAGTGTAGTGAATCCAACAGTGTTAAATATGTACGTACTCCAAAACAAGTGATAATGCCGACAGATAAAGAAAAATCTGCCGAAAAGCATGTCTGCATCAATGGATGATGCTTGTTACTAGCTTTTTTTAGCCCCATTAATATATTTTCTTCGACCAAGGTAACTTGTGATTACCAACTTTTTCGGCCAATCGTAGGCTTTGTTTTACCCGCTTTAGCCTATATGAGTCTGTAAAGGGGGCAGCACGGCGGCACAGTGGTTAGCGCTTGTGCGGCACAGTTTATGTCATGGAAACCTGTCGTGGGTTCAAATCCAGCTCCAGACTTCCTGTGCGGAGTTTGTATGTTCTCCCCGTGCTTGTGTGGGTTTCCTCCGGGCACTCCGGTTTCCTCCCACGTTCCAAAAAACATGCATTTCAGGTGAATTGGCCGGTCCAAATTGTCCCTAGGTGTGAATGAGCGGATGAGTTGTCTGTCCCTGTGTGCCCTGCGATTGGCTGGCAACCAGTTCAGGGTGTCCCACTGCCCACTGCCCGGAGATGGCTGGGATGGGCTCCAGCCCCCCGCGACCCTAATGAGGATAAGCGGTACGGCTGATGAGATGAGATGAGATGAGAGTCTGTAAAGGCTGAAAAGGACCTGCTTCTTCTACCGTTGAATAACTTGAGGCAGTGGTGACCGATTCAAATTATTATTTACACATTGATTATGAAATGAAACATCGGTGTGTGTGTGTATATATATATATATATATATATATATATATATATATATATATATGTATCCCGGGATGCACCGTGCACTACTTCTTTTTCAGGGGAAAATCAAGTCAGCTGCCGCTCACCGTAGAGGTAGACAACCGGTCTACTCATTATTGATCCATACCTAAGGTGCACAGTATTATAAGCCGCATGGTCAGCTTTTGAACAAAATGAAGGCTTTTAGGTGCGCCTCATACTGCGGAAAATACGGTACTTTGTATCAGTGAGTACTCTCACAAAAATTGGTATCGTCCATCCTTCAACGTCAGAGAAGATTTGGACTGACGTTTGCTATTTCGAGTGATTAATGTTCCGTCTGTGTCTTGACAGTCGGCAGAACGTCGGGTGAAATTATTTGCACAAAGAAAAATTGAGTTGCGCAACAAGGACCGTTTCGTATTTTGTATTTTTTGTTTTGTGACAAGGATACTTGTTTACATGATCTACCAATGGACTTATTTATCAGAAGAACTACAAATAAACAATAAAATTCCTGATACCGATAAAATCTCCCCCCAATTTTGTTTTGCAAGTAAGCCTAGTGCTGCTATCTCAATTTTAATATTTTCCACCCTAAATCCGTTGCATCTCTCTCGCTTTTTTTTTTTGTTACCACATGTCTGCGCATGATAAGCTTATTAGCCCGGAGTGTAGTGTTTATATCGTCTTTGCCACAAGAGATTTGAAGGCCGCCGACTGAGTTGAGTTTGACACATGGACAGAATTTGAAAATGAAACTGATTCGACCCATTGCAAGTCATTCAATAAAGTTATGTTATTCTATTAACACCCATAAACTAGATCTTTAAAGTCTACTTCTGTAAATAGCAGATGTTAGATTTCTTTTACTTGAGATTGACTCAATAAAATACATGAAGCAAATCTAATCATATCATTGGAGTGAATGCTGTCAGAGAATAGTCATAATACTGTACTGTAGAAATTACCAAAAAGAAAATTAAATTGTATTGAATTCGCTGGAAGCCTCAGCCAAGATATTTTTTGTGGGTTTTGATTTGCCTGAATTGATTTTGTTGCTGCAACAATTCCACCTAAGATACACCTTGACCTAATCGTTTGGCAGATTTGTTAAGTAGCAGAATAAAAGCCACCATATTTGATTACATTTATATAAATACAAATGTGAATATGAAATGTACAAGTTTCATCTGACTTAATAACGGAATCAGTTCTGACCAACCGTCCGCGATTACACTGGTGCAATATACTGCAGAGACGGGTTCTAGTTAACTAGTGTAGTGGTAGATTGCTGCGCCGGCTGGCTGTCAGAATTGTCATACACTTGCCAGGCTGCTACGTGCTGCTGTTGTGTTAGATATTAAAATAAATGAGCATCTGCTGGGCTTGATTGTAAGTAAAAGTAGGTAGATAGGGGGTAGAGTAGGTCAAATGATATATGTGTGTGTGTGTGTATATATATATATATATATATATATATATATATATATATATATATATATATATATATATATATATATATAGCCTAGATGGTAAGGCGCCCGCTTTGAGACTGGGAGGTCGGTGGTTCACGCCCCGGCCGAGTCATTCCTAAGACTTAAAAAGTGGTCGGCGGCGCCCTCTGTTGGCTGCGGCTGCATCGGCTCGCTACAACGGGTCAGGTGCAATCGACATTTCGTTCTGTGTACATTGTTACACAGAATGACAATACAAGGAAATTATTATTATTATTATTATATATATATATATATATATATATATATATATATTTATATGTATATATATATATATATATATATATATATATATATATATATATATATATCCGGTCTAAATTGTCCCTAGGTGTGAATAAGCGAATGAGTTGTCTGTCCCTGTGTGCCCTGCGATTGGCTGGCAACCAGTTCAGGGTGTCCCCTGCCCACTGCCTGGAGATGGCTGGGATAGGCTCCAGCCCCCCGCGACCCTAATGAGGATAAGCGGTACGGCTAATGAGATGATATATATATATATATATATATATATATATATATATATATATATATATATATATATATATATATATATATATATATATATATATATATATATCTCATCTCATCTCATTAGCCGTACCGCTTATCCTCAGTAGGGTCGCGGGGAGCGTATAAGTGTATATATATATATATATATATATATATATATATATATATACATACACATATACGATCATGTTTACGGATCTCTTAATCGCCTGGTTCGTCAGGGAACCACTGAGTACGCAACTCTGGACAGCTTTCTCCATTGCTGATGGTTCCTGTTGTGACAAACTTGTCATCAGTCCTGTTATTTTTCTGTTCTCTTCTTTTTCTGCTCGCTTGACTGTGCCCTGCAGAATAATCTTGGCCAGTCCTGATGATTTTGTGACGTGACCATACCACTGCAGTTTTCGGCTGCACATTTTGACAACAAAATTAATTTTCAAAAAGCAGCGCTCCCAAACAGATGGAATGTATTCCCTTTTCTTTAATCCAATCCTCTAAGGCCATTGGGAGCACTGGGGTGGTAGTTTTGCATGTTGAGGCGGATGTACAAATTGTAGGTTGCGGATAAAAAGCTAGCAGGGGTTGCCTGACTTTATGGGGCACTGAATGGATAAATGGGAGATCAGAATTACCTACGGCTCTTTATCTAGTGTTGGATTTTGTGCATGTGGTAGCATTTTTCACGCTTCTGCTTCACCCGTCCAGCATGCCGCGCTAGCGTGTGTGCGTTAGCCCTGCAAAACACACGCGGGTTGAATGTCTCGCCCCCCCGGCGCTACTTCCAAAGCCCTTTAGCTGAGGCAGAGGAGTGGAGAGGAATGCAGGACGACCGCAGTGACGGGGTGGGTCAAGGGAGGAGGAAGGATTGGCATTTCAATATCCTGAGAGGATTACTGGCTCTGCTTAGATGGCCGGTCCCCGCGGAGTAACAAGGGGTCTGGGAGACGCGGGAATAAGAGCGAAGAAGGCGATTGAATATAGAAGTCGAGGGGATGAGGGTGTAGGGATGTGAGCGGAATGCCTTAGCGCAGACACCTGTGCGGACGAAGGCAACCTTTGTCTGAACCGGACAACAAGGAACTCGCTGATGTTAGCAAGTACAAGAACTAAGATTAGAGGCCGGTGGGCATCGGGGGCGCTCTCTGACCTGGAATTGAACCTATGCCATCTGCATGAACTGCAGTACGTCAAAAGTGAAGCCAATAACTGCGTCCAAACGCTTCTATAAGCACATACTGTGTTTTTTGACCAGAATTAACCGCTGTTGCCAAGGTAATCAATTGGGTCATTGTGTATATCCCTTGTAGTATTTAAGCCTAAAATGGGCCAATTGGAATATGTAACTGCAGATGTATTCTTATAATATTATAATCAAAAAATGTTAGTGGTATACGGATTAAAAGGTCTACGCACACTATTCAATTTGACATGAACTCACATTCTTGTAAATGTAGTAATGAATCTGGGTCACAGTATATCAAAAAAGGGGATTTATAACGTGAGTCAATGTGACAAAAATCGGCATTTTTACATTTATGAAGTATAAATCTATCTAGCTCACTCTCGCTCTCTCTTGCATTCTCTCTCCCTTGCTCTTTCCCTTGCCCCCTCTCTCTCTTTGCCTCACTCTCTTGCGCGCTCTCTCTCTCACACTCTCTCCCTCGCTCTCTTTCTTTTGCTTTCTCTCTTGCTCTTTTTCCCTTGCCCTCTGTCCCTCTCGCTCGCTTTCCCTCGCTCTCTCTCCCTCTCGCTCTCGCTCTGTTTTTTCTTTCTCTGTTCTCTTTCTCTCTTGCTGTCACTCTTGCGCTCACTCTCTCACACTGTCTCTATCTTTCTCGCTCTCTCACATTGTCTCTCCCTCTTGCTCCCTTTCAGTTGCTCTTTCCCTCCCTCTTTGCTTTTCTCACTCTCTTTCCCTCAGTCTTTCACTCTCTCTATTTTCCTCACTCTCTCTATTGCTCTCCCTCTTGTTCTCTCTCTCCATCTCTGTCTCTTGCTCTCTTTCCTTTGCTCACTCTCTCTTTCTCTCTCTCTCTCTCTCTTTCGTGCTCTCTCTCTCCCTTATGTGTCTGGTGGTATGTAAGTCCAGACAGGGTAAATATGAATCTCTGTACCATTTTAGGACTTAATATGTTGTAATAATATGTGTTTACCCTCATTTTTTTTATTTAACACATCAAAATGATTGACAAGCCAGAATTGGAACATAATACAGAAATGATGGTTTTTGGTTGGTATTATTTGCACAAAAATGTAAACTACTGTAAACCCACATGTATCGAACCCCATGCGATAAACGATAATTCACGAAGCTATAGTCGACAAGGGATAGAGGATTGCGGTCGCACAGGTGCTGTTCATTGCAGGCCTAAAGGGCAGGAAAAAGAGCCAGAAACATAATAACTGCTTTCATTGCCCCTGCTTTTAGTAGGCTCAACTGCAGATAACGAGTCATGGACAAAACATAGCAGTTCATTTTAGGCGGGCCGCAATGGCATGCTTCAGCAACCGGAACCAGAAAAAATGTGTGCTGCCAGCCCCTGCTCTCAGCAACAGTCAACCGGGGATAATGGATCACAGTCACAACTGGGCATTTAATTCTAGGCGGAAATCCAGTAACTGTTAAATAAAAAGCCACCAGGTCCAACAAAAGTGTGTCAGCTGGTGTCTGCTCATAGCAGTATATGACTGGGATAATGGATGGCGAAATAATTTCTGACCCACGAAGTACAACTGTGAAGAACCAAGGGATTAGAGTAATTGAACATGTCGTTATTCATACTAATTCACTTCTATTTAGCATGTAGATATTAATCGCAAAATCAATTCAGATACATTCCGGTTAGCAGTCTGACATACTGGTTAAGAATGGGAAAAAACCCTTTGACTTGACTCAAGTGAGATGGAGGAAGATTTTATTTCTAGAAATAAACAACGCCGATGTTAACGCATGACCTTGCAACCAGTGTTTTTTATCATCCATCTACTGGATTAAAAGGAACATGACTCAGACTCAACACAAGCCGTTGACGTATTAACATTTACGAGCTTGCAAGTAATAATCTGGCTCCATCTCCTTTTTGACATTGGTCCTTTGTCTGAATGACAGCTCACCGGCTGTCAATAAACAAAAGTTTGCTTTTCTTTATCAAACCTCAGTTCCAAAATTGGTTTCCCCCTCTTGATCCACTTTCACACCTCTCTACCTTTTTTCCGCCTACTGCACTCTGCATGGGAGCGTTTGAATGTTTTTTATTTTCTTTTTTTTTTTTGCCTTCTTAATTAGAAGTGATGGGAAGGTGAAGCTTCAGCAGGCACTAAATAAATAGAGTCATCAAGCTACTTTTCAGGACTATAGCACAGCCACTTAAGACTCTTTGTCAGTCTGTGATGGGAATTTTAATTGCCTGCCTCTTGGCCTATAATTGGAGTCCACGAAGAGCTACTTTGAATTTTTGGCCACGTGTGCTTTAAATATTGTTTTTTTTTTTCTATGGCGCGAGAAAGCGTGACAGTCACTTTGATGCCCATGCTCAGGGGAAGGTGACTACATGATATAAAAAAAAGATGGAGTCTTACCACGGGAAATAGCGCAGGGCATTAAAATAGAAATGTTCTATACATTGTCAGGTGATTCTCGAATCCTGCTGTGTGAGAGCGAGAGACTGGCAGCTAAATTCTTCATGATCCAACCCGGGAGGTTGCTGACAGGCTAATTAGCTTGTCGCGGCCGACGGCTAACACTTGCACTAGCTTGTATGTATGCTCGTGTGCACAAAGTCGATCTGCCACTCATCACCTTCACGTGCTGAAGTTCTAATTATCATACGAAGCATGATTACAAGTCATTAATCAGAGTGACTGGTGAGTGATTATTTCTGTAAGATCTGCTAACAGGAAGTAATCTAAAACTTGAATGTCAAAAGTAAATTAATGAATGAATTCTAATTAAAATGACACCATGATCCAATATTCAGTATTGACTGATATCGTTAGGGGTTATTGTTGACTGAATTCTCAAAAAGGTCAATAAGCTAATGTTTTTGTTTTGCTTTTGTTTATTAAAAAAGACAGTGAGTATTGTCACTGCGCCCTCGTTAATGTATGACAAAGACAAGTGACTGTGGTGTAATTAAAGTAAAAACTTGTCATTTATGGGATAGATTGGATGTGCGGTATTTGATCCGGTGTATCGGGTTTGAGGATCCTGATGTAGTTTCCACTTGTTCCTCACCAGAGACTCTGAACGGGTGGAGATGGCGCCACTTGTTTCGTGAATCTGATATGATGGGTCACTCATTTGTATATCCTCTTTATATATATCTTATATATCTTTTCGATTTTGTATTTAGTATGGCTTCTGATTTCCTCATAGGTCGCCAAGATTTTGCATCCACCCTCTAAAGATTATTAACATCTTTGAATACCTTGATTCTTCGAATATAACTATAGGAAAGAAATGATACAGCTATGCTATCAGGAATGGCGACTAAAGGGTCGCTTGCTGTTTTTTCGGACGCTTTATTTGCTCCGTGTATGATACAGGGATACCGTAACTATGGTGGCAGTGGCTTAGCGATCTCTGTCAAATCTATTGTCTTCACTCCAAAAACACTTACAAGATTAACCACTGAATCAAAGCTAATATATAATTGTATTCATGCATGCAGTTTAATGTGAAAGGGTGCTAAAATGAAAAATAAATCCTCTGCTCCAATATTTTTCTTAATTGTTAATATAGCTATAATGTAGTTGACGATTTATTATATATTTTAAGTGCACAATAGCTGAGAACGGGAAAAAAAGGTAAAAAAAAGGTAAGATTTTTTTGTATTTCTTTTATCCATCTATCCATCTATTATCTGCACCGCTTATCCTCAGTAGGGTCGCGGGGTGCTGGAGCCCATTCCAGCTATCTTCGGGCAGTGGGCAGGGGACACCCTGAAATGGTTGCCAACCAGCCAGAGGAAACCCGTGCAAGCACGGGGAGAACATGCAAACTCAACACAGGAAGGTTTGATCTAATGACCTCAGAACTGTGCCTCACACGCGCTAGCCACTGCGCCGCCATGCTGCCTATGTTTCTTTGTTTTACTTATTTACTTTTTTTTTAACTAGAAAAAAAAGAGAAAAAAATCCCTAAAATCACCAAGAATATCTGCTATCACTCGACATGTTTTTATAGTTTTACTCAAACTAGTTTTTCTTGTAAAATAAGAGGGGGTCATAGATTTAAATACATCATTAAAACTAATGAGAAAATAACGACAATCCTGCAAGATTTAGCCCTATTTTTTCCTCACATGGTTACTCTGTTCTCCCATTTTTTATTATGACAGTGAGTTATTGAATTATATGAGTTATTTTTATGATACCAAGCAAATAAGTTGCCTTCCTTTTTATGGAAAAAATGTTCCTATTTGAATAATGTTTTATTGTGTATGTAGTACTTTTGATTTCTTAAGATAAAAAAACCTAATTAAAAATAATGAATTGGTTTCGAATCAGTATTAAAATGTCACCATTCACACTATTGATTCATAGGATTTTAAACAACATTAGCAATTATTTTAATCCTGGCTTGTCCAATAGCGATCATTGACCATAAAATGTATCGCCATGACAACACCAATGCTGATTATACGCCTATCATCACCGAATCTGCCCTCGAAATGTGTTTTTTCCTGAACTGTCATCATAAATTAAGCAAGATCTTTGTCATCGCCGGCGATGGCTCGGCAATTGACTCGGTGTCGTACTAGCTTGTTTGCGTGGCGCTCTAGGCCAACACGCCCACTGACTGACACTTTTAATTAGGCCGTCACTGAGACGCTTTCTCCTGGTGGCGCTAATAGACAGCCGCTTCTTCCTCTGACACGCCTGAACCCAATCGCAGGGACGCATGGCCAATATGGCCGCTCAAATCAGAGCAATATGTAATCATGAGTTTTTGCTGGAAAACGTCCAGGTATCTTTTTCAGAAACAGAAGTATCGGAAGTAAGCATGTGTGTGTGTGTGTGTGTGTGTGTGTGTGTGTGTGTGTGTGTGTGTGTGTGTGTGTGTGTGTGTGTGTGCAGTCGTGCATGCGTTTGTGTGTTTTAATATCCTCCCTCCCTTCCCTCTTTCCCCCCACTTTCACTGATATGAACCATAATAACCACAGACGATTTATATCAGCTCCCCCTCACTTTTTTATGATTTCAGAATCATGGTGTGTATTTGCATTGAAAGCTGCTGTATCGGATGCCTGATAATTCGGTCATTAGCATGCTAGCGAAGACATTCTTTGGTTAGCTTAGCAATAAGCACAACTGTTTTGTCCTTTTACAAGATATTTCAGTGAGAGCGATGGATTCTATTTACTGAATAATAAATTACGTGCAACCAGCCATTTTATTCCAAAGTTTCATGATAGCTAGCTAGATAGCATCGAGCTACTCAACTGGTATATTGCTTAACTTTATTTCGGTTGTATTTCAGGTTTTCAATTAGTTTAATCGACTGTGTTACTTTCTCTGATTGAAAGACTGATCGAAATAACAATGTTTTATGTTACCATTTGTTATTCAATGTGTACTTCATTCACAGTATTTACAGTCTGTAATTTGCTTTATAGTATATAAAAACACCATTTTAGTCAATGTTTTAAATTGAAAATGAAACGATTAAAGATATTTTACCTAATTTATTTGTCTCAACTAGAAATCAGTTATGGATCTATATTTCTTGCTCATCGGCAATTCATTACACCATAAATTGAATAATCTGTCATTATTACAAAATGTACAATATGGAATTTGCCATAAACATTAATTTTTCTTCCATTTATTTACCAATTTGAATGAACATTTTTATTTTTCTACTAAAACACATTTTCAAAAAAAAAGCAGCCTTCTGCCATATCAAACACGTTTGCTGCTTCAATGCAGCATGGCATGGAGGTAATCAGCCTGAGGCACTGCTGAGGTGTTTGGGAGGCCCGGCATGCTTCGATAGTGGCCTTAGGTTGATCCACGGTGTTGGGTTTGATGTCTCTCAACGTCCTCTTCACATCATCCCAAAGATTCTCTACGGGGTCCAGGTCAGCAGAATTGGCTGGCCAATTGTTCACAGTAACACTATGGTCAGTAAACCACTTACCGGTGGTTTTGGCACTGTTAGCAGGTGCCAGGTCGTGCTGAAAAATAAAATCTTTATCTCTATAAAGCTTTTTACCTGATGGAAGCATGGAGTGCTCAAAAAAATCTCATGATTGCATGCTGCATTGACCCTGCCCTTGATAAAACCCAGTGCACCAACACCAGCGGCTGACATGGGGCCCCAGACCATCACTGACTGTGGGTTTGTGACTCTGGACTTCAGGCATTTTGGCATTTCCTTCTACCCAGCCTTCCTCTTGACTGTTGATGACGCTGTTTCTGGTTCAAAAGTGGCTTGACCTGGAGAATGCAGCACCTGTAGCCTATTGCCTGCACACGCCTGTGCACTGTAGCTCTGGATGCTTCTACTCCAGACTCCGTCCACTGCTTCCTCAGGTCCCCCAAGGTCTGGAATCTGTTGTTCTCCACAAATTTCCTCAGGTCACCCTTTCTGGTTGTGCAGCGATTTCTGCCATACTTTTTTCTCCCCACAGACTTTCCACTGAGGTGGCTTGATACAGCACTCTGGGAACAGCCTGTTTGCTCAGAGATGTATTTCTTAGTCTTACCCTCTTGCTTGAGGGTGTCAATGGTGGCCTCCTGGACAGTAGTCAGGTCAGCAGTCTAACCCGTGATGCGGTTTTGAGTAATGAACCAGGCTGGGAGTTGTAAACAGCCTCAGGAATCATTTGCACGTGTGCAGAGTTAACTCGTTGACTCGGATGATTAGGTCATAACTCATTTAGAGCACCTTTTCATGAAATGTTAATTTTTTTTGGGACAGAAATTTGGGGTTTGGATGAGCTGTATGCCAAAAACATTCATAATAAAACAATAAAAGACTTGAAATATTTCACTTCATGTGCAATAAATCAAAAATATGTGAGAGTTTCATTTTCATCATTACCTTTTGGAAAATAATGAACTTTACCACATTATTTTTTTTTAGAAGAACCTGTATGCTAAATGTCTAATTTTATAATGTGATACTGAAATAATTTAGGCAGCCATCTTATATATGCATAAACACAATGACCACTTGGCATTGGGGGTTATAAGACATAATCACCATTTGACCCAGAGCCGTGAGGTGTCCTCATAAATCTCTGCTTGCCTAAACTCGTTTTCTCTCATTCAATCATTGTCATCCCAATTAAGTGTAAGAAGGACCACGTCTCATTTCATTGTGATCTAGTGCATTATATTGCCTGTGTGCCATAAATGATGAATCCCAAGCCTAACCCTAATCCCAAGTGATAATGACAATTGGAAAACAGTGTCAACAAAGATTGAGTCAAAAATGGAAATGAAGTTATAGTGAATGATTTAAAGTAGTTTTTGCTTTTAGTTTTATTACTGGTGTATTAACGTACATTTGAATAATTATTATATAATTATTGATATTTAGGTACAACATTTTGTATGTGATGTAAGCATATGTGCGAGTATATACACTAATTGTATTTATTTTTATTATATTTAATATTTTATGCACTTAGTTATTTGGTCTGTTTTTTGTACACTTTTTTTATTATTATTATTTTGCTAGAAACTGTTGCTGTTCTTGATGTGAAGCTTCGTTTGGGTTTGGGGCAGGGGAGTCCCTGTTCTCTGGCGTCTTGTTTAGTCCTCAAGTTCCTTAATCATATCCTCCTATCTGTCTACCATCCACTCACGATTGTTTCCCTTTGAAGTTGTCTTCTGTATGAATGATTGCAACGCGCAAGCGCCAAAGTGTCCATTTTGCAGAGCTGTATGTCTTTGACAATTGCCTCTTGGTGTCTCTTGGATGTTGTCGGCACTCGATGATGAGGGTTTGAAAATGACTCGCCGTGGCGAACGGAGGACGTTTCTGGCCGAAGAGGCTGCCAAATTGCGATCGGAAATACTTCTTCGTCTGGCGGTAATCATACGCCGCCGCCATACTCATTTCGGATATCTGCTTTCTGTCGCAGTTTTTTAAGTGGTTTTGGACTGTATGGCTCCAGTTTGATTGGCGTGAAGGAAACTTAAAATCAAAGATTCACTATGGCTTTTGCATTAGCTCATTTAGCATCAGCACACTTTGACGACCAAAGCTGTCAATGGGAGTCAATGAGTTAGGTATTATCTCATTCTTTTTTCTTGTAGAAAATAAAAAAATGAAACTTTAATCGTGTTAACATACATGTTAAACAAAACTAAACAACACATTGTTAATTAAATGGGAATTGGATTAAGAATAAATTAATACAAGTAATATATATGCTTGTTTAAAGGGGCGGTGTATAATATTTCGTGACTCCTATTGTTACAACAAAATCTTTCATGAAGTAAAAATACAATATCCATCATACCAATGTTTTTTTTTTAAAATGATAGGTCAAGAATTTTTTATTTATTTTACATAGTGGAATGCATACCTAGAAGAAGCTTCTATGTTTATCTAGCAACTTGCTACGACGCTGTACTCATTTGGCAATAGATTATGTTCGCATTAGATAATACACGCCATCTAGTAGTCAAATATTATACCCTGGGTCTTTAAGATGATTGATATACACACACACACGCACACACACACACATGTACCGTATAGTGGTCAACGTACAGTGTTTGTGTGTGTGTGTGCGTATATATATATATATATATATATATATATATATATATATATATATATATATATATATATATATATATATATATATATATATATATATTCAGTAAATGAATAAATATTTGAAAACCTTGCTATTTTGCTTTTTCTCCCACTTAGAGATCTTGGAGTAGTGTGAAATTTTTATCGTCGGTTCATGTCCACTGTGAAAGATAAACTAAAAAGAATCCGAAAATCACAATGCATGATTTTTTAATGATTTATCTGTGTGATACTGCTGCAAATAAGTATTTGAACACCAATGTATCATCTAGAATTCTGACCCAGAAATGCCTGTTAGTCTGCCAATTAGAGGTCCACCTGCACTCCATGTAAAATCCTGAATCAGATGCACCTGTTTGAAGTCATTAGCTGCATAAAAACAACTGTCCACCCCATACAAAATCAGTAAGACTTAAACTTTTAACATGGCGAAGACCAAAGAGTTGTCCAAAGACACCAGAGACAAAATTGTACACCTCCACACGGCTGGAAGGGGCTACGGAGCAATTACCAAGCAGCTTGGTGAAAAAAGGTCCACTGTTGGAGCAATAATAAGAAAATGGAAGAATCTAAACATGTCGGTCAGTCTCAATCGGAGTGGAGCCCCATTCAAGATATCACCTCGTGGGGTCTCAATAATTCTAAGAAAGGTGAGGAATCAGCCCGGATCTAAACAACAGGAGTTTGTCAATGACCTGAAAAGAGCTGGGAACACCGTTTCCAAGGTTACTGTAGGTAAATACACTAAAACGTCATGGTTTGAAATCATGCATGGCACGAAAGGTTCCCCTGCTTAAACCAGCACATGTCAAGGCCCGTCTTAAATTTGCCTATGACCATTTGGATGATACAGAGGAGTCATGGGAGAAGGTTTTGTGGTTAGATGAGACCAAAATAAAACGTTTTGGTCATAATTCCACTAAGCGTGTTTGGAGGAAGAAGAATGAAGAGTACAATCTGAAGAACACCATCCCTACTGTGAAGCATGGGGTGATAGCACCATGCTTTGGGGTTGTTTCCCTGCACATGGGACAAAACAAGTGCACTGCATTACAGTGAGGATGACTGGGGCCGTGTATTGTGACATTATGGGGAACAACCTCCTTCCCGAAGCACACAGCCAGGAATACATAGGAGTGGCTCCATAAGAAGCATATCATGGTTCTAGCATGGACCAGCCAGCCTCCAGACCTGAACCCAATCAAAAATCTTTGGAGGGAGATCAAACTTGCTGTTTCTCAGTGGTAGCCCAGAAACCTGACTGACTTACAGAAGATATCTACAGTGTATGCAAGCCTGGTGAAAGACTACAGGAAACAGTTGACCTCTGTAATAGCAATGGCTACTGTACCAAATTATTATTATTATTTTTTATCCATTATTTTTAGATATTTTGTCCTTGTTTTAGTAACTGATCAAGTCTTTATTATTTTCTCATTTTTGAAATTGTATTTGTTATTTTTTATTAACTGATCAAGTCTCGTCTCAACTCACTCAGTGCCAATGACGGATGTAGATGTCAAATTTCAGTTTTGCATTTAGAACATTATTTTTTTCTAAATTGTATTTGTTTTAGGATATTAACTGATCAATTATTATTTTCTTTCTTTTTTGATTCCTTTTTTTATTTTACTCGTCAGTTCTCGACTCATTTAGTACCATTGAAATTTCAGTTTTCCATTTAGTTATTTTTATTATCCATTTTCAAATTTTTATATTTTACGGACTGATCATGTATTTGTAAAACCGTTTTATTTATTTATTTTGGTCTATTCTTTGGTTCATTGGCCTTGCTGGTTATAAAGTCAAACTTCTGTTTTCCATCATTTTTAGCCGTTACTAAAAAAAAAAAAAAAAGGTTTCTTGTATTTGAGATTGTGTATACAATTGTTAGTAAAATCCAGATATAAAGCTTGAAAAACGCAGGGCTGCATTTCGGACCTAGTGTAGCGCACCGGGACGGCTTCTTCTCAGGCAGGTGATTGCGGACGCAACGTCTACGGCAAAATCATCCAAATGTGTTCTTTGGCGCTGAGATTGAGCTCTAATGTGTTGTGGGATTTGGGGGTGCGAGAGGCACTCTTATGCATAATTCAGCAGCGGGCCAGCAAAGAAGCGCAAACAACGGCCTGCAGTTAAAGGTGAGGCGAGCAGATTTACTCTACGTGTTTCCATTTAGTGTACATAGCGGCGTCTTTGGGTCTCAGGAGTTTTGTTTGTCTTTGGAGAATGTTTTTGTGAAGTAAGTGATTGCTTGAGTTTCTGAGGAAGGGCCCTACATGCGTGATCGTGCCCATGCATGACATATCTTGCTGCGTTTATAAATACGGACATTTGGGTTCCTTTGTGTGCACTTTGTGTTTTTCTTTTTGCCTCTCGGCCTAGCATGGGAAGAAAGCTCTCATAATTATTAATAATTAGGATTATTATTTTTATCTCATTTTACTACTTCTTTTTCACACCATAATCCCCTGTTGATCGTGATTTATGGGTACCAGAATCCCCTGGGATATGAAAAAATCAGCGAGGTACCCTCCCGTCATTTGTATCATGTGCTCTGCCAGCCCCTGCTTGGAGCAATAATTGACTGGGGATAATGGATCTTGATCAAACAGTTGCTGTTCATTTTAGGTGGCCAGAAAAGAGAACAAAGCCAAAACACAAGACAAAAATGAGCTCCCTCGGCCCCCACTCTCAGCCATAGTTGACTTATGGCCACAATGCTATGCATAAGCAACCCGAACGGGAATAAAGCACTCTGCCAGCACCTGCTCTCAGCAATAGTGGATCGGGGATAACAAATCTCAACCGCAACCATGCATTTTATTTTAAGGCCCGGTCACACAGCCTTTCACTGGCGTATCGAGGCTGAATCACGGCCATAAATTTCTGCCCGTGAAGCAGACGCTGTTGGACGCTTTTGAGATCGCGATACAGACGAGAAACAGCCGTGCTTTACACGCGGTAAGAAATTCACACTCGGTTGGCCGCGCGAAAAAGTTTTGCGCTGCTCAAAACTTTAGACCACCGCAGGCGGCACAGCGATGCAGCCGCGGTTACCAGCGATAAGGACGCGGAACAGTCGCCGGAAGGACGCGGAACAGTCGCCGGCCAATTTTGCACATTTTCCACCGCGAGCAACCACCGGCAAAAAAAAAATCGCAAAATTTTACTCGCGATACAGACGCAAAAAGCTGTGTGACCGGGCCTTTAGGCAGGCCAGATTGGCACACCTCCCAACAAAATATGCCTTATGCTGGTCCCTGCTTGCAGCAATATGGGATTGGGCATAATGGATTGCAGACATGCAAATGCCGTTTTTTTAGGTAGAATTATTGTCTTGGCAGGCTCGGCAAAAGTGAGCTCTACTGGTCTCTACTCTAATCTATATATATATATATATATATATAATCTATATAATCTAATCTATATGCGATCAGGGATAACGGATTGTGGCCATAAAAGTGCAGTTCACTTTGTGGTGGACCAAACGTCAAAAAAGAACCGCCAGGTTTGACAAAAAAGGCCCTCTGCTGGTGCCCCTTTTGTCACAATAAGCGATCAGGGATAATCGATCTTGGCCGCAAAAGTACAGTTCATTTAAGCCGGGAATACAGTAACAGGCAAAAAAATAGCCGCTAGGGCCAAAAAAGTGCACTCTGCCGGTCCCTGCTTACTGCAGTAAGCGATTACGGTTAATGGATTGCAGCCGCACAGGTGCACGAAATGGCTAAAAGAGCTGTCAAGCCTGACATAAAGGCATTCTTCTCTAGCAGGATTTTTTTTTCTTGTTCTGTTGACATATTATTTCAGTTTTATTTATTTATTTATTCACATTGCTTCCCTAAGTGTGTTGCTCACAATTTTTAGTAGCGTGGAGCTGCAAGAAATAGGGATATATATTGTAAAATGATAAAGGATATTACGTTGATAAAAAAATATCTGTCAACAGAACAAGCAAGCTTCACTTCAGAAATATTTGATGAACTGTATTTCTTAAAATTGTTCTCACTTTTCTTCAGCTTTTTTCAAGTATCTATCGAAATCAACAAATTTTACCTGGCCAGCCGTCATCGAGTCAATCAGTTAGCAGTTATCTCGAATATTAAAAAAGCGTGAGCGCGTTTCTCCAGATTTCTGTTTGCGGACGACAAGCGTTTGTCTGGCGATTGAGTGACAGGTGGAACATATTGAAGTCGGGCAAAATAGATGAAATGTCGGTGAAAGGTCAGGTGAGAAGATGAGCCGGGGAAAGGACACTAGAGCTGTAGGAGGGGAGTTCACGTTTGAGGTTACGTACTGGAGCACCAGAGAGAATGACGAAGAAATTGTTTCTGGTATAGGAGATGACAAAATCCTGAAAAATAATTCATGTTCTTCTTGCAAATTGAGTTCGGGTGCAATATGAACTATACAGTCATATCCACCAGTCTCAAAACAGAAAATGGTGAGGTAAAAAACACAAATAAATGATAACAAGCCAACATCATTTTACGACTTTAACAAAGTATCCGTAGTTAGCCCTTGAGTCAGAAGACATGAAGTAAAAAAGATACTAAACAAAACAAACAAGCCTAGGTGCAGAACTAGTTCACGTGTTTTTTGTTAAAATTGACGCATAAGAAACAATTGCATTTAAGTGTCTCTTCCCATAGAAGAATGGATTTGGCTGCTTGGAGTGGTTGGTGATTGAGAGCTGCACTGCCCAAATTAGCCACTAGATGACAATAAAGACCCTACGAAAGTAGACCACAAGAAAGTAGATGTTTATCAATTTTGTTGGTATTTATTGGGGGTGCCTTGACACGCAAGCTAGCTAAAGACACTCGCGGATGTCAAAAGTAAAATTGTGTAAAAATCAGTTACAATGTTTTAAAGCTTTTAAGCCACATACAAACACGCATACCTACACATTTATAAAGTGGTTAAGTTAGACTTACATTCGGATAGATAATGTGGTGGGAAACACGGCAGCGCAGTGGTTAGCGAGTGTGCGACACAATTCTGAGGTCATGAGATCGAACCTCCTGTGTGGTGTTTGTATGGCCCGTGCCTGCGTGGGTTTCCTCCGGGCACTCCGGGTTCCCTCCCACATCCCCAAAACATACATGTCAGGTTAATTGGCCGGTCCAAATCGTCCCTAGGTGTGTATGAACGAGCAAATTGTCTGTCCCTGTGTGCCCTGCGACTGGCTGGCAACCAGTTCAGGGTGTCCCCTGCCCACTGCCCGAAGATAGCTGGGATGGGCTTCAGCACCCCCGCGACCCTACTGAGGATAAGCGGTGCAGATAATGGATGGATGGATGGATAGATGGATGGATGTGGTGGGAAATAAATGATAATCGTAAGCTCCTCTTATGCAGCTGTCATATTTGTAAATCTTGAATATGTATATCTTATGCTTGATTAATCAATATAATTTAATTTTCTTTATGTAATTGTACACGTAATATTTTTCCAGGAGTGCCATATTCACACAAAATTTAGGTTTGTTACTGTGAGCTATAAATAAGAAAAGGAATTTGCTTTTATTTTTGGCACAATTATTTAAATTCTAAAAATAGTAAAAGGACAGTGTGTATTATGTAGCGCCCAGAAAACCTCATTTAAATTACAGTAGAATAATGAAATGAAACATCAACATTTATATAAATTTGCATTTTTTTTTAAATGATTATAGGTATAGAAAAAAAATCCTTTATTTTAAATACCATGAGCCTCACTTCGAGGGAGCTAACGTGATTATCGGGTATCTTGCTGCTTTGGGGTAGTAAGAAAAACAGTCATTTTTGTTCACTTTTGAGTCTCTGTAGTTCGTATTCTTCCTTTTTTAAGCACTTTTTTTAGTTCCACCACATACTACAGCGACATCTAGTGGTCAACTACACACTGTCCCTTAAAACTAGGCATTTTGGGGGGGGTAACGTAGTAAATTAAAGCCATGATACTTTTAGGTATTAGTTTTTGTAACCACTTGTAACCACTAAATTTGTCATAAAAAGTGCCAAGTGTCTGGATCAAATCTTGAACGATAAGTTTTGATGGTAACCTCCTCTTTAGCTCGCTAACCATACATTTGAAACCTTAACTGTATGCTGTCATGACTTATATAATACTGCAACATATTTTTGATCATTTACAGCCTTTAAACAAATCCCCAAGATGCAAAATTGTAATAGTGACCTGGCATGACCTACATAAAAAAGATAAGAATAATTTAAAAACAGCAGGGTACAAGAGCTGCTGCATGACTGATTGCCAATTAAAATCCAAAATATGAAATTGTTTTTTCCAAACAAAGAAAATAATCCATCCGGATTTTACCTCAAATGCACGCAGTCGATAAAAACAAAAATGATTGAGGTGGGATTAATTGAGACTCCGAGTTGAAAAAATAAAGCTGCTTGGATTTGGGACTCTCAATCCTTCTATCTATGTCAATGCCAACTTGTCAGTCAATCCATATCTTTATTGATCTATTGTCAGTCTCGACACACGCACACACCCTCTGCAACAAGGTCTCCTGAATGACTAATCCATTACTGCTGTCCCGCTCACTTTTTTCTACCCTCCTTCTCCCCAAAGTAGAATATTGGCGGACACTCCCATCTGTCCTTAAATATAAACCGCTTTTTCTTTCGAATCTGAACTGAAAATACTGTCGGCTTGCTGAATAAATCAATAGCCCTTTTTTGAAAGGAGGATAGAGAAAAAGGACTTTTGTTATGCTGTTTTGCAGAAACTGCGGGACCAAGTGTTCTAAATGTCCTTGACAAATATGAAGCTATTGAAAGTGCCACGTGAAAAGTTTTTTTAAGCGACGACGCGTTTTTTTTTTTTTCTAATACACGTATTCTTCTCTCTTCTCACTTTTTAATGGTGTAGCCTCGTCTCTGATCAGCGAGCTCCGAGCCGAGAAGATCGAGGAGAAAAGTATCACCTTGGTGTGGAGGCAACCGTCCTCCCACAACAGAAGCAGGACGGAATATGAAGTTAAATACTATGAGAAGGTAAGCTGGCTTTTATTCAAATATTTTTTGCAGAGGGAGTTTTATTGTGAAAACTCAGCGTTGTTAAGCCAGAAAATAATGATCACAATGGAAGCCATAAGAATGAAACTTATGTATTTCACAATTTCTAATTTACGCTATTGGATTTTAGACCTTCACCTCAGAGTTAACACCTGCATAACTAATCTTACATTCATGTGTAAAATGCTTTTAGGGATTCATTCAGACACTTTTTGAACATTGTTATTCCAAGGATTAAAAGTATTTGCAGGGAATTCCAAATCATTTAGAGCTTTAACCATAGAGGTAAAGCATTAAAGGCGCTTTATATTAAGAGTTAAACTGCTTTAAAAGGTAAAGCTTTAAAGGTTGTTTTGCTCAAGAAATAAAGCAGCTTTGATAAACTTTATCTTAAAAGTAAAGCCATAAATTTTTAAATAAACATTGAAAAGTTAAAGCTGCAAATGTCAGAGACCAGAACAGGAAACAGGACCCACTTGCATAACGTTACTCACAGTTTTATTGGGGAGAAGGGAAAGGAGACGCTAGTCGCGGGGAGTAGGTTGCTCAGACGCAGAAGTGGCACTTGGGCGCCATGGCAACCGCGACAGTAAAGTTAGTTTTAACTCCAAAAACAGCGCAGCGAGTTGAAGTGACAGGGCATGTAAATCAAGAAGTAAAGCAGTTTATAGCTTAAACTCATGAGTTAATGATATAAAAGGGGCCAACTCAAGAAATAAGGCAGCTTTAAAGCTTTAACTCAATCATAAAGCAGCCCCAAGAGTTAAAGCAACTTTCATGTTTTAACTCATAGTTAAGCAGCCTTGTTGCTTCAAATCAAGAGTTAGACCATTTAAAGGGATCTAAATCAAACGTTAAACTAGCTTTTAAACTTAAATTCAATAGTTGAAGCTTTAAAGTTGGTTAAACTCAGGAAATAAAGCAGCTCTGAAAAGCTTTAACTATAAAAAGCCCTGTAGCTTCAGTTTGAGATTTCAATCATTAAAGTTGCTTTAATTCAATAGTTAACACTATGTAATGTAAATTTAAAAGTTAAAGCTGTTATATTGGTGTAACTCAGGAAAAAAAACTGCTTTGAAGCTTTAACTCAAAAGTAAAACCATCCCCGTTACTTCAACTCAAGATTTAGAGCATTAAAGTTGCTTTGAATCAAGAGTTAACAACATTTACATTTATATTAAAAAGTTAAAGATATAAATGTGGTTTCAACTCAAAAAATAAAACAGCTGTAAGTCTAAAGTTAAAGTAGCCCTGTTGCTTCAATTCAAGAGTTAACTGAAGATGGTACGCAACCTTAAAGCTTGAATTGAATACTTATATCTTTAAAGGGGGTTAACTCAAGAACTAAAACGGTTTTGAGGCATTGACTCAAAAGTTAAAGCAGCCCTGTTGTTATCAAGCTACAATTTGATAACAAGCAGTTTAATTCCTACATTCAATTTCACCATGTAGCACATTTTGAAATGACTAATTAATCTTATTAATTGGATTAATTGCTCAGCCCTATTTGAGAGGGTTTGTTAAGCTGTATTTTAACTAAATCCACAGTCAGTTTTTGCCCTTTTCACGCCTCGTTGGGAAAAGGGGGCCGGGCCTGCTGAGATGCCAAGGCGGCGAATATTGGCTAAGATTGAGATGGCAAAAACAGCGAGTTAGATAACGGGTTATAGATTAGATGACACGGCTTTCTTTTTCTTTTCAGCGGGAGAGAATTGAGGGGAGAAGCTTTGGGAGGTTGAAAGATAAAAAAAACAAACCAAGTCAGACAGGAACATTGTGGCCGAGCCATGAAATGAAAAGGCAATACAATTACACAGCAACAAAAGGAGCACCAAGTGTTATTTCTTTTTTCACCGATGAGGCGCAGTATCATTTTTCCCGGGCTAACATACCAGCCCCAAAAATAATCCAAAACATTTTTCACACTTATGTTTGGACATAATAATTCCCACGCAGACGTAAGCGGTAAATAGAAGTCATATTTATTATTTTAAGAAAAGTTTTCCGTTATGTCAGTCAACATAAAGATGAATGGATGACGACGAGTGCGGGTAGCGGACAAACGATGCCAGCAATTACGCTAATGGATGTTTTTGTAGGATCTTTTTTTTTTCAAAGGGAGACATCTGAACAACATATACTCAGAGGAAAGAACGTTATGTGCACCTGCATAATGTAATGAGAGATGTTGTTTAGTATTGTAAAGCCTGTGTCAAAGAGACGTCTTGGACACATTAGTGCAGAGTCCTTGCTTGATAAACAGACATCTGGCAGGGAATATTTGCAAGATCAGAGTTGGATTATTGAGTTGTTGCTCCTTTATCCTCTGACATTTTGAGGTTAAGAACAAAGGAGAAAATCACAATATATATATATATATATATATATATATATATATATATATATATATATATATATATATATATATATATATATATATATATATATATATATATATATATGTATATGCCATATATACTAGTATACTGGACTGTCTCAGAAAATTAGAATATTGTGATAAACTTCTTTATTTTCTGTAATGCAAATAAAAAAACAAAAATGTCATACATTCTGGATTCATTACACATCAACTGAACTATTTCAAGCCTTTTATTATTTGAATATTGCTGATTTTGGCTTAAAGCTGAAAAAAACTCAAAAATCCTATCTCAAAATATTAGAATACTTCCTCAGACCAAGTAAAAAAAATAATTTTATAATAATAATAATAATAATACTAATAATAATTTCCTTGTATTGTCATTCTGTGTAACAATGTACACAGAACGAAATGTCGATTGCACCTGACCCGTTGTCGCGAGCCGATGCAGCCGCAGCCAACAGAGGGCGCCGCCGACCACTTTTTAAGTCTTAGGAATGACTCGGCCGGGGCGCGAACCACCGACCTCCCAGTCTAACAGCAAAACTAAATCAAACATTTGAAAATGTCCATTGATGCACTCAGTACTTGGTTGGGAATCCTTTTGCACGGATTACTGCATCAATCCGGCGTGGCATGGAGGCAATCAGCCTGTGGCATTGCTGAGGTGTTATTGATGCCCAGGATGCTTCGATAGCGGCCTTCAGCTCATTTGCATTTGTAAGTCTGGTGTCTTTCATCTTCTTCTTAACTATACCCCACAAATTCTCGATGGGGTTCAGGTCAGGGGAATTAGCAGGCCAATCAAGGACAGTGATGCCATGGTCAGTGCACCAGTTACTGGTGGTTTTGGCACTGTGGGCAGGTGCCAGATCATGCTGGAAAATGAAATCCTCATCTCCATAGAGCTTTTCAGCAGATGGAAGCATGTAGTGCTCTAAAATCTCTTGGTACACAGTTGCATTTACTCTGGACTTGATGAAACACAGTGGACCAACACCAGCAGCTGACATGGCTCCCCAAACCATTGCTGACTGTGGGAACTTCACACTGGATTTCAAGCAACTTGGATTTTGCTCTTCTCCAGCCTTTCTCCAGACTCTGGCGCCTTGACTTCCAAATGAAATGCGAAACTTGCTTTCGTCTGAAAAAGAGGACTTTGGACCACTCTGCAACTGTCCAGTGCTTCTTCTCCATAGCCCAAGTCAGACGCTTCTTCCGTTGTCTTGAGTTCAGAAGTGGCTTGACCATGGGAATACGGCTATTGTAGCCCATTTCCCGGACACGTCTGTGAACTGTGGCTTTTGATACCTGGACTCCAGCTTCAGCCCACTGTCTTTGAAGCTCCCTCAAATTCTGGAAGCGGCTCTTCTTCACAATTTTGTTAAGGCTGCGGTCATCTCTCTTAGTTGTGCAGCGTTTCCGGCCACATTTTTCCCTTCCAACAGACTTTTTGTGGATATGCTTTGAAACTGCACTCTGTGAACAGCCTGCTCTTTGAGAAATTTCTTTTTGTGTCTTACCCTCCTGATGGAGGGTATCAATGATGGTCCTCTGGACAGCAGTCAGATCAGCAGTGATTTAGTTTACTGAACCAAGCTGAGTGTTTTTAAGGCTCAGGAAACCCTCGCAAGGTGTTTCGAGTTAATTAGATGATTCAGGTGATTAGTTGAATAGCCTACTTGTATACTTTTTCATGATATTCTAATATTTTGAGATAAGATTTTTGAGTTTTCTTAAGCTGTAAGCCAAATTCAGCAATATTAAAATAATAAAAGGCTTGAAATAGTTCAGTTGATGTGTAATGAATCCAGAATGTATGACATTTTTGTTTTTTTAATTGCATTACAGAAAATAAAGAAGTTTATCACAATATTCTAATTTTCTGAGACAGTCCAGTATATATATATATATATATATATATGCCATATATATATATATATGCCATATATATATATATATGCCATATATATATATATATGCCATATATATATATATATATATATGCCATATGATTAACTACTTATAATCATTTAAGATGAATTTAATTTATTTTGTATATTTTCAGAAAAAAATGAATAAAAAATGGCATGCCATTTTTTTTGACAACAGAACAAAATGATTTGAATGACTACTTTTATATTTGCTGCATAAATAAGTCCAAATAAGAAAGTTATAGTAAATGTAAGTGGATTACAAAAAAAAAACTTCAATAAGCAACATTTCTGACAACACAACAAGATTCATTTTAGTATTTGTTTTATATTATCTTAAAAAAACAGTTAAAAATGAGTCCATTTTAAATTAAAGAATAAGAATTAAAATGAAAAAAAATCTTCTGACAACAGAAAAGTAATTTCATTATTTAATATTTCCTGCAAATAAATTCTGTTAAAAAAGAAAACCTAAATTGAGTCAAATTTTTTGACTACATTTAAAGATTATTTTTATATAAACTATTTTGTACAAAAATTACAATAAAAATGTGAACAAGTATATTAATTCAACTAAAATTACCTAAAACTTGCTTGTTTTTTCTGACAACAGATTAATATTATTTAATATCTTCTGCAAAAGGTATAGTCAATTCAACTATGTTTTATATCACCTAAAATGTGCCAAATTTTCTTGAAACAGAAAATAAATTTTGATATTTGTGGCAGAAAACTGTTTAAAATGTGTAAAAGTGTGTAAATAAGTAAAATCAAAAAATAGAAATAAAATAAGCCAAATGTTCTGACAAAATGAAACTAATTGTATCATTTGCTTATTTATTTTTGCAAAATTTTTCTCTTCAAACACAACAACCTAAATTGAGTTACTTTTTCTTACTAAAAGTTACATTCTGATAATAGATTACTATTATTTTTTCTTTGCAAACAGTAAAGTTAAGAAATAAAAAAGGGTCAATGTAAATAACTTTCTTTTAAATATTACTGTGTTTTTCGGATTAGGAATCGCTCCAGATTATAAATCACACAAGCCAAAAAAGGCATCTTTAAGAAGAGAGAAACATAAAAGCCGCACTGGAGTATAAATTGCATTTATGCTTTATTCCTGGACCCTGGCTATTTCAGCTGAAAATGAAAATCTCCATTCTGATCCCTGAATTTAGTGTGCTACACTGGCTTTTTAGTTTTCAGGTATCTTGTTTCAGACTGATAGTTATGTTCCTGTGAGGAGTGCATTTTGAACGCATATCTCGTACCCCAAGAGTTTAAGCTTTCCAACGATACGTGTCATGACATATTTCAGTAACTGGTTACATCGTACAGAAACATATTTGTCTATCAAAAGTCCGGCAGTTAAAATTAAAATAAAGTGGAGAAACACAGCCTGAATAAGTGTATGGTTTACAAATGTTACATGATTGACGTGCCTAGTAATGTCAGTAATGGCAAAACGTTTTAAGAAGTATTCCGAGAACTTTAGCATAAAAAACATGCGAACAAGTTTGCCAAGCTATGTGTTTCACTCCAAATCAATACATTTAATGAAAACTTCATTCTCAGTGTCACTTATGAACAACCCCCGCAACCCGGGAGAGATGGTGCGCCGCTTCCTCTTCTACGTCGCTTACGTATGACACATCGTTGGTTGCAGTTGCAATTATTCTACCCTTTTCTGAATTCTGACAGGATGGTGTTAATTTTCACTGAACCCTACTACTTTTTCAATGCATTTTTTAATTCAATAAATTCTAGGAACGTTGCATGGTGCATTCTTCCCAGGTGCCACTTTAGTTCAACCCGTCTCGGTTTTATTTATAAATTACCTTGTGAAATTCGATAATAAAAATGTAAAAGTCAATTATAGAACATTATGTTAATAGTTTCGTATCGCCAGTGATGAAGCAGCTTGAACCAAACATTGGTGCTGATGTAGCCATGATCTTTGATTTTTGCAATCCGGAGATGGAATAAGAGCTTGCTCTGTCCACTCCACGCATCGGCCCGGTATTGCAGTACATCCGGGAACGGTGCATTCGCAATGATCGCAGCAAGGCTTTAGGGCTAGGACCTTAGCTTGGCCTTTTGGCTGAGAGTAAGTGTCCCGGCTCCTAGGCTTTGTAGCGTATTATGAACTGACCGATAACGGATAATGGATAATGAATAACGAAGATAGAACAATAACCCTTAAAAACCCCAAAACCCCCCTTCACGCCTAAGTCGCACCAGAGTATAAGTCACATCCCCATACTATGAAAAAAACCTGCAATTTAAAATCCCCCAAAATACGGTATTGTTACTTGCATATTTGAGTTATTATATTGTACAAGTCCTTAAAACGCAACTGCAATATGATATGGCTCTTTTTATGAGTGCAACTGGCTTGGAGATCAGATTAAACTAATATTATTGAAATATTCTCTTCGTGATTAAACTTTAATGTTTTCGAAACGGATTTTAGCACATGCATAGCCAAAGAAACCCTGAGAATTGCGGGTCTTTTTTTGGTCAAGTTTTAACTACAGTTTACAGTAAGGGTGTCACACCAACAGACCCAATTTTGGCTGTATGTTGCTAAGGAATCCTTTTTATGGAATCTCATTGATTAATGTATGTTCACTGTTGAGACACTTTATGATTAAAACCAACAGAACATACTGTTAACACTAATTTGATTGGGTGAGCATTAGGGATTGGTGGAGCTGTGCACACATGGGGTGCACACGCCCTTGTTTCTCTTGCTCAGCGCCATCTGCGGCGAAGGTAAAGTTCAGTATCCTTTTCGTTTGCAGAATATTGTGCCATTTTTCGAAAATAACTTTGCCCGCACCTTGTTTTGAAACACACTCTTAAGAAACTGTGGGAGAGAGACACATTTCACGTGGTATATCTATTTTGATATGGGACACATTAAATGTCACACAGTGGAATTAAATGCGCTAAAGAATGGTCAGGGTTCATATGGGGGCTTGAAATCCTTGAAAATGCTTGAATTTTAATGTTGTGTTTTTAAGGATTGAAATGTGCTTGAATGTTAGTTAGAGTGCATGGGAATGCTTGAAATTGTTGCTATGTTTGTCTAAAGGTCTGCTTAAAAACGACGCAGATACTGTTCTCCTTGTGGCTTCGCTTTTTGCTGCTGCATTTCTTCTTCCTTTGCGATCAATTGCACGTTGTGTCTTGACAGGAGCAAAAGGATCAAAGCTATTCCACGGTGAAGACGTCGGCCACGCGGATCAGCGTCAATAACCTGAAAGCCGGCACCACCTATGTCTTCCTGATCCGCCCGTTCACCACCCTGAAACCCTCCTCTTCTCTCTCATCCTCACCTCTGTCCTCCTCGGCATCCTCATCATCTTCCTCCTCTTCGTCCTCCTCCTCTTCATCGTCCTCCCCTTCTCCGATCGACTACGGGGCTTACAGCGCTCCCCTGGAGCTGCAGACTCTCGGAGAGTGTGAGTTGTCTTTCAACGCCTCCTTGGGCCGGACAATGAGAGAGTCGCAGTGGCGACAGTGCATGAGATAACGCGGCAAGATCTTTGATAACACCTCAGAGTGTCGTTTTTTGCCTTTGTGCGCTTAACGCCTCCATCTCCTTTGTACGGCTCATTTAGTTTTTTTTTTTTTTTTTTTATTCTGGGCCAAAAAAAAAGATGTGTATCAAGAGAAAAGTATTTGACCTTTTTTTGTGTTTCGCAAGAGCGGCGCAACTTTATGGATGATGCCTGCTTTATGCCGGGGGCCAGCGGAGAAGTTTCGAACCACAGACGACCTCTAAAAGTTTGCGAAGAAGTCAGTCAGGCATACCAAAATATAAATATTATTTGGCAATTCCGAGTAGTTTTTTTTTAAGTACGCTGGAGATGAGGTGTTGGTGTTTGATTTCTTATTTTCTCGTACATTGGAGAGACATAAAAAAAAAGTGACTATTACTTGTAGTTTACAACACCAGTATATTGAAAATTACAAAAGCCGCGTCTTTAAATGAAAATTGAAAATAAATTCCTGTTCATTTTATGCCTCTAGATGGTGATCTTGGTTTAAATACAAAGGCTAGTTTCCAGTGCATCTTTAAACAAAGACTGTCATCATAAATATTGCATTTTTTTTAAATCATAACATTGTCTAAAAAAGCATTTTAAACCTGCACTGACAGAAACTACAATATTTTTTCCAAATCTGAAGTAGATCTTTATCCATTCTGAAAATACAGGATTAAATTAGGCTATTCTAATATCTGGTATCCTTCATCTCCACGGTTATGTTTCATGAGAAGAGAGAAGTAGGGGTAGAGAGAGAGGTTGGGGCAGGGGTAGAGAGGTAGGTGTAGAGAGAGAGAGGGGGTAGAGATAGAGGTAGGGCTAGAGATAATGGTAGACAATGAGTTATGGGCCGGGAGAGAGGTTGGGGGTAGAGAGAGAGGTATGGGTAGGTGTTGAGAGAGAGACGGGGGTAGAGAGAGAGAGAGAGAGAGAGAGAGAGAGAGAGAGACTGCATTAATTGGTGGCTATAAGTGGCATTGAATTTTTCCACCAATTCTGAAGGATTGGCGCCATTTTGAGTTGTGAAAATGTCTTCAAAAGCTAATACCACCTAGTGCATTATACTGTATGTGTTGGCATCTCCGCACACTAATTAAATCTGGCTGTTTATATTCCGATGCACAAAATTGAAGGTCTCAAACTCGGATGGAATAACCTGCTGGCCCAATTAAAAGTATTTTCTGACGTCTTTGTCACCGGCATGGAATGAGATCAGATAATTGATGGAATTTGTTTTGTAGCAAAAAGATATGGATCGTCTTTGTTTTTACTTGCAGTGGCACTGGCATCCAGTGAACAAAGTCCTGTGGTGATCATTGCCGTTGTGTCCGTAGCTGCTCTCGTCATGCTGCTCTCGATGGGTGTCGGCCTGCACATCTGGAGGAGGTAAAGCGCTTTAAAGAGACTTACGCATGTATTAATACTACAGCCACCATCGAATATGTCACACAAACCCGAGCTTGGTATACACAAACAAAGGCCCATCCACTCAGTGTGTAATCCAGATAACACTAATCCATAAATAAAAGGATTCCTTCTATTGGAGCATTTGCAAATAGTGCAGTGGCGTTTCGATTCATAAAAAAAGGATTATTTTTCTTCGGAAATATGTGCAGAAAAACATTATAAAACATGTCAAAAACATTGGTGCAGAGAAGTGGAATGTCGAAATAAAAAGGTCAAATAAAGTCAAGTGGATGACTTTTAAGAGGATTTTGGGGACTTTTAAAGACACACCCACTCGCACACACTGTACAAGGTTGTCATAACTGTCACAAGATAAAATAGATCATTTTAAGGACTGTTTTTAATCTTCTATGTTTTAATTTCATTATTATAATGAGAACAATTAAATTATATCTTATGCGTTTGTATTTTTATTACTTTTTTCTTAACCCTCGGTATTTTGAATATCTGTAAGACACAATTGTCTTAAAGAAACGTTTGAAGATCATAACAATTTTCTTTTTCCTATACAACACTCACTATTTTTCAGTAAAATATATAAAACAACAATCCATTTTATATATATATATATATATATATATATATATATATATATATATATATATATATATATATATATCCCCGCGACCCTAATGAGGATAAGCAGTACGGATGATGAGATGAGATGAGATATATATATATATATATATATATATATATATACATACAGAACTGTCTCAGAAAATTAGAATATTGTGATAAAGTTCTTTATTTTCTGTAATGCAATTAAAAAAACAAAAATGTCATACATTCTGGATTCATTACACATCAACTGAACTATTTCAAGCCTTTTATTATTTTAATATTGCTGAATTTGGCTTACAGCTTAAGAAAACTCAAAAATCCTATCTCAAAATATTAGAATATCATGAAAAAGTATACAAGTAGGCTATTCAACTAATCACCTGAATCATCTAATTAACTCGAAACACCTTGCGAGGGTTTCCTGAGCCTTAAAAACACTCAGCTTGGTTCAGTAAACTAAATCACAAGTATGGGGAAGACTGCTGATCTGACTGCTGTCCAGAGGACCATCATTGATACCCTCCATCAGGAGGGTAAGACACAAAAAGAAATTTCTCAAAGAGCAGGCTGTTCACAGAGTGCAGTTTCAAAGCATATCCACAAAAAGTCTGTTGGAAGGGAAAAATGTGGCCGGAAACGCTGCACAACCAAGAGAGATGACCGCAGCTTTAACAAAATTGTGAAGAAGAGCCGCTTCCAGAATTTGGGGGAGCTTCAAAGACAGTGGGCTGAAGCTGGAGTCCAGGTATCAAAAGCCACAGTTCACAGACGTGTCCGGGAAATGGGCTACAATAGCTGTATTCCCATGGTCAAGCCACTTCTGAACTCAAGACAACAGAAGAAGCGTCTGACTTGGGCTATGGAGAAGAAGCAAAGGAGAGTTGCAGAGTGGTCCAAAGTCCTCATTTCAGACGAAAGCAAGTTTTGCATTTCATTTGGAAGTCAAGGCGCCAGAGTCTGGAGAAAGGCTGGAGAGGAGCAAAATCCAAGTTGCTTGAAATCCAGTGTGAAGTTCCCACAGTCAGCAATGGTTTGGGGAGCCATGTCAGCTGCTGGTGTTGGTCCATTGTGTTTCATCAAGTCCAGAGTAAATGCAACTGTGTACCAAGAGATTTTAGAGCACTACATGCTTCCATCTGCTGAAAAGCTCTATGGAGATGAGGATTTCATTTTCCAGCATGATCTGGCACCTGCCCACAGTGCCAAAACCACCAGTAACTGGTGCACTGACCATGGCATCACTGTCCTTGATTGGCCTGCTAATTCCCCTGACCTGAACCCCATTGAGAATTTGTGGGGTATAGTTAAGAAGAAGATGAAAGACACCAGACCTACAAATGCAAATGAGCTGAAGGCCGCTATCGAAGCATCCTGGGCATCAATAACACCTCAGCAATGCCACAGGCTGATTGCCTCCATGCCACGCCGGATTGATGCAGTAATCCGTGCAAAAGGATTCCCAACCAAGTACTGAGTGCATCAATGGACATTTTCAAATGTTTGATTTAGTTTTGCTGTTATAAAATTATTTTTTTACTTGGTCTGAGGAAGTATTCTAATATTTTGAGATAGGATTTTTTTTCAGCTTTAAGCAAAAATCAGCAATATTCAAATAATAAAAGGCTTGAAATAGTTCAGTTGATGTGTAATGAATCCAGAATGTATGACATTTTTGTCTTTTTAATTGCATTACAGAAAATAAAGAACTTTATCACAATATTCTAATTTTCTGAGACAGTCCTGTATATATGTTTGTGTGTGTGTGTATATATGTAATATATGTATATATGTATCTGTATGTGTATGTATATGTGTGTGTGTACAGATGTATATATATCTATATCTATATATATATATATATATATATATATATATATATATATATATATATATATATATATATATATATATATATAGTTATAGATATATATATATATATATATATATATATATATAGATATAGATATATAGATAGATAGATAGATACATATATATGATCAGAGATAATGGATTGTCGTAAAGTAGTTAGGGATTATGTATAGATATATATACATATATATGTGTATGTATATGTGTCTGTGAGTGTATTGTGAAGCACGGCTGCTGAGTGGTTAGCGCGTCTGCGGCACAGTTCTGAGGTCATGGATTCAAATGCAGCTACCAGATTCCCTGTGTAGAGTTTGTATGTTTTCCCTGTGCTTGCGTGGATTTCCACTGGGCACTCCGGTTTCCTCCCACATTCCAAAAACATGCATGTCAGGTTAAATGGGTGGTCCAAATTGTCCCTAAGTGTGAATGAGCCCTGCGACTGGCTGGCAACCAGTTCAGGGTGTCCTTTGACCACTGCCCGAAGATGGCTGGCATGGGGTCTAGCACCCCTGCGACCCTACTGAGGATAGTGGGTGGATGGATATTTAGATTTTGATGCATTTGTAAATGAATAATTAATCGTCAATGACAACTTGTTTTTATAGCTAAATAAGAACAAAAAATATCCTCAAAATGTTAGAAATGGACCAATACGGATGATGGCAAATGATTGGTTTTTCCTGTATTTTTCCAAAGGCTTGACTAGTAATAAAAAGGAAAAATATTGATTATTATACTGTTCTATATTTTGTGGTATCTAACTTGTTTGGGTGTTTGGGCAATTGGGTTGGCCATGGTCCAAAAATTTTTGTGTGTTTTTTTTGTTGTTGTTGTTGTTATTTATTTCCCTTTTATTTTCTTTGTTATTGTATGTGTGTGTCTTGCTGTTGGTCACCCCTCTTGAGGGATATGACCAAGGTAGATAGATAGATATTTTGTATTTATTGTCACATATTTAAATCAACATTAATCTTATTTGTTATGCTTGATTTTATTTATGAATTTATTTATTAATTTGTTTTCTTCTTGGTTTGGAATCAAATAATTTAATAGTTTTAGAAAGTAAATAATCTGCCTTACAATTTTGCTAAAAAACTTGAAAACACTTCGTTTTGCCAGAAAAACGATATAGGAATATAAGGAAAATTGTAATATTTATTATGTCATGTAACGCAGATAGACATTGTATTCATCTTGCTTGCCATCATTATGATATTATTACAGTTATCCCATCTAGCATTGAAGTTCTCCACTTGAAGAGTCCATTTTAACTTGATCAAATGTGACTTTCGAAGGTCTGAATTAATCATAAACTCTCTCATATAATTCATCCAAAGTTTTATTGTCCCTGGCAGTATATTGAGAGTAGCTGACTGTCAGCCGTTTCCATTAAGCCATGCGATCTTGATATCGGCTATCGGTGACAAACGCGAAGGCGCGACGACGGGGTCAGCCGGGTGGCGAGCCGGTGGCGACACCCACAACGGCGCTGTCCGTCAAACGCACAAAGGATCTCATGACAGTTTTAAGTCACTTACAATTGCTCCTATACAATATACTTGCATTTGCTTTGAGTATAGAACATTCACGGCACCTCTCACGTTTTATTGAGAAATAACGCTTATCCCCTTTTGTCCCCTCCGCCCACTCTCTTCTCCATCGGGTTGTCTATTGTTCAGGACGACAGCGCTGTTATCTCGCTCCGTACGTTTTGTGTGGGGACAAGGACTGGGCCGGCCTAATGCTTTAATTATCAGGTTGTGTGTTGGCTCCAAGTTGCGGCTGGAGGGTGGCTGATGTACCCATCCGTCGCTGACGTGTGAATATGCAAATGAAAATAATAGACTTCATCATCAGAATTGTATTTCATGTTGGATATTTGAACCGCCCTCTATTATAAATTGGTAAATATGTGTACATATGTTTGATAACACATTTAAACATACTTTTTAAGCACACATATAACTTGCAATTAGCATAATCCTTTATTCATCGGGGTCCATAAATCTATGCTAAGGATCCCCCTCACAGCAGTAGTGGACTGGGGATAATGCATAGCTTCCCCATGAGTGCATATCATTTTTGGTGCGAAAAAAAAAGGAAAAAGGCGCCACATGTGAACTAAATTTCCTCTCTCACCCACGGCTCTCAGCATGAGTCAACTGGGGATAATGGATTGCAGCCAAAATAATGCAGTTCATTTTAGGTAGGCCACAATGAGCATTTCAGAAGCCCAGACAAAACACAAAATGCTCTTTGGCACCGCCTGCTCTCAGCAAGAGTCAACTGGGAATACGTTCATTTCTTTTTAGTAGGGTCAGAATGGCACACGTTCCGACGAAAGGTCTTTCTCCTAGTTTCTACTCACAGCAATACGCGACCGGGGATAATGTATCGTGGCCACATGGGTGCATTTCTTTTTTGGCGTGGGAAAAAGGACAAAGATGCCACATGTGACACAAATTTGCTATCTCAGCGACAGCTCTCAGCAGGATTCAAATGAGGATAATTAATTACAGCCAAAACAATGCACTTCATTTTAGGTAGGTCACAATGAGACAACTGAGAATGGCATATATTCCTAAGAAAGTGCCTTCTGCTGGTTCCCACTCGCAGCAATATGCTATCAGCGATGATGGATCGTGGTGGCATGAGAGCAGTTCACATTTTGATTGACATAACGGTAAAAAAGAGCCACCGGGCCCAACAAAATTCTGCTCTGCTGCGTTTGATTGCATTAATATATGATCAGAGATAACGGATTGTCAGATATCGTTTAGTATGCAATGCACTGAGGCGTAAAGTAGTTAGGGATTACAGTATATTTAAATGAGATTACTCGTATGTTTCAACTCACTTGTAGAGTCCTTTAAATATAGTTGCAAGGATATAAAAATGTACTGTGTTGTATATTAAAACGTACTAATACATAAGTTTGACCGTGCATACAAATATGTCAAAACATACTTGTAAATCATCCGGAATAATATGTTAAAACAAAGTTGCAAGTATATTTAAACGTACCTCTAAATACATACTGATTCAATTCCATTTCAATTTTACGTGTGAGTGTGATGAAGTGGACAAATGTGGGCAGATACAGGAAGAATGGATGATTTTTTTGGTTGCGTTTCTTGTTGCTATTTACGTCTTTGTCTCTTTGTAAGCTCCTGACTGCTTGTGATTGCTCAAGTACAGAAACATGGTTTTAACATTTTACAAGGTTATTGACATAGATGCTATATATTAGCAGACCGGCTAATGTTAATCCATGATTAGAATTAGTGCACGTGGCCAGGCTGTTTAAAGATGGCACTTTAACAGTTGTTTCCCTTTTTTGCCCATTTTCTTATACGTTTGACCATCATTGTTCTATAATTTGTTTGGTTTTTCTGTCATTGTCACCAAACATCACTCCATCTTTGACGTGGTTACCCGTCAATGGCACCGTAATGTGAGATTTCTTTTTTTTTGGGGGGGGGAGCTTCCTGCCTAGTTTGTTTTGGTTCCGAGTTTTTCTTTCTATTATTTAGCAAAGCATCCGCTAGGGCTGAGATAACGGCAGCGGAGTTGGCGAAGTAATTCAGCGAATTGCCGGCCATATTTATCTCCTATTCACGTGGGCGCGTGCTGTTTTTTTGGTTCCAAATCAGATAAATGGATGTTGTCGTCCAAATCAGGCTCCCAGATTATTATATATTTTTTTCCTGACAATATGTAAATAGTAAATCCAAATAATGGCGTCCAAATGCTTTTTGCTTTTGCCAGCCTTACAAAGTAATGAAAAGAGACCCCCTGGCCCTCCCCCTTGCGCTCCTCACCTCCCTCCCCCTCATCCTCCCTCCCCTCCTCTCCTTGTCTTGTTCCCAGCAGCGTCTGCTCGAGCTCCTCCAATGTAACTCCTGCTAGCGTGGTGCTGCTCTCGACATCCTTCTCCACTCTTCCTCCTCCTCCTCTCCTCTCTCCTCTTCCTCCCTTCACACAGCTGATGCCCAGGTACACTTACTTGGCATGCATTTCCCTTTCCCCTACCTCCCACTTCCCCTAAACCCGGGATTCGGGAAACTTTTGGAGTTGCGGGTCACATTGGGTTCAAAGATATGGCCAAGGGGCCCATCCTGGAGACCTATGCAACTTTTCACATGTTCTGTTTCCTTTTGCGTTTGCTTTGAAATGATTGAAATCAAAGATTTGTTTCATCGAATTTTGCGTTGGGAAAGCTCACAATTAGCCAAATAATATAGTAGGTCCCTGTTCTGAGCACCGAATTTCATATCTAGTTAGTGTAATTGTAATTTTGTGGTGTTTTGTTGTATTTATGTAGTAGGATTTTTGTAGTATTACCATAGATGTCTTTTTGTTTTATTTCTGAATTTCTGTTGTAAAATTTCTGAAGTATTTTTCTAGGATTATTGTTGACCTATTTTTGTAGTATTTCTGTAGTATCTTTCTAGTACTACTGCATCATTTGTGTAGAATATCCGTTTTAATTCTGTGATTTTCTTGTCTGTACGGCCCTTTGAGACTTCTTGCATTTAGGGGCTATATAAATGTAAGTGACTTGTATTTTTGTAGTGCTCCTGTAGCATTTCCAAAGTATTTTTTTTATATTACAGTGGATGTATTTTGTCGTAATTCTGTAGTAGGATTTTGGTTGTGTTTCTGTAGTATTTTTGTCGTGCTACCGTAATAATATTATTGTAGTATTTCTGTAGGGTTTTTGTAGTAGTACTGTAGATGCCTTTTTGTTGTAGTACTGTAGATGTGTTTTTGTTGTAGTAATTGTGGTATTACTGTATATGTATTTTGTAGCATCTCTGTAGTATTTTTGTAGTATTACTTGTTATACTGTAATTTTTGTAGTCCTTCCTTTGTAATGTTGTAGTGCTACTTTAGTATTTTTACTATCGTAGTTCTGAAGTATTTCACTGGTATTCTTGTAGTATTACTGTGGATGTTTTTTGTAGTATTTTTGTAGATGTATTTTTGTAGTATTGCTGTAAATCCATTTCCGTAGTATTTCTGTAGAAGCATTTCCGTAGTATTTCTGCAGTATCATTGTGCTATTGTTACTGTCGTATTTATGTAGTGGTGTTTTTATAGTATTACTCTCAATGTAATTTTGTTAATATTTCCGTAGTAGTATTTCTGTAGTATATTTGTAGTATTTTTACAATATATATAGAGTATTTTTGTAGTATTTCTGTCATATTTGTTGTATTTCTGTATTAGTATGTGTGTTGTATTTTTGTAGCAACATTTATCTATTACAGTATTGCTCGAATAGTTCTGTTGTAGTATTTCTGTCACATTTCTGTATTATTTTGTTATATTTCTGTAGTAGTATTTTTGATGTATTTTTGTAGTAGTATTGGTGTATTACAGTATTACTCTAAAAGTATTTTTGTAGTATTTCTGTAGCATTTCTGTAGATGTCTTTTTGTAGTAGTATTTCTGTATTACAGTATTTTACTCTAATAGTATTTCTGTAGATGTAATATTTGCATTTTAGTATTTCTGTAACATTTACTTACCTTTTTAAAATAAAAGCAAAACAATTTACTCAGTCACAGTTCTTAGGCACTAAATTTAATATTAGTTTTGTGGCAATTTTATAGTAGCATATTATTAGTAGACACTAACAGGCAACGCTAGTAGTACATTATTCACTATTATATCTGCCATTTTCGCACAGGACAGATTAAAAAGCCTGACACATCACATGCTGTCCGCCGGCCTTAGTTTGCCAACCCCGCTTCTAAACCCTCCTCCCGCCATTGCACCCATTCTGCAGAGGGGTGGTGTGTTCCTCTTTCATTTTTACCAGCCTTACACAAATAAAATGCTAAAGAGGTTTTTTCTTCCCTTTTCTTTTTTTCCTGTCGAGCTGTTTTGGCCCACTTCCTTTTATCATCGGCGCCCCAGCATGTTATGAAACACATTTAAAAAGCCACTGCTAGTTTTTTGGGAATTAATATCCCCACAGAAACTCTTCTTTGCTGCTGTTTCTTCTTTTTTATCACATTTGAAGTATTCAAAAGATTTGATGGAGGATTCAAGCTAGGCGATTTAACCCCGCTGTGATGACCCCCCTTTCCCACTCGTGTCTTTTTGTATTTTGTTGTCGAACACACGCTTTGTACGTGGAAAACAATCTCTCTTTGAGGAAACGTGAAGTCAAAGTCAATCGCATTCTCTTTGACTTTGAAACAAAATGCATAGTGTAGCAGCATTTCTTCGAATAACCCGGAAGTCCTCATGTTTTGTTCCTACGATCCGAAACAAAATTCTCATAAGATTTTACAGCTTGGGTCAAAATGTGTATCATTTAAATACAAACAATAGAGGAATAGTGGATGGTATTTTCGGACTGTGAATGTTCTTGAGTAATAAGCACAGCATAAAATGTATTATTTGATGTATGAAAAAAATCACTAGTCGCACTGAAGTATAAGTCGCGTGTGCTGTTGCAGGAACAAGACAGCTACACTGCAATAAAGGAATTGGCATTTCTTGTTTTGCTAGTAAAATAATTAAAAACATGTAGAGAAATGAGCAATATTATCCAGAATAGCTAAACTATACTTTGTATAGTAACTAACTGCTCCGCAAAGCTACACTTAACAATATATGATAAAAAATATATAGTGTATACACAGTTTGTTTATGAAGTTGAATATTCCCATCTCCTATGGAGCTGTCCTTAAACTGTTTATCATAATTTGCCGTTCGGATGAATTGTGGCTAATTAATTCCTATTCTACCTATTCTACTATATTGGAAGCAATAAAGGAAAAAATACAATGTTTGGACCTACAAAAAAATAAAAGCTTTATATAAGCCCAATAAGGAAGGCCATACATACTTTTATTATATATATATATATATATATATATATATATATATATATATATATATATATATATATATATATATATATATATATATATATATATATATATATATATATATATATATATATATATATATCTATATTCATTGGAAAACTTTAAGAATCTGTGTCATGTTTGTCCTACTACTCTATCATTTTCCATTATCAAACATTTTTAAAAAAGTGCCAGGGAGCGCCAAAGAAAGGCATGCAGTTTTAGAGCCGCTTCTTGCTGACCCCTTACCTAGTGTAATGTGGTTTAAATGACTAATCCATATTTAAATGACTATTCCATAGTGAATGGTATAAGTCCATCTTCCTATTATCACTTATTAAAATGTCTTATTAATTCAGATATCTTAATATCGGATTTTTTGAAACACACAATTATGATGATACTATCTATTTACCCAATAGCATGAAAAAAAGCCAAAACTCCAAGCTCCCTTAAGTTCCTTGAACATGTATCACTCTAGTTTTTATTCACTGATGTCCCTCTCCGTCACGTCCCTGATCCGTCCCCTCGCTCCCGACCATCTTTCTGATCTTGTTTTTCCTCCGTCCCATTATTCCCCCGCCCCTTCGTCCTCGTATCCGTCCTCTTGTCCATCAGTTTTGTTGCTCGCGTGTGCCCCGAGGATGTGGCTTGCATGTGTCTGCCGGTGTGTTTTGACAGACGGGGCCTTGACCTTGTCTCAGACCTCGCAGTTACACTGGCTGAGGGATGTGTCAGCCTCATCCTCCATCACGTCTCCCCACGAGAACGCTCTCACGGGGACTCGCCAAGATGCCCAACAACGAGTAAAAAAGAAAATGTCGACGTCTCCAAAGAATCGCACTCTCGAAAAACTTTGTTTTGTGTAGTCAAAAATGTTTCGGCCTGTAAACAACTAAAACAAATTTACTTGTTACCATTTTGTTTGGAAGTAGAATCCGAATCACCTTTATTATAATTGAGTTGCTACCACAGGGTTCCAGCGGATCTTTAAAAATTTTGAAAGGCATTGAATTCATTTTTCTAAAACTAAGCCTTTAATTGACATTAAAATGTCTTATATGCAATTAAAAGCTTTAGTAGCATTTATCAATTGTCATTTTTAATAATTCACCAATTTACTTTTGTGGCAACATGGCGTGACAACATTAATGGAACTATCAAAACCGTGATGTGATTTCAGTCGGGCCTTTCAGAGACGTTTACTCACTACCATGGAAAAGGGTTAATATAATGAGAAGTAGCTGTTCAATTAACGTTTTTCGCCACGGCTAAAAGCGGTGCTGGGTGATGTATACGAGGCATGATGCATTGTGTGCAAGAAATATTTTTTGGGGTTTCAATTGTGTTTTTGGGGTGGCCTTTATCTGGAACTTGATTTCAAAAGGCATTAAAAATATTAAATTGAACTCGCCTTAAGCAGTAGCAACCCTGCATCAGCCTCACCTAAAGCAGGGATCTAAAACTCTTTTCTCGTTTTGGGGGTCGCCATACTTTGAGATTGGGCTGCTTCAGATGTTCCATTAGAAAAGACCTGATTAAAAATACCACTATTCCTCATTACATTTTAAAAACGTTTTTCTATAGGAACTAAGTTCTAAAAATAGATAATATATGTAAATAATTGATAAGATTATCAATCAAAAGACCACAGTAATGAGTCAAAAAATTGATTTATTATATTTCAAAGTCTTAAGCTTATTTTCTGAACATGAACTGTTCTAAACATGCCTCCTTGCAAAATAATTGATCATAACATTTAACTTTTGTGACATTATAAAGCAAATACATACATATATTCATTTGTCCAAATTGTCTTTTATAACTATAGTCAAGCAAATAAAGCATGTTCAATACGGAGCAGAGACCCACCAAAAGTTAGTTTTGGGGTGTATCCACTGTCCTTTAAGCTTTAGTTCAACAGCGATGACAATCTACTCCCGAAGGAAACATCCATATCGAAATCTTACATTAAATTTTCATTTAGGCCTTAAAATATCATTCCGCTGGTCGTAACTAGCTTTGGGCTGCATGTTTGATACCCGGGATCTAAAAGGAGCTGATATGATTTTCCCTCATCTTGCTGCTATTGATACCTAAAATATATAAAAAAGGTTAGTCAGAAAATGAGAAGCTTAAAGGTGTGTTTTAATCACTTTTAGTCCGTAGTTTGTATTCATCCTTGTGCCTTTTGTTTTCAATTGGACTACATGATACAACGAAATCCAGTTGTCAAATATTACAGTGTCTCTTTAGGTTAATATAAACTCCTATTAATTGACTGGCCGTAGCGGACCTAATCTAAACTGGCTTGACATCAAAATCATTCATGGAGAAATTGTGTCCTTGAGTTAAAACAATATTACACCTTGGGTTAAAAAAAACATTTTTTTGTCAAGATGGAACGAACTTAGGTTGGTGTGACCTAACTGAGTGTTATAAATAAATGCATTGAAACAGCTGGCTCATTTGTTTATACAACCCAAAATTATAGTTTTGTACAAAATAATCCAGAAAGCTGGATCAAATTGGTTGAGGACTATTTTTGAGCTAAATTGATTTATCTTATTTATTTATTTTTTTTAGCTAATCATAGTTAGCAACCAGTCAAATCAGAGATCCTTTAACAAACGCAAGAGTTATCACTCTCATTTTGAATTCAATAAAAACTAACTTTAAAAGAGTTTTTCAAACTCTTGTGGATGATTCAATGTTTTTGAATTGTTTGCTTTGATCTATAGCTAAGCGCCCGTAAGAAAGACCCTAATTTACTCCTAGTGGGACCCCATATTATATCAGCTTTTATTATTTTTTCTGCTGTACACAGAAGCACAAGCTTTACTGCTATTGAAGTTTGGTTTGTTTTTCAGGCCAAGTGCAAATGTGTCTGGTGACTTTGGAGTAGGCTGAAAAAACGCTTCAAATTTGAGTGCAAGCTTTGAGAGGATTCTGCATCAAGAGGTTCCCGGGACTCGAGCAGATGTTAAGAAGTCACTAACAAGGCACTTTTTAGCAGAAGCTTTCTAAATCGAACGCCTGGATTTTCTATTCATATTTAACGTTCTTTTTTTTTCTGTTTTGCAAGTCTCTATTAACGCCTTTCATCGGCATATACGCACATACAGTATATACACACACACACCAGCAACTTTATCAGGTACACCTATCCAACTACTCGTTAACACTTCATTTCTAAACAGCAAATCACATGGTGGCAACTCACTGCATTTAGGCACGTAGACATGGTCAAGACAATCTTGTGCAGTAAAAACCAAGCATCAGAATGGGGAATAAAGTAACTATGAGTGACTTTGAGCATTGCATGGTTGTTGGTGCCAGAAGGGCAGTATTTTAGTAACTACTGATCTACTGGGATTTTCAGCCACAACCATCTTTAGGGTTTACAGAGAATGCTCTGAAAAATAATAATTATCCAGTGAGCAGCAGTTCTGTAGTAGGAAATGCCGTGCCGATGCTAGAGGTCAAAAGAGAATGTCCAGACTCATTTGAGCTCACAGAAGGGCAATAGTGACTCAAATAACCATCTGTCACAACCAGGGTACAACCACAAGAGTATCTCTGAATGCAGATGTGCTACAGCAGTAGAAGATCAAGCCAGGTGCCACTCCTTTCAGCTGAGAGCGGAAAACTGAGGATAAAATTTGAACAAGCTCATCAAAATTGGACCACAAAAGATTGGAAAAATGTTGCCGTGTCTGATGAATCTAGATTTCTGCTGCGACATTCAAATGGTAGGGTCAGAAAATTTGGCTTCAACAACATGAACAAATGGATCCATCCTGCTTTGTATCAACGGTTCAGGCTGATGGTGGTGGTGTAATGGTGTGGGAAATATTTTCTTGGCACTCTATGAGCCCCTTGGTACCAATTTAACATTGTTGCAAAGCCACAGCCTACCTGAGTCTTGCTGCTGACTACGTCTATCCTTTTATGACCACAATGTACCCAATATCTGATGGTTACTTTCAGCAGGATAATGCACCATGTCATACAGCTGAAATTATCTTGACTGGTTTCTTGAACATGACAATGAGTACTCAATGGCCTCCACAGTCACCTAGACTCAATCCAATAGCGCATATTTTGGATGTGGTGGAACGGGAGATTCGAATCATGGATGAGCAGCTGACAAATCTGTGCTAAATGTGTGATGCCATCATGTCAATATGGATCAAAGTCTGAGGAATGCTTCCAGCACTTTGTTGAATCTATACCATGAAGAATTAAGGCAGTTCTGAAGGCAAAAGGAGGTCCAACCCGTTACTAGCATGGTGTAGCTAATAAAGTGGCCGATGAGTGTATAGCGATCCAATTTCTGCGCTGCTTATCCTCACTACGATGACGGGGGTTCTTGAGCCTATCCCAGCCGACTTCGGGCAGTGGGCATGGTACACCCTCAACTGGTCAGCAGCCAGTTGCAGGACACCAGAGACGGAGAGCTTACCCGCTCATTCACACCCAGCGCCATGCATGTTTTTGGAATGTGGTAGGACTGCCTGGTGACGAAACCCACGCAGGCACGGGAAGAACATGCAAACTCTGATGTTCTATAAATAAGTGATATTTTTAGGTTTATTTATTCATACTGCTCATAGTTATTTATACACTTATTTCTACAAATGGCAGGGACCGATCCTCCATAGCCCAGGAATATACAGAATACTATGTAAGATTCTAAAATGATCATGGCTTTTTTTTATTATGTAAACCCAAGAAATGCCTAAAAGTTTTTAAGTCAATTATTCAATCAATTTATTCAATTCAGTGTTAAAACATGTCAGTGAATCGTGAATATCTTGTTGACATCTTAGCCTTCACTAGGATATCTATCGATCTACCCTGGTCATATCCCTCGAGAGGGGTGACCGACAGCAAGACAAACACGTCCCTCCAGATGAAACAGGACACAAGAAAGCGGCCGTGTCACACAACACACTCTTTTGTTTCGCTGGTTTACCCCTGCCGCATCATACAGGTGCCCCGCCCATTCCTTAGAGCGCGTCCAAACATCTCACTATCCTTCCACAACACCTCTCCACTCATTCAATGAAAACACGTCAGTGAATCGTGAATATCTTGTTGACGTCTTAGCCTTCACTAGGATAGAATGAGTGAAATAACAGCCCGGGAGCCTCGAGTTTGACACTAATGGTCTAGAGATTCTTTGCTTTTATTTAGGATTTTATTGAGAATTTCGGCAAGTAGTAAACACAAAATAATGAAAAGCGTCTCGTTCGAGGATGCTCCTGATAACGGCTCCGCCGGCTCGGTTTAATTTTTACCCTTGGACGATTTACGCTTCCCTTTTTAGTTTTGTTGTCCCATGAAACGCGCGTAGCTGACACGATTATGATCCATGTCAATGCAGGCTGTGATTGCGACCATAAAACAGTTTTGATTTGTCATATGAGGCCCGATCTTTGACTTTGCTTACCTGAAATATTTGTTACCTTTTTGTTCATCACAATATAGTTTTTGAGGCACAATGGCGACTCGATCCCCGTCCAACCTTTTTAAATAGCTGCCCCTGCATCACGGGGGGGCTCCCGTCGCTTCCATCACCGCGGCCGACGCTCTCATCTTTGCTTTTTGCGACGTGTCAACGACACGGTGGCGAGATAAACGGCGTCTGGCGTCTTGTTTGTGTCTGGCGACCTGCCGTGCGACACGCACTCATGTCTGTCTCCGTTTGGCTTTACAGGCAATGCGGCTACAGCAAAGCCTCCCAAGAAGGAGACGAGGAGCTTTACTTCCAATGTAAGTGACGCTTGGATGACTTTCTTTTTGTGTGTGTATCATACAGTGCAGAGGTGGCGAACACGTGGCCCTAGAGCCGCATGCGGCCTTTGGCCAATAAGAATACGGCTCTTTGCCTCATCATATTTTCTATATACTGTGGCTCTTTGTCTTGTTTCATGTTTGTTTTTTTTGTGTGTGTATTGATGGTGGGCACTTTCCTTGAAATCAACACAAGAACAGGACTTGTTGTATTGTAAGGAGAGGAGTGTGTTATTGGAAATAATGTTTTTAATTGTGTGTGTTTGTGTCTGTCTGTCTGTCATGGTTGGTGAGAGCGTGATGTGGCTCTTTGACTCTCACGGTTAAAAATGTTGGCTCTTTGTGTCAAACTTGTTCGCCACCCCTAAAATAGTGCCTCTTAGTGAAAACAAATCTTCATTCGTTTAAATAGGCAAAATAACGGGAACTATCATATAAACGTGCATTTTACCATATGGTCATATACTTTATATATGCTGCTTCAGGTGTACCCTCTGCTTTGTAGCACTCATTTTCAGTTGCACTACACAATACAGCAACTATTTAGTGAACTAATTTTACACTGTGTCCCATTAAATATGAAAGGTAAACGTTATTGTCTTTGAAACTCAAAGCTATGAAAACGATAGCGTGAAAATGATCATATTTAAACATGTGACATGTTTCGTAAAACATAATTATTGAAATGACAAATTAGCTTACACCTGCTATATGATGATTAAATATTGATGATGATTTGTTAGAAAAACAAGTTATATAATTATAATCAATTATAAATGCGACTTGTGTAAAAAAGTTATCATGTATTTCTATTGTTGAAATCCCAAAAATGTATCGCGTAGAAATGGGAAATTATTGTCATCATTAGTAAAAAACTAGGTATGTTCGATCGATAGCACACCAAATATTGATCAGTTAGCAATACCATACGTACATGACAGTTTTGTTGTTGGGTTTTTTTCTAAAATGATTCATAGGTTACTGCCTTAACAATCATGTTAAGACATGATCTGGCTTGATCTTTTTCTGTGTCCACGCGTCAAAAGCATGACGCCAAACAGGCGGATTTACTTGCTCCTTATCAAAATGCCTGCTCACTTCACTCCTAATAGTTTTCTCTCTTGACGGACAGCGACCAAATGGAGGTATTCTGACATATCTCCTCCCGTTTGTGATGTGCGCGTCAAAGCTTTGCTTAAGTGGTAATTGTGCGCTTAGAGTGTTGCTCGTGCCCGCGCGCAGTTTTGCAAAATGTAGTCGACACGTGCGTGCTCATTTGCGTTATTTAATCTCCCAGCATGCCGAGCCCTCGGGAGGGGTTTCGCTGCGCGGCGCTTGATGAATAATGAGCCAAAGCCGCGCGGCCGGGAATTAAATCTGCCCAAACAAAGACATGCCAAGAGCCGAAGCGCTAGCGTAAATTTGGCCCGTGTTTCAGAAAAAAAAACAAGAAAAAAAAAAACATGTTGTTGTGGGTAATGCAGACACACATAAAAAGGCTCTAAGATGAATTTTTGTTCTCTTTAACACTCCCATGGGTCCTTTTTCGGAACTGTGATGGAGCAGGCCAAATGAAAGTTTGGATAGTTGATTGCGTATCATTATACCAAATAAAATATTGGGACACACATTTGTTTTTGTCCCACCAGATTTTGGCACCAACACAAGAACGTGTTGTTAGTGGGCGGAGGGGCTGAAAAATGTGGCATCATAATCTGCACTGAAAAAATGGGCATTTCTCCATCTATGATGAAAAGTAGTCTTGTCTATCATGTCAAAAACGGGTGGTCTCGAAATCTAGTATGGTACTGTATTCTCTTTACCATCTCCAAAAACAAGCATCAGTTTTCTTGACATATTCAAACAGTGCACCCTTTGCAAACGGTAAAAACTAACATTGTCTCCTCAAAACATGTAACGTATATTTTTTGTACACGAAAAGTAAGGTAGTCTACATCATAGCCAAAAGCTATTGTTGTCTTCTTCGTTAGACTGATGCTTTGTGATTGTCGGTTACCAAAAACTAGCCTCGTCTTTTCCTGTGTCAAAAACTAGCATCGTTATGTACAATCTAAACCACCGGTGTCAAACTGCCGGCCCGCGGGCCGGATAAGGCCCGCTAAGGGATTGAATCTGGCCCGCGAGACAAAGCTGAGGGAAGCGCAAGAGAAAAACGAGCTGCAGGTTGAAATATGTCCTCTTGATGTTGCCAAAGCCAGGTGCCTCTTACAAACGCTGTACTTGTATTTCTTTCTTTCTCTCTCTTTCACTCTCTCTCTCATCCTCCCTTCTTCTCTCACCTATCTCTCTCTCTTTCACTCGCTCTGTCTCTCTATTTCTTTCTTTGTTCCTCTTCTTCTCTGTCTTTTTACTCTCTTTGGCTCTCTTTTCCTTTTCTGTTTTTTCTCTCTCTCTTGCATCCCCCTCTTTCTCCCCTTCTCTCTTTCTATTTGGATTTCTTTTTCTCTCTCTTTCTTTCCCCCTCTTTCACAATTTCTTTTTTCTCTTTTGTTTCTCATATTATCTCTCTCTTTTTTTACCTCTCTCTCTTTCTTTCTCCCTTTCTCTTTTTTATTTGTCCCACCCTCTCTCTTTTTCTCTCCCTCTTTTTCTCTTATTTCGTTCTCTCTTTTCTTTCTCCTCAATCTATTAGTCTTTCATTCTTTCTTTTTCTTTCTTTCTTTTTTTCTTTCTCCATTTCCTTCTCTCTTTCTTTCTTTTTTTCTTTCTGTCCATTTCATTCTTCCTTCCTCATTAGTCCGGCCCCTGAGAGAATGTTTGTTCTGTGGTGTGGCCCCCGAGTTAAAATGAGTTTGACACCACTGATCTAAACTATCATCAGCATCATTATCGGCCAAAACTAGCGGTGCCTGTACCGAAATCTAGTTTCTTCTATGCCCAAAGCCAGCATCATATCAAAAGAGAACATTCTCTTTTTCTAAAACATATACTAGCTTCTTTTACACCCAAAGCTAGCATTATATAAGAATTCGGTATTTTATTTTTCTATGCTGAAAATTAGTGTCTTTTGTTACATTGTAGCATTGTATCGGTAGAGAGCATTCTCTTTTTCTATGCCAAACACTTATTCTGTTACACTTCATATTGGAAGATACAGGATTTAATGTTTTTGTGCCAAAGATAAGTGTATTATTCTACACCCAAAGCTAGCATCATATCAGATGACAGCATCCTCTTCTCGATCTTAGGGGCCGGTCACACAGACATTTGCGGCTGGATCACGGCCAGAAATTTCTGCCTTTGAGGCGGACGCTATTGGACGCATTGAGTTCGCCATTAAGACGAGATACAGCGGTGCTTAACACGAGGTCGGAAATACGCGCGCGGGTGGCAGCGCGAAAAAGTTTTGCGCTGCTCAATTCTTCAGAGCGCGGGCACACAGCCTTTCACGAGCGAATTGAGGCTGAAATTTCTGGCCGTGAAGCAGATGCCGTTGGGCGCTGTTGAACGTATTGAGACCGCCATATAGACGAGATAGAGCAGTGCTTTACTCGCGGTCGGAAATTTTCACGTGGTTGGCCGCGTTCAAAACGTTTGAGCTGCTCAAAAGTTTGAGCACATGTTAAACCGCGTGCCGCACATGTGGTATACACGAGGTAATGACGCGGAAATGACGCGGAACGACGTGCTCTGGCCGCGGCCAGGGCGTGGTTACACATGGGTAGGACGGGAAATTTCAGCGGGTAATCGTGGGTGGAGCATGGTAATAGCGTGTTCTGCGCCTGTATCGCGGTGTTATTACGTGAAATTAGCGTGTTACGCGTGTGACAGTCAAACGCCTTTCTCCGTGTATATACAGCGCGATTTGCCGAGCACACTCAGTTGTGCTCGAGACGTCAAGGGGGTGAACATGGATCCCCGTCAGCGTAGTGACCTCGTCTTAATCCATTTTTATTTCTTGACATTTCTTTTCAAGATAATAAAATAAAAATGATGCCATAGCTTGAAATCTTGATCTTCACTGGACTGTGTCTTGAGCGGTTATGATTTCTACAGCCCGGTGTTACCCGAGAAATGCATCCCTGTCGAGATTCGCATCCCCACTTTTACCTCGTTTTATCTCACTTTTAGGGAATGTAATGGCGAACATATAACCAAAACCACTTCGTCTTGCATTTGTTGAGAATGTAATACAACTTAAACCATTCCGTCTTCGTTTTTGTTGTGAACGTAATCGAACGGTAAATCCCCCCCCCCCTCGCGTAAACGCGCATTCTGCTGTGCTTCCAACAAAAGCGATCGTATTCTATATAAAACGCTTATTAAAACAATTAAGTGAGCTAATTATAACAATTGGGAGATCCTAGTCTATATAACGCGTTTATTTAAACAATAAAGTGCGATCGTATTCTACAAAATGCGTTTGTTAACGCGGATGAAAAAGTCAAAAGCGATCGCAGCAGAATGCGCGTTCACGTGAGGGGTGGGGGGGGGGGGGTGTTGGGGGTGTTGCGTAGGAGTCGGATTTGGGCTTAAACACCGGCTCGGGAGCTTTTATACCCGTGGTCCACACGAGAAAATGACGCAGAAATGACGCGATGAGGAAGCGGAACAGTCGCTGGCGTGTTTTGCGGGCATACCACCGATGAACAGCGGGTTTGCCAATTTTGTGCATTTTCCATCGCGGGCAACCACGGGCAAAAAAAAAAAACGCAAAATTTTAGCCGTGATTCAGCCGCAAATGTCTGTGTGACCGGCCCCTTAAAAACGAACGTATTCCTAAAACTAGCATAATAACGAAAACTACTGTCTTCTTTTACACCCAAGGCTAGCATCATATAAGAAGACAACATTCTTCTTTTCTATGCTTAAAACGAGTGTCCTGTACAATTCATTGAATGGGATACGTGGATACCCAAGTTTTTTTAGGATGGGGAAAAAACTGAATTCGATAGAAGACTCTGCAGCTCCCCAGAGACAGAAGGGGGCTGGCTTCATCAAGCCATTAGGAATACGCGGCACAATTTAGACCACTGATTCTTTTTTTGTGTGTGTGTAAAGGTAGTTATGTTGCAAAACAGAAAAGTATAGAATTAAGAACTGCAAACACACAGGTATAATATTTAAAAGCATAGAAAAAAAATGTTCAAAAGTTAACTGAACCAGCTGGGAGAAATAACTAATAATACAAAAGGAATATTGAATAATAGTTAGGAAATGAAATCTGGAAAGGGAGGAAAGAAATCTAAGCTGGTTTGTCTTCGATAACAGATTTACTTACGGACAGAATGAATAATGATAAAAGGTTCTAACAATGGGCATGCAAAGTTTTTACAGCAATATATATGATTGTTGAAAATAGCAAGCTGCAGAAATCTGCGGAATTAAAAAAGAAATTCGGGTCACAGGAAAGTGACTATTTTCGTTACCTGGACTTGAACATGGAAGATATTCCCCATCACTGCAATGTTGTTTTGTTTTTACCCCTTGCCCCTCTTCCCCCCGCAGCCCTCGCCCTTTGTTTTTTTTTTTGTGTGTTCAACAAAATAAGATAAAAAATAAATTTAGTTCCCCAAAAATAAATGTAGTAAACTTTTTAAAAAAATATATACAAAAAAAGTGCCCTCCTCTATTTCTACTGCTAGAGTGATTATCAAAATATAGCAATGTGTTTTTCTATGACACTTCTACACCCAAAGCTGCATCGTATTGTAAACTAGCTTTCTCTTTGATACTCTTCTTCTACATATAAGCTAGCATCATATTGGAACAGGGTTCCCGCAGATCCTTAAAAAGTCTTAAAAGTCATTAAATTCATTATTCTAAAAAAAAAGGGCCTTAATTGGCATTCAAATGTCTTAAATCTAATTTTCTGAAGCCTTAAATTGTGAGTACAACAAGATTTTATTTTTGTTTGAACTAAAAATATTTAGTCACATTTATCAATTGTCTTTTTTTTAATAATTCACCGATTTACTTTCCTGGCATCATCCCGTAACCACGATAACTATCCAAACAATGATGTGGTTTCATCCGGGCCTTTCAGAGCAGACGCATGTCTTAGGTCTACCCACGATATATATATAGCAACTTCGGACAGAAACTTTTACTTTGGATGATAAGAAAGAGTCCATTTGATGAGAAAGGGCTGTCAGACGAACGTTATTCGGCTGTGCTAGGTAATGTGTACGAGGAACAATGTATTACGTGCAAGAAATATTTTGATTATTTTGTTTTGTTTGTTTCATTTGTGTTTTGTTTTCTGTTTTTTGGGGTCTTAAATTTGCTTTCAACAGGTATTAAAAGGGTCTTAAAAAGTCTTGAATTTAACCTGCCTTAAGTTGTGGGAACCATGTGGAGGAAAACATTCCCTTTCTATGCTAAATACTATTGGAAGAGAAGCTTCGACATTGCATAGACCTGCAATGTGAAAAAACAGCACTTGTGTTCTTCTAGCTATTATCTACATGTTGGATTTTTCGTTTGTTTGTGTTCTTCGACACAGAAAGCCAACATCAGTACAATCGTGTGGGTTGCTCGGACAGGATCGAGGCTCATCTGCAGATTTAATAAACAGAGTTTAAATATTGTTCGGCGCCGTTGCATGGAAAAATGCAAGCGCAACACAGAAGGGAAAGCATCTGGGGAAATCAGCGGGAAGATGGGACGGAGACGGCACCGCCGAGTGATGCTATTTCATTTTGTCTTTTGGTCCGAAACAGTCGGCGGCCCCTGGTGGTCCACCGGCTGCATATGCGCTCTCGTTGTCGATTGGGTATCGTTTTTAATCATTGGAAATGTTCCTTCAGATCGGATGACATGATGGGAATTGGCGCAAACGTTTGACTTTCAAGAAAAGGAACCAAGACAGGGATTTTGATACCCAAGACGGGTACCGGTGCTCGACTCTTCTGCGCTCACTGATACCAAGCGCCGAAACCATACATACTATATATTCAGATATATAAAACCGGTTTGAAAATATTTTACAATTAGGATATACTTCCCTGTCTGTTTATAGTACTTTATCTGCAAATAATCCACAAAAGAATGTTTAAAAAAAAAAAAAAAAAAACTCAATTGATGCTTTAATTTCTTAAAAGGTGAGATATTTTTTAATACAATTTAGATAATTTAGCTTATTTTGATTATTTTTTCTGATAATGCAATTATACATTCATTTTATGAAGTAACTGAAAGATAACTGCTGACATTTTTCTCCCATCTAACTAAAGTATTTTTTAATTGTTTTTATTTTGGTAAAATAAGATAATACAAATGCATATAGAATGGGGAAAAATGTGGTTTTCGTCAAATAAATTCTAAAATTGTCAAAACTTTCTACCTTTACCAAATGTATTTAATTTATGAAATAATACTTTTAATCATATTTGTATAAGCAAAAATATCTGGAAATCAGAAAAAATAAACTAAACAGGTTAGGATATAAGGAAAACATAGGTAAAGTAATATTGTTGTTTTTTCTGGGGGGAGGGGGTTTAGTGACAATGTATTATTTGACCACTAGGTGTTGTCCTATCGTGTAGTGCAACTGAAAACCTGTGCTAAAAATCACAAGGAAGAATACAAACTATGGAGACTCAGTGACCAAAACACATCATTATACTTCATGTTTACCAGCCGTAGCAGCAAAATGGCAGACAATTGTGTCAGCTCCCTTTAGGTGAGGCTCGTTTTATGTAAAAAAAATGCATAGTTCATGTATATTTGATTATTATTTATATTCAAGTCAAGTCACATTTGTTTGTATAGCCCTTAATCACAAATTGTTTTTTTTTTGTTTAATATTTTTTTTTAACTACTAGAAGCACTAAATAATACACACTGTCCCTTTAAGGATAGAGGTCCACAGAGAGGCCAATTTTTTTTTTTGTTTTTGGGGTATTTTTTGGCACACAGTAGCGTGTGGGATCGGTATGGGGCCGCAAGTATTGGATCCCCCACGCGGGTCAATCCGGACCTGTAATCACATTTCAAAGCTTTTGGAGACCTTTTCCTGCAAGATTATCTTTAACAGGCGCTAACAAAAGCTTGTCTAATTGAGAGGCGCTCTCCCCAGGTCAATGCTTATCGGCTCGCCCGCCGGCCGCTTTATTTGCCGCTCGTTAGCGCTCGGTAAACACGAGCGCCGGTCAGTGACTGAAACGCCAGCAATCCGCAAAACTGACGTTTTTTTAAGGTCGGAGAACAGTCGGGGTCGATAGCGCTGTTCCAATTATCCGCGGAAATGATCAGCGCTCTCGTTAAGTCGGCAGCGGTGAAATGATGCAAGGCAAAAGTACGTGATCTAGCTTCGGAACGGCGTAATACTTCAGCAACAGTGTCATTAAATAGCATCATGTACAGTGCCGTGAAAAAGGATTTGCCCCCTTCCTGATATTAGTGTATTTAGCACTCGCAAAGGTTTCAGATCATTAAACCATTGTATTTGCCCTATGTGAAAAAGTCATAGGCCTCTGAACCTAATAGTAACTTTGGCTACCTAACAAATCAAACGTTTGGGACAATTGGCAACGAGTCTTTCACAATGCTTTGGAGTAGTGTTTACCCACTCTTCTTTGCATAATTGTTTCAAATCTACCATATTGGAGGGTTTTCTACCATGACCTGCCCGTTTAAGGTCATGCCACAGCATATCGATTGGCTTTAAATTCGGACTTTGACTTGGCCACTCCAGAACCTTCATTTTTTTATTTTATTTTATTTTTTTTAAACCATTCAGACGTGTGTTTCAGGTAGTTGTTTTGCTGTGTGACCACCATGCTTCACTGTTGGCATCGTGCTCTTTTTGTCAAATGCGTTGTCATTTTTACACCAGATCGAAAGGTCTTGCACATCCTCCAAAAAGTTCCATTTTTGACTCGTCAGTGCACAGAATGTTTCTCCAAAGTTCAAGCAGATTTTTGAAAAGTCTTAAAAGGCATTGAATGCATTATTCCAAAAATAAGGCCTTAATTTAATTAAAATGTCTTGAATTCAATTTTCGAAAGTCTTAAAAATGTGAACACATAAGATTCATATTTGTTTGAACTAAAGGATTTAGTTACATTTTTATCAATTGTTGTTTTAATGATTTGCCGATTTACTTCCCTGGCAACACCGTGTGACCACAATACCGTAAATATAAAAACGGTGATGTGGTTTCAGTCGGGCCTTTCAAATCAGTTGTCGACTTGGTAATAAAGTTGAATTCAAAAGACATTTGAAAAGTCTTGAATTTAACGAGCCTTAGATATAACAAAATTGTGAATATGCTTGTTTGATGTTGAGATTGTCGTGTTTGTTTGCTGCTGTTGGTGTCGGTGGATTTGTTCAGGGCAAAAAACAATCGATTTTGGACTGGACGGATCTATTGAAACTGACAAAGATGTTATATAACGAAATTGTGAATATGCTTGATTGCTGTTAAGATTGTCGAGAAGGGTTGTTCAAATCTCACATTGTTTGTTTGATGTTATTGGTGTCAATGAATTTGTTCAAACTGGACGGATCTATTGACACTATCAAAGATGTTACATAACAAACTTGTGAATATGCCTTATTGCTGTTAAGATTGTCGAGAAGGGTTGTTAAAACTTCACATTGTTTGTTTGCTGTTATTAGTGTCAATACATTTGTTCAAACCAAAAAAAAAAGCTATAGGACCCTTGTTCTCCAAAAGTCTTGAGGATAATCAAAATGCTTTTTGGCAATTGTGAGACGAGTCTTTGTTCTTTTGTGACAGCAGTGGTTTTCGCCTTGCAACTTTCCAATGTATGCCATATTTGGTCAGTGTCTTTCTTATAGTGGAGTCATGAACACTGACTTCAACTTAGGCCAGCGAGGCCTGCAGTTCCCCGGATGTTTTTCAATGATCTTGTTTAACCTCCTGGATGAGCCGTCGTCACACTCTTGGAGTAATCTTAGTTGTCAACCACTTTAGGGAAAGTTTACCACTGTTCCCAGTTTTCTCCATTTGTGGATAACAGCACTGACAGTGGTTGGTTGGAGCCCTACGGCCTTGTAAATAGCTTTATGACCTTTTCCGGGCTGATGGATTACTTTTTTCCGAATTGCTTCTGGATTTTTTAGGATTGTGGCAGGTTGATTGTATTATTAAAATTTGTTAGCCTACTTCAGTCGATGTATGTGATTTATTGATTCAACACAGGTGGTGGATATCAAATTTGGGTGTGGCCTGTGGAATTGAGCACAGCTATCCCTAAACAGTGGCTTTGTCACAGTTAACTTGTCATCTTACAAGGGGGGGTGACAAATTATTTTCCACATAGGGCCAGATAGATGGATTCTTTTGTGCCTTAATGAATGGAATCAACATTTTAAAACAGCATTTTGTATTTCTTTGGGTTGTCTCTGTATGGTATTAAACTTTTGAGAGTGACAAATAGGCTAAAAACAGAGAATTCAGGACACTGTAATTAGCGTTTTTTTTTTTCCGGGACATTTTCTGCTGACGTTCATTTTTCGCGCGGTCATCAAAAAGTCCCTTTACCCTGGTTTCAACAAGAGATTATGCCGATGTTGCGTTTGTGTCGTTTTTCGAGCGATAAGGTGGGAAGACATAAAGCCAGCTGTCTGATCTGGCCAGCTTGGTGGAAGCAGGCCAAAGTCGGGGAGAAGTCGTCTGAGCTTTTCAACTTGCAACCTCCGCAATTTGGCAAGGTCACATCAAAGAGATTAACATGTGTGTTTCAATTATACAAACAAATCAAGAACTGTGGTTCGAAAAAATTATGTTTTTTATAGGGTGTGTTTACGACTATATAATATGCACACTGATCGGTAAATTGGACTATTTGGTTAAGCGGATACTGATAGCAATTAGGTATTTAAAAGACACTTAACATATGTGACCCAATTACATTGGAAGTTATAGAATAACTCCCCAAAAATTGGATTTTCCTTACTCAAAATATGCAATAACAAGACAATCATTCAAAAAAAATGTCAATGCTTTTTATTTTTGACACAACAACCTTATACTCAACTGGTAGCTAGACTATATAAAACTATTTTGTTTTTAAATGCAAAAAATGGGTCCTATGTTTAGGATGGGCCAATAAAATGAAACTGAAAAAATAATAGTAAAAATAATCTGTTTTTTAATGAACATACAGAAAATGTATATAATCTATAATCTAACAGACGTATCATACAAATAAATTAGCCCTATAACTATAAAATATGGCCCCTCAAAATAGTTAATTCTTTTTTATTCATTTATTTTGTCAAAAGAAAAACCAACATTTACTGGTAGAAATACATATTTAGTTTTTATTTCAATAATACAATATATTACAAGGCAAGTTTAATATAGATATATATATATATATATATATATATATATATATAGAGAGAGATATAAAACAAAATTGTATACAATCGCCTAATCTCCGTGTAGGCCTATTAGACCCAAACAATTAAATGACCCCTAAAAATTGGTATTTTTATACACCACACCACTCAAAATTCTTGTCTTTTCAGTCAAAACAACCTTAAACTTGTACTAATATTACTAATATGTTTTCTCTAAAAAAACACCTTTTTTTTTTTTTTTTTTAACTAAAAGAAGTCTCTCAAAGACTGGATCGTTTTGTTTTAAGGCGCCTGACTTTGGTCAATTTGTGTGTAGTCGCAAAAAAATGAATGCATGTTGTCCTTTCAGTCAAGATCCCCACACGGAGGACCTACATCGACCCCGAGACGTGTGAGGACCTGCTGCAGGCCATTCATGCCTTTGCTAAGGAGTTGGACAATTCCAGCATTAAGATTGAGAGGATTGTGCACACAGGTAAGGCTGCCAAGAAACCCGATCAACATCTACAGTGGTATTTCTTCATAAGAGCTTAATACGTTTTAGGATCGTGCTTGTAGCTCAAATTGTTTGTGTAACGAGTGACTTTTCGTAATATGAAATAATCAAAAAGTAATTGGCCTGTTACTGACCATCTAAAAGCATTCTGGTGAACTCTTGATAGCTATAAAACACATCTTTCTGATCACTCAAAACACATTCATATGATAAACGAGATGATATTGACAAAATGAAATGCAAGTTCATTATGAACACTTACCATGAACGTTACTAATGTTATGGAGGGAGAGGTGTGCAGGAAGAGTAATATACGATAGACTGCTGTTGGGGGCGGCAGTAGCTCAGGAGGTAGAGCGATCGTTTTAGGATTAAGGGATCCCAGTTCGAATCCCGGCTTGTGCGTGTTACATGTCGAAGTGTCCTTGGGTAAGACATTGAACCCCCAATTACCCCCAATAAGCAGGTTAGCGCCTTACATGGCTGCATAGATCACAGCCGCTATTGGGAAATGTGAAGCACAATGTAAAGCGCTTTGGGAAGTCATTGACTTGAAAAGCGCTATATAAATGCAGATCATTTCATTTCATTTCATCATTTCATTGATACGTAAGCACTTATTGTTTACTTTGAATAAACATACACACAAACATTTTACAGCATACCATCTCTTTTATTTTTATTCCAGTGCTGGGTCATTGTTATTTTCGTGTAATATTATTTTTTTAGTGTTTGACAGTCTATTTAACCCTACCTCCAATAATTAACCTGGTATAGCATAGTAGTGACATGGTAATAAGATAATCTATTTTAAGAATACATATCAAACTGGGTGCCCTTTGTGCTAATTAGTAACAAAAAGAAGCTCTTGCCTTGAAAGAGGTTTAAGACCCCTGCTGTAGATAGATGGTGACTTCTGCTCTTTGTGTCGCGATTTCTTGCGAGCTACTTGTCGCGTATACGGGTAGACAGTAATTAAAAACGTCGCCCTTTTGTCATGAATAATGGTTCGTAATTTTAAAGGAACAGTCACGCTACCGGTTGGTTTAATATCCTTTGACATCAGTCATTTCAACAAGGTACAATTAGGAGATATTGACCGATCATTCTCTTTAGCTAGGTCAGTCACACTAACACTATTACTTCCTGCTGTTTTAATTGACATACTTCTCTTTACTTTCTCAGACAACACCTTATTATTACCCTTTGCGGAACTCATGGCGAGGGTCACAAAAAAGAGATGTAGTACATTAAAGATAAACCTGCCTTGTAAAATAAATAAGTGGGTGGCATCATGTGTCACATGCGCCAACAGGGACAAGCTGAGGCTGGCAATAAGTGGTCTCAAGCGGTCTCTAGTGGTAGCCTCTGGGACTGCTTGGAATCACCCTTGTATGTATTTTTCTCCCAGAAAAGCTTGTATACTGAAATAATCACTGCAAGTGCTACAAACAATGAGTAATCGGAGTTGGAATACAGTACACAGAAATGGATGGTTTTTTTCCTCGCCTGAATTTTATTTTGTAATTAAATGCCTGCAGACGATTGTAGCATAAGCATTTTAGCTAGGAAAGAGCTGGGACGAATGAATAAAGCCTTACATGGCCCCAGGTTGAATTTGATCACAATCTGAAAAACAAAACATTAGTATTTTGCACATTTTTCTCATGGTAGGGGTTCGGCGTTTTCAAAAGTGGCCGTTTGGAGACTCCAAAAGAAGCAGTGACTGGTGACATCATTCAGACACGTTTTTGCTTCTCAACAGTCTGACGGCCCTGTCACTCGTAAAAAACGCTGGATGCATAAGTGAGATCAAAAATGACCTCATGGGTTGTTATTCTCAAAAATATTTGAAATTTTTCCCCAAAACCGCGCAGCCCTATCGTATACCAAATCATCGGTGTTAAGAGGCCCTCGTTTAAAGATGTACCACTGTCTTAACCTCATTCTAGACGTCCGTTTGGTCATTTCATGGAAAAGGCTTACTTTGCGGTTTCTGTGTCCCCCCAAGGCGACTTTGGGGAGGTGTGCCGCGGCTGCCTGAAGCTTCCCAGCAAGCGAGAGTTGCCGGTCGCCATCAAGACGTTGCGTGCCGGTTGCTCCGAGAAACAGCGGCGGGCTTTCCTGAGCGAAGCCGCCATCCTCGGACAGTTCGACCACTCCAACATCATCAGGCTGGAGGGAGTCGTCACCAGCGGTGAGTGTCCGAAACCGCTGGGACACCAAGAAAGAGGAGTGGGGAGGAGGGGCAAACATGCCTGAATGAATACATGAGGAAATACAAATCTATCGAAATCAAAGACAAAACAACATAAGATACAACACTAAAAAAAGAAATGCAAAAGGAAACTATGATTTCATTAAATTGTATGTGATAATTAACAAAAATTCAAAATATAAAGACTTAAAAAAATATCCATCCATTTTTTGCCACACTTATCCTCACTGGGTCACTGGAGGCCGTTTTTGGCCAGTGGACACCCTAAACTAATTGCCAGACAGCCGCAGGGGACACAGAGATAGGCAACTCACTCGCTCATTCACACCTAGGGACACAGAGACAGGCAACTCACTCGCTCATTCACACCTAGGGACAATTTGGAGAGAAAAAGAGAGAGGACAAAAGAGAAAGAAATAGAAAAAAAAGACAGAGGGAGAGAGCAAGAGAAAGAGAGGAAATGGATATATAGGGAGAGAGTGAAATTGAAAGAGAGTAAATAAGAAAAGATAAAAATAGTGAGAAAGAGAAAAAGTGAGAGAGAGAAAGAAACAGTAAGTTTCGGGGCAGTGCCAAGTGTACATATAAAAGTGTAGCTCGTTTTTTTAGCGCTTCTCTTGGCGTTGCCTCGTGGCCGGATTAATACCTTTGGCAGGCCTTATCCGGCCCACGGGCTGCAAGTTTGGGAGCCCTGTTCTAGAGAATTCTAATTCCCGCATCTTTTTTTTCTTTACCAGAAAGTCAAGGGTCTTTTTTGGGTTGGAAATAGCATTTATATCCATGGAAATCAAGATTTACGGGGAACCAAACAAATAGATAATATGAAAAGGCAATAAAATAAAATATCAAGAGCTTATATAACACTCAGCACCCACATTTTATATTAAAGTCCGTCATGAGGCTAGGCCAGAATAGCACTCCCCCTTTGTCTATAGTCTATGTGTCTTTCCCTCAGTCTCTCTATTTCTCCCTTATTCTTGTTTTTCTCTCTCTCTCTTGTTTCATTCTCTTTCTCACTCTCTCTTTATCACTTGTTCTCCCTTTTACTCATTTTCTCTCTCTCGTTCTCTTCGTTTCCCTTTCTCTTATTTTTCTTTTTTCTTAATGTCTTTTTCTTACCCTCTCTCACTAGTTCTCTCTTTCTCGCACTCTTTTGTGTGAAATATATATATATATCTTATATATATATATATATATATATATATATATATATATATATATATATATATATATATATATATATATATATATATATTCTCACTTTCTCTCTTTTTGTGTTTTTCTTCCTTCATTTATCTCATGTTCTCTCTCTTCCACTTTTCTTTTTCTCTATTTCTCACTCTTTTTATCTCTTTCTCTTTTCTCTCTCTCTTTGTTTTATTATTTCTCTTTCCCTTCCTCTGTCTCTCTAACTCTTTCTCATTTTTCTTTATTTTCTTAATTTTCCTCTCTGTGTCTCTCTTTGTCTTTATTGTTCTCTCTTACTTTCTCCCTCATTCTCTTTCTCTCACGTTATTTCTTTCATTCGCTCGATTGCTCTCTTTCTTTCTTCTCTTATTAGTCTGGCCTCCACGTGAGTTTTTTTTTTCTTCTACAATGTGTCCCCCGAGCTCAAATGAGTTTGGCACCCCTGCTCTAGAAACACACTCACACACCGCGGAGGGGAATCAACACTCACAGCGAGGATGTCCGAAATAGGAAGGAGAGGCGGAACGAACGGCCCCCGCGGCAGCCGAGCGACATAAGGGCCCGGGTAGATAGCGGCCGAAGCCCCGCTGAGTTTGCGGGATGGGAAAAAATAAACTTGAGACGCTAAGGACGGAGACTCTCGACCACAAGTCGGAGGTTAATAGCAAAGGCAGGTGAGGGGAGTCGCTTAAAGACTTTGTGGAGTTTGGATTTTTTTTTTGTGTGCGTTTGCCCGGACACACTGCGCTCGGCGGGTGGGCAGCAGATGTGTCGGCTACAGTAATCGGTGCTGGAGACTCTGCGGGACCCCGAGACGCAAACTCACAATTGGCGTCAATGTCACACAAACACAAGGCTGGCTTACGAATCACCCGGCGTGACGAGACTAAGTAGCGCTAACGTCAAAGTCATTAGCACGGCAAACACTTTGCTAAATCTACTTACACAAACAAATGAGCTTCATAAAAAGCATTTTATTGTGCCGGTGCCCGTTTCCCCATGCTTTATATTCGTTTATATTACCCGATGGCCGACCGCCATATTTCATTAGCCAAATAAAAGCCTGTTGGAGGGATTGAGCCGACGAGAATTTGTAGTCATACGATGGGAAGATGAACACTTTTAATCATATGTACTGCGTATGCGGATAGACGAGAAATTCGAAGACTAAACGATCCAATTTTGATAAGTTTAAAGACAAAATAAGGAAGAAAAAACATCTGTGGATTTTAAACTCTTAAGGAGATCTAGAGCGAGCCCGAAGAAAATATTCCAACCGCTCCTAAAAACCCCTCCGCTGAGCCCTTCCTTTTGATTAAATCTCCTAGGTTACGAAAGGGTGTGGGAATCAAAGTACAGAGACATGATTGGTCGACAGTGACAATGATGCGAACCAGGCATGTACATACTCCGGCTCAGGGGCGAAGTACGGCCCGAGATAATTTAATATGTGGCCCGCCAGTAATACTGACCGGAGTTTAAAACACATGTCAAGTCAAGTCATTTTTATTTGTATAGCCCTTAATCACAATTAGTCTCTAAGGGCTTCACAAGGTATTACATATAAGAAGTTTAGGTTTTTCGTATGCTATAGAGTAGAAGTGAGTTTTAAGCCTAGCTTCAAACATTTCCACCGAGGTTGCAGATCAAATCTCAGGGGGAAGAGCATTCCACAACACCGGTGCCCGGATGGAGAACGCTCTCGAACCAGCGGAACACTTCTTGGCTCTTGGGATCACCAGGAGACCGGCGCTCTCAGAACGAAGGCTTCGGGCCGGGACATAGGGGGAGATCAGATCTGAAAGATATGAGGGGGAAAGTCCATGTATGATTTTGTATAGTAGTAGGAGAACCTTAAAATCACATCTTAGGCTAACAGGGAGCCAATGCAGGTTAGCCAAAATTGGGGTGATGTGATCGTACTTTTTTGTCCTTGTTAAAAGCCTCGCTGCAGCATTTTGTACCAGCTGAAGACTCTTGAGTCTGGTCATCGGGAGACCGGAAAGTAGTGCATTACAGTAGTCGAGACAGGAGGTAACAAACGCGTGAATTATGATTTCTGCATCCGACTGAGAAAGTATAGGACGAATTTTAGCAATGTTACGGAGATGGAAGAAAGCAAATCTAGTAATTTTCTTCACATGTGTTTGAAAGGACAGATCGGGGTCGAAAATGACACCTAAATTTTTAAGTGAGTCGCTCTGTGTGATGTGGCAATTGTCTATGTTCACAGCGGTTTTAGAGAACAAGTCACGGGACTTAGATGGACCAATAACTAACATTTCAGTCTTTTCAGAGTTGAGACGCAGGAAATTGAGTGACATCCACTCTTTTATCTCAGTGAGGCAGGCCTCCAAATTTCCATTTTAGAGTACAGGACCAGTCATTTTTTAGTGTGGCAGATTCCTCCATCGGGAGATAGAGTTGAGTGTCATCTGCGTAGCAATGGAAACTGACATTATACTTGCCAATAATATCACCCAGTCGAAGCATATAAATGCTGAAGAGAAGGGGGCCAAGCACTGAACCCTGCGGAACACCACAAGTAACACTAAATGGCTCAGATGTCAATTCGCCATAATTAACGCAGTGTGTCCTATCTGAGAGGTAGGATCTGAACCATAATTGGACGTTTCCTGAGAGACCAATCCATTTTTCCAACCGTTCTAGCAAGATATTATGGTCCACTGTGTCAAATGCAGCACTAAGGTCCAGCAGCAGCAAAAGTGATGATGCGCCCGAGTCAATTGCCCGTAGGAGATCATTGGTTACCTTAATCAGAGCTGTCTCAGTAGAGTGGTTAGCCCTGAATCCTGATTGCATTAATTCAAAGAGATTGTTCTCGGACATGAAATCATTCAGCTGCTGTGCCACTACTTTTTCAAGTATTTTAGAAAGAAACGGTAGGTTTGACACAGGTCTATAATTACATAAGTTTTCTGGATCAAGGTTGGGTCGTTTCAGTGTGGGTTTAATGACTGCGGACTGAAAAGCAGCTGGAACTACACCTGAGGAGAGTGATATGTTTAAAATATTTAGAACTGAAGGTGCAAGCACGCCAAAGAGACCTTTTAATAAGTGAACCTGGAAGCGGGTCGAACTGGCAAGTCGTCGGTTTGGCCGTATTCACCAACTGTTTAAGATTATCGAGTGACAGTTACCTAAAACGGGACAAAATCCCTGGACAGCCACCATGTCGTGCATCTATAGATTTGAGTGCTTTAGTATGTGTTGAATTAATACTGTCTTTAGCAATTTCACACCAGATTTGATAGAAAACTTCAAGCTTGGTAGCGCGCCATTTTCTTTCAGATTTCCTGCATTCTCGGTTAAGGGATCTAGTTTCATCATTAAACCAAGGTGTGCGTCTTTTAGGTCGTGATTTATGCCGGATGGGCGCTACTGAATCCAGGGCATTGGCCAGGGTAGCGTTGAATTAATTTAGGAGTGGTTCGATGGAGCCTATGTAGGAAGGAAAGGACGCAACTGCTCCTGGAAGAATATCGGAGAGCTCAGAAACTGTGCCCGTGCTTATATTGCGTCCAGTGAATCCTTCATGTGTAGAAAAAAATTATTTAGCATTTCACCAGATGATGGCCGCAGCCCTTTGGCCACCTTGCCCTTGGCTTTCTATCAGAATACACGCCCACCCCATTTCTGACATGCTGACTGGAAAAAAAAGTTAACTGCGAGGGTGACCTCTTCCAGAACAAGTGATTTTGGAGTGATTTTTTTTTTCATCAAATTTCAAAACAACTGCTTCTGTCTAATCTGCCAAATGACTGTTTTCGAAGACTAGAACACCAAGAGGCACTCCCAGACAAAATATGCCGACTACAAAAAGCTAACTGAAAACAAATGCTGTGAAAAGGTTAAGCAACTAGAAGCTCTTTCTTACGGCACAGCAGCGATTCTTCCGCAAGACCCTGCGAGTCTAATACAAATTCTACAAAGGCAAACTAAGAGGTAAAACACTGATTGCTTAGTGCTGCAAACCTTTCACAAAGGGTGAATTTATTAAAGACTGTCAACGATTGTCAGGCTGAATAGCTGGCCTTCACACATTTTTAGCTTACCAAATCTTGTTTGGTCACCCCTGATGTAACTAACGGGCATTCTGTAATAATGACAAATGAGCTTCATAAATAACATTCTATGTTTCCCTGTGCTTTATAATCACTCATATTATTTGATGGCTGTCCGCCGTTTTTCATTAGCCAAATAAAACTATGTTAGCGTTATTTAACCGAAGAGCGTACATCTCCATACCATTGCAAAATGAATACCTTCAATCATCCCTACTGCATGAGCGGATAGACAGGAAATTGGAATATTAATCAGATACAGTAATCCCTCCCTGTATTACGGTTTACTTATTACAGTTTCGCTACTTTGCCATGTTTGCATTGTGTTCAGCTTTCTGATTGGCTAAACACAGAAAAAAAATTCCATCTCCAACAAAGTTGGACCTCTCCACCGGCCAAACTTCCTCTGTAGCCACATGTGGGTCTTTGCCGCTCCAAGTGGCTCCATGCCACTGCTTCAAAAATGTTTGATAGTGGAAAAATATATGGTCAGATAGAACCGGAAAGTAAATGCAGTTTTCCATAATGTCCACATAATGGGGGCAAGTATCATGTAAATTAAAGTGGATCAAGTCCTTAGTCAATAATTGTGCAATAAAACAGCAAGATTATTTTTAAAGTTACAATTAGACAGTACAGAAATTATTTTTAGGGAGGAAAACAAAATGTTTATAAAGTACAATACTTGACAAACAAATGCATGAGCCTGTATACTGGGTTTGTTCTTGAGTAATAAATAAATAACTAATTGAATAAACTGAGTTTTTTCCTTTGCGGGTTTTGACTATCGTGGCACATTTTTGGAACACAAGCCCCACGAAGAACCAGGGATTATTGTATTGATAGTTTAAAGTTTAGTAGACACTCAAAATAACTTGCAAAAAGAACAGGGAAGCGAGCCCAAACTATAGATAAGAAACTCCAACTTGTTTTAAAGGCCTTCCTGTGAGTTGTTTTCAATTACCGTATTTATTCGTGTAAAACACGCACCCCTAATTCATCACCCAACGCTACCTCAGTCCCTTCCCGGACCCGGTAACAATCCATGGAGCACACGCTGGCGGTCAGCATTTCTTTTAGCTCTTTCCTCAGAATCTGATTTTGTTAAATGTAACAAGCCGCTAAAATACTAGCTGTTGCCGTGCTTTGCAGTTTGTTTTGGGTGGACTAGTGCGCCTGCCCTGCTCTTTGACTGCCAGCATACACCATCACAGTCACGTCTACCCAAAACACAAAGGTCTCCCTAACCTGGCCCCGTGACAGCATTTGATGTCTGTTGTCTGCTGCAGAATACAATGCATGATGAAAATTCGAAAAGTATCGAAACCGCGAAAAGTAAACTGCGATAAAGCGAGGTATTACTGAATAAGACAACCCACAAAGTGTCAGTCGATTGCAAAAACGGATACCTTGAAATTAGTTCTGGTGATGTATGTTGCACTTTTGATTTTTTTTTTCATATACGACTCAACAGGTCGATGTAATCTTTCCTGTAAAGAAATAATATTTTGAGTCTTCTAAAGCCAAGGTGTCAGACTCATTTTAGCTGGGGGCCACATGCTAGAAACGAAAAATCATGCTGGTCGGACTAGTAAATTTAAGAGAAAGGGTGACAAGTAGAAGATTCAGGGAGAACACAAGAGACAAATTGAGAGAGAGAAAGAGCGAGAGATCTCTACTAAAGTCACTTTGCGAGTGGTGCATGGTTTGGGTGACATCAAGTGGACATATTTAAAACTGGAGCCATTTTTCTCTTGCGCTTCTCTGTGTTGTCTTATGGGCCGGATTAAAACCCTTGCCGGACCTGATCCTGCCCAAGGGCCACCTGTGTTCTAGAGACGCTAAAGACTGGTAAAAAACACATATGTATTTTTTTTTAAATTCTGAAACGAATACTTTCTTCTCTACTCTGTAGCTGCCTTTCAAAGCCCAATATTCAATTTAGGCGAAAAAGTTTGTTTTTTTTGCTAACGCGCCTGCCAGCTCCCTGCCCCATTTGCTCCGCCGTTTTCCAAAAGGCACCCAGATTTAAACGTAATAGGATTAGAGAAAACGCTAAAAGTTGTTTTGTTACCTTTTTGAGGGAAAGCGCAGAGGGACCGGTGGCAGTTAAAAGCGCCCCTCGTACATTTGCTGATTGCCGGCGGCTATTTTCGACCTTGCCTGCCGTGATCCGAAATGTATGATCCCATTATGTGGGTGCAGGTGTAGCTCGGCCTTTTTAATCTTGTGAAATATGAAAGGTAGATGGGGATGGTTGAGTGCAGATACATGGAATCGATACAGAGTGGTATCACTTCTTTTTTTATCACGTCAACTGATTTCATTTGGCCCGTGAGACAAACCTGACAGAAGCACAACATAAAAATAAGCCCCTATCGTGTCAAACGATGACCTGCAGTTTTAAATATGTCCTCTGGATGTCGCCAAAGTTAAGCGCCATTCCAAACACTGGAAAACAGGAAACAGCCATCCAGATGTTATTTTACAGAAAATTGTAGTCACGGACATGCTGGTAAAGGCAATACGATTGCACTCACCTGGATTGAAAAAAAATCATGTTTAAAAGAATAGATTTAGCTCATTTCTATAATAGATATGAAATCTTAACAACGAAATTCTCATATTCAAGTAAACATTTTTATAAAAATAAAAAGCAGAAAAAGACTTAAAAATCATAAAATCAATCATTCACTTATTCGTTTTAACCCGGCCCTTTAAATGAGAATGGTAAAGATGAAATGCAAACAAATATGTTTAAAAAATGTAGTACTCAAAAAAGTTTGAATTTGGTCTTTATTGTCCTGCTGTGAGCCCCCATAAAAGCACATTTTTGTATTCAGCTCATGGCCAACATTCAAAGAGCTGGCTACATTTTTCTGTACTTGCTATTTTCATTACATTTTAATCAAGATGTTGATTTTCATGCAACAAAACATCTGGAATAGCCCTACTGCTATCAAATTTTGTGTTTGAAAAAAGAGATATTGATTTGCTATTACTTTTAATTCAAGTTTTTATTTGTAAATAAATATATTTATTTGCTTTTTTCAGTGATTCAAAACAAATTGAATGAAATTGTCCCATCATAAAAAAGTAAACAATAAAACATAACTTGTACAGGTGAATGCAAACGAGATTTTTTTTTTTCACTCATGTATTGCCATGGTAGACTATCAGCATATACGAAAAATAAAATTCATCGATCAGCCATTTTTTTCTCTATTCTACTGTTTTTAAACCAATGTGGCCCGCAACCCATGGTCTACGCTCAAAGGTCTAGCTGTCAAAGCAAGTTTAATTGTCTAGGTTTATTAAATGATCAACTTTAAACTTTCATGACAAATGATTCAAGCGTGATGAAAAAAAAAGTGCCAAGCGCTAAACTCCCAGTAGTGAATTCCTTGGGGCGTTTAAGCAGGCAGACTAATAACAATAGTTTGACAATCTGATGAAAGAGAAGGACAAATCAAAACTAAACTAATAGCCTGAGCGGAAAAGCCGATTTAGCCCGATTGGTGCAGCTTTGATTTGAATAGCAATGCAGCGTACTGCCAATACTGCTCGCCATTCAAGGGAGTAGATTCAATTAAATATAATTTTAAAAAATGAGAGTCTTGATTGTTAAAACTCATGGATTATTAATTCGAACACTCACAATAACATCCCTGAGGGCTCCCTGCTTTAATCCATGCGGTTTTATGATATACAGTACACTGTAAGTCATTGCTAGTTGTGAAATGATTGTGCAAGTCCAGGGGTGGAGTTAATGTTAGGTCTATCCTCCTACATCTTTGGATGAATCACATAAGAGACAAGCGACATGAATTTAGCTCATGAAGATGCGTAGTCAGTTCTAGCCCTAATTGCCAACTTCAACAATTCCCTATTTCCATCACAGAATTGTTGTGGAAAGCATGAAAGGGACACTCCTTTTGTATACAGGCGAAAATCGAACTGGGGAATTCAGCTTTACTTTAACTCCCCAATAGGTGATAAAATTCTTCAAAGCAAGTAAAATACTACTTAATGTGTGCAAAACTATCAGATAATAGAGAAATCATTTGGTGAACGGTGATATTATTTTTACAATGTTGCAACATTACACCAAAGTGAAGATATTTTTATGTTGGGCAAATGAAGTTCTATTTTCAAAGGAAATAAACAAATTTTCATTAAAAAAAAATAATGATCAAATTAAAAATGATGTACATCGGTAGCTCTTGGATAGATTTGCAATTCCCTGTTGCAACAAAATTTTGTATGAAAAGACCTCAAAGATATCATCATAATGAGTGTCGATAGCCAGTCTTTCGGCATTGCTTACTGTGGGCAGAACAAGCACTAGTAAGTAGGCGACAGACAGAACCTGGTATCATGATAGCACAACAATGCTTAGAATTAAAATGAAACCAAAAACAAATCTCTCCTTTTCTTCGTTGACTCAACCTGTGACGGTATGAGTCATAATGGTCAAAAAACCTGATCTAGACGAGTTTTGATTCCATTTCTCTTTGAAGTATTGAAAGGTTGCTTTGAGGCACTAAGAAAACATTGCGTGTGGTAACATTTAAATCCAATTTGAGATCTCCACACCAAGAATCCTAGAAAGATCTGATTGATCATAGAGCTTCACATCAAAGTCACGGTGGATATTGGATTATTCTTTTGATCTTGACTGTGGACTCATGAACTTCAAGAAAGCAACAGTACCCATGGATTTGGGATCCCCTGAGTTGAAAAACACCAGAATCGTATTTGATTTGTCATTTACATTTGAAGTGATTTGTGTGACTTAAAATTCTGACATAAAACAGATGCTAAAACCTCATCAGTGTGCATCAATGAAAATTTTGTGGTTATGGACCAAAATTAGAGTACAGGATCAGTCATTAAATTGAAATAAAACTGGGTTAGTAAACCATATTAGGCAAATTTATGATATCTCATCTCACACCTTTAACCAAATAAAAGTGTTATTTTACTATAGTTTTTACCCACGCTGCCAAAATATTTGCACGTCACACTGGGTATTTGTATATTGTATTCTTTTGGCTTTATTATTGTACTGTTCTCAGCTCAGGGATGCTGCTGGAAATGTGAATTTCCCTTCGGGGATGAATAAAGTATCTATCTATCTATCTATCTATCTAAAATGTTCTATTTTTAGCTACATGCTGAGAACTAAGGGAAAAAAAACGACAAAAATAATATTTTGCTATTTGGTAAAATATGATATACGAAATGAGATGAGTAACAAAAACATCAATTAGGTTTCAATATTTCCGTTTGTAGAAAACATAATGAAAGTTCTTTGAACATCCATTTAAATACATATGTGCTAAATTTGTCTTTCAGTCTGGTCTAATTCTTTTCCAATGTGTACAATTGCCTTTGTTAAAATTAGACTATCATTTAATGAAATCACACAAAAAAAAAAAACAAATTAAAGGTGATTTTTTTCAGGTTTTTCATCAAAAAAGGCTGTAATTCAAAAAGCCATATCTTCAAACGAGCCCATAATAAAGCTTTGACTATGGTATCATTTTAAAGCTCATTTCTTATACTTTCCATAGATACTTTCCAAATTTGATATTTGCCTGACTGCGACTCATTTCAGTAGATCAGGTCACGTTTATGTTATATGTTGTCTATTGAATTTCTGGCCGGCTTTTGTTCAAAAGAATTTTGGCTCTGATCTTTCCTCTTTACCACTCAGCCAACAGATAACTAGTCAAGTAGCTTTTCTTCCCTCTGCCTAATAGTACAGGTGCTTCACTATGTTGCTGTTTTCGTAAGATCATAAACAATGTTCACGTCGTCGTTATCAATGACAATAAAGACGATGTTCTTCCTAAGTATTTTTAAAAAACCCTCGTTACGCATCTACAATTCATTTAAGGCAACTGCATGCATCAGAAACATTCACAATTGACCTGAGCTGAGAAGTCACATGACAATAAAGTGCAAAATAATACACAATTTTGTTTTTCCTAGGTCCAGACGAAATTCTGGATGGCAGTATCGCCAATACCGCTACCGATATCCATCCATCCTTTATCTGCACCGCTTATCCTCAATGGGGTTGCGGGGGTGCTGGAGCCCATCCCAGCTAACTTCGGCTAATGGGCAGGGGACACCCTGAACTAGTTGCCAGCTAGTCGTAGGGCACAGAGACAGACATCACACTCGCTAATTCACACTTAAGGACAATTTGGACTGGCCACTTTACCTGACATGCATGTTTTTGGAACGACGGAAGGAAACTCGCACAAGGAGAACATGCAAACTCTGCACGCGGTAGCTGTAATTGAACCCTGGATTTCCGCACCTTGGGGCGGCGCGCTAAACACCCATCCACCATGCTGCCCGAAATAATGATATAATATTTTGCGAATTAAAATAAGTTACAATTTACTTGTATGGTGAGGCATTTCCTACCAAATTTTAATATTTTGTTTGAAAGTTGAATTATTCTTTTATCCAACTCGCTTTTCAACAGGGGATGACATCAGTTTGTCACAGAGAGTAACCATTGTTTATGACCTTACGAAAACTGCAACATTGTCACACAAGTTTTAAAAAGAATCATCCCCCCAGATATCAGAGTGGCCACCCTGTAGCCCTGCCTCAAAAGCAGTTGCAGTCCTGTCAAGAATTGTAAAGACATTATTTTTCTTCCCTCGAAAAATATCAGAAAATACCTTTACATCTAGTTTGCGAAGCGCGTGGCCGGTGTGTAGTGAGTGTTTAAGGGCACTTAAAGTTGCTGAGACAGGCAGGGCAGCAGGCAGGTTCTTGTGCCTTGGCCACAGTTGAACGAGTGAAGAATGATTGTGCAGCAAATCCTGCAGTGCAGCCAAGGGGGAAAAGCCTTCCTTTATCCTCGCAGCGTGCTCGTGTCTCTATTACTTTAGCCGCAGTATGCACCGTTTCCCTTCAGTTCAATGTGTCCTTTTTTTCTCTTTATGTGTTCAGGGAATACTATGATGATCATAGTGGAGAGTATGTCCAATGGGGCCTTGGACTCTTTCCTAAGGGTGAGTCCGCTTCCAGTTATTTATTTTCATTATCCTGAGATTATCTTGTTAGTGTGTAGGATTCCCTTTAAAATAATCCATTGTGCTGGCTTTAAGCCACCATTAATGCTTCAGGTATTATTTTACATATTTTCTAAATATGTATTGTCTAATACAGGGGGCGCAAAAAATAGCTTTTTGTGGTTGACTGAGGTTATTTAACCCTAATTCCAATTAACCTGGTAATAATATAACAACTCTCGGCTTGAAATAGGTTGGAGAACCCTGGTGTATAATGTTGAAAAGTAAATGTAATACTGCACGTGTTGTATTCTTTTTTTAATGCGTTGTTGCGTTTTTTAAATTAAATTCTATTCCATTTTATTTTCTTACTGAGGATTGTAAGGAAAAGAAAGTTGTGCATGAATGCAGTCAAAGTAAAGAAACATTCTCTCTGTATTTGAAGATGTATTAACTCTGTAGTTAACTTGTTTTATAATAGCTTATTTTTGAAAGAACTGTCCAGAACACCTGTGCTGCCAACTATTGAAAATGTAGATGCAAATGCATTTTTTTCTCCCTAATTTTAATGCCTTGGAATTCCAGTGTATTTTCGTACTGCAAATTATGGAATAAAAAACAAAAGCTTTGCGCCTGAGTGAAGTCAACACATTAACGCTGTATTTAAAACATAGTGCCACAATTAACTAAGGAGTTAAAACTTGATTTATAAGCCTATTTTTGAAATCCCTGATTATAACACCAAAGTTGCCAAATATTAAAAATAGTACTTCAGTAAGTATTAAAAAAATCTATATATCTATTTTTACATTCCCCCTAGTACCATTTAGGCATGACCTTTTTAGCTTTGAAGTGGTTTTTTTTGGACAATTTTATCAGAAATACAGTCCAACAACAAAGTAGCAATAATTTTAAACCTCATTGGACAACTTTGGTATGAATATAACTGTTTAACACTTCAATCAACGGATTAATTATTAAATAGTGATAGAAAACTAAAATTTCATAAAGAATCTGTGATATTCATTCCTCTATATCAGGGTCTCCAACATGTGATGAAAAAATGTAATTGGAATGTTGTTTAGTGGTGACTGGGAATATTCTAACATCTAATAATTACAACCTGGTAAAAACATTTTATTTTTGAAATGCATATCAAACTGGTTGCCCTTTGCACTAGTTAGTGACAAAAAGTATCTCTCAGCTTCAAAAGGTTGGAGACCTTTGCTGTAGATGGCACTTTAGTAATGCACTTGAAATGTAATGAATTAGCTTTTAAACCTATTGTCTAAAACATCTAAAGAGGAGCAAAAATGACTATTGCTTGTTTTTTTGTTTCTCAGTTTTTTACAATATTCTTAAAAAATGTGTATTTTGATATTAATAGGTAGTAAACTAGAGAAGATTCTTAGTACCTCTAGTACATGTCTCGCTGCCAAAATTTTTGCATTTCATTAAGGGAAACAAACTCAAGGATGTACAGTGAGAAACTAGAGCAAAAAACGATTCCCAACCTCCAGAAACTGGGAAATGTTCCAGCCTGGCAATGACCCCAAATACACTTCTAAGACGACCAAGGCTTTTCTAAAGGGGTAAAGGGGATGGACTGACAAGCATGTCTCCAGATCGAAACCTAATAGAACATCTTTAGGGAATCTTTAAGCGGATGGTGGAGAAGCACAATATCTTAAATATCCTCCAGCTTAGTCGTGTTGTCATGGAGGAGTGGAAGAGCATTCCAGCGGCAATTTGTGAGGCTCTGGTAAAATCCATGACCAGGAGGATTAAAGTGGTTCACTGAGGCTACACAAAATATTGAACTTCAGGAACATTTACTTCAGGGTGTACTCACTTTTGTGACCTGGGGTTTAGCTATGTTTATATTTTGAGTATTACAAGAGGGAAAAATCAATTCACACTGCTATATAAGCTTTACACGGACTACATTTCATTGTGTCAAAGTGATGTTTCTTCAGTGTTGTTCAATTATAATCTCTGCACTCCCTTTTGTGACCGCTGCCTAGCCCATGATAACTCAGTAAGAAATGGCAGTAATGTTTTCATCTCTCTTTTCTATCTGCACTCTCTCTGCACTTTTTCAAAATGCAGAAACATGAAGGTCAGTTGAGCGTAATGCAACTGATGGATATGCTGACGGGCGTGGCGTCAGGGATGAAGTACCTGGCTGAAATGGGCTTTGTTCACAAGCGGCTGGCTGCACACAAGGTAAGCGAGCAGGTGGCGCGGTGGGTGCTAATAGACCGCATGCCCCCGTGTAGGTCCACGCACGTTTCAGGCTTGCTTTTTCTGTCAGAGGGTTCTGAAAATGTGATTTGTTCTCGTCTGGAAAACGTGTTTGACAGTCGTTCGTCAGCGGCTCCTTTTGAGGAGTACGCCCAGCCCAAAATGACAAGACAATGTTGTCAGTATCATTTTGTCACCAGGGTTCGCTCTGTCAGTTTGTTACTCTTTAGAAAAAAAAAAGGAGGTAAGCTGTCAAAACTCTAAATGCTGGTATCGTGCTAGTTTTGGTAAGGACAGCTTTGGCATGCTGCTAAGAGTTTTTGTCCGCCAGGTTGCGGAAATTGTGACGCCCTTTATCACTGGTGTCATGTATAATTGCCTACTAAGTAAATACCAATCATATTACTGAAACGTGCTCATAAAAATATTGCACCACCACTTTAAATAAAAATATTCTCAATCAAGACCGGTTTCTTAAATACAGTGCCGTGAAAAAGTATTTGCTCCCTTCCTGAATTCTGTGTTTTTTGCACATATCTGATTGACAATAGTTAAAGATTATCAAAGCAATTTTAATATCACACATAGACAACCCATGGAAATACAGAAGGAAGTTTTGAAATGTTGATTCCAATGATTAAAGCACAAAGAAACGGCTGTAAAAAAGTAATTGCCCCCTGAACCTTATAGTGAGGTTGGCCACCTTTGGCGACGATAAAAGAAATGCAACACAATAATTGGCTCTGTATGTTAAGGTTACCGCTCGAAACAGACGCTATTGCACATGTGCGGCTCTCAGCAGAGATTACTGTACACAGATGTAGTGATATCTCGCTCTGCTTGAAAAATGTGTCATCAACAATAAAATTCATTGTTGAAAATTTATATTATTGATTTTTGTCAAATCATTGCAAATACAATGACTTGCGAAACTATTTGGCCCCCTGAAACTTTGTGAATTTGCCACATTTCAGACTTCAAACATGAAGATATAAAACTGTAATTTCTTGTGAAGAATCAACAATAAGTGGGACACAATCATGAAGTGGAACACAATTTATTGGATATTTTAAACTTTAAACTAAAGTGGGTGTTCAAAATTATTCAGCCCCATTGACTTAATACTTTGTAGCGCCACCTTTTTCTGCGATTACAGCTGCAAGTCGCTTGGGGTACATCTCAATCAGTTTTGCACATCGAGAAACTGATATTTTGCCCATTCCTCCTTGCAAAACAGCTCGAGCTCAGTGAGGTTGGATGAAAAGCGTTTGTGAACAGCAGTTTTCAGTTCTTTCCAAGGATTCTCAATTGGATTGAGGTCTGGACGTAGACTTGGCCATTCTAACACCTTGATATGTTTAAAGGTGAACCATTCCATTGTAGCTTTTGCTTTGGATCATTGTCTTGTTGGAAGAGAAATCTCCGTCCCAGTCTCAGGTCTTTTGCGGACTTCCATCAGGTTTTCTTCCAGAATGGTCCAGTATTTGGCTCCATCCATCTTTCCATCAAATTTAACCATCTTCCCTGTCCCTGCTGAAGAAAAGCAGGCCCAAACCATGATGCTGCCACCACCATGTTTGACTGTGGGGATGGTGTGTTGCAGGTGATGACCTGTGCTGCTTTTATGCCAAACATAACGTCTTGCATGGTTACCAAAAAGTTCTATTTTGGTCTCATCTGAACAGAGCACCTTCTTCCACATGTTTGGTGTGTCTGCCAGGTGACTTGTGGCAAACTTTAAACAACACTTTTTTATGGATATCTTTAAGAAATGGCTTCCTTCTTGCATTCTTCCATAAAGGCCAGATTTGTACAGTATACGACTGATTGTTGACCTATGGACAGAATCTCCTCTGCAGTTCATCCAGAGTGATTTATCATCCATAGTCATTTAGATCATTTAGAGATCCTCACTGAACTTCTGGACATAGTTTACTGCACTGAAAGTAAAGGGGCTGGATAATTTTTAACAGTGTATTTGTTAAAAAAGTTTAAAACATCTAATAAAGTGTGTTCCACTTCATCATTGTGTCCCACTTATTGTTGATGCTTCACAATAAATTACAGTTTTATATCTTGATGTTTGAAGTCTGAAATGTGGCAAAAGGTCAAAGTTCAAGGGGCCAAATAGTTTCGCAAGCCACTGTATATTGAAAAATGCACTACTTAAAGATACATTGTGTATTATATAGCCCATCGTAGTTGTAAAAAAACAAAATTGAGTTTAGCAATAATCGTGAATACATGAACTATCATATATATGTGCATTTTTAAAAATACTCATAGGTAAATAAATGTGTATTTGTTTTACATAACATAAGGCTCACTTAGAAGAAGCGAACATAATTGTCCATCATCTTTCTGATACGGGTACCCACAAAAACAAAAACTGTGAAAGGCTAGATCGAAAAATAAGAATAACAGTGTGACTTGGTCACTTTGAAATTCCACAGTTTGTATATTTCCTCTGTAGCACTCATTTTTGGTTGTACTACTCAGCGACATCTAGCGGTCAACCATCACACAGTGTCCTTTCAAAATTTTCAAAATAATTTGCCAATGGAAATAGTTTTGCGTGTTATTTTTAGTCAAACTGGCCTCATGTTTTAATGTTAGCAGTAAAAACACACTTCCAATAATGGTGTATATTCTTTTTTTGTATTATTCAATACAAGTTAGATATTGTTCTATTCGTGTCCTTGTGTGGACAGGTTTTAGTGAACGCAAACTTGGGCTGCAAAGTGTCCGGCTTCAGGCCTCTCCAAGAGGACAAGATCGAGGCAATCTACACCACGCTGGTAAGAATCCCGCAAAATAAGGAAGTATCAATTCATCTTCTCATTAAATATGCCAGGATCAGGCGCACGGGATATGTTTATTTTAATAAGATCCCGATCGCGTCATTAGCTATAAGGTTTGTTTGAGGTCACTCAATTTTGCTGTAATTAAAACGAGAGAGTTCATCAATAGGTGAACCTTGAAGTCTTTTGTATTTTTGGAAAATACGCGCCTGTAACTTTAAATCCGGTGAAAAAAATGACACGCTCAACTTGTTATATCCTGTGTTTCTAGCACGGAGGGAAGAGTGTGGTTCTGTGGACCGCCCCGGAAGCCATTCAGTACCATCGCTTCTCCTCCGCTTCGGACGTATGGAGCTTCGGTATTGTCATGTGGGAGGTCATGTCCTATGGCGAGAGACCCTATTGGGATATGGGCAACCAAGATGTAAGTGGAGCTTGCCTTTTCTCTTTTTTTTTTTTTCCTCATAGTCTAGTGAATACTGGATGTTCCTTGATACACAAAGCATTAATAAATCCTCAATAAATTGATGGGAATTTTTCACCTTTTGACCATATTGTAGATACAATAAGGTACATTGAATCATGCGGCCCACCCGCAAAAAAAGTCTTGTCATATTTTTTCATACAGAAGGTGCACTGGACTAAAATGTACGTTAAATTAAGTCTACAAAAAAAGCTACCGTGTGCATTCGCGCATGGACGTTGGGCTCTTCATAAACTTGGGGTGGGGTTTAAAAAAAATTGGCTCAGACGCTGACCCGATGTTTTCATTTATGAATACAAAAAATGTTCAGAATTTACATGTTATGTCTCTTTAGATCAGTTTCATTAAATTCGTTTTAAATTATTCACAATCAAAGCATGCAGGACAACCCGTCTAAAGAACTCTTTTTACCCCTCTGCCATCAGACTCTTACAACAGCTGCTGATCGAACAATACACCACAGACACATTCAGCACACTATATAGTGCAGGAATAGTCCAAGTATGGTCCCGTTTAGTCACTTTCAACTGTGTTTTATCTTATTGCCTTAATTCATCTCGAGTTAATCTTGTATTTTTATCTTTTTAATATTCTTTTATGTATACATGTAAATAGTTTCTTAGTTCTGTTACGCTGGCTAACTCTATGGACAGCAAAGTAAGAATGTCATTGTGCAGGGAATTGTGGTTCTTTTCTGTGCATATGACAATTAACATTTAAATTTGAATTTGAAAAAAAAAAGTCTCTGTTTCAAGCACTAAATTTGATAATTAGTTCTGTAGTAATTTTGTCGTCTATTTGTTGTAGACTACACTAAGTGTCAATAAAGACGAAGTTTGCACCCAAAGAAATATTTTATTAGTAGTATTATATTTCTGCCATTTTCCTTTGGTGGGCCAAATAAAAAAGCCTGTTGAGCTGCATCTGTCAAACAGTCCTTCCACTTCTTCACCTGCATACATTAGTAAAAGAGCTCGTATTTTGTTGAAGATGTCGTTTTCTCGATGCTCTAACATATGTGGAAGTGGAAATATTTTAACTATTGGAAAGCACTGTGCAAATCAGTGTGTTGAAATGAGGTCTAATGCCTTTTTCTATGTTATCTGTACCACTGGTGCACTAGTGGTAAGGTTTTGGCGCGCACACCACCACTACTTGGGTTTGATTCCTGTTGTATAGAATGTTTAAAGTTTTGGTCAATTATTGCCCAACAATAGTCTCAAAACCTTGTATGGTAACACACACCTATAACTACTGTAAGCATTTCCAATTTCATCCACGGTATTCTGCGTAATATTAGGCACACCGGATAATATGGTGCACTTTTACATTTCTGGGGTTTTTAGGTGTGCCTTATAGTCTTCCCATCAATGTTTCCATTTAAATTCCTTGCACAACGTCTCAGTGCAAATACATAGACTTTTCTCACTGTACTTTTATTTCTCACCTCCGTCTGTATTCATGAACGCTTTGTCCACTCGGATCTTATTAACAGAAAGCAAAGAAGCTGCGGTCGCCCAGAAAGCTTTTTTCCTGGCCTAAGCTTCCACTTTAAGTGCACGTCAGCTCCGTAACCAATCCTGTTTTCTCCTAAGGAAGCAATGACCTCTTTCCAATGGCCTGCACTTTTCCCTCCTCCAACTGCCATCTTCTTAAAGCCTCTCTTTTGCATTTATCTTCTTCCGGAAAATGTTCACTTTTTTTCCCCCTTCAAGGGTTGAAAAGATTGCAATCGATAAGGCTCCACTTGCTGCTATTATTTACGAGTGAATAGAGAGACTTGCCACTTTTTGGCCTTTGAAATTCTACTGATGGGTTTTTAGACAATATTCTCGGTGTATTTGAGCCCAAAACGGGAATACCAAGTCAGTTTTTAACATTATGAGTAGGGTATATTAACAGAACTTACCTTGCAAGCATAAAAAGTTGCTAAGTACAGACGCTCCCCTACTTACAAAAAACGGTAGATACGAACATTTCTTTTGGGATGTTGAAAAATATCCCGACATTGCTGTTAGTTAGATTTTGTATTGTGTGCACCTTTTTCCAAGTACAGGACAGTGCTGTAGTGCTTCTTTCCGCCACTACCAGCATGTGGCGCTGCAAGAGGTCACCCAGCACCCACCCCGAAGAAGAAATCCGTTCCCTCTTCCTAGTTCGTGTATAAACATTCCATACTGTATCTCCAACGCGCTAAGAACTGACATTTTTATTGTTTAATATCTCATGCATCCATTCAATATGGTTGGTGTAAAGTGTAAATAAGAGGCGAGCTGTTTCATTTGATATGAAAGTGGAATATGGAAGCATGATGCTGTTGAGAAAACGGTTGGATTGCTTTTTTGGGCCACTTTTCACCACACTGTTGTAGCTCGTCTTCCAAAAGTAAGTTAAACTTATCTTTATTTATTTCTATCGAGCATATTTTTCAATTGAATTATTTTTTTAGGACAAAACAATACAGGTTACTTATACAAGCCTTAAACATACTGATATAAACCTTAAATATACAAAATATAGCACTGAAGCAACTGACGAATGATCGCCCAGATCTTGTTCGTAAGTAGGGCGTCTCCACTGCCAAACATTATTTTTGATGATGTCATAAGCTACCATGTAGCCCCGCCACCCTACTGAGGATAAGCAGTCCAGATAATGGATGGATTTAATGCAGCATATTTTAGTTGAAGTCAGTCCTCATTGAATGATAATATATTCCAATTGTATTAAAACACAAATGAAGCCGGTATCTGATAAACCTCAAAGATCCATCTTGCTGATGAGTATGCAAATTGCAGGCTCAAAAAAGCAAGCCATTATTACTGTGTTCCAATTTTTATTGTCCAAAATTAATATGCATGAGGTAATCAGCAGGTGCAAGCATCTTTCCTTTTCCCTTTTAAATAATCTTTTTTTATAATGGCTCTCACAAAATTTCTCCCTGGTCTGGTGAATATGATCAAACTATCCATTTGCAGGGCCAAAAGGCCAATGGTTGTGGAGCACCCGGAATATTAATCTGCATTGAATTGATACATGATATCATAACGGGACCGTTGCTTGGCCTGTCCACCTGTAATTCATGGCGCCCTTTACCTGGCTGGCTTTGATTAAATGGAAATGTCAAATGCTGAAATGCATTTTATGCATGCTCTTTAGAGAGGCAGGAGTCCAGGGAGACCAATGGGTGGGGCCACATTGGCCAGATTAAGAGAAAAGTGTTGTAGGAAATAATGTGGCTGATAGATGTAATTTTTATGAGTATAGCCTGACTTTTGTTTCCTTTTCTAGAGAGGGATAGACAGATAAGACGAAATCCCCGGTGACGTGTTACTGCGAATAGTTTTTCAATGGGAACAGCGCAAGCTCTATTGAGGAGAAAATGGCCATATAGTTGGTCTCAGGGGAGACCCAAGTCATTTGATTCTTCTCTTTTAGACGAAGCAGTGTATCACGGACCGGATTGTAGAATCATTTTGAGCGGAATAATTCTGATTTTTCCAACTAAGACGATTACGGCATGGTAAAAATGCATTCCTGTTTTTCAACCCAGGCTTTGTAATGCTTCTAAAGAAAACCCAGACCATGAATTGTTATTTTTCAAAATACGATATTTTCCAGACTGTAAGACGCAAATGGGAGCCTTAGGCCTGAAAAGTGTCCATGTATTTGCACTGAAACTTCCGATTCAAAAAGAAAACTTGCCAGAAATGTAATGATCCGATACGCCTTATGTACTGCAGAGTTTGGTGGATCAGATTGGAAATGGTTAAAGTATTATTAAGTGTACATTACTACACAATGATTTACGGTATACTACTGTATTTGATCAATTGATGATCATCATTGACTCAAATGGCAATACATTGCATGCAATAGGATTCGACCCTGGGTTATGGCAGTAAGGGCGCTGATACTTTACGATTAGCCTACCAGTGGTACAGATGACATACAAAAAGGCATTGGCTCTTATCCCATTTTTACTCACAGTGGAGAGTCTATTTAACCTATCAGAATACAGAACAAAATGCAATGTTTCTTGCACTGTGAGTAAAAGTAGTATGATAATGAGATGAGCGCTAATGCATCTTTGTATGTCATCTCTCAGACACTGGTGGTCAAGTGGTCAGGCTCCAGTGCCCTGACCACTGTGACCTGGGTTCTATTCCTGTTGCAAACAATATTTTGCAATTTTGATTGTTAACACTTATCAACTGATTAATAATTGCATAACCGATAAACACGCATAACCATGGTTGCTCTTACTGTAGTCTCAATTTTATGGGCCTTATAGTCTGATGCACCTCATGTATGAAAAATTTGACACAAGTTTTAGAGAGTCCGCTTTATAATCTGTCAATTCTGACTAATTCAATGTGTTTATCTTTTTTAGGTGATCAAGGCCATTGAGGACGGTTTCAGGCTGCCTGCGCCGGTCAACTGCCCAACGCATTTGCATCAGTTGATGCTGGACTGTTGGCAGAAGGAGAGAACAGAGAGGCCTACTTTTAGTCAGATTCATTCGGCGCTCAGCAAGAGCATTCGTTCTCCAGACGCCATCGGCTCATCCACGTTAGCACGAAGGTCAAGCACTGTCAAAAGTCCGGGCGATTGTCTGCTTTCGCCTTCTGTGTATTCATTAAACGGGCGTTTGGCTTTTCTTGCAGGACCCTGACTTCCTCTATAACACTAACAGAGCGACCGCTGCCCACCTTCCCGTCCTTTAACTCGGTAGGGGAGTGGCTGGATGCCGTGGACATGGGACGGTACAAGGACAACTTCACCGCTGCCGGATACTGCTATTTGGAGTCGGTGGCACGGATGACAGTACAGTGAGTAGCTTACTTTTTTTGTCTATGTGACGACAATTTAAGACCTATGTGTTATACCAGCGTTTCTTAAGTGGTGTGTTGTGGGCCATTGCCTTGGCAAAATACCACAGTAATCAACCTCCCTGTATCGCGACTTTGTTGTCATGCATCATGTTCCGCTTTCTGATTGGCTAAACAATCGCTTCCCCTCTGTTCAGTTTAAGCTGCACTCATAAAACAAGTTGATTAACCTATATTAAGTACGTGCAAATCTGTTTCTGTTTCAAGCTTCTCTGAAAGCCATCATTGTCAACAGAACACTTTTGACCCAAAAAAGCACCAAAAGGCAAAGGGTGCTTTGCATTGCCAAAGAGGGTGGACAATTCGACACGTAAAAAGACTGTAAAATCAGTTTTCCATCATGTCCACATGATGACGAAAAAAATATAGAGTGAAATGGATAGTTTTGAATTTATCTTTATCATTTGATACGGTCTGTCAAAGAAAACTGTTGATTATATCAGCACCCTTATAACAGAAGTGCATAATTCACTTGTTTTGGGCCAAATTGAGATTTTTGCCCAAATCATTTTCCTAATAGAACGTTTTTTTCTTTCTTAATGAAATTGCCATCAATGTCAATGTTGTGAAACATTGTATGCAACTAGATGAGGGAAAAAACTGTCAGGATAAATAGTCAAAAATATTTTCAAAGCATTGCTTAGACTGGTTTAAATCATAATAATAGTGCAATAACTTTTAGCGGGAACCAAAAAAAATAAATAAATAAGTCGCAAGATCGATATTACTGGAAAACAAAGATGAGGCCTGAAAAAGACAAACAACAAATGAAAGTACCTTATTTATTAGCATGTAACACACAATTGTTTTCAACTAATAAAGAACTCAAAGCTTGGGTGTGCATTACCACATGAGGTATTACGGTAGTATAACCGTATTTGTACAATGATTGATCAATCCATACATATCATTGGGCAAAATTGAAACACATTGTAGCAACGGGAATTGAACCTGGGTTGCAGCGGTGAGAGCGCTGAATCCTATTCACTAGTCATATAGACGACATAAGTATATTTATTATACAAAAACATATTTATTTAATGCGTTTCAAAGTCCGATTCATTATCAGATATATCAAAGAATTGTTTTCTCCATTCTTACATTTGTCTCTGGGACTGTGATAATGACCTAAAATCTATATCTATATCTATATCACTGGTGGTCAGGATTTGTTGTTCTAACCGCTACATACAATGTTTTACAATTTTGTTCAGTGATATATTTCAATTGATCAGTTATTGCACAAATATGGTACCATATACAGTACAACCCTAGTGTATAAGTGCACCCGAACATTTGGTTCGTTTTAGGTTAAAAAAAACAACAATAAATATGGTAGTTTGAGCCAAGAGAAAGTGAAAAAAAATGTATATCAATGTATAATCAAGAATTAGGGGTGCGCTTTATACATGAGTGCACAATATACACAAATAACGTTTGTACTCTCAAATCCTAATCCCGATAAAAATAACCTTATTATATTGAAATATGATTTGTTGACTTACTTGGACATTTGTTCAGATAAAGCAGTTTTCTTTGGGAACCAGATTTAGGCAAAAATATCCATGATGCTCTTATTAGTGTGACGATATTATATTTTTGCCAGGTTTGTTATGCAGGCCGTATTGAAAATTAAAAATTAAATCTGATCATTTATTTCAAAACTTCCACTTCAGATGATATTTTTGTTTGCCATCATGTGGACGTTATTGGCAAAACAAAAATGTGGAGTGGAAATGCTTTTACCTTCATTTAGCATGTGGAGAAGTCCAACTTTGGGCGTGATAGAAAGCATCTTCCTTTATCTGTTGGTGTTTTTGTGTGTCCAGAGTGTTTTGTTGACATGATGGACTTTTGAGAAACTGAAGATTGAAAAGATTTCTGCGTAGGTTGGTTTTGTTGTTTTACATACAGGTATGTGTACGACTGCAACGTTATTGACGCACATGCAGAAAAAGGGCGTGGTGACTGTTCATCTGATCAGAATGCAGAACACAACGCATAATGAAAATGCGTAAAATATTTAAACCGCAATACAGTGAGGGATTATTGTATACAATTAATGTGCCATGCTGCAAAATGCCTTTGATTTGTATTCTAGTGCATACATATACTGTACATATGTTAGACCTAAACAAACTCTGTATCCCTTTTTCAGGGATGTACTAAGCCTGGGCATCACCTCCCTGGAGCACCAGAAATTGATCCTGGCCGCCATCCAGAGCCTCAGAGCGCAGGTCATCCAAATGCACGGACGCGGCGTGCAAGTGTAACCAAGGGCATCTCACGTACAACCGGATTGATGGGGTTGGAGACGAGGACGGGGACCTTGTTCACCTCTTACTCCTCGTTCACCTGCGATTCCTTTCTTATTACGCTCGCCCTCCCGGCGGCAGAGGAGTGATGTCATGTGACGTTTTTTGTGACCTCTATCTGCACTTTGACCTTCAAAAACTGTCGCTAAAACAAAAGGACTTGACTACTTTTTTCCCCTTTATCACAATTTAGATTTTTCTTTTCAACAACCTGGAGTCAAGACTGACAAAGGCAGTTCTCCACTGGTTGATTTCACTTGAAATTCAAAGGGACGTCACAACGCTATGCCAGGAGCGATCTCATATCAGATGGCAAAAGGATTTCTACAAATAATAAGAACGACAGGCTCATAATCCGCAGCGGCTGTCGATACTTGAGAAAGTGTCCAACGAGCCTTGCACGCAAACACGAAACAAAAAAAGGCCAGCAGGGGCACGTCGAGTCGTGCGTTTTATCACCCATAATTCAAGTCTTCTGTGCCCATCGAAATATTTAATTTCCCCTTTTGATCCGGGATGTCATCTTGTGATTGTTTGCTAGTTGCTACTGCAAGTAAAACTCAGGTCAACTCTGGAAGATGACCCAAATCTCATATTTATTTGTTAAAGCCTAACCTCGTTCAAAACGATTCCAAAAAGAGGTTAAAGTATTTAATGTAAATGGGAATTTTAAAAAATCAGATAAAAAAGTTTGCTAATATGCGAGTGGGACACGTTTCATATGAGACTACCAATGTTAGCTGTCGGCACACAGTATCTGTGTAATCATGAACACTTTAGTCTCTTAACACTGGATGTGGCGTGTGTGAATACAGTATTAGAATGTCATTTGATGTATTTTTTTCCCCCCATAACTACTGTATATGTTTTACCCTTACTGTTGGGTCAAAAATAATAGCCCAGATTGGGTCACTGGATTTTAGGAGTTATTGACCCATAAAATCAGGTGTAATTAGATATTTTTTATTACCAGATTATAAAGGCACACACTCAAAATTGCTTTAACTTTTTTTTAGGCACATCATACTAAAAAATGTAGAAGAACAAAACTGTAGTGGGAACAAGGTTTTCATTAAAAAAAATAATAATTTCATTGAACACAAATATTGGGAAATCTGTTTTTGAAACTAAATTAACTCGATGCATTCCATTTTAATTATGCATTTCTGTTTTTTAGGTGCGCTTTATATTTGGCAAAATGCAATAGCTCAACTTTTGTAGACTGTTAAAAGTTCAGTCAGTTTTTCAATGAATCGACATTTTTCAGTCAAACTAGTGTTATTATTGAATAAATAGAAATATGAACATGTCAATTTTTAATATTTGTGCCCCTTTTTTGCTGCATAAGCTCTAACATCCTTTACAAAAATATTTGCTTGCTGCACAGGAAAGGACTTATAATTGATTGTTTTCCTTTTTGCCCACACAATAATTCAACATGTCATACTATATCTGAATCAAATGACTCAACACACAAGGCAACCCAATTGAACTAGTTTCAAACCCAATTAGTGTTATTTTTGACCCAACCGTTTTTAAGGCGCACCAATTGTTTGTGTACAGTATCAACCCCAGCACATTTGAAAGCGAGCCTTTTTGTGAATGACTTATTTTTAAGATTTTTAGGATGCAACCGGGCTTGTATTTGCTTCGGGATTGCATTGTTCTGCTTGTTCTAGTCTCTTAGTAATTGTCCAAGAAACTTGGGCAGGCAGCTGACCAATTAAAAACGTGGGGAAATAAACGAGAATATAACGACGGGACTTTTGTTGCCACAATGATCGAAATGTAATACGATTCCCCTCCCCTGTCTTATGTTGAATACTGTAAATATGTACTTGAAAATGCTAAATCTATTTTTATAATTTGTTTGAAGAACAATGTGTTGAATATAATATCTGCTCACTGTGTACGGGGTTATTCGTTTGAATTTAGGGCCGCTGCCGACCAACTCTGGTGTTTGGAATATTTAAAACTACAAACGTCTTTTTGTTAGTTTTTGATGATTTTTACCCATCAGATACAATTCTGATGGTTGTTACAAATATGAACTGTGTTATTAAAAAAATCTACAAGCAAATGTATTATTCACGTCTTGGTAAATCTTTGCTTGTTATTATGATTTAAGGCAAAGGAAAGACCCATTGTGTGCAGTAGTAGTATCAGCTTTAAGAAATGCCATTATTCAAGTTATGACCAATTAATATTAGTGATAACTACACTTTACAAAACGATCACTAAAAAAGCATTCAAACTCCGTGTTTACTAACTTAACACTGTTAAATATCATTTCCAAAATAATTGAGTCCAATTGCATGTCCAAGTACTGTACCTAGTCCAGCCAAGCCGTATCTGTTCTCTTGTGGTAAATGGTGATATTGCAATCAAATACACTAAATCTGTGTTTGGCAACCAGTAAGCCGCAAGTTATTGTCTGAAAATTAAAATACTTGAAACTACACACTTAATATTAATAAAATACATTTTTTTGGGCCTTTTTGAGTAATTTTCCAAGACTCCAAAAATCAGTACTCACACATGCAAACGTCAATTGGACAGCGTGTATTAGCACCCCCCCCTTGTTTTTTTTTTTAATGCAGGGACATGAATGACATCCCTCTCCAGCACTCCCCCATTCCTCGCATATAATGTGTTCCGCCCTTAGCAGCTCTTCTGAAAGTAGGATGAAAGCAGATAAGCGCAGTGGAAAATAAAGCATAGGGGCTCTTTGCCATTGTTAACACATACTTAGTTGAGAAAACTTTTTAAAAGGCACCTGAAACGATGCACTCCACCTTAAACGCAAATATGGATTGATATAAATTCTCAAGTCTTCTATTCTCTCCAATTAAAAGCCGATGGCCTTCACAAAGAGCTCATTGTTCAGCCATTAAGTCGACCTGAGCCGCTTGCGCTGGTATCGGTTACGGGGTTAATGCCGCTAATCCGCTTGACTCCCCGATTCCAACTTGGGTTAGTCGCTCGGCCCCGGATGCTTTGACGAGTCCATGCTTCTCACGCTCGGCATTAACACGTGAACGCGGCAAGCTCCTCGCTCGGGGGCCAAGGGGGTTGGGAGGGTACACAACTCGCTGGTTTATTATGGAAATGTGGGTGATGTGGGCGGCGCGGATGCTTTCAAAATCGTGCATGTTCTGACAGGGAATTTGATAAGGAAGAATCTGATTCTGTATTTATTTATACGGCACGGCGGCAGTGGCATCGGCGAATCCATACTGGTAATATTGGCTTTGGGATCTGAGATAATGAGTTTCATCTGCCTTTGTTTTCAAACGTCTGAGTGCGGCACTGACAAATAAAATAACGCATTCTGATTCTTTATATCGAAAGATTAGATGAGATTTGCAGTCTTGGAATATTGTGACACTTCATTAGCACGATATTATCTCGTCCACTCCCGTGGACGGCAATAACCATCCAACAGATGTTTTTTTTTCACTATGTCTCCATTTTGGATAAATACCTTTTCTTTAGTTGTACCACCCTACAAATAATTTCATACATGTCCAGCTTTTCACTTTAAAAAACAGTTGTTATCACGCACTCTGTTTTTAGGTGCAAAACACAGTCCATCAAGAATGTAAAACAAAAACATGTGCATGTTTAAAACCAGTAGTGGCAAACTTTTAACGAAACCGAAATCTAATCAGGATCTGTACACCTTTTTAATAGACAAATCCTTCTAGAATGAATCAATTCACTTTTGTTGTGAAACCAACATTTGTTAATTGACGTTTGTGTTTGTTTTAGCAACCCATGCAATTAATATAATTTAATTTCATGTGCCCTAAACAAACATTTCACATAAAAAATATTTATGAGAGTGCGCCTTATCGTGCAGATAATGCGGTGGTAATATCAAACCAAACATTTTTTGTTGACTTTGCAAACTTTTACCAAAACCAAAATGTAATCAGGATTCAGACACCTTTAACATGGCCAAATCCGAGCAAGTTTTAAAGATTTCCAAATCCAATTTTCCAATTTCTCCACCATTAGAAGAAAAAATCTGGTGCAAATCTTACAATTCACATGTCAAGTCAAGTCAAGTCAAATTTATTTATATAGCCCTTAATCACAAAAATGTCTCAAAGGACTGCACAGGATTACAGTTACAAAATAACACAATTACCTGATCTTAAACTAGCAAACCAGCATGCGGGCAAGGAAAAACTCAAAAACCCCAGTGTGAGGAGAAAAAAGAAACCTTGAGAAAGGACCTCACATGTGGTAATCCCCCTTCCAGGATTGAACAGGGTGAATTACAATTAGCATTACTGTACACAGAATAGTAAACACTAGGTAAGATGCTGAAAATGTCCGGAAAGAGCATGACATCAACGACGACGCCGGCTGGTAAATGCAGGGGTTGGCGTGCTGCAGGTCAGACCCCGGTCCGTTGACCCGTCCCAAATCATCCTTCTCCTTCGTATCAGCCAGGCAGGCCTCAGAAAAAGACAGGACAAAACAGAATACGAGGTGGGCATCAATCATATGCTTTGGAATAGAAGTGTGTCTTGAGCCTCAATTTAAAAACTTCCGTTGAGGTTGCAGATCTTATCTCCAGAGGCAGGGCGTTCCACAACATCGGGGCCCGGATGGAGAACGCTCTACATAGTTTATCTTGCTTGAACATTTATTAAGACAAATGATTTTTAGCTCTTTAGTAAATTGCAAATATCTTTGTTTTTTTAAACAAATTTCTTCCCATTAAGGTGTTGGGCAAAAATTACAGTAATATGTAGCTTACATTATTTTTCTGTGGCAGGAAGTTCTTCCTATTAGAATACACCACTGGGAAACACTACCTTAATTTATTTTGCATGGCCCATAATTTTTTACTCCGCTTATCTTCACTAGGGTTGCAGCGGTGCTGGATCCGAGCTATCTTCGGGCAGTGGGCAGGGGACACCCTGTCCTGGTTGCCAGCTCTGTCGCAGGGCACACAGGGACAGACAACCATTCACACGTTGGCTCACACCTAGGGACTATTAGGATTGACCACTTAACATGCCACGCATGTTTTTGGAATGTGGAAGGAAACCAGAGCGCCCAGAAGAAAGCCACGCATGCACGAGAATAACATGCAAACTCCACACAGGCAGGCTGGTAGCTGGATTTGAACCCATGACATCAGAACCATGCCGCAGACGTGCTAACTACTCAGCAATCATGCTGCCCATGGCCCGGAATAAATGTCCACGATTGATACATAAACCTTGCACTGATACATGCGCATAGTGCCCTATTTAGGTGTAACATGCAGTTGTCTCATTCGGCTTGACCTGTGGGGGGTGATGACACTTGATAGGACAATGCCATACAAACTAATGCTCCTTTTAATTGTGGTAGAAATGCAATAGCAAAACGCCGCCACCAGAGAGCATTGTCAGCATCATTTTTTAAGAAGACTGTGAAAAACATGGCAACAACTCTGAGCATTTACAGGTGCTTCTCATTAAATTCAAGAACTTTTCAATCATTGAATACACAAAGCTAACATTCAAACATTCTTTAAGGATTTCATGCACCCATACGAACCCTGTCTCAGCGTATTTCAAAACGGTATATTAAAACTCATTAGGTGTCTTTAGGGGAGAAAACGCAAATATTGGTAGAGTTAGTGTTGGTGTTCTCGACTTATTACTTGTACAGCACTTTTGGCCGCAGCTATAGTTGTTGAAAATCGCTGTGAAAATAAAGTTAGGGATTAAGGATGAGGTGAGAATATTTCGCGTAAGATTAAGCGGATTAGGCTTTTCATTGTCGAGTCTTAAAAACGACATAGGAGTAAGAAAATTCCCTATTTTCTTGCACTATTGTTACGATGCACTTTCAACTTAGGTCAGTCTCCAAGCACTACCATTCACTATATTTTGCCAATTATCCTGTCATTCTTTTTATCTTATTTCGTCTTTTCAGTCTTTATAACATGTAAAACTCATCAATTTTAAGTATGTTGTTAGCAATGAAGACAATTCAAATTAACAGGAAATAAGTTACCTTATTATCCAGACCATAAGGCACACCCAAAAATAAAAATACAATTGCAGAAATTCAAAAGTGTGCTTTATTATCCAATGTGCCCTGTGGATTGGAAATACGCTAAATAAAATCGGAAATGCATAATTTTAAAAAATACATCTACACACGGTTACCCTTTAGGAAGAATCAATTACTTGTTGTTATGAAACCAACATTTTTTTCCGGCTATTTTTTTTTAATGCTCTGCCCTCTGAGATTTGACCTGCAACCTCAGAGGAACTGTTAAAATCCAGGCTTAAAACACACTTCTATTCTATAGCTTATGAATGACCTATATTTCATGTTAACAATATCTGTGTATGTTTGTTAATGCTACATCCATTGCAACCTGGTCATTCTGCAAGGGGCATTACCTCATGTGCGGTTTCTTTTTCAAGGTTTCTTCATTTTCCTCCAGCTGAGATTTTTTTTAGTTTTTCCTTGCCCTTATGTAGGTTTTAGATCAGGGGATGGTGTCATAATGGTCTGTAGTTTACAATAGTCTGTTGTCTGTGCAGCCAATTGAGACTCCACATGATTAAGGGCATCACCAATAAACACGACTTGACTTAATGCAACCCACGCACTTCATGTACCGGGTAGTTTTGATTTCATGGGCCCAAAAGTCCAGTGCACCCACTCAACAAACTCAACAGTTTGGGTTGAATAAGCTACTAGCCCTGATAAAAAATACAAATTATTTTGTGCATTTTTTTATTACAGGACTAGGAAAAAAATTAAAAATAATATCTATACTTCGTATGAGCTCTGGACAAATGGTTTAGGACCTTTATCCGCCAATTGTTGTCAGAGATGAAACAATTGGACTATTTCCCGATGTGTAGTTCTAAGTTGACTTATTTTTAGTGAATTTTTCTATACCCAGACTAGTAAAAAAAATGCAGATGTTTCCCATACATTGTATGAGTTCAGGATACACCATTCAGGGTTTTTGTAAGCCAATATTTGTTAGAGATGTAATAAATTGTACTACCCCCCGCCTAGTCAAAATGAAGTAACACTAACATAATTCTCCATACCTTTGGTGGCAGTTATTCTCAAAAAAGTCCGAGAAGTTGCAGTCATCTATACGAGTAGGCAAATAAAGTGTTAATAACATAATAACACATGATTAAATAATTTTAAAAAACTGTGTTATGTATAGCAATCCCTCGCCGTCAGACAGTTCACCTTTCACTTGCTGATTCACAGATTTTTATCATACATTGTATTATGCATTCTGGCGGGCTTAACTGTCCCTAGGAGAGTATAGGTAGTGTAAAGTAATTTAATCTGTTAAAGGTAACGTGTGTCATTTGAGGTGTCCACAAAAAAAGTGCAAGTAGAATATTTTCTCTTTTACCGTTTGTATGTGTTAACAATGTCTAACTGAGTTGAAAGAACCCGTATGCTTTTGTTTTGTCACGGCGCCTATCTGTTTTTATGTTGGCAAAGCCGTTTGGGTTTGGAACACATTCAGCAGTAGCCGTGAAGAAGCGCTCAGCTTTTTTTTTTTTAAAGAGAAAAAAGTGAATAACCCCTGCGGTAATCCCTTAAACAGATTCCCACAACAGGAAAGGGGAATTGAATACGATAGAAGGAAATGTAAGGCAAGTATTTAAAAAAGCCGACGGGAAAGTCAAGATGTAACCGCGAATCCCCGGTTGTGTTTCCTCTCCCGTCCCCTTGGATTAAAACCGGTGTCATAAAAAAGGGCAAAAGTGTCTACCTCTAAACCTGTTTGAAGGAGGAAACTCCCCCCTCGCCGTCCTTTCTTTCCCAAAGTGTCCCGCGGCTCAAATCGGCTTTGGGAAATTAATCCCTGCATTACGACGGCGTTGGGTAAACAAATGTGAGGTGAGGAATTGCCATGCTTTTCTAGGTGAAAAACTCTTTTTCCTCCTCGGGGAGAAGGATGAAGGTTACGCCAGTACGGAGACACGAGAAACAAAGGCGACGAGACCCCTTGGGGAAAAGAGAAAGGCAGTGGTTTTTTTATTTGTTTTTGAGCAACTTCGTTTCAAAATGCCAACTCGCTCTGAAGTTGGCAGAAATGCTCCAACAAAGCATCTTGCAACCCACATTAATAGCCTTTATGTGATCTGGCGGGTATCAGGATTCCAATCTTTACTGTATCAATTCTTCAAGATCACAAGTCATGGCTACTGTGACTCAAGAAAACCAGATTGTTGTTTCCTTATGATTGGCGGCATTAAACAGACTGACTCCTCACAGTGCCACAGTGGCACCTAGTGGATATTGGGAAGTACCGCAAATGTATACTAATATCACTAGAGTAGATTTAGATTTCTTTTACATTGTTGATTAATATATCACTTATAGTTTTAATAATTACAATATACAGGGTGCTTCAAAACATTTATATCCCTCGAATATTCATAATTTTATAATAAATGTATTTATTTCCCTGTATTCACTCACAATCAGAATTGTTAGAGATATAGTAAGAAAAAATAGTAATCTGCTGGAGACTCATCTCATCAGCTGCACCGCTTATCCTCAGTAGGGTCGCGGGGGTGCTGGAGCCCATCCCAGCAATCATCGGGCAGTGGGCAGGGGACACCCTGAACTGGTTGCCAGCCAATCGCAGGGCACACAGGGACAGACAACTCACTCGCTAAGTCACACCTAGGGACAATTTGGACTGGCCAAATAATCTGAAATGCATGTCTTTGGAATGTGGGAGGAAACCGGAGTGCCCGGATGAAACCCACGCAAGCATGGGGAGAACATACAAACCCCGCACAGTAAGGCCGGTAGCTGAATTTGAACCCACGCAGGAGGTTCCCACGACCTCAGAACTGTGCCGCGCACGCGATAACCACTGCTTCGCCGTGCTGCCAACTCTGCTGGAGACTGTTACCCAAAATATGCTCCAGCGTGTTTGGCATGAGCTTCATTACCGACATGACATATATTGTGTCACAAGCATTGTGCACATTGAACACAAGCCACATGCTTTAGAATGTCTCATTAATTTTCTGAAGAATAAATCTTATGATTTTCAACGGTAATACTTTTTAATTTCATTTGGTTGAATCATGTACGGAGATATTTACATGGTATATATATTTTTGAAACACCATGTACATATCCAAAACGAATTACAATTGAAGAAAATTTGAGAATATGTTTTTTTATATTTATCTGGAATATACTAGAAACTAGACTGTATTACATACGCTAATGGCATTAAAACGGTATGGCACCAAGTGGTGATTTTTTTTTCACATGTATTTCTATTACAAATGTGTCTTTGTACTTTATGCAACGACTTCAAAAAATGCATGTCTGTTAGCGATGAACAGAAGCTATTGACTTATAATAAATGCTTAATGTCTGATATTCGTAGGTACATTAAAAACGAGAAAAAAAAGAATGACAGGTTGGAACCACAGGCTTATTAGACCCGCCCCCTAAATAAATTTAGATGCTTCTTCAATCATTTCAACTAATTATTATGTCTTCTGTCCGAAAGTCTTTCTTTTGTTTTAAGTATGAAAACAGTCCTATCTCATGTGACTCCCGAAGTGTGTTGAAATGTAAATATTTTTTCTTTTATTGTCTTGTCATCCAAGGATCAATATTAGAGTAAATGACTGAAATTCAACCCAAAGTTATGTTGGATTTTTTTCTTGAGTAGCTTTTAGCAGAAAATTATGATTACACAGTTAACGCTAAAAACTATTACTTTTCAAAATATTACAAAGAACATGGTACTGTAATAAGAATATATAAGCCAGGGGAAAGAAGCATAAATAGAGCAATATTGTACTACTTGGTAGTATAATTCCTCCTAATAAGAGTGAACTCATTTAGTATCTAAAGTATAAAAAAAATACCAAATATACACCTTCAAAACAAGGATAAATGGTAACTGATAACCAAAATAATTAAATGTATATGCATGATTTGTTCTTGGAATAGTAAATCTTACCTGAAGAAAAAGAGAAAAATCCTGCCATCTCTTGTATTCAAAATTGTCGCATTATTCTCTCTGAAAGTGGGGAAAAACAAAACATAAATTTGGTTACCCTCAAGTTTATAGAACATTATCATTGTTCAAATCCATACTATTTGTACAGTACAGATGCAACTTTATCTTTTAACATTCACTTTTTGGGCAGATTGAAGAAAACAATTTATTCAAACCAATACATAAAATATGTTATGTTTTATGTGTATAGTTTTTGCGTAATTTTTTTTAATGAAAGTGGGGCTGTTTGGGGGGGGGGACTAAAGCACGGTTTTATGTTGTTAAATGAAAATAAATTATGAAATAAATTCAAAAATAATTACACTGTATAGTTAAATCTACGTCTGAAAAGTGGGAGGAAAAAACACAGAAAATTGACAGAAAAAGAAAACGCTAACATTTGACGGAGAAATAATGCATGAATAATAAGTTAAAATGTGCTATAAGAGAAAAAAATATACAATAAAACCAAAATACATTCTGTTCTATATTCACGTAACATTACAAAAAAGGGTGGTTGCGATAGCAGTTTAAAAACAAAAACGCTTGAAACACTGAACATGAAACTAGAACTCAATGTGTTAGAAAAGTGAACACGTATTATGAATTCGCCCAAACCTTAAAAGAAGTCGTTTGACGAAAATATTGGACGAAAATGTCCCTTTTTTAAAAACTCAAAACAACGTTTAACGCTGGACGTCATCTTGCCTCACCTAATTAATTTCAGCTAGTTACGGTTGACCCACTAACCCAGCGTCCACTTTTCAAACTTCACAAGTTGTAATATATATACTGTATATAGACATACTGTAAAAGCAACGTATACATCTAAATCATTTTCATTTTCTATCGTATTTCCTGAAACAGCAATATAACTCTGTTATCAGTGAAAGCATTTCTCATACTCGCCGCAAGGAAGCAGTAGTGTAGCACCTTAATACGATCGTGTCTGAAGCATAGACTACATTTAAACCTCATCGCAAAGATTACTTTGTCAGCGTGTCTGCCATAATTGAGTAATATATACATAAATTAGATATATGAAGATCCAACGTGAATCAAATTTAAATTGTAGTATAATACACTTCAAAGTGTGTAATCTTGCATTCAATACGTTGGTGATTATCAGATTTAAGATTGGTGTGATCTGAATTATTACGTTATCGTGCTATTTTTTTTACGTATGATCAGAAAATTAAAATACAAAATTAAAAGTGTAGGTTTGGAATTATTTTGTGTAGGTTTCTACTGCTGTAACATGCCTGCAACACCATTGCAAATGTAAATTTAAAAATACACCAGTTTGTTCTCTGATACAGTAGGTGAGAGGGGTAAGTAGTGCCAAATTTACTTAAAGTGCCTTTTAGACAAGGGAATAACAGGAATGCCTCCAACTCAAATTCAGTCGTATGCAAAAGTTTGGGCACCCCTGATCATTTTCAGGTTTTTCATTTATAAATCATTGGTTGCTCGGATCAGCAATTTCAGTTATATGTATATATGTCATATAGCAGACAAACACAGTGATATCTGAGAAGTGAAATGAAGTTTATAGGATTTACAAAAAGTGTCCAATATCTACTTAAACAAAAGTAGGCAGGTGCATAACTTTGGGCACCCTTGTTGTTTTATTGATTTAAATACCTTTAGCACTAATTATTGGAACACAAAATGTGTTTGGTAAGCTCATTGACCCTTGACCTACATACACAGGCGAAGCCAATAATGAGAAAGGGTTTGTAAGGGGGCCAGATGCAAGTTGTTCTCCTCTTTGCATCTTCTCTGAAGAATGGAAACATGGGAGCCTCAGAACAACTGTCAAATGACCTGAAAACAAAGATTGTTCAACATCATGGTTTAGAGGAAGGATACAAAAAGCTAGGTCAGTGATTTCAGGTGTCAGTTTCCACTATGAGGAACATAGTGAGTAAATGGATGAACACAGGCACAGTTCTAGTTAAGGCCCGGAGTGGCAGGCCAAGAAAAATCTCAGATAAGCAGAGGCGAAGGATGGTGAGAACAGTCAAACTCAAACCACAGACCAGCTCTAAAAACCCACAACATGATCTTGCTGCAGATGGGGTCACTGCGCATCGTTCCAACTATTCGGCGCACTTTACACAAGGAGAAGCAGTATGGGAGAGTAATGCGGCAGAAGCCTTTTCTGCGCACATGGCACAAACAGAGTCGCTTGAGGTATACTAAAGCACATTTGGACAAGCCAGCTTTATTTTGGAATAATATGCCGTGGACTGATGAAACTAAAATGTAGTTATTTGGACATAACAAGTGGCGGTATACATGGCGGAAGAAGAACACAGCATTCCAAGACACACATTTGCTACCCACAGTAAAATTTAGTGGCGGTTCCATCATGCTGTGGGTGTGTGGCCACTGCACGTACTGGCAATCTTGATTAAGTTCAAGTTCGCATGGATTCCAGTCAGTATCAGCAGATTCTTGCGAACGACGTTCTAGAATCAGTGACAAAGTTCAAGTTGCGCCGGGGCTGGATACTTCAACAAGACAACAACCCCAAACACTGCTCAAATTCTACTAAGCCGTTCATGCAGAGGAACAGGTACAGTGTTCTGGAATCGCCATCTCAGTCCCCAGACCTGAATATTATTGAAAATCTTTGGTGTGATTTAAAGCGGGCTGTCCATGCTCGGAAACCAATCAAATCTGACTGAAGTGGAGATGTTTTGTCAAGAAGAATGGTCGAAAATACCTTCAACCGGAATTCAGACCCTCATTGGAAGCGTTCAGAGGAGGTTATTTCTGCAAAAGGTGGCTCTACTAAATATTGATGTCATTTTTCTGTTGGGGTGCCCAAATTTATGCACCTATCTACTTTTGTTTAAACAATTATTGCACACTTTCTGTAAATCCTATAAACTTCATTTCATTTCTCAGACATCACTGTTTTTGTCTGCTATTTGATATATTTAACTGAAATTGCTGATCCGAACAACCAACGATTTGCACTGTAAAGGAAAATCTTGAAAATGATCAGGGGTGCCCAAACTTTTGCAAACGACTGTATGTACATATAGTTTAGGATGCTGTGCATTCCTGGGAACAATCACTTTGGATCTTGAATAAACTGTTTGAGAACTTTAACTTTAGAAAAAAATGTGGTTTTGTGGCACAACTTGCCCCCAGTGCTGGGTAAATCATGCCATTAGTCAGAATACAGTAGGGCAAATTGTGCCGTTGATAACTGAAGTAAAAAAAGATCATTATAATCTCAGAAACGATAATGCCATATAAAAGCAAGACAATTTCAATGCAAAAGTACTCGTTTAATGTTTATTTAAAGTTTTAACATCATCATGAGTCGATTTGCTTCAACAAGGCCTAGCGCAATAAGAACACATGCTCAGAACAAAATGAAAATGGAAGATTCAGCCAACTAATGGTCATTCCACTGTTCAATTCTGCAGGGGAATGTTAACTTGTGCTCCCTTCTGGCTGTACCACTAAGCTTTTGTGGTGTGGGCAGTTTCTTGAGCACATCACCTCTTGGGATGACATCTTCATAATTTGCTCTAAATGTGAAGATGGGGTTTCCGTCAGCAGGCCTCTTACAACATTGCTTCGGAAACTTTGCATTGATCTCGTCCCCTTCAACATTCTCTACCAATCCAACATAGTTATGGGTTTTGGATTTTTTACCTGCTAAGTTCACAATGACAAAGTCACCAGCAGACAGATCCCTGTCACTATCATCGTCGTTTTCATAGTTTTCTATATTTGTACAAACACAGAAATCAAAACACCCTAATCATAGAAATTTTACTTCGGAGGGCGAAAAAATGTTTTTTGAACTTAAATATTCTTAACTCTCAAGAAACCTGTCTCCCTTCTTTGCCATCCATCCATCCATTATCTGCACTGCTTATCCTCAGTAGGGTCACGGGGGTGCTGGATCCTATCCCTGCTATCTTCGGGCAGAGAGAAGGGGACACCCTGAACTGGGTGCCAGCCAATTGCAGAGCACACAGAGACAGACAACTCACTCGCTCATTCACACCTAGGGACAATTTGGATTGGTCAATTAACCTAAAATGCATGTTTTTGGAATGTGGGAGGAAACCGGAGTGCCCGGAGGAAACCCACGCAAGCACGGGGAGAACATGCAAACTCCACAAAGAAGGTTCGATTCCATGACCTCAGAACTGTGCTGCACACGCGCTAACCACTGCCCCGCCGTGCTGCTCCCTTCTTTGCATGATGAGTATAATGAATGGCTCTTTGAAAATATGTGGTCACATGACCAACTTCTTCTATGGTTTTCTAAATAACCGGAGTGGCACTACTTGCCCATGGTCACAAATTACCCCACTCTCCCCTAACACATAGAATTATCGTACTAGATTACATGAAAGGAGATTCTAATACACTAGAATACGGCAAAAATCTAATAAATGCTTTTTATTTATGGACAAGTACATCCAACAAGGGACGCTGTTTTAACAAACACCCAAACACGTAAGAAGAAGTTATTCAAAATATGCAAGCTCAAGTTTATATAACATTGTCCATCAGCTTTGATGTGCACAGATGTAACACAATTTTTATCATTAACAATCGCCCTTTAGGCTGTTACAAAATCAACGACTTAATAACCAGAATACGTTTTTCAGGAAGTAAGTTTTTATTGAATTAAATGAAAATAACAAGCCCTAGAAGTTACCGGTATGTGCTATTTTAGATGACTGCAATGCAATTTTGGACGTTCCTAAAGCAGATATATAAATAAATAAACTGAATAATTCACAGTTTATTCTTGAGTACGGTAACAATTTGTATTATTGAAGTAGATAAATAAACGGCGATAAGTGAACACTAAAATGTAAAAAGTCAAATAAAAACAAAGTTTTATTTATAGACAAGTATGTACAGCAGGTAACGCTGTTTCAACAAAAACCTAAGCGCATGAAAATAGCTCAATCAAATAATATGCCAATGTCACCACTTTTTTTTTACTCATTTAGTGTTAAATGTTTTATTCACTTAAATCCTGTCTCATTATGTTCGTTATTTTTCAAAGAGTAAACAAACATGTATATGCTGGTGGGAAAAACATAAAATAAAAACAAAACAATACACAGATGTATACAGTGGGACCTCGCTACTTCGCGGTTCCACGTTTGCGGGTTCAGAGCTTCGCGGGTCAAAAAAATTATGATAATTATGACATATATATATATATATATATATATATATATATATATATATATATATATATATATATATATATATATATGTATATATATATATATATATATATATATATATATATATATATATATATGTATATATATATATATATATATATATGAAAAATAATATGAACAGAAAAATCAGAGCAAACTTGAAAGTGAATTATCCCCAAAAGGAATATCGACAATAAGATAGTAAACAGTAAGACATCTATGTGTATTTTAGTACTGTAGGTATGTATTTCATAAAAACAATTTTTCATTAAAAATGTATAAATTATTCCTATGAATCAACGGTGAAACTAATCTAAAAGCTCACGTCAATCAATTATGACCTGACGAAACTGTTTTATTATTACACATCCAAAATTACAATAAATATCGATACCTAAAAACTGCTGAGCCATTCTGACAAGCAGAGGCCCTCGACCTTGACAAACCAGTTTAGTGATGTTTCAATCATTAGCTGAGTGGAAACATGATTATCGCTCATTAAACCCACAAACAAAAAAGAATGATGGCAACAAGGAGCTTAGCATTTGAACTGGAAGAGAAGTTCAAGCAATTGAAAGAACAAAAAGAGGGAATGATAAAGATCTATGGTTTGACGAACAAACCCGTTAACGACACTGAACGAGGGGGGGAAAGACGGAATACAATTCTGCCGTGACTAGGGTTTCTATCATACCTATCCGAAAAGCGCTAATGCAGTGGACACAAAAGATAGTAATATTTGTAATGGTAGAGCTTCCCTTTTTTCATACTTTAGCTTAGTTTGGGCTAGGATGTAATGTTGCAAGTGAGCAAAGATATGGGTTGACATAAAAAGCTGTCAATGCCACTGAAAAAAAGAGGCAAAGAGACAGAGTTAGTCATTGCTGTGAAAGTGTTAGCTATTTTGGTTATTGAGCATTCGAAAAGCACAAGGGCAGTGGTAGAAAAAGATAATTATGGTAATGGTAGCGCTACATGTTTTTCCCAAAGTTTAACTTAGTTTTGGGTAGCATGTTATGTTCCAAGTGAGCTAAGCTGCGGGTCGACGAATAAAGACGTCATTGGCACTGAGCAGAAGGGGAAGAAGACGAAGTAAATCTTTGCTGTGAAAGTGTTGGCTATTTTAGCTATCTGAAAAGAGCTAGCGCAGCGGTAACAAAAGGTTATAATGATAATGTAAGCACTTTCGTCAAAGTTTAGCTTATTTTTAGCTAACATGTATTGTTGCAAGTGAGCTAGGTTTCAGAAAGACAGTGAGACCGACAAAATACAACAAAAACCGAGATCCAGACAAGTAATCTGTCTAATCCACAAAGCTGTGAAAACCACTGGGGAGGGAAAAGGGGGAGAGAAAAACATTAGAAGGGGGTTAGCAAGAGGGCTAATTTCAAACTAATTTGGCTAAGGTGATTAAGTGAGACTGGCTTGAGGATCAAATAAGTCATAACCAGACCTGTGATACAACTTATTTTGTTTAAATAAAAAGCTACAACTGATAACTCCCACCTTACAGAATTGGAGATGGGCTGATATAATTGTTAGGTACTGGTAGTAGGCTGATACTATTGTAATTTTGATGTACCGGTACTTGCAAAAGCAATAATATGCCAAGGTTTTAATTCACAAACCAAAAGGTGCAAATCCCCATAACTTGCTTATAATCTTAAGAATCTAAATATTTCATGTATCAAAAGCACTAATTGTCTCAGCCATTGATATCCATGAGATCTCGAGAGTTCAGCATTTGTATCATAGGAAAAGTGATATTAAGCATGCTTATGACAATCTAAAAAAAGGGAAATTATCTATATCTTAAAGTAATTATTTCCTGTTTCGTGTTAAGATCATTTTGCCCTCTCAAGGATTGTTCTTCTGATTATAACACGGTTTTATTTTACAAAATATTTTAACTTATTAATTGCAGCTAAACACTCTCAAGAAAATTTTAGGGATTGGCAAGTACCGAAACCCGGTATAGTTTCTGACACTGATCTTTTTTAACGGTATCTGTACTTTGTAATGGTTGCTGCTACTAGTAATGGCTAATTTTAGCCACATGGCAATAAGGAAACTGAAATTAAAGGAATGATAGATTGCCATTAAGTAACTGCAATGATAACTAAATAAATTAAGAAAGTTAATAATAATAAATAAATAATTTTGGATGATTGTGCGTTGTCTTTAAAGGAATTACCTTGAAAATATCAGTTATTTTTTTCACAAAGGAATGGGAATTTGATGTTCTAAAATTATCAGTGTGTGGTATCAGTGTCAATGATTACATGACTAGTCAAGATTTGAGAATTAATTCAGTGTGACAAAAATGCATGCTTAGAAATAATTTAGAAAATAAAAATTACATTGAAACAATTGATTTTCTATCAGTACATGTACTTTTGCGATGTAAAGATTTTACGTATATATTTTTTGCTTGATTACAATTTTTTTTAATTGTACATACGTTTTTTTTTTTTTTGCAATAAATGACTAACCATGACTAACTTTTAAATGTTCTTTTTTCCATTTCTAATAATTTACTTGGTTTTCCAGACTAAGATGCGCCTTTGAATTTTTGACAAATTTGTTTTCATGGTTCACATTATATTACACAAAATAAGGTAAATATCTTCTTATGGTCATAGTTTAATCGGTTTAAATAAAGTGTCAGGAAAATGAGAGAAGAGTTTAGCACTTCTGCATACAACAGATCATTACGCGTTATTGTCGAAGTGATGTAGAGTGCTGTTTCATTTCCTATTTTTATTTCAATAAAAATTCTGACTCACCATATTTTTCAGAATTCAAGGCGCACTGGATTGTTAAACACACTGGTGAATTTGGGATTTTTAGGTGTGAATTATAGTCTGGAAAATACAGTGCAGTGGTACCTCTTCATATGAGCTTAATTCATTCCAGGATCGTGCTTGTAGCTCAAATTGCTCTTATGACGGGTGAATTTTCCCGATATGAAACAATTAAAAACGAATTGGTCCGCTCCCATCCATCCATTATCTGCACCGCTTATCCTCAGCAGGGCCGCGGTGGTGCTGGATCCCTCGGGCAGTGAGCAGGGGACACCCTGAACCGGTTGCCAGGCAGTCGCAGGGCACACAGTGACAGACAACACACTCGCTCATTCATACCAAGGCCAATTAACCTGACATGCATGTTTTTGGGTTGCGGGAGGAAACCGGAGTGCCCGGAGGAAACCCACGCAAGCACGGGGAGAACATGCAAACTCCACACAGAAAGGTTCAAGCTTATGACCTCAGAACTTTGCCGCACACGCGCTAACCACTGCGCGGCCGTGCTCGGTCCACTCCCAACCTCTGAAAAGCATACAAGTGAACTCTAAAGAGCCATATAACACTTTTTCATGATCACTAAAAACACATTCAAATAGTAATCAAACGTAAAAAATACAGTAGTAAGAAAAATAAGAAATAAACATAAAAATTTCAACTTGTCATAAAATTCAAAGTGTCATAACAAATGTGTCATAACAAAACGGTTGCAAGGAGACATGGGGATCGTATAACTGTCAACTCAGGTGTTCTCTGTATTACAGACGTTTTTATTCATATCACATTGTCTACGCAGTATAACAATTTTTAGACGGGAAAAAACAAATTTAAAAAAAAAAGGCTGATCTCGTCTTGCCTATTTTGGCTCTAATTCGGATCGTCTTGGTAACTGGTAGCACATGACAATAGATTGATAATATTGTTGCGGTATTCTACATAGTCAAGTCAAGTCATGTTTATTTGTATAGCCATTAATCACAAAGAGACTCAAAGGGCTGCACAGACAACAGACTATTGCAAACCACAGACTATTATGACACCATCCCCTGATCTAAAACCTACATGAGGGCAAAGAAAAACTCAAAAAGCTCAACATGAGGAAAATGAGGGAAATGAAGAAACATTGAGAAGGGACTGCCAGGATGACCAGGCTGCAACGGATGTTGCAGTAACAAATAATACACAGATATGGTCAACATGAGATATAGGTCATTCAAAGCTATAGAATAGAAGTGTGTTTTAAGTCTAGATTCAAACCGTTCCACTGAGGTTGCAGAAGGAATCTCAGAGGGCAGACCACTCCACAGCTCCGGGCCCAAATGGAGAACGCTCTCCAACCTGCGCATCTCTTCTTGGCTCTTGGAATCACTAGTAGACCAGCCTTTTCAGAGCGAAGTCTCCTGACCGGAACAGCGGGAAACTAAATCTGAATTATATGAGCGAGCAAGTCCATGCATGTTTTTGTATACTTCATACAGAACCTTAAAAATCACATTTTAAGCTAACAGGGAGCCAATGAAATCATCCTGTGAGAAAATACGTCCAGTGTTGTGTTTGTAAGTTTTATTATCTCATAATAAGGAGGATTTTTGGTACATTAATAAAGGGACCAATTTTGCAGAGCTTGACACGTATGAAATTGTTGATACGTAAGCACTTACTGTACACTTAAAACAGAAGTTTCTGTAACTTTCAATGCACATACACACAAAAAAACGTTTACAGCACAATTTTTTATTGTTTTGGCTGTAGAAGCTTGCACGTGCAAACTTGATGAGCTGATGCAGTTGGTAAGCAGTCAGAAGGGGTCTCAAGTGGTAGCCTCTAAGACTGCTAATGAAATCGATTTTCCTTTGTATAGCGAGTTTTGGTAAGAAAGAAATTCATGTACCCAAATTCTTGTGTTGAGGGGTGATCATAAAAAGAGGTACCAGTGTATTTATTTTGGATGTACACACCGTGGGACAAAAGGTTAATTTGCAGTAGATGTCGTAATCTGAAGAGGGAGGAAAGTGGACCAGGCCACGCGGAAAGGCAGATGGGCTGTTATGGAAGCAGATCTTCGGGGCCTCAGACAGCCTGAGCCACTGCTGAGCTTTTTCAGTAGGGTCGGGCTGAGGCCCGGTTGGCGTGCATATGGGCCCCTAATTGGCTGGAGAGTACCTGGTAGTTCAGTGAAGCCATCAGATTAGCCACGTCAGATTAGGAATCGAGCGCAGTCAGACAGTGTCATCCCAGACTCGCCTGGGAGGGATGGAGATTTTTGAAGGGGGTTTAGTGTTGTTTTGTTTCTTCACTGTCTTTCATTAAGCACAGTGATATTATATCGAGAATAGGCAGTGTTTTTAAGGGCACACTCTTTTTTTATTAGAAAAAAATCTCATAGCACACCGTATGACGAAAATATCTAAAAAGGGAATTGTCGACACCAGTTTAATTTATTTTCAAAATATAACATCTTTCCGATTGGTTGTGGTCACAGTGACTAAGGATGTAGTACATCTTATTTATTTTAGTAAATTATTTTGCTGTAATTTTGGATTTTAAAATATTTTAGCCTGTTATTTAACTGTGTTTTTGAGAAAAATAACAATACTTCAAATGAGCAAAAATGATCTTCTAGTGCAGGGGTGGCGAACACGTGGCTCTAGAGCCGCATGCGTCTCTTGGCCAATAAGAATGCGGCTCTTTACCTCATCATATTTTCTATATACTGTGGCTCTTTGCCTTGTTTCATTTTTTTTGTGTGTGTATTGATGGCGGACGCTTTCCTTGAAATCAACACAAGAACAATACTTGTTGTATTGTAAGGAGAGGAGTGTGTTATGGGAAATAATATGTTTTAATTGTGTGTGTTTGTGTCTGTCTGTCTGTCATGGCAGGTCAGTGCGTGGTGTGGCTCTTTGACTCTCACCGTAAAAAATTTCGGCTGTTTGTGTCAAACTTGTTCGCCACCCCTGTTCTAGAGGAACAAAAAATATTTTACTACACTCTTCCTTTGTCCAGGGTTTTTTTAATGATTATAATTAAACTTATGCGCAAAATTTTAACTTTAATCCATTTTACTATTTTTGCCGTACAATCTTAAACAGCCTCATCAATTAAAATAATGTTTTTAAATACAGTTCCTAGTCCTAAGTGTTGAGGAGATAAATAGCATGTAGATGAAAAGGGGTAATTTGCTGCCACCTACTGATATGGCTGAATGTTACAGGAGTATCACTGGAAGACCGGAAACATACGGAGCAATGTCATCTATTTTTTCTTTGCAAAAATAAAATTGGGCAATGTCCTGCGGCACCTTAGACATAATCTCAAGGCACACTAATGTGCCCTGCCCGGCACACTGTTTGCAAAACACTGCTCCAAGGTTAGTTTGAAATTTTACAGAGACAAAAAGTATGTAAAATAATGGTTATCATCTAGTATTGAAATCATTTACTACCGTTAACGGCCATGCACAAATTTAAAAAAAAAAAGCAAATGTCCTTTAAAGTGGCAACAGGCTAGTCCTGATACCAGGAAACCATATCGATGTCTGTATCAGCGTTATTTGATACTATAGTCTGCTTGTCATTTTTTTTTAAATCAGCACCAAAAATTGTCATTAATTTTTGCTCGCGACAGGCAAATACAGATACGAGGCATCTGTATCGATGTCTGAACCAGCCTTATTTTATGCTATCATCTTCCCTCTAGTGGTCAATTTAAAATCAGAACCGATAAATTGACATTGATTTTCTTGTCGTGACAGGCAAGCACCAATACCAGGCATCTGTATCGATACCTGTTTCAGCCTGTATAATTTGCCCTCTAGTGGCCGTTTTAAAATCGGTACCAATTCATTGCCATTGATTTCTTGTCGCGGCAGGAAAGTACTGATACCAGGCATCTGTATCAATACTGTATCAGCCTTATTTTATGCCACATGGTTCACTTGAGTAAGCTATTAAAAACCAGGACCAAAAATTGCCATTATTCTTTGGTCCTGATAGGCCAGAACCATTACCTGTCATGATTACTGATGCGAGGAACCTGAGTCTACCGCATTGGCGCCAACTGCCTCGGACGCTGATTGGCTGCTTATCTCTTTTTAAACCCCCGTCCTCCTGTGGCACCTGTTGTCAGTCCGTCTGCGAACCTCAGCCCACTCTAGGCAAGCACTTTTCGACCCTGACTCAATCCTGTCCTGATTCCCGTTTGATTCCCGGCGCCAATCCCTTTTTCTAAACTCGATCACGATTCTGCTCCACCGTCCCGGCCACCGACCTGTTCTTTCCCGCACTCTCGACACTGCCTTAGCTCGCCACGGAAGTGCCACTTCCACGTTCCAAGCGATCTGCTACCCGTGACCGACGATCACCGAATCGTGGGTGCAAGCCCTTTCCTCCTTCTAAATAAAGCTGAGTAAAACGAACGCAAGTGGGTCCTGTCTCCGTTTCTGGTCTCTGACATTACCAGGCCTCTATATCAATGCCTAAATCAGCCTTATTTTATGTTATCATCTTCCCTCAATTATTTGTTTTAAAATCAGCACAAATAAAGTGCAATTAATTAATTCTAAAGAAAAATTAGTGGATTTGGGATTTAAAGGTGTTTTTTTAACAATATATATTTTGGGATTCAGGGGTGTGTACCTCCTGTATAGATATTAATAACTACTCAAAATTCAGGGCTCGGAATTATCAGGTTGGAATAAGTGCTATCAAACACTTTTAATGTATCGAAAAATATCGGCTGGTCACGAATTGCCTCCTAGACTAAATTACACCAAATTAGATATTATGTAATTATATTTTATTTGTTTTCTAAAATGTTTAATAAAGAATATTGTTTACATATGCAAAAAGTTTATTTCAGCTTTACCAATATAAACTTATCATACACTTAAAATCAAGATACAGTATAATTGGTCCTTTGTTGTGCTCTTCCTGACCTAGTTTCTCTATGCCCCATCGTGTGATTTTACTTTACTACTTTGTGTGTGTATTTAAAAGTCATTGTCAGGGCCCACATTTTGGGGGTTATGGAGGTTATATATATTTAATCAATTTTGATGGGTATATTTAAGGGGAGGGGCTAGACCAGCTGAAGATTTGTTTTGAGTTGCATAAAAAGAGGATTTGCAGGGCTATATAAATGTGTTTACATTTATTTGCACTATGGTTATATTTAAGCCGCTGGTACTTTGGCACTTCAAAACACGCTGCTCTACAAAAAATGTAATTTAAAAAAATTGAGAAAACTGGCATTTTTTTCCCCCTCAATGTTACATTTTTGTTGTTAATTTTTTTAAATATTTATTCTGGGTTATATTGCCAGATAATTTTGTTAGTTTTTATTTTGTTGTGTTTTCTTAATTACTTTATTGATGTTAACGGCCATACCACAGCTGAGAACTCCAGATTTCGGAACACTACTCAGGGTTGGGCCTGGTTAGTACTCGAATTGGAAACTGCCCGGGAATACCAGGAGCAATAAATAGTTTTTTTGGGAGCATGCTCTGCAGCCACAGCACTGACCGTATCTGTCCTCTACAGTCGGTGAAAGCGAATTTCCTTGAGGGGACCAAATAATTTGAATATTTAAAAGTTTAAGAATTAAAGCTTTAATTGAAGGGTTCAACTGAAGCAGAAAATGTTCACTCAGAGCTGCTTTCAAGACTGAAAAGGGACAGTGCATATATTTGACCATTAGATGTCGCTGTATTGTGACATGCAGCTGAAAAGAGAAGCAAAAATAAGCAAGAATAAAAAAAAATGCAAACTCAAAGTGACTAAACCGAACCACTTTTCTCCTAATGCTTGCCCAACCTTTTGGTCATTTGCCTAGCCGTAGTAGCCAAATGGTAGATAATTATGTCAGCTTAAATTTAAATTTCCGAACCAATGAGTATTTTCTACGACAGTTTATGTATTTTGGCTTATTATCTAAATCAATATTTTTACTTTAATGAAGGAAGTTTTATTAACCACTAGGAGGTGCTGAATAATACCCCCTGTCCCTTAAAACTTTAATAAACCATCAGCAAAAACGCCAGCTGATTTCTATAAGCCATGATAAAATAATAATATAATATGGTAATGAAAAACACTTGAAATAAATGAAATCAATTGAATAAACTAATGAAAAACGAGAATAAAAGATAAATCAATAATAAACTTAAGCAATATTTACTATAACAGTAACAGTAGTAATGACAAATAGTAAAGTTCATTTAAAGAGGTATAGTAAAATAATAAAAAACATTTTCTAAATTGCTTGACTTTTGCGGAAAAAAACTGCGATTAATAATAAGGGAAAAAAATACTATAAGAAAAAGAATGTGTGCTATCACCTGAATTTGTTTGTAATGTTAAAGTATAAAAACAAAATAGAAAAGAAATATCTAGAAATTCACTAGCAATATATATATATATATATATATATATATATATATATATATATATATATATATATATATATATATATATATATATATATATATATATATTCACTCTGCTAGCCTCTGGGAAGAGGTACTGCAGTGTGCGGTGCAGGACCACCAGGTTCCACAATAGTTTTGTCCCCCTGGCCATTAGACTGTTAAATGGTCACTCAAACACATAGTAAATCTAAACTGCTGCTAATCTGTACATCTGTGGGTTCTGTTTGACTTTTTGCACTACTGGCAGTTCTTTATAGCTAGCCACTCCTTGCACATCTGTTTCTCTGCACTATTGTACTTACAGCGTTATTGTTACAGTGTTATTGTTCTGTTTACCTGACTTGTTTACCTGACTGCCCATTTTGCACATCTGGTTGGCTACTCCTCTTGCACTATTTGCGCTACTGTAAAATACTATACATAGCCATAATTATTTAGTATATAATTAGCACTCAATACTACAACTCAATACAACATTTTATTTATATCTGTACATTCAAGGAAACTGTGTGGGTCAGATGTATCGACATTTCGTTCTGTATACACGTGTACTAGAATGACAATAAAGTAGATCTGAATCTGAATCTGAATCTGAATATATCTAATTCTTAGGGGGAGATGTAAAGAATTTGGAACTTTTTACTCTGGGCTTCCATCTCCTGGCTTGTATTATCATCACAGCCTATGTCAACTCATTTATGATTTATTTCTTAGACGGGCTCGAATAAACTCTTCGTTTTTTCAATTTTGGTGGGTTTAGGTTGGCATTTGGACAGTACAGGTCTTTACTTACTTTCAGGACTTTCAATCTACATTAACAAGTAGAAAAGATAAACCCAGGCGGCGCTCATAACGTCATTCTCCAGGCAGCCTACAACCCCCATTCGTTGTACCTAATGTGTACTGCCCCGAACAGCTTTGCAAAAAGTGAAATAGAAGCAGATACATGTGGTGAAAAATAAAGCTTTTTCAACTCAGTTTGTAGTTTTTAATCACACAAGAGGGCAAATATTTAACTTTCAACGTTGTTAAGGACACCTTAAACCAGTGGTGTCAAACTCATTTTAACTCGGGGGCCACACCACAGAACAAACATTCTCTCAGGGGCCGGACTAATGAGGAAGGAAGAATGAAATAGACAGAAAGAAAAAAAGAAAGAAAGAGAGAAGGAAATGGAGAAAGAAAAAAAGAAAGAATGAAAGACTAATAGATTGAGGAGAAAGAAAAGAGAGAACGAAATAAGAGAAAAAGAGGGAGAGAGAAAGAGAGAGGGTGGGACAAATAAAAAAGAGAAAGGGAGAAAGAAAGAGAGAAAGGTAAAAAAAGAGAGAGATAATATGAGAAACAAAAGAGAAAAAAGAAATTGTGAAAGAGGGGGAAAGAAAGAGAGAGAAAAAGAAATCCAAATAGAAAGAGAGAAGGGGAGAAAGAGGGGGATGCAAGAGAGAAAGAAAAAACAAAAAAGGAAAAGAGAGCCAAAGAGAGTAAAAAGACAGAGAAGAAGAGGAACAAAGAAAGAAATAGAGAGACAGAGCGAGTGAAAGAGAGAGAGATAGGTGAGAGAAGAAGGGAGGATGAGAGAGAGAGTGAAAGAGAGAGAAAGAAAGAAATACAAGTACAGCGTTTGTAAGAGGCACCTGGCTTTGGCAACATCAAGAGGACAAATTTCAACCTGCAGCTCGTTTTTCTTTTGCGCTTCCCTCAGCTTTGTCTCGCGGGCCAGATTCAATCCCTTAGCGGGCCTTATCCGGCACGCGGGCCGGCAGTTTGATACCTGTGCCTTAAACAATGCACCCCACTTTGAAAAGATCGAAATGATCAGAAACTAGGAAAATTAATATTTAGTTTTTACTATTTCTTACCAATTCTTTTTGGAACTTTGGCCTTTTTGCCAGTGAATTTCTAGACTACAAGATACAAGATACAATAATGTTATTTCTGAACCTGCCCCTTTTTTTTAAAATTCCAAATTATCGATCGGGACCTTTCTGCTGGTGGTGGCCCTATGCTAAATATCGATCGCTGGTTCCTGTTTTTTTTTTTTTTTTGTTCCAGAGTCCGCATGATGCCCGGGGACAATAAAAGACCAGCGAGATTAAGACAATTAGGGGGTTGATTGTTATCCAAAAGACGAGAAGGAGAAGATTAAACCAGGAGAATTAGGTCAAAGCGGGGATGCCCCGAAAAGAGGAGGGGTGAGGAAAGGTGGGAGTAAAAAGGAGGCGGTATTGAGGTCAGAGAAACCGATCGCCGCCGCATGCTAGCCTCGTTCTGCTTTGGCGAAGAGAGTGATGCTCAGGGAGACTTCATTGGATTGACCCCAAGAACGAGACGGCCTGAACTTGGCCCGATATCCGCTCGGCTGGGGATAGTATTTATTCTGGTGCCACGAGCTGTGAATCAGCAACCTCTTGTTTTTCTCTTGTGTATCACTGTCACCCTTCTTCTTTTTCAGAACAGCCTAATTAGCAGACATTTTTATTGATCCGCTGGATTTGGTGGCGAAATCCCCTTCGCTGTCTGCCAGACAGATCTGGGCTAAAGTCTTTCTCTATCTGGTGGTCTAGGAGATTGGGGGGGAGTGCAAAAGTGGGGGTCTCGGGTCCACCTGTTGACCACAAGCCAAAAGCGTGCAGGCTTTGCTTACATCCTGACATCACCCTTTTTCTTATCCGCTGTTCTACCCCGAGCCCACCCTTCCAAATCCTTAAATCCGCAGTCACCCCTCGACAAGTTTCGACAGATTTTAATACATCCGCTCAGAAGAAAATAACGCAAGGCTCTATGGTTGTTTTAAACACCTGTGTTTCTTATTTGGTAAAAATGAAAATGGAAAAATATTGCCATAAATCCACTAAAACAATGGCTGATGAGTTCTTGCTTTCATTAAAGGCAGTGTGTAAAAATGAGTGCCTCCTAGTGGTACAAAAATGTTGATTCAGTAGAAAAAAACAATATAGATTTGGATAAAAGCCCAAAACACATTACTGTACACTATTATACCGATGGCAGCACGTGGTTAACGCGTGTGCGGCACAGTTCTGAGGTCGTGAGAACCTCCTGCGTGGGTTCAAATCCAGCTCCCGGCCTAACTGTGCGGAGTTTGTATGTTCTCCCCGTGCTTGCGTGAGTTTCCCCCGGGCACTCCGGTTTCCTCCCACATTCCAAAGACATGCATTTCAGGTGAATTGGCCGGTCCAAATTGTACCTAGGTGTGAATGAGCGAGTGAGTTGTCTGTCCCTGTGTGCCCCGCGATTGGCTGGCAACCAGTTCAGGGTGTCCCCTGCCCACTGCCCGATGATTGCTGGGATGGGCTCCAGCACCCCCGCGACCCTACTGAGGATAAGCGGTGCAGCTGATGAGATGAGATGAGATTATACCGATGTCAATTTTTATAAACATTCATAGGTTGAGATATTTGTATTTCTTTAGCATAGCGGAATCCATACCAATCACATTTTCGGGATAATAAATCGCTTTGGATTATAAGGCGCACCAGCCCAAAAATGCATTATTAATAAGGAAAAAACTTTTATAAGTCGCACCAGAGTGTAAGTCGCTCTCCCAGCCACCCTATTAAAAAGGTTGTGACTTTTGAAATACGGTAGTAGTCGCCGCCATTTTTGTCAATCATCTTGCTGCCACGCAGTGCTCATATGGCACGAGTTTTAATCACTTTGGACAATATAGTGCCATCTAGTGGTCAAATATGACACAATGTACTTTTAAGCTCCAGCTTTTTCCCGTCCAACCTTTTTTCCTTCTGTTTCGTCAATTGTTTATCAAAGCTGTTGGATTTCAATTTATTGTAACATTGTAAGGTACATATAAATATATACATACACATACATAGAATAGAATAGAATAGAATAAACCTTTATTGTCATTGTTACAAAATGGGTTATCATATTGTGACAACGAAATTGGGCATGGCACTCCAGTACATACATACATACATACATACATACATACATACATACATACATACATACATACATACATACATACATACATACATACATACATACATACATACATACATACATACATACATACATACATACATACATAATTAATGTTTTTTTTAATTGTTTTATACGTTTTATATTGTAGACAGCACATAATGTTGCTCATTCTAAATATAATATCATAAACATATTTTTATTATATATTGTATGTGTTTTTGATTCATTTTATTTTATACTTGTTATATTTTTTTATACTGTGTAGAAGGCACATAATTTTGCTCATTTTAAATAGTTTTTGATCAGATAAGTTATATCCAAACAGAATTTCATATTTTTCAGTTTATGTCAAGAAACAAGAAAATAAGATTTGACGAACAGCAAAATCCTTTGCTAACAGAAGTAGAAATTTCTCTTGGAAAGATGAATATATATATATTATATATATATATATATATATATATATATATATATATATATATATATATATATATATATATATATATATATATATATATATATATATATATATATATATATGTATATAACTCTATGGTTGTTTTAAACACCCGTGTTTCATATTTGGTAAAAATGAAAATGGAAAATGTTTTAAACAAACTGGGTTTATGTTGGTCCTTAAGACCAAGGATGAATAGTATTTTCTATATACGCCAATGCAGATTTTCATCATTTTAAATAGAAAATAAAAACAGTATATTAAGTATTTAACAATCCCTTTATTGCAAAATAAGCTACAGCTTGATCACACGATGACAATATATCTTGAGGATTTATAGCTTGACCCATTAAGATTAAAAAAAGACAAAACTCACAAACACAGATGCTTCTTGAAAAACAACTAATGTAATAACGCCATCTTACATATTTAAGGTTTGCTGTGAGTGTGGATAATCCCCCGCATTTAAAGCGATCTGATGGAAAAACTAGGCTGACCGGTCGGTAAACAACAAGGCGCTTTGAAAAGTAACAATGCAACAACAGTCTTTAATCCTCTTTTTTCTGTTATGTTGCCGATCAGCTTTTACTATTTACCCGGACAAAGATTCTGATCAAAGACGTGAAAACAATGACTGACAGACGAGATAAAAGACAACAAAAAACAAAAAATAAAACCCAAAAAAACAAGACAGGTAGGCAGGAATTATGATAATGAATTGTTGAATGTCACTTTTTCTCATGAAAATTGTATCCGTTGACCGTTTTTTAGCGTTATTTGAGTAATGTAGCAAATTCAAACCAATAGTGCGATATGGAAGTTTCTGTTATTTGGAAAGTTTGCGGACATGGGGGAAACGACACAGGAATTGAGCATTTCACGAGTAGGTTTGATACAATTTTTTTCGTGAGGGATAACAATTCTCAACACTTGAGTAGTAATCAATATCAATACATGTAGAAATTCCACTGTTTTTTTTTAGTTCACTCTGAAAAAGCCTGGTTTGATTCCTGAAAAAAAAAACGTAATATCCCAAACTGTTTCACATTTTTTAATCATTTCTCCAATTTCTTGGTAACTGATAAGTTTATTCTGTTTTTAATATTGGGCCCTAGCAAATGAGATCACATTGGATGCAGGTTTGTTATTTTGACTATTGTACCTCTCTAGTTTTTTTTTTGTTTTTTTTTACTATTGTGCACTGTTTACATCATTGTGACTAACGTGAATCGTGGTGTTGTTCAGGGCGGATCTACTTTTGTAACCTAGGATATTTAGTAAAAAGGAAAGGATAAGGCAAGGGATTTTACAACAGTTATGTGTTTCTCATCTGAGGGTTAGGACCTCTCCTGTTCTTGGAAGTTTGAAATGCATTGTTGTAGTCCCTCCTTATTTTGAGTGTATATTAAACTACAAATTTAATAGAAATGTTTGTGAGAGGGCAGCTGATACTGGTATCAAAAGCCGCCACATGTACGGATATCTTAAATAAGGCTGATCTCGTTCCTGATACTGATACCTGTATCGTATCCCCCAAAAAGAATCACACTGTGAAGAATAGGGCCAGATTGAAGAATAGAATTTTTTTCTGTTATTATTATTGATGGTCGCATTCACTTGTCATTGTTCCAGGGTCTAAAGGAACTTTAGAGCATGGATGATGACGCAGATGATACAGAAGGAAAACTGTAAAATTTTTGAAAGATAACTTCCTGTTCAATTCTCTTCAAAGTATATGTGGGGTCTTAAAGAGTGGTGTACAAGTCACAGAGACGAGATTATTTTTACTTTCTTTTTAACTGAAATACAATCGTAGCACAACTTAATGAATGAGAGAGACTGCCAAGATGACTCACCGGGACATGGCTTTTATTTTCCCCCCAAAAAACTATTCTTCTCACAAAAATAGATTGTGAATTGTCTGCTGAAAACAATTAAAGTTGCCCTTGATTGTTGGCATAGTATTTATCATACGTTTCTTAGGATATGAGCAGGATTGTAAACGACTCATTCTCATGTTTGTAATTTTAGCCTTTACGTCGTTGGCAGAACATTTTGCATACTTTTCCCCCATTTTGATATTCTTTTAATTGGGTTTTATAATTAAATATGAAGAACAACAATCAAAATCCTCAGCCACAGCAAGCTAGTAGATCATTTTTCTTTTAACACATTTTGTTTTTGTTTTAATGAATAAATGAAATTTTAAAAATATGATTTAAAACTTTTAAAGATAAAAATAAACCACAAAAATAAATTACTGTAAACAAAAAATGTGTTTCGAAAACATTTAGAATCATCCAGGATAATTTGGGCAACGTTTAAGAATTGTGTTCCTTTTTTAAAAAAATATGAAAAAAGGTCAGATTATGGTTAGAAAAAGGAAAAATATTGTTTTTAGATTTACAAAAATTTTATTTCATAAATTCACAATTTCCATTAATTCAAAATATTATAGGTGGATTTGTATTGATACCAGGTGTCGTATTAAGCAGATACGAGGCCACACTTCAATATTAATCAATATATTCACAAAATACTGTATTTCACATATTTTTAGGAAGTTAGTCAGGGACGACCACATCACGTTTACTGCCGGGGGAAAGGCAATTTGTTGCTGTAGAAGCAACCCATTCGTAGCCTGGGACGTTCCAAAACAGCAGAGCTTATAACAAAGATGGGAGAAGCTGTGAGGAAGCAACTGGCGGATGGCCGAGCGAGGATCTATCTGAGCCAGTTTCCAGGCAAATACAAAGTATGGTGCTATCAGCACAAACTCTGCCATCGCGCCATATGTCCACTGAAGAGAACCGAGGTCCCTTCCTCACTGGCAAGCGAACTGGAGTGGCTGGCGAACTCCTTTTATAGGAAATGGCTGGGGCTGCCAAGATGCCTCTCAGATGTGGGTCTTTTCGGTCGGAACATACTTTAATTGCCGCTGGATTCCATCAGCCTGAATTACAAGAAGGAGATAGCCCGGATGGTTTTGGAGTTGAGAGAATCCTCCAACCACCTGGTAAGGGCAGCGGGCCCCCAAGTTCAAACAGGAAGGAGGTGGAAGGCAGAAAAAGAGGTCGACCAGACAATCGACTAGCAAAAATATCGAAGGGTGGTCGTCAGAGTCCAAGTGGGCGAGCAGGTATTGGGCGGGGCGATGCCCCCCCTCTTTTAGTCAAACACCACTGCCCATCACTCATCAAACATAAGAAGGTTCCTCTCATCTGCCCGAGATTGGAAGATGATAGTGGACCTCAAGAGGCCGTTGCAGTTTCCCACGAGGTCAGTGTAACATAAATGTGGCTAGACATAGTGCTGTCGTCGGGTAACCAGCAAGAATGTCCTCCTTGTGGAGCTAACTGCCCCTTGGGAGAAGGGTATAGAAGCCGCATACGAGAGGAAATGGGGCCAAATACAAAGATCTTCCGACCGAGTGCAGTGAGGCAGGCTGGAAGACAACTGTTTTTCAGTTAAGGTAAGGTGCAGGGTTTTTTTGGGCTCGTCAACCTTTCGCCTGCTTAGAGACGTGGGTTGCATAGGAGCTGGCCACCGGAGAGCATCAAAGGAGCTGAAGAGGAGGCAGAAAAGGGCAGCTTCTAGCTGTGCCCGCGGAGGAAGGATAGGAGTTGGGGGCCATTAAACAACTCCCATGGCATCAGTAAGGGTTGGCAACTAAAACAGACAGTTCTGGTTTCTGTTGTTACCAATTGCAGGAAAAGCCTGATCTGACTCGCATAAAGCACCTTCATCATCCGGTTGCTGTTGTTTTTTGGTTCAAAGCGTCATAGTGCTCTTCAGATATTCAACGGACATCGGCCTTGACGGACAGCAGTGTGTGACAATACTGATACTAGATCCTAAACCACTTCGCTTTGCTTGCTTGGCTCACATCATCTGGCCAGCAAGTACATACAAAAAAGTGGCTATAGCATTCCAGTAAGTGTGTGCATTCCATGGTGATTTTTTTCTTACTATACTTTGTTTATATTTGAGACAAATCTCTCTCCATATAGGTGTTGAATAAAATGATGGTAATATGGACCCTCCATTTTTTGTTGCGAGATGTGCTTTGCATTACAATTTACCATTTGGAAATGCTACCTTAATGGCCCATAATTAATGTCCATAAGTGATGCACAATCATTGCCTTAATCCACATTTCATAGTGCCCTTTTTAGTTGTAGCACGCATCCGACCTCATGGGCAGGACCAGTATGGGGTGAAGACTCTTCATAGGACAAATTAATGTGAGCTGCTGTTAATAACAAAGGAAGAAATGTGATGGCAAAGCGAAGCCACCACAAAGCAATGTCGGTGTCATTTTTAAGCAAATTTTTTGTTAAACATGGCAACAATTTCCAGAATTTACAAGCACTTCACCTAAAATGCTAAAACTTTTGAAAAAATATAGCATTAAAATTCAAGCATTTGCAAGGATCAAGCACCCGTGAGAAGCCTGCATTTAGTCTGTAATTGTTTCATAGTTGGAACCTTTTTCCACAAAGCCCTGTAAGCAAACCGTTGCACAACTTCTTCAGGTGGTGGCATCTCCTACTATCCCTTCCTCAGACAGCTTCACATTTAGCTGACATAAGTTCCTTCTTCACTTGATCCTTTCATCTGGTCTGAACCATGACCTGTCCCTGCCCCCACCCAACAAGTTACCCAACAGTTTGGAAAAGTGTGTCTGTGCCACACATAATAAGATCTCACCCAACCGACTTGCCACTTGCCTCGCAGTTTCTGGACTTGAGCTCATGAGCCCTGAGCCTAGACTGTCTGCAATTAGAGAAATTAGCCCAGTCGAGTTCGAGCCATCGAGATTCCCATGCGGTCATGCACGCGTGCACGTAATCGTGCACGGTTTTTCCCCCCCAACACGCCACACGCCGCTCCAAGAATAAGCGGTCTCGCCATATGGCGGCCAATTTGTGGGGGTGATGTTGTTTCTTTAATTTTGAAAGATACAAAAGTTTTTCTTTAACTTTTACCAAATTAAATGTACAATTTGAAACAAAAAAATCAAGTAAAAGATTAATTGTTGACAATAATCATTGCTGTTACTATTGTAGCACGTGTTTTTTTCCTATTATATTATTTGGTTTTAGACAAGTACTGACACTAAAAAAAAACATCCCCCCCAAAAGATAGGACGAACGACCCCAAAACAACCCAAAAATTACCTTAAAAAAAAACACAGAATTTACCAAAAACAACTGAAATATATTTGAAAATAACAAAAAACAAACCTGAAAAACAATTTCAAAATTATTTTTTTCAATAATATCATTAATAGTAGTATGCCAACTTTGTTTCTTCCAATTAGAACTATTACGTACTGTATATGCAAGTGCTGGTACGAGACATTGGTATCAAGCAGATACAAGGACATATTGCACGTCTTTGGTACTTCTACTGATACTGATATCAAGTGAAGACATATAAATTCAAGATAATTTGCTAAATTGGAATATAATAGCGCTGTGATTTTATGAAATCATTAATTAATTATTATTAATTATTAATAATAAGGCATTTGGTATTGGTCCCGGTGAGTTATGAAAAGTTGAGTACTTGCTCCGTTTTTAAAAAGCTTTAAGGCGCAGTAATTATAATTATTAATTTTTATTATGACAATGACTAATTATATATTAATAGTATTAGTTTTTTTAATTCCATTATTTTTTTCTTTATTTGATTTATTGATTTTGTGTTTTTATGGTTTTCATTTTAGATGTATTAATGTTATTGATGTATTTATTTTAGTCATATTCATTTTATTTATTATTATATTATATTTAATTATTCATTAATTTGAATGTTTAACATATTGTCATGATTACTGATGCGGGGCACCTGAGTCTGCTCCGTTAGTGCCAACGGCCTCGGACGCTGATTGGCTGCTGATCTTTTTTAAACCCGAGTCTTCCTGTCAACAATTGTCAGTTTGTCTGTGAACCTCAGCCACCCGCTAGGCAAGCACTTTTCGACCCTGACTCAATCCTGTCCTGATTCCCGTTTGATTCCCGGTGCCGACCTCTTTTCTGAACCGGTTTCTGTTTCTGCTCCTCCGTCCTGGCCATCGACCTGTTTTTTCCCCGCTCTCAACACTGCAATCGCTCGCTACGGAGGTGCCATTTCCGCGTTCCAAGCGATCTGCTAGCCGTGACAGACGATCACCGGATCGTTGGTGCAAGCCCTTTCTTCCTTCTAAATAAAGCTGAGTAAAACAAACGCAAGTAGGTCCCGTCTCCGTTCCTGGTCTCTGACACATATGTGTCTTTACTATTGTTAAAAAGGTGATCAACTGGCCACATTTTAATGTATCATTATTCTATTGATACTGGTATATAATTATACTTGTGTGAGTACAATTTGACTATTTTTTATTTCATACAATTTGACAGAAATATGCAAAGTTGGCGTTTTTAGGTCTGGGTCGAAAGTCATTAAGACAATTTGGTATTGTTGAGTATTTAAAATGTGGTATTAATTATCACTAAATATTGTTATTAATACAAAGTATTATTATTAATAATAATGCAAATATTACCATTAAAGCCAATGTTAGTAGTTAAATAAGCTTATCAACTATTCCTGAAAAGAAAATGACTTGCTAAAAGATCAAAAACAGTACACGTTATGTGCTACTCGTTCCAGATACTTTCAGAGGTATTTATAACAGGCAGGTGAGTATGACCATGCGTGCTCATCTGAAAGTAACCGGGATGCAAACGAGACAGTTCTCTTAAGTGGCCTTCCTGTGCACTAAGGTGACCTGACCTAGATCGGACCCAAGTAAAAATCACAAAAGGAGCCTATAAGCTTTGCTGGATGTTTAGCAGTAAAAACGGAATGGAAAGAAATGTAATTGTTTGTATCGTATTTATAAAATATATGCAACTTAACTGTGGGGAAGTGAGATTCAGAATATTAGTTGTCAGTTTTAGATATAGGTCAAGGAGATACAGTGGCAGCAGAATGCTCATTAAGTGGCAAACCGGGCAAAATTGTCCAAGTGTGTTTCCAGTGGCAACAGGCTGACCATCTGCTTCTCTTTTATTCATTCATTATCATCTGGTCTTTGTGTGTGTGCAAAAGCGTGTGTCTTGTGTGTTGTGTACATGTGGGCATACATCACAACAGCCACTTGCTGGACCAAGTGAGCAACGTCACCAATGTTGTTGTCCTTAAGCAACAGTCGCGTGTCAGATGGTCACATCACGTGAGCACCGATGATCGCTATTGGTCGCGCTGCCCGGCTAAAAACGCTTGGCGCAATACAGGTTCAAGAGTTTCTAGAGAGGCCGCAGGATCTAAAACAGGAGAAGTCATGTCAGGGATGGCCTAACCAAAGAAATGAGACTCCAACAGCTGAATGAATGTGCACAAGTGAGATTCGGATTCTTTATCATCACACTTGAGAAACGTTTACAGTTGTGGTGCTGATCTGGTTTCTTTTTACAGATCCTGGGCTTTAATAACCATACCTAAGACCGAGGGAACCGAGCCACAAACAGACCAAAGCTTAACTGGATAAACCAAAGCGACACGTCACCCATATACCGAGGTGTCCGAAATGAAGGGGGATAGCACGCAAGGAGATATGAGCACGTGGAGGGAAGTGGACTTCGCTCTTAACTGCACCTACATTGTTCCGGATCAGGTGTCCAACCCGAACTTCAACCTGCCAAAAGCGATGACGTCGGTACCGCGTAACCTGTCATTCGGCTACAGCAAAGACGAGGTAAGAACAGTGTCAATAGTAGTAATGGGACGCTACTGTGTCTTCATTAAGAACCGATCTATATCACAGATCAATACTTTGTCATCTCTGAAATTTCCAAAATTCCAATCCCGATCCATTCAAGTCTTTTGAATTTATTGCAAAGCATTAAACAAAACCGAAATCTGTATTGACTTTATAGGAAGTTGTATTGTACATCAGAAGAAGTGAGGGGTGGAGTTTCTCAGTCTTTAGGATACTCTAGGTCAAGGGCACCAGCAAGACCCCCAGGAAGACCTAAGAAGCCTGTGGACTGGTTCTGAAAATAGCTTGTTGTGATTTTCTCAGAAATTGAATTACTGAATGGGATCATGAATCATTTACCTGTGTCTTTAAACACCCAGAGCCAACACCACACTAAACAAGCACACAAGACTGTGAAAAATATATAGATCTTGCCTATGTGCAAGATATAGAGCATCTATATTTTTATTCTCAACTCTATTTTTGGAGATATGTTGCTGCTCCTTTTTTTAATCACACTATTGTTCTGATTCCCTTACAAATTAGGCTAGTGTTCAAACACTACCCTGATAACCGCTTTGGCTATCCATCCCAACATTCTTTTTATCTTACTTTTTTTATTTTAAGTGTTTGTTAGGAGTTTGTCCTGGAGTGCCACTTCTGATTGCATCATAAACAATGTTTACTTTGTTATCAATGACAATAAAGAAAAAATCCAATTCTCATTCTAACCATATAGTTATAACGGATGTGGCTATTTTCTTAATGCATTTTAATTTGATACCCTTCGTGATAATCAGGTTGGTGACACCTCCTGTAGGTAGACCCGGTACTTTTCGAATACAGGCCCTTCAATTGAGGCAGTTGATCGGCGCACGTTTCCTTTTAGAGTTGCTCCTGTCTCATGAGTAACAAAAACAAAACGTGGTTGCTGGTGGAATCAAAAACAAGCTTTACTTTCTATTTAAATGCAACCTAGATAAGCCCACACCCACTCGCCCACACGCGCAGACACAACGACGTCAGAGATTCAATCTGCTGATCTTATCACACCTTGTTTGCTTTTTCTATAGCCACACACACCCTATTCGCCTCCCACAGATTGTTCCGCTCAGGTGATTCACACACTTTCATATTACACTTAAGTCAGCTGATTGCTTAGCATTGAAATTCTCATCCAGTAGAATAGCTATAGAGTTGTTTTTCCTTAATTCATAGGTTTAAGGTTTGATCCTAATTTATGATCAATATCCTTAAGCAAAAATCTGAATCCATGGATTATCCGGCTCCTGGTCACCTGTGTGTGAAATGTTTTCGACGCAAAGGACCATTCACCACATGAAACCAGCGAGGCTATTAGGAATGTGATAACCGAAAAACATTTAGTTAAAAAACTTTAAACGTGAGTCCGTGGTATCATTAAGACAGACCAAGGTAGAAGTTTAGTCTACTTTAAGAGGTAGAACTACTATCTTGACCCTTCAGTTTGCAGCACCAAGCGTTGAACAGACCATATGTAAAGGTTGCACATAATTGAAGACAAGGTTGCCCCAAATGGGTTGCAGGGGTTTCACCAAGTCAGACAGATGTACAGGTTTAGTCCACTGATGGCAAATCAAGGGTTAAAAATATATCTCTGGGTGCAACACCTAGCCTTAAACAGACCATTCTTAAGGATCAGGAGAAAAACTTCCAAACAGTCACCTCGCAGTTGCAGGTGTAACCATTAAGACATGTTGACCACCTTAGACACAAGAATGGAGACAGGTTTAGTCTATTAGAGGTACACCTACAATCTTGAAAAATCACATTTTGATGTACAACTCCAAGCCTTGCACAACCATTCTTAAGGAATCCTGGATATTTTTTAAGACAAGGTCGCCAAGAGTTATAAAGGTAGAAGAGTTAAGTTTATTGATAGATATAGAGCTAGAACTACAAAACTTTAGAATGACTTTTTACTGTAGTGTTTTACAATCAAAATTGTGTTGCAGCCAAACATCCTCTTCATCCAAAACTTTTTTTCCTGAGTATCACTTCATGGGTATTTGCATATAACTGTAACTTATAGGTGACACAGTCTTCTTTGCGATTTTCCCTTACCCGCATACATCAATGTTTTCCTATGAAGTAAGCCAACAAGGAAGAATTCAACACAAACAAGCTCTTAATTCTCGTGCTGGAAGCTATCTGGATCCGGGCCAATGTAGTTTCCTTTCTTAAAATATTCCTAGTGTGAAACTCTTTTCTGGATTCGTACCAGCTGGATTAAAACCTTAGTTGAGTTTTTTTTACCTTATACGGGGGACTTCAAAGCTAGACATAAAACCACATATGAAAAATTTTAAGGTCTAAGCTTTCAAAATTTAATCACTCACCTCACAATTATGCATAATGAAAGTTAAAGGGAATTGAGGGGTTGGACTTGAACTATTTTCAGACCTTCCAGGAAGGGTTTGTGAAACATTTTGGATTGTGCTTTTGGGAATTTTTCTAACAGAACATTTGTGGAGGCAAAGGGTACTGTTGATGAGAAAGGGTTCAGATTCATTTTTTTAAGTCATCATCAGGGTCTGTTTGGTACATCAAGAAGCCCTGATTGGGACCTTGTTCATCACATAAGCTGTGTTGGCAAGGTTTTGGTTCTTAAAGTCCAGGGTTCCCTTCTCGTAAGTTTGGGGTATTTCATTATGATAAACCAAACGTTTAGGTGTGAAGTGTGCCATAAAAGCACGTGGCAGATGGGAGAAGCAAGTGCCAGTTACGGGTAGTGGAGGAGTGGGGGCGGTTGTTGAGGAGCGTGTGTTTGGAGGACTGACTGGGCGTGATGGGAAAGATTTAGGTTAAAACCAGATGATTAACTTTCGTTGGGAACAGGCTGGCCAACCAGGCATCAGGCCGCAACCTGGCTGGCGAACAAGCCATTTCCAATTCTGGTAACGGAAATAATGATAAGCGATTGGGGGTTGGGGTGAGTGCGATTGCGTGGGTGCCCTCAAGCTGGCCCAGCCTCCTTCAGCAGATCTTCTGCACACAACCCCCATCCCTAGCTTACCCTCCGCCTTCCTCCCAACAACCTGAGCAGTTGAGCAGCGGTAACGCGGCAGCAACAACGGTTCGTTAGCTACGCAACGCCGGCTTAGCACAATGCGCCCTGTCACAGCAGCTCATAACCTTACTTGAACATGCCCAGTCGCAAACGCCCTTGTCCTCAATGACCTTCTGCCATTTAAAAAAATTTGTTTTTAAACCCAGAAATTCTCTTTAATTATAAAAAAACACTGTGTTTGGGTTTGAGGTCATGTTGTATTCAATAGTTGACCTTTTCACATAGTGTTAAGGAACAATCCTTTGGAAAAGTAATTCCTCAATGGCAGGAAGAGGGAGAGTATGTCTACTTGTCAGGGGACTCGTTGATTGGGTGGGGGGAGGCTTCTTTAAAAAGATGGAACAAAAAACTCCTGAAGACGCCATGGGCCAAGTGTGACACAGATGCTGCAGACTGTTACTTGCATGTGTAAATGAGGTGATGGAGGATTGCATACTGTAAGGTTGCCCCAAGTCTTGTCATATAGTTATGTTAAGTTTTTTTTGTTTATTTTTCCATTGCAAAAATATAGAAAAAATAAAATAAAAACAGCCTTCTACACATAAGTAAAGATGTTTCCTAAAAACATTAGTCTGTAACATATATATATATATATATATATATATATATATATATAAATTTATTTTTTTATTTCTAATTTACTTTCAAATCTCTCAATCTATTTTAAGATGTACTGTAAATTGAAAAGCGGCATAAAAATAATAAAAATAAAAAAGCTAGAAAATCAATTTATACTATTTTTGAAGGGACTCTGTGTATTATCTAGCGCCATCTTGTAGAAAAAAAACTTTTTCTTTAAAAGTCAATATCTATTTCAAAAATTAGCAAAATTATATTAACCATCATATGAATGTGCATTTTTAAAAACTCATAGATCAAGAAATTTATTTTACAGAACATGAACCTCACCGGACAGCACGCCAGCGCAGTGCTTAGCACGTGTGCAGCACAGTTCTGAGGTCATGAGATCGAACCTTCCAGTGTGGAGTTTTCATGTTCTCTCCGTGCTTGCGTGGGTTTCTTCCAGGCACTCCGGTTCCCTCCCACATTCCAAAAACATGCATGTCAGGTTAATTGGCCGGTCCAAACTGTCCCTACTGTAGGTGTGAATAAGTGAGTTGATGGTTGTTTGTCTCTCTGGCTGACAACCAGTTCGGGGTGTCCCCTGCCCACTGCCCGAAGATAGCTGGGATGGGCTCCAGCACCCCCGCGACCCCACTGAGGATAAGCGGTGCAGATAATGGATGGATGGATGAACTTTACCTTACCATGTGTGTTGGATTCAAGTGAAGACTAGGTCAGGGATCAGTAGGGTAATAGGTGAGAGAAAGTGTTCTCTAATTCCATTCACCTGAAAGCAGAAAGTAGGCCAAACTTGGAGCTTTAATTTCCCTTTTTAGCTGTCTGGGTCAACGTGCAGAAGCCCAAACCAGAACCTTCTTAAACTTCGAGATGATCCTTGTTAACTACACATGTGATCTCTTTTCTAGGTGAACGGTGTTTTCAGCAAAGAGTACATCCCTCAGGGAACCCGATTCGGTCCCCTGCAAGGAGACATCTACACCAAAGACAATGTCCCCAAACAGGCCAACAGAAAATACTTCTGGCGGGTAAGAGCGGCAAGTCTATGGATTCTATTTCTAGAAGTGTCTGTTCCGTGAAAATTGACTCATGAGTTCCCAAGATATATAGATTCAAATTAGGGTTGTCCTGCCCTTTTTGATGCCGAAAAGCTTAAGATTTAGCTGGCCATGAGTCACAAATACTTTTAGAGATAGCATTTCGCCATCACTATCCGAAGGTACATCAAGTTTCATTCCAATCCAACTAAGAACAGGAAAAGCCGTCGGTCAACAATAAATAACGCTACAGTTCTCAAGAGCTTATGTTCCCTTTCACCAATATTCCATTATATCTGTTGTGATCTGCCTGGAAGAAGGAACCAAGGCAGGTTGGTTTAAAAAAAAAAAAAGATTTTTACAAAACCTAATACAACATAACAAACCAAAATAATGCCAAAAGATAAAACTAGAATGGCTGTGCGCCATTAAAGCATCACCTGCATTGAGCTCGAGGTAAATCCCTCGTGTGTTTACGAGACACGAACGGAGAGAAGAACTGAGCATGCGCCTCAGTTTAAACGCTCATCAAGTTTATGTAAATCAGCTAATGCTGTACTGATACACGATCAAAGAGCCAAACTGCACATGAGCCTCTGGTCAAACTTGTAGGAGACATGTTTGGAGAGCAAAACTGCGCGTCAGTAAACCCTCGTTCAGCCTTTCATCTAACACCGTAGAAGAGAGCATTTCTGACCTGTCAATTGAGATTTAACATTTACGATTAACTGCTTGAGAAAGCAAAATGATTCTCTGTGTGTATATTCAGTGGCTCTTGATGAGACCACAGACATCAAGGACACTGCTCAGCTCGCAATATATGTCCGTGGTGTCAATAACAATTTTGAAGTGATGGAGGAGTTGCCTACAGTAATTCCAATGAATGGCCAGACGACCGCTCAAGGAATATTTCACCAGCTGTGTCATGCGATTGAAAAAGACGGTTTTCCATGGAATTGTTTTGTAGGAATGACATCTGATGGAGTCCCATCAATGATAGGGAGAAAGAATGAACTGGTAGCTCCTGGAAAGGGGGGGTGGGTGTCGGAGGCCAAAGCCCTGCACTGCATTCTCCATCAGCAGGCTCTTTGCAACAGATGCCTTAAGTTTGCCTGTCGTTGTGAAATGCATTATCGAAATCAGATTTACGGGCTTAAAGCACACAATCTTCAGTGTTATTTAAGAGGAAATGGAGTCAGAATATGGGGGTGTGCTCTACTTAACGAAGGTACATTGGCTCAGCAGGGGAAACATACCAAAGAGATGTTTTGAGTTGAGAGCAGAAGTTAAAAACTTCATGGAGAAGGAAGGGATGACAGTTCCTGTGCTAAGTGATCCCAAATGGCCCAAGAACTTAGCTTTTCCCACATGAGCTTAATGTACACTTCTCCACTGCTTCTTCCCTCAAGCCAAATTGGGCTCGGCTATATAAGAAGAAGCGCTGCCAGGTCTCTAGCAGCAAGAAGTAGGCAAGAGAAGCCTTGTTCAGAACAGTTCAAGTTATGTGTTATGTTCATTTTCAGATAGTTCAACGTTAAATACCTACTAATACAGACATTAGAAACTAAATGAAATACATTTTTTCTTCTAATCAGCCAGTCAGTAAATTAATACATGGTTTCTTTAGTCGTCTGTATATGCATTTTCATTTATTTATGTAATTTATTATTTTGTGTTAAAAATAAAGGTAGGAGAACGTTGGAATGTTTTGTCATCGTTTTTCTTGTGGAAATCCTGATGCGCCCCAGCCTCACCCTGGCTCTGCCTCCAGGTCAATTGAGTTCGAGATCCCAGCTCCAGGGGGAAATTGAGTGTTAGACTCTGGCAATACCTAGATATTTTATGGAAACTAGAAGAACCTTCACTGAAGCTACATAACTTCAAACCCAAAACCCTCATCAGCGCTTTCCTGGAACTTGCTGCGTCACGCAAATAAATTCACTCCCTAGTGAATTCCCATTCAGTCTTTTCCCCACAAAACAGTATATCCCTTCTGGCCTCAATTTCCTCAAAGTTTACGGGCAGAAGTGGGAAGTCACCGCTCATGAAACAAGTGCAGTCACGTAGATGCTTGTAGAATTTGGCCACCCGCCAACAATAGTTTTTTTCTTCAAAGAGAAGTGGAACTATTTGTGACTGAGAATGATGAGGGTGGAAGGAGAGAGAGAAAGGGAGCGTGACACAGCAATTAGGACCACGCCTCCAAGCTTCAAATACAATGACAGATTGAGCGTTGACACACAAGAGTGACAGACGAAGCAAAACAAGAAAGAGGAGACTTTTACTGTACATGGCCGGGGTGAATGTTCGTACTTTTACTCCCTTTATAACTCTACAAATATGAGTACGATTAATAAAGATTGCAAATATTGTGTTCATTTATATCTTAAAGTGAAAAAACAACCAAAGTAACCCAATGGATTTTTTTTATGTCCTTCAGATTTATAACAACGGGCACCTGCACAACTTCATTGACGGCCATGATGTGCACAGGAGCAACTGGATGCGTTACGTCAACCCGGCACGTTCCATCAGTGAGCAGAACCTAGTAGCTTGCCAGAACGGCCGAGACATCTACTTTTACACCATTCGGCCCGTGGAGCCCAAACAGGAGCTTCTGGTGTGGTACAGTCAAGAGTTTGCCCAGAGGCTGTGCGGTCAGCAGGACAATACCAAGCAAAGTGAGTGCAATCTCATAAGATATATTTATAGAATTCAATAGATTTTATAAATTGAGGTCCAAACTCCATTTTAGCTACCCATGAATTGGTTATTTGCAATGTAAAAAGTTACATACATGAAAATGTGCAAATTATCATCTCCAATGTCATTTATGGGAATATACATCAAATCTAGTTTTAAATAATTAAAGAAAATGTTAACAATTAAGAAATAAGTTAATAGATATAGAAATTTTTAGTTCTGTGGATTGTGAAAATTATGTAAATACAGAAAAAATCTATAAATGCAAACGTAGAAAATATCATGTCTATTTCATCAATAGGAATTTACATCAAATTTAATTCTAAATAATTAGAAGTACATTTGTTAACAATTAACAAATAAATTGCGGTGAAGATATACATTCTTTACGCATATTTTTCCTCTTTTTTCATTAAAGTTCCAATGATCAAAATAGCACACGTTATTCCAAACTAAACATTGTTTAAATCGTCCAAATTATGAGAGCTTTAGTTTTTGTTCTCAAATAATAAACACACTTTCTTAAGATCTATAGAAGAAATATATCAGGGCCTGACACTCCATCGAATTTACACGCAAATGCGACCAAATCTACTTTGTGTGTTTCAGTAAAAAATATATAAAGTCGCAGTACTATAATTGTTCGTTATTTTACAGAACAAGGGATGGAACGAGGTATGACATTTAAACATTGTCATGCTTTAATGCCGAAAATAAGGGTGCTACCAAATAAAAACGTAGTCACATTAGTGATACAAACTTAATAACGGTGTCCTTGATGAAATCAAGTCCCAAGATAAATGACACGACGATCAATCTTTTTATAATGCAGAACAAGGTAGGACCTATGTGAGTGGTCACAGCCCAAAAGGGTTCGAACAACTAAAAAAACATAGTCGCATCAGTGATAATGACTTAATAATGATGTTCTTGATTGAATCAAGTCCCCTAAAAAAATAACACTATGCCCAATCTTTTTGTAATACAGAAAAAGGCATGACCTATTAATACAGTCATGCCTTACTGCCCAAAATAAGGGTGCAACCAACTAAAAATATAGTCGCATCAGTGACACTTTTCTAATAATGCGACCACATTCCTATGCAACCGACGAAAAAACATTGTCGCATCATCAGTGATACAAAGTTAAATGCCCCCCCAAAAAGACACTACGATCTTTTCGTCATAAGGAAAAAGGTATGAGATACTATTGTGTTTATGACTTATTGTTGCAAAAAAATCAGTACAACCATTTTCCTATGTGATGAGCTAAATAACATAGTAGAATCAGCAACTTTTGTCCCTTTGCCCTTGCTTACGAATTTGCTTATGGTTTTTCCGCCTTTCTAAATCTGATAACATGTACAGAAGAATACTTGAAAGCTCTTTGATACAGACGATGTTTCCCTGCCATGGTGTGTTATTTCTGTTTTGAGATCAAATATTTAAAAAAGGATTACAAACACGCACAATTAAATCATGTAATGTACAGAAATGATGGCTGTTTAAAGGCACATGGTGAGTCATTTTCTAAAAAGATTTTAACCAAACAATACTGCAGTGTCCCGTCATCTAGAACGATTCACCTCGACCACAGTCCAATGACTCATTTCCACTGAATATAAAAATGTGCTGGTATTAAACCCAGGGACTAATGCCAAGGTGTAGTTACATTGCTAAAAAAATGTTTCTAATTGCGCAACACTCTATTTCAAATTAATTTTCCGAAAATGTTATGACCCACTTTAGCTTCAAGGTCACAGCAAAAGAAATATCAATACAATCAAGTTAGTCATGGAAATCGGATCGTCGCCAATAACACAAATAGAGACAAAAGACGCAGCAAAAATGCTGACGCATTGCGCAAACGATCCGGTAATAATCTGTTCGGAGGTGCAGACGTGACATGACACATCACTACTCATTTAACCGCTGAACTATTCTCCCACGGCTGCTTTGCGACTTCATTGACAAACAGAAACCTAATGTTAAGGGGTTAATGTGTTATGAGTCAAACCTGATACTACTATCATTTACCATTACTGGGAGTGCTGTATGTGGTTGGACTTAGAATGTATATGTCTCGACATGTCATCATATTGGAATATATTAGGGGGTCTAAATCTGGTCCTTGAGAGCCATTATCATATATTTGTTGTAGGATATTTTTGTTCAACGGCCGTTAACCATTTTTTGAAGCTGGGACTTACATTTTGGATTACATTTTTTGGGTTGTTTTTTATTTTTACCAGCAGGGCCTGATTTCCTTTTTATCTTTTCAAATACGCACACAAAAATCAGCAGATGTTTTGGTTTTTATGTATATATTTTTGAGATTTTATAAATACATGAAAATTGCAATAAATCAGTAATTTTTTGAATGTATTAGCATTTGTGGTGACAAATCAACAAGGCAGAAACTCTACCTGACTGTACTTTGTATTTTGTCATTGTAAAAAAAAAACATTTCCGTGATGTTAAGTTATAAGCAAATATAACATAAAGAAAAAAAATAGTATCTGGAGCATTTTGTTTAGTTTCAAATTCTCACCACTTCTGAAAGACTTTTTACAAAACAGTGCTGTTCATTGCCCCTGTTTTAGATGTCTCCCTCCTTGAGCACACATGATTTTAAGCATCAACTTATTAGAAAGCGCCTATACCTTTTACTCAGGGGGTTGAAGTAAAACATCTAAAGTGGAAGGAGAGTGGCCCTTGAAAGCATAATTTGGACAATCCAATGAAATGTGACGAGCTACACTCTTTTAGAGACCTGATTCAAATAGTCAAAATGATCTTCTTTTTGCATAGTTATCATCATTATCATATGAATTAGGTCTTTATGAAGAGAAACCATCTAAGAAGTGCAGAATAAGGGTCCTGAGGACCACAGTCTTTACATGTATTGTATTGTTTGGATTGAGGATTTTTTTTGTGGCAATTGCAGAAAACATGAATGTTGACGAGGAGTACGAAAAACCCAAACTTCACGTCCCTCAGCGGACTTGGCCCAAAGAAAAGACAAAGGAAGACTTGAAAGAAGAACAAAACGACGAAGAAGTAGATGTGGAGATGTTGGGACGAGACACCCCTCCCGATTCTCCCGATAACCAAATCATGGATTTCAGCAAAAAGATCCAAAAAGAGGAGAGGATAGACAGGGAGCAGGAAGACCGTGGCTTCAAAGCATCCACCCAGCCTGAACAAAGAGGGCAAAGTCATGGGATGAATCCTGCATTTGTACCTGAACACCTCTCAGCACTATCATCTGATGAAAGAAATCTGCCCCTTCACCTTCATGGCCTCTATGGCCATAGGGAAGGGCTGGTGTCATCTTACCCACTTTACCCTCAATCAAGACCTCTCCACCCGACCTACCAGCTCATTCCTCCCTTCCCCTCTACCTATCCTCGCTTCCTTCTCCCTTCCTACTCCCCTCCATTTCCTGGAATGCTGCCTTCCAGAGGACCCCTGAGGTATGGTAGCTACCTGGGCACTGATGGAATCCCCTACCCTCCTCTCAGCAGCCCTAACCTACTTGCAATGTCCCTGCCGTACACTTCATCCCCACAAGGAGGTCTGAAAGAACTAACCCGAAATGTGTCCCCGCCGAGAGGAGCCCCAGCCACACCTGAGCTCTCTCCACTTCCAAAACCAATGACCCAGCTTTCTTCACCTAAACACAGTTCTTTCAGCAGCGAGGAGGCAATGAACTTAACATTGGATATAACCAAAGGCAACTCTGGTCTGCGCAACCGTCCTGGGCATAAATCTTTGCCATACCCTCTAAAAAAGCAGAATGGAAAAATCAAGTACGAATGTAACATCTGCTCTAAGACATTCGGACAGCTTTCGAATCTTAAGGTATTTGCTTTACCTTTATCGATTTCTACTTGTGCTCAAGGGCTCCTTTTTAACATTGTTTTTTTGTGATCATAGGTCCACCTCAGAGTGCACAGTGGCGAGAGACCTTTCCAGTGCAACTTGTGTAAAAAGAGTTTCACTCAACTGGCTCATCTGCAGAAGCATCACCTGGTCCATACAGGAGAGAAGCCACATGAGTGCCAGGTAGGCAATTTTCTCCCTTAACTAAAGAGGTTATAGATTATCTTTGTGTTAACCCCCAAAAGTACACAAAAACTTGTGGATCGGATGACTCTAAAGTATTGATACAAAATCACAAATTTTGCCATGGGGCAGAAAATAAAATTGAAATGTCTCAGAGAAACCAACCAAAACATATTAATCTTTAAGCGAGTAAACTGGAATATCCGTGTCTGTGTACTACAAGTCCCAAGGTGCTTTGGGGCATTAAAATATCCCGCATGAGGGAAACTGCTTGTGCACACAAGCAATCAGCTTGTTCAAATGTGTATAGTTGCACGAACAATCGGATAACGAAAGGACTAACCCAACTATTTCCGCCAGAAAACTCACGGTCGGATGAAGACCTTAATTGGATTGCGTCAGTTTACATGTCTTTTCATAATCAATATACTGCAATATTTTGTTTCCAATCGGATGATTGCCTGCATGAAAACATAAACGCTGTTACTCATTAGCGTTTGACTGCTTTTGTTTAAATACGAGACAAAGTAAGGTTTAGTGCTGTCAAGAAGAAAACCGGATGAACCACAAGATTACGCAGTACCATTCGGTATCCAAAATAACATATGTTCCTACCCTTGACGTCAAAGGAGGTCCTTTGAAAAGCCTTTGACAACAGTTTCCCTTTATTTTCCAGGTGTGTCAGAAGCGCTTCAGCAGCACCAGCAACTTGAAAACTCACCTCCGACTCCACTCTGGGGAAAAACCGTATCAGTGCAAACTGTGCAGCACCAAGTTTACGCAATACATCCACCTGAAGCTTCACCGCCGGCTTCACAGCAGCCGTGACCGACCTTACCGGTGCCAGGAGTGTTCCCAGGCCTTTTTCCACTCTTTCTCCCTCCACATTCACCAACGAAGCTGCCGACACCCTAACTCCGGGTCAGCTGGCATGAAAGATATGCTGGAGCGCTTTGATGCTAGCCAGGAAGCCGAGGCTCTGATGGACATGGCCTCGGTGGTGGAGGTGGAGGAAGCTGTGGAGAGATGGCTTGCTCGTACCTTGGAAGGCGAGGGGAAGGAAGACCAGAGAGAAGCCAACTTTCTGATGAAGGCTCTGACTGTAGCCATAAATGCACCTGCCGGCCAATCAGAAGCTCAGCACGGCTCCCTGCCAGCCTATCAGGAAAGACCGTCCGTGGTCCATCTCCACAAGCCCTTGGTCGTAAAGCTGGAAGAGCAGTTAGAGGCAACATAAAGGAGATTAAAAAATGGACAATAGCATTAATAGAGAAACCAATGTCGCCAAAAGTAGCCTCTTTTTCGACTGAAGATTTTTTTTATATTCATTTACTTCCAAGGCCACTGGAGCACAGGAAAATACATCCAAGATTAATTTTACCCAGGCTGAATGAGTTAATTAGAGAAGTACCAAAATAAGAACATTCCAAAGACTGCATTAGTTACAAGCACTATATGCAGATCTTTCTTCCTTTCATTGAATAATATGAAACTGAAAACGGGAGGAGGTTGTTAAACTGTGAAGTCATTTGATTTTACTAAGATAGTTTGTTTTTGTGTTAACTTATTTTCTTAGAGAGCTTTATTTATTTAGTTTTATTTTTGGGTCTATTTGATGTTAGGAATAAAAATGACTCAGGAAGTATCAACGTCTTAGTTTACTGATGGGGTCACCAATGGGAAGCTTGCAGAGTGGTTCTGAAAACAACTTACTATCATATATGAAATTTCAAAACAAGAACAATGGAATGAATTATTGGTCCAATCTGTTTTCTTAATTTAATTAGAATAAGTTGAATATGTCATTGCTCTTTGAACTTTTCCAAGGAAAACGGTTTTGTGGTTGACTATTACAGACAAACTCCTAATAGATAGATGGATAGATGGGTACTTTATCCATCCCCGTAGGGAAATTCACACTTCCAGCAGTATCCTTTTGTTGTTTATTAACAGATTAACAGGATGGCCTAGGGGTGCTGTGTTATAGTTTAGCAACAGCAGAGTGGATGACATCACACGCTAGGCCAAAAGTTCGACACATTTACCATGAATACAGACGGTACCGAAGGATTAAAACGCCGCTAGCCGCTTAGCCTTCTCCTTAGCTTCGGCTCTGCATCCACGATAGGGCCCCCTCATCACGCCGGGACGAGAATTCTTCAGGGCAAAGAGTTGATTCCTCGAATAAACCCATTTTTCTATAGAGATAGGATAGAAAGTAATCCAAAGTGTAGTTGTTCAAACGGGATAAAAAACACCAAAGATAGAAGCAAACACTTAAAACAATAAATTACAAGAAAAGCTAAATAACACGGAGCTGCTGGAAAGGCTGCCTCTCGCGGCAGCGCCTATGATGTCAAACTACAGTAATAATAACATAGTTACTTCATAGTATTAGCAGTTGTTTTCTTCATATCATACTAAATGCCCTATGCAATAATCAATAAAAAAATGTTCTCAACTTAAACAAAGTTGGTGACCCCTGGTTTACTGTAATATGCTTTACTTTGTGTTTTGTGTGCACGGCATGTCTGGCTCGGATTACTTTAATTTATTAATTTATTTATTCATGAAAAACAATCTTATGTTTGTTTCATGTCGAAATGAGCTTTTGCCAAAACTTAGAATAGTAACATTGTTTTTGTAGATTCATTTCACAACACTTTCATAAAAAACTTAATTGACATTATTGTCCAATTCCAATTTTTCTAAGCTTATTCTGATTTCATTTGAATCAAAATGTGAGTAAAAAGGAAAAAAACACAATTGGCTTCAGGTGCGAACTAAAGCCTAATGTTTGGAAAAGTAAAAACGGTATGTATTATTGGGATTTTCTAGTTTTTGTTTTTTTTTCAATTTTGTTTGTTTTTGTACCAGGTTGACCATATAGGGTTTTGTCGCGAACAAGTTTGAGATTGTCAGAATTTATATGTGAGAAATTATTTTGATGATGCTTTTATATGATGTAGCGTAATAAAGATATTGTTTCTACAAAAATTGGTCTGTGAATTTATTATATAAAGGATACCATTGGGTAAAGCATGAACCGACAACAGTTATGTCTGTCTTTTTGAACCAAAAATCTCTTTTTTTTCATTGTGGTCACAGCAAGGTTTTGTGATTTAACTCCACCATTCACAGAAATAAATCACCTATATTGAGGTAAGATGATAAGGTAAAACTACTCAGAAATAACACTTTGGAAAAATTTGCTAGCTAACTAATAATTGTATATGTATTTAGACAGACAGACGGACAGACAGTTAGGGTTTTTTTCTAGTGGCTATGTAGATGGCAAGGTAAATACATGTACAACTATCTAGCAAGAAATATAGCTAGTAACTAGCTAACAAGCTAGTCATATAATTATTAGCTATTTAACTATTGTAGCTAGATTGATATAAGGAGAAAAATCATAGCTAGTTAGTTAGTTAGATAGATATATAACTATATACAGTAGAGAAAATAAGTATTTGAACACCCTGCTATTTTGCTATTTCTCAAACTTAGAAATTAATGGAGAGGTCTGAAATTTTCATCGTAGGTGCATGTCCACTGTGAGAGAGATAAACTAAAAAGATAAATCCAGAAATCACAATGCATGATTTTTTAACAATTTATTTGTGTGATACAGCTGCAAATAAGTATTTCAACACCTGTGTATCCTCTAGAACAGTGGTGTCAAACTCATTTTAACTCGGGGGCCACACCACAGAACAAACATTCTCTCAGGGGCCGGACTAATGAGGAAGGAAGAATGAAATGGACAGAAAGAAAAAAAGAAAGAAAGAGAGAAGGAAATGGAGAAAGAAAAAAAGAAAGAAAGAAAAAGAAAGAATGAAAGACTAATAGATTGAGGAGAAAGAAAAGAGAGAACGAAATAAGAGAAAAAGAGGGAGAGAAAAAGAGAGAGGGTGGGACAAATAAAAAAGAGAAAGGGAGAAAGAAAGAGAGAGAGGTAAAAAAAGAGAGAGAGATAATATGAGAAACAAAAGAGAAAAAAGAAATTGTGAAAGAGGGGGAAAGAAAGAGAGAGAAAAAGAAATCCAAATAGAAAGAGAGAAGGGGAGAAAGAGGGGGATGCAAGAGAGAGAAAAAAAACAGAAAAGGAAAAGAGAGCCAAAGAAAGTAAAAAGACAGAGAAGAAGAGGAACAAAGAAAGAAATAGAGAGACAGAGCGAGTGAAAGAGAGAGAGATAGGTGAGAGAAGAAGGGAGGATGAGAGAGAGAGTGAAAGAGAGAGAAAGAAAGAAATACAAGTACAGCGTTTGTAAGAGGCACCTGGCTTTGGCAACATCAAGAGGACATATTTCAACCTGCAGCTCGTTTTTCTCTTGCGCTTCCCTCAGCTTTGTCTCGCGGGCCAGATTCAATCCCTTAGCGGGCTTTATCCGGCCCGCGGGCCGGCAGTTTGACACCTGTGCTCTAGAAGTTTGACTCTGAAAGACCTGTAAGTCCGCCCATTAGAAGTCCGCCTGCACTCCGTGTATCATCCTGAATCAGATCACCTGTTTGAGGTTGTAGCTCCCTAAAGACACCTGTTTGCTCCATACAATCAGAAAGACTTTAACTTGTAACATGGCGAAGACCAAAGAGCTGTCCAAAGACACCAGAGACAAAATTGTACACCTCCATAAGGCTGGAAAGGGCAGCGGAAGAATTGCCACGCAGCTTGGTGAAAAAGGTCCAATGGTGGAGCAATCATTAGAAAATGAAAGAAGCTAAACATGACGGTCAATCTCAAACGGAGTGGAGCCCCATGCAAGATATTACCTTGTGGGGTCCTAATGAAAGGTGGGGAATCAATCCGGAACTACACGACAGCTGTTGGTCAATGACCTGAAAAGAGCTGGGACCACCGTTTCCAAGGACAGAAGGTAATCCAATAAAACGTCATGGTTTGAAATCATGCATGGCAGGAAAGGTTCCCTTGCTTAAATCAGCACATGTCAAGGGACATCTTAAGTTTTCATATGACCATTGGGGTAATACAGATTAGTCATGGAATAAAGTTTTGTCGACAGAAGAGACAAAAATAAAACTTTTTGGTCATAATTCCACTAAGTGTGTTTGGAGGAAGAAGAATGAAGAGTACATTCTAAAGAACACCATCCCTACTGTGAAGCATGGGGGTGGTAGCATCATGCTTTAAGTGGTATTTATCTGCAAATAGGACAGGTAGAGTGCACTGCATTAATGAGAGGATGACTGGGGCTATGTATTGTGAGATTTTGGGGAACAACCTCCTTCCCCCAGTCAGATCATTGAAGATGGGTCGTAGCTGGGACTTCCAACATGACAACGTCTTGAAAAACACATCCAGGAAAACCAAATAGTGGCTCCGTAAGTAACATATCAATGTTCCAGCATGGCCCAGCCAGTCTTCAGACCTGAACCCAATCGAAAATCTTTGGCGGGTGCTCAAACTCTGTGTTTCTCAGTGACAACCCAGAAACCTGACTGATCTAGAGCAGATCTGTTTGGAGGAGTAGGCCAAGATCCATCTTGCAGTGTGTAAGCCTTTGTGATTAAGGGCTATACAAATAAACATGACTTGACTTGACTTGAAAGACTACAGGAAACGGTTGACCTCTAAAATAGCAAAATAAAGGCTATTATACCAAATATTAACATTCATTTTCTCAGGTGTTCAAATACTTATTTGCAGCTTTATCACACAAATCATTCTTTAGAGAATCATGCACTGTGATTTCTGGATTTTTCTTTTTAGTTTATCTCCCTCAGAGTGGACATTCACCTAAAATAAAAATTTCAGACCCCTCCATGATACAAGTGTGGAGAAATAGCAAAAAAACAGGGTGTTCAAATACTTATTTTCTTCACTTTAAATATAACGATGTTTGGATAGCTACATGTATTTAACCATCTGGATGAATTCAGATTTTTTTCTCTTATTTTATTTTTGGTCTAAAGACCAACATTTTGAAAGGAGGTAGCCAATTTACTTTGCATTACTACAGTACTTCAATAATTGGTTCATTATCAGCACTCTTGTTAACCAGATAAATCGATTGAAACAGAAAATTACTTTTGAAAGTAATTTTTGTTCTGTTTCGTTTTTCATTCCGTGACTCAAAATTTCGTCCTCTAAACAAAAATGAGAGTTTTTTAATCATTCATTTTGATCTGTTTCGGTTTTGTGTCTGATGACCTAATTCAAAAAGTGGAGGGGGGGAAGTATTTCCTATTACTAACCCTATGCACGAGGGAACTTAAGAAAAAAAAAGAAAAAAAAAAGATTTCTTCAAAAATCATATTTGTGCGTTCATAAAGTGATAATTACAGTAAATAGTGTGTGATAAAAGACCAACAATGGAATGTGTAATTTTGTGGTTTAACAACAGTTTTGAGAGAGAAAGAGAGAAAAAAAACAATTGGCCAATTTGGGACATTTTTTTACAGTCACGTACTTTAAAGGAAATATACAACCTGTGAAAACGCAATCAGGCGGGTGTTTTTGCTTCCGATGATTCAGTGTACTGTACTATAGAATGACTTTGGGGAGGGGAAGCAAATTGAAAGAAGAACAAGAAGGTAACTGAGTGTCATTAGTTTTGCAACTCATTTCCTGCGTCTCGTGCTCAGTCATAGTTTTATTAGATGCGATCATTTTCCTTGGAGTTGCAAAGTGCACCCGGATCTCATGTCGTCATTTGTCTTTGTTATCACCCTGGACAAGGTTTAAAAGTTGTTTCTTTTAAAATCTAAGAAAACTATTCGGAGAAAAAAAAATACCTTTTCCGCTTCTTTCATAATGGCAACGAGTAAAAAAAATCTATATTCATTTAAACACACAGTTTTGGACTTTCTTTTTTTGGCCTTTGTGACACATATTTATATCACCGAACGTGATCGTTTAAAACCCTCGTTACCATGTGGCCAGACACTGCGAAATTAGTGCAAAGTCCGAATAAAAATCTTATCAATGTGAGTCATCGTCACTTTACTTTCAATTGCACTTGCTTTTTAAAGAGCAAATAAAGTATGACAATGGGCGAGGCTGTTAAATAAAAACCTCGGCTTGTCAGGGCAACCTGTTATAAATGTCCAAGGGTAAACGTGGTAAGGAACGATTCCTTTTTTTTGAAAAGGTCAACATGTTTTACATGGAACTTGTCACCCTGGATGAAAAAAATGTCATATAATTCTAATACAAGTTTGTTGCATTACACATATTTTTATTTCTCCTTACATATTTCTTTTATTTTTATTTCATACTAAAACATGTTCTTTTTTAACATGTTTATCCTGAAGTGACACTACACGTATCAATACCAATGGAGAACATCTTCTTTTTAAAATTCAAATTCAGCATTCAACACTAGCGCTACTCAGCGGCAGAACAGATCTATCACATGCCAACGAGTGTCAACGCCATGTTGGACTTCTGGCTCTATCTAGCGGTTCAATTTGGTATTTTTCGGAATATCACTAAAACGTCACCAGAGCGCATTGTTATAGTTATTTTTCTTTTCTTTTATTTCAAAAGCAAACGAGTGAATATTCATTCTTAGATTTTGAAAATTGAATACAAACTTTAAAAACATAAATGAAGAAGCCCACGCACTGAATCATTTATCCTTAAATAGTAAAATAATGGGGAAAAAATAAAGACATCACCACGGTATTTCGCATTTCCATAATCAAATGGGTAAATATTGCTTCTTAGATTTTAAAAATTAAATATATTTTGAAAACACAAGTCAAGTAGCTCACACACGGAATACTTGATCCTTCTTTAATGAACTAGTAGGGAATAAAATATTGTAAAACAAAAGGTTATTGATGAAAGGTTTCACTGCTTACATTTTTCACTTAAAAGTTACAGTATGTATTAAGGGTCAATTTTACGTTTATAGGACATCCTTACAGACTGAGGATATACGGCTGTAACGAAATAATAAGTATACAAATGCAAACACTGAACAAAGAATTGCAGTTGAATGAACGGTCTTCGTTGTTTATTGGGTTTCATTGAATTGTGCCAGGTTTCCTCGTTGATTAAAAGGTCCCATATTTAGTGGCTTCCCACAAGTTGTAGCTCCAGGTCATCCGTTTCATGGGTAGTAGATCTGGCATTGGTGAGATACAGGCTTGACAGGGATTGCTTGTGAGAGTTGTACGTAACCTACACGTAGCAGTAGGCCAGACCTGCAGCACCACTTTTGCCTTTTCTCCAGCTGCGCCTCAGTCGCTTTCAAAACCTGATAATAATCCACAGAGCACCTGTTGCTCTTCTGTCTTTACGCAGAGTTCAATTTGATTGATAAATTTCTTTTCAATGTAGCAAGACGCTAAAAGCTAGCTGTCGCCATTTGTTTTGGGTGGACGCATTGCCTTGTGCGCCTGCCCTTCTCTTTGATTGACAGCATACACCACCCTTTCACTTTCGCGCACACAGGCAGTCATTCCCACTCAACACATACACATTCAACCTGCCCAAGTGATAGCATTTGCTATCTGCCTTCTGCTGCAGAACACAATGCACGATACATTGTTATCAATGACAACAAAGACAATTCCATTCAAAATCCGCAAAGCAGTGAACCAGCAATAAACGTGCGAAGTAGCGAGGGATTACTGTATAACGAAATCTATCGGTCAAATTATAATAAAATAATGCTGTATTACTTAAGCCCTAAACCCTGGTTTATACTTTATATTCATAACTTGTTAATATAATGTGATTTCAAACAAGACATGACTCTCCTTTGTCGTGAGTTGTCTTCAAACACTGCCCTGAACCTAGACAAATGTAATATCACCCATAGTGACTCGGTCAAAAATGTAGGTGTTGTATTGCATACTAATCTGTCGTTTCAGTTACACGTGAAAAATATTAATAGAATAGCCTTCTACCACCTCCGTAATATTGCGAACATTCGTTCAAATCTGTCCCAATCAGATACAGAAGTTTTAATTCATGCGTTTATTACTTCTCGGCTTGATTACTGTAATGTGTTGCTTTCTGGGCTCCGATGTCTAGCATCAAAGGTTTGCAGCTGGTTCAGAATGCAACGTTTGGGCATGTTACTCCTGTATTGGCCAACTTGCACTGGCTCCCAGTCCACTTAAGATGTGACTTTAAGGTTCTCTTACTAACATACAAATGTTTGCATGGACTTGCGCCCCCTTATCTCTCAGATTTGTTTTCCCCCTATGTTCCTGCACAGGGCCTCCGCTCTGAAAATGTCGATCTACTTGTGACTCAGAGAGCCAAGATGAAGTCTGGAGGCTTGAGAGCGTAATCCATCCGAGCCCTGGTGCTGTGGAATGCTCTGCCTCCGGAGATAAGATCTGCAACCTCAGTGGAAGTTTTTGAATCTAGACTTGAGACACACTTCTATTCAATAGCTTATGATTGATTTCCACCTCATATTTTGTATTGACCTGTCTTTTTCCGACTGCCTGGCTGGTGATGATACGAGGGAGAAAGACGATGGGAGATGAGTCAGTGGACCAGCATCTTGACCTGAAGCATGTCAACGCTGGCATCGACCAGCCGGCTGAGACGGGAAGCTGCGTTTTTACTGTTATGGACTTTTTGGACTATTTCACAGGATCGAGTCATCATAGCTGCCATGCACTTTCTGGACAAACGTCTTTTATTGATGTTTACTATGTTTGGGTACTGTTACCCAATGCTAAATCTATTCCACCCTGGTCATCCTGGAAGGGGGATTACCACTTATGAGGCCCCTCCTCAAGGATTCTTTTTTTCCTCACGCTGAGGTTTTGAGTTTTTCTTTGCCCGCATGTTGGTTTAAGAGGGTGTAATTCTCATGCTAAAAACATTACCGGGGACCCCTCTCACCCCCATCATGGACTGTTCACTCTGCTAGCCTCTGGGAAGAGGTACTGCAGTGTGCGGTGCAGGACCACCAGGCTCCGCAATAGTCTAGTCCCCCTGGCCATTAGACTGTTAAATGGTCAATCTAACATATAGTTAACTTAAATCTAAACGGCTGCTAATCTGACTTTTTGCACTACTGGCAGTTTTTTTTTTATAGCTTGCCACTCCTTGCACATTGCTCTCTGCACTATTGTAATTACAGCGTTATTGTTACAGTGTTAATGTTACTGTGTACCTGACTTGTTAACCTGACTGCCCATTTTGCACATCTGGTTAGCTACTCTTCTTGCACTATCGGCACTATGGTAAAATACTATACGTAGCCAAAATACAATACAACATTATTTATATCTGTACATTCAAGGAAACTGTGGGGGTCAGATGCATCGACATTTCGTTCTGTATACACGTGTACTAGAATGACAATAAAGTAGATCTGAATCTGAATCTGAATTGTAATCCTATGCAGTCCTTTGAGAAATGTTTGTGAATAAGGGCTATACAAATCAATGGGACTTGACTTGACTTGACAAAGCAAGGAGGATTAAAGTTAATTTAAAAAAAAAAAAGAAAGAATACTGGTACTCATGTAAAGTGCAGATACTAGAAAAGAAGTCTCATTTTAATTACTATTGGATCAGTACACAGTTTTTAATTGCAAAAGCAAAACTTAAGTACAGTTATAAAAGAGAAAACGATAAAGCTTACAAAGTCTACAAGTGACTAATGCGAATGGCCTTGAGGACTTTTGGTATGATCCGTTCCAGGATTTGGACCAAGACCCACTCTGCGAAACCGGTCTGTCTTGAAATACTTAGAACCAAGGCACAATTAAATTTTTATATTTGTTGTCACTAAGCCAGAGGCAGAACTCAGAGGCTGGTTGGCACCAGGGAGAATGCGGCCCATCAGTCATTGATTGATTAATTGATGTATTGATTCATTCATTCATTCATTCACGATTAAACCTTGCTGTGTTTATTTCTGTAATACAATTGTCGATCAATGTTTTGGAAACATTTTCCTCTACAAGAAAAAAATCAAGGCATTTTTCTAATAGTGTTATTTAAATATTTTTATGTATTAATTTTTTTGTGTTTTTGAAATAATTTAGGTGTATATTTTTCTGTTCTTAAAGAAAAATCAGAATAAAAAAATAACAGGAAACTTTAACAAATGCGCCTTGAATGGAATTCATTTATGTATTTAATTATTTTTTAATAATTGTTTTATTATATTATGTTAATAACCAACCATGTGCCTTACTCCGTAAATGTACTTTTAGTTATACACCTTGAGGGTTCAGTCAAAGTAATGTATGTATCATAGTTGATAAAATACTGAGTTTTATTGATAAATGGTAATAACAATAAATAAATAATAATATATAAGTAAAATAATCATGTTGGTTAGTAGCCCCCAATATTTAAAAAAAATAACGTAAAATAAAAGAGTTTATCCATCTACCAAAAAATTTTTAGTCTGCAATTTGTTAATTTTTAGAAAAAGATGGATGGAAAAACTTAATTTTAAAAAGAGTAACATTTCCAGAAAGTTTAAAAAAACAATAATAATACAACCTTTGGGTAAAAAAACAATGCAAATGAAAGCGCTTTTGTGATGTGTTTCATATATAAGGCAGACTGGCACATTGAATTAAAACTACAGTAGAGTAAGGGTTGCATTGGAAATAATGATATTTAAATTCAAATAATTTATTTCATAGACCAAGAATTACCATTACGACATTAGGTTTCAACACTTTCATTTATTTTTAGCAACAAACAATAACGTGTTCAACACAAAAGGGCACCTGGAGAACACTATATGTTTCTCAATGGCATAACAGTTACCGTATGCAGTATCATTTAACAACTATTTGTACAGTAAGTACAATACATAATTTTGTACAAATCATTACCATGAATAAAAATCTCCATTTAAGTGATCACAGTACGTTTCATGCTAACGGACAATCATTCTCCAAAGGAGAGGTAAATTCGGGTCGGGCCTAAAATGTCAACATTGCTTCGGGTTCGGGCGGGCCTGGCTTCTAGCCAAATTCTTTTGTTTTTAATTATGCGTGTCATTACCTCCTTGTTGTTTTTAGTTTATTTTTCTCTGTACAGGATCAGAGCGTGCGATAGATTCCGTCCCCCCTTTGTTCAACGCAACCCGCGTCCGCGGGCTAAAGGTGCATCCGCCATTGTTCTTAATTTATTTTTCTCTGTGGATGATCCACACGCGCGATGGATTCTGTCCCCCTTATGCTCTACGCAACTCGTTGGATTTATTTATTTACCATTTTAAAAAGTCACAGAGTGAAAACTCCCCTCCCCCTCCTCACCATAAAAAATTCAACGCTGTGTGTACCTTGGCGCCAAAGTGCAGCATTAGGTTTACTCCGGGCCCAATCCCTTAGATCAAGTTTATTTACCAGGCTCTGGCCGGTTCGGGCTTCAATACCCGGGTCGCACTGGATTTTTTTAGGCCAATCATAACTCTAGTCCAAAGCAACAACAAAAGTTCTTTGCCTCTCTTTTTTTCCTTGTAGTAGAAAACAATTAACATATCAATCATAAGAGGGCACTTGAAGACCATTCTACACATTTCTAAAAGGCAGAACAGTTACCATAATCTAATTCCTCTCGTCTCAATAAACTGGCTAGGAAAGCGAGCTCTGTTGTTGGCAAAGAGCTGGACAGCCTAACAACAGTAACTGAGAGACGGGCACTGGAAAAGCTGCGGTCAATCATGGACAATCCATCGCATCCACTACACAGCATTATCTCCAGACAGAAGAGCAGTTTCAGCGACAGACTGCTGTCACTGTCTTGTACTACGGACAGACTGAAGAGATCTTTTCTTCCTCATGCCATGAGGCTCTTTAAAAGCCCACAGTAAACCACACCACCGACATTGCATATTACCGAATCTTATTGCAATATGTATTCTGTGTAGCACTATTTAGTAATTCTATATAACACGCTACAGTGGGCATTTGCACGTCACACTGGGTATTTGGATATTGTATTCTTTTTGCTTTATTATTGTATTGTTCTCAGCTCAGGGATGCTGCTGGAAATGTGAATTTCCCTTCGGGGATGAATAAAGTATTTATCTATCTATCTATCTATCTTCAGGGGTGGCCAACCCGGTTCTGCATGTTTTGGAGGTTTCTCTTTTCCAACTCAGGTGATGCAAATTTTAAGCTTGTTAGCAAGCTATGTGGGAGCTTGATAAAGACCAAGGTGATTGGACTCGCCTGTATTTGAGCAGAGAAACTCTTGAGGCCTGGGTATTAATTATAACTATGCATTTCCAGTTTTATCCACTATATTTTCCGGTTTATATGGTATATATATATATATATATATATATATATATATATATATATAAATTTATATATATATATATACTTCGGGGATGAATAAAGTATCTATCTATCTATCTATGTATATTCAAATTTCTGGCCAATGTGGGGTTTTAAGGTGCACCTCACAGTCCGCAAAGTACGGTAAATTATATAAAATAGAGGTCGACTGATTACCAATCTGGTCGATTATCAGCACCGATATCTGGGAATTTGAGGAATATCGGTATTTGTATTTTTATTTATTCAACGGGCCGATTATTTAAGATAAGACTTTGTCTCCCTTTCTCCCGACATCTGTCTCCGATGCCTCATCCCGCGACTTCTGATTGGATAAGCGACCAGGGGTGGAGCCACTGAAGCAGAAAGAATACCCTTAGAGAAAAGTAAACAGCAACAGCTCAGCTAATCTTGAGTCAGAAAAGCTGATATTAAAATATTTAAAAGTTTGTAGAAGAAACGCGTATGTGCGATTAGGTGATAGCGTAAAAAGTGTAGTTAACTTGTTTTAGGGACGTTCGTTCAGGTGGAGACTGATATATTACCTTTTATCATAATATTAGTTTGTCAATCAAGCGTGTATTTGTGATTGAGAGACAGCATAAAAAGCATGTTAAAGTGGAAGACTGAGTGATTAGCTATTACCATAACATTAGTTTATCAATGTGGCTAAAGCGTGCCCACTTTTGGCAGTTTGCAAGCTCTGTTGAAATTTTGGTGCAGTTTTTGTTTTAAGTTAACTTAAGTCATATTGGTTGTATTGACATTTGTACTTAATGTAGAAAAATCAAAGCGCTATTTCAGTTTTTATGTACCTTTATACAAGTTGCAGTTAATCTTAATTTTATTTCCTGCACTATTACTTGGTTTAAGTGAAAGACTAGTCCAATAAGTTGTGTTGAAATTCCAATATATTTACTGTAAAAATGTTTCAGAGAGCTATTAAAGTTTTGTTTGAATTTAGAAGTCTTTGTTTCTTTTTGCATTATTAAAAAGGCCTTACGCCGATTTTTAAGCATTTACAGCAAATGACTATCGGGTCCAAATATCGGTTATTGGCCTCTTAATCCTAATAATCAGTATCGGCTCCGACCACAAGGGGCGGGGTTTAGTGATGATTGACGTCTAAAAATGTAATAATAATCTTCATAATAGCACTTTAATATGTAATTTAATGCAACTATTTTTGTATATAAATGGGGAAATGTGAAGACTGAGATAAAAGCCCAAACAGGTGCCTAACAGGCAGCCCCCGGGCTGGATCAAGCCCGCTAGGGGATTGGATCCAGCCCGCGAGACAACGCTCAGAGAAGTGCAAGAGAAAGAGAGCTGTAGGTTGAAATAGGTCCACTTGATGTTGCAAAAGCCAGGTGCCTCTCACAAACGCTGCACTTGTATTTCTCTCTCTCTAATCTCTTTTTCTCTTTCTCTCTCTCTCTCTCTCTCTCTTCTTCCATTTTTCTCTCACTCTCTCTATCTCTCTCTTTCTCTCTCTGTCTCTTTTTCTTTTTCTTTGTTCCTTTTTGTCTCTTTCTCTCTATGTCTTTTTACCTTCTTTTGCTCTCTCTTCAATTTTTCCAATACTCTCTTTTTCTCTCTCTCTCTCTCTTGTTTTCCCCTTCTGTCTTTCCCCTTTTTCTCCTTCTCTTTTCTCTCCTCTTTTTCTCTCTTTCTATTTCTCTTTGGATTTCATTTTTTCTCTTTCTTTCCTCCTCTCTCACTGTTTCTGTTTTTATCTCTTGATTCTCACGCTCTCTTTATCTGTCTCTCTTTCTCTTTTTTGTCCCACCCTCTCTACCTTTCTCTCATTTCTTTCTCTCTTTTTTTTTCTTTCTTTCTAATCTACTAAACTAGCCCCCGAGAGAATGTTTGTTCTATCGTGTGGCCCCCGAGTTTAAATGAGTTTGACACCCCTGCTTTAGATCAATGAATAAATGAATAATCCACATTTAAGAATTTCTGAAGCAAGAAGGGGGCAGGGACTAGCTGATAAAAGTGTAAAAATGACCAATAATCATAATAGTAGGCGTGTCTGCTGCCTGTGGGCGTGTAGCCACCCACTCAGCTCCTGCTAAGCGTGAACTTGACAACAAATCGTGTATATCATCCTCGAGGTGCTCCGCCGCGCTCACCATTCATGTCAGTCGGAAACGCTCCTTGTTCTTCATCCGCGGAGCTTCAAGAAAGATGGCGAAGAAAACCTTCGGGAAAATGTCTTTAAAAAGTCTCTTCTCTAAGAGCGAATCCAACCTAGACGAGCCGTCAGAGACGGTGGAGAATACGGAGAAAAAAACGGAGGTGAAAAAGAAGTTTAAGTTGCCCAAGCTGAAGATAAAGTCGAAGGGGAACACTTCTTCTCAAAGGCAGGTGTTCAGGTAAAGTCTACCAAAAATATCCGCTTTTGAACTGTTTTAGCTAATTAAGCAGTGGCTCGCTACACTAGGGACACCTGTATCAACCAAGTAGCTAATGTCTAAATGATTTAAATTGGAGTGGTTCATCAACTCCCCCATTTAACGTTTATTTTTTTCTTTCTTGAATTCACTTAATTAAAGACAGTTTCACACAATAATTTTCTTCAGAATAATATGTTCTCGGGTCAATTAGTCTTAATAACGTCATTGATTATTTGTTGTAGTTTTATCAATTTTCGTTGGTGATATTGACAAATGACCAATGGGGGCGAAGTCTTATAAAACACGTGACTCGGGCAACTGTGGCGTTATTTTCAGAGGACAGCCAGACCGTGAGAAAAAAACAATGGAATTTTGTGCGATATTCCCATTCCGTGAACACAACATTTCATAAATCATTTAAAAGAAACAATTTTACGAGTTAACTTAACAACTCTGATTTCATTTTCATTCGGCAGCTTGTGACAAAATGGCCGCCTTCTTACTTTGAGATGGATTGTGGATTGTTTTTTAACCCCCCTGATGTTAGCGATGTTATATTTATTTCATTTAAGCATTAGAGACCTTTTTAGGTGGGCTCAATTTTAATACTGATTTTGAAATAAAAGATATAAAATTGGGGCAGCACGGCGGAGCGGTGGTTAGCGCGTGTGCAGCACAGTTCTGAGGTCATGGGTTCAAATCCAGCTACCAACCTTCCTGTGCGGAGTTTGCATGTTCTCCCGGTACTTGCGTGGCTTTCCTCCGGGCATTTCGGTTTCCTCCCACGTTACAAAAACATGCATGTCAGGTTAATTGGCCGCTCCAAATTGTCCCTAGGTGTGAATGAGCGAGGTGTGCCGTGCGACTGGCTGGCAACCAGTTCAGGGTGTCCCCTGCCCACTGCCCGAAGATGGCTGGGATGGGCTCCAGCACCCCCGCGACCCTACTGAGGATAAGAGGTGCAGATAATGGATGGATGGGTATAAAATTGTAATATTTGCATGAAGTAAAGATGCATTTGTTCACATGGTCTGGATCTGGAATTCGGGGTTCGTTCAGGTTCTTGAAATCCTTGACAATGATTACATTTTAATGTTGTGTTCTCAAGGTTTAAAAAGTGCTTGAATTGTGGGTGAAGTGCTCGTAAATGCTTAAAATTGTTGCCATGTTTCCTGGCAGTCCGACTCGATAGACCATGCATTAAATGTAAAAAAAAAAATCTAATCTGCTTAAAAATGACGCCGACACTACTTTCTGCTGGCTACGCGTTGCCATTGCAGCTGGCTTGTATGTATAAAGTTGTCATGTGAAGCGTCATCGCTTCCCACGTGTCGCACCCAAGAGGACAGGTGATGCCGGGTTCTGGAGAAATTAGAAAACTGACTTTGGAAGTGCTTAAAAGGTGCTTGGATTTGCCGATGAAAAACGTGTAACAATTGGATTCGGCGTTCATATGCTCAGCATAAAAATGGGAAAAAATATGACTTTGTATATCACTTCACACACTTGCCATTATCTTTTATAAATTAATAATAAGAATCAAGATATTTGGTTGGTGCACTGCGACTGACTGGCAACCGGCTCAGGTTGTGCCCTGCCCACTGCCCAGAAATAGCTGTGATGGGCCCCGGCTCCCCAGCGACCCTACTGAGGACAAGCAATGCAGCTAATGGATGGATGGATATTTGGTTGGTGTTTGGTACGCATCGGAAACGTTCATTAAATATTTAAAATTATTACATTTATAGTCTTAATGATTATTATTATCACTGTCACAGAGGAAGCAAACACACAACTGATGACAACTATGGTAGCGCCAACCCATTCTCCTAAACCAGAGGTAGAAGAGAGACTAGCAGGGCTTAGACTGCGTTTAAAGTGGCCTGGGGTTGTGGATAAGAAGCATTGGAAAACGATCAATTTTGACCTGGCCCTGGCCCTGGCCCTGTCCCTCAGACAACGACAGCTATTCCTCCACTCAACCCTCCCAAACACCATACACTGACTGGCCCCGCAACATGGAAAGAGGTGGAAAATACTGTGCGTCGAGCAATATCTGCATCAGACCCAGGGCCAAATGAGTTGTACAAGAATGCACTGGACGTCCTAGGTTTTCTCTGGAAGCTCATGAAAACATTATGGCAGAAAAAGATGATACCCAAAATGTGGCGTAGGTCAGGAGGAGTCCTAATCCCGAAGAAGAATGCAGAGAACATCAGGCAGTTCCGTCCAATCTCCCTACTAAACGTTGAAGGCAAAATCTTTAGTGTCATTACACAGAGAAAGGGTGAGTATTTGCAAAGAAATTAGTACATCGATACATCTGTACAAAAGGCAGAAATATTAAGATTATCTGGGTGTTCCGAACATTCCAGCATGATATGGCACCAAATCCAAATGGCAAAGGCAAAGAGGAAATCTCTCCCATGTAGTCCTCCTTGATCTTGCCAATGCCTTTTGTTCAGTGCCCCATGAACTCCTGTGGTCTGCTTTCAACTTCTTCCACATGCCTGACACCATCACAACCCTGGTTAAATCCTACTTCCAGGACGTACAGTTCTGCTTCACCACCTCTGACTCTACCACCTCCTGGCAGTGTTTGTAGGTCGGCATCATGTTGAGATGCACCATCTCACCCCCTGCATTCACAATGGCAATGGAGGTCATAATCCATGCTTTAAAGTCAACCACCATCAGCAACTACCCTTGTCCGTGAAGGGGTTAAGGTATCCAAGGGCAGCTTCATACCCACTGGAAGATTCTGGCCGATTTCGGCCGGCACCTAGCATTTGCTCCAGAGTTCGCCATAACCACCCTGAGACCAGACTTTGTGCTGTGGTTGCCTTCATGGGCAAAAGGCCTTCATCATCAAGCTCACATTATCTTGGGAGGACTCGGTGGATGACGCTTTCAAAAAAGAACGCCTATGCTATGCCCAGCTTGCAGCTGTAGCACAACAACATGGCTGGAACATCGTGGTCCGCCCAGTGGAAGTGGGCTGAAGAGGCTTTATCGCAAGATGTACCACCAAGTCTTTGGTTGACCTGGGTATCCGGGGCTGAAGCCTGCCGAAAGCCATTAAAGCGGCATCATAGGAGGTGGAAAAAAGCAGCCAGTGGCTGTTCATTAGGAGTAAAGACGCCCCCAAGTAACAAGTCAGGAGGTATGCAGTCAGCTTTGGCTTGAAATGGCTGTCCCTGCCATGCATAGTCCCATGAGAAGTGTGCTGCCCATTAAAGCAACTCTCATGAAGGAATAGGACTGACGCAAGCTCGAGGATGATCACCCCGTGGCTGGCCACCCCTGAGGGTGTCTAGTATTGTGGCCGAAACACCCAGTGGCTTAGGGTGAAACTATGGATGATGCGTCCAAACTACAATTTAGCCATCCACCATTCCACCAGTAACCACCAATACAACACTCTCAAGTATGTGCGAGCACAAGGAATCTACAGCCATCCTGTGTTCTGTAAATTAATTAATTTATTATTGGTATCTACAATTAGACTAAAAATGAATATTGATAAAAGTAAAAATATAACAGCATTTTTCTTATTTTGCTTGAATTTTTTTAAGTCTCTGTTTTTGGAATTCCACTCATCCATTTTATTCTCCTTGTTTACCAGATATTGTATTTTTTTGTATCTCAATGTTTTGCATTGTGTAGTTCCAAGCATAATTTAAGAAAAATGATATTCTAAAATTAGAAAATAATAATAACAATATTGGGGTAAAATTTGAAAAATATTATCAGATGAATGCAAAATTATCTGCCAACAAAACAAAAAATTAAATATATTTGTTGTATTTTACTACATGTCCCCTCCTTTTTTTAAATTGTATTAATTGAAAATAAAATTTAGGAAAGTTTAACCAATGTGTGAGAAGTCCAAACTGAAATTTGTTATATTTACATTGGAGGGGCCCTAAACCCCATATTTTAAAAGAGCCATAACAAGTATTTCTGGGGCTGCAAAAAATTAAGTGCCTTAATAAATCGATTTTAGAATTAAAATAAAAGGGGATTCATAGTCATTTCATATTAATACTCCTTTTAAAGAAAGCCATCACAAAATATATAAATATATATTTCATCCCCCATTTTTTTCCATTTTAAAAAATGTCTGAAAGGTTCTAGGGAGCAACTAGGGCAGCGCTAAGGACCTGGTTGCTGACCCCTATCAATGACCCAGTTACTGTCATGTTTACTAATAAAGTGCAAGTTAATGGGGACTGAGATGTGAGACAAAGCCAGAGTGGTAAAGTGTGTATTGCAGATACCAGTACAAGATGGTGGAAATGCAACAGCAATGCCATGGTGTTTGACTTCTCTGACTGGCAGTGTCTGTTTGCATTGTCAAAAACAAATAAAAGATGGGTTTGCTCAAGAGCTGCATGCTTTGTTACTGGGGTAAAGGTTAACCAAATATTTGTGCTCTGAAAATGACCATGCTTTGCTCAAAGTCATAGATAATCAAGAGACTGCTGGTTTAAACTCGAAGCGCTTTTGGTTGAGAATATCTGAAATTACCCTGCTGAATTTGCATATATATATATATATATATATATATATATATAATATATATAGATCTCATCTCATCAGCTGCACCCCTTATCATCAGTAGGGTCAGTAGTATGGCAAAGGCAAAGACGAAATCTCTCCCATGCTGGAGCCCATCCCAACAGTGGGCAGGGGACACCCTGAACTGGTTGCCAGCCAATCGCAGGGCACACAGGGACAGACAACTCGCTCGCTCATTCACACCTAGGGACAATTTGGACCGGCCAATCCACCTGAAATGCAAGTCTTTGGAATGTGGGAATTATATATATATTTTTTTTTAATGTTTTTATTTTTTTTGTTGCTGTTATTCTGACTTTATCCTAAGCCCCCAAAGTAGGTGGATTGTGGCAATAAACATTTCAATTTTGTATCTGCACAGTTCCCAGGTGTGGTGAGGTTCTTCTTGTTCATACACAAACACACAAGTTCCCCTTTCATGTGAAACACACCTATAGCACCCTTAGGGGGTTTGCAACTGGTCCCAAAGGAATATATAAACTTTGGTAGCAAATCAATACCACTATGAAGTATTTAATTAATGTCATTTTTTTCTCCCAAAGAAGTCTTTATTCGTCATATAATATACTTAAAAGGCTGTAAACATCCAGTATACATTGGCATCCGTCTTTCACGTCTTACTTGACTGATGGAAAGGGATTTAAAGAAAAGACTGGATGATGATTGATTGTCTGAAGCACAATGGTAGCTTTTGTATGTACAGTATGTGTTATTATGTTGGTGGTTAGGTATGTGTACAGCCAGCGGATACCTCATTTCCTCCAATTACACAATCTAATGCAGGGATGAGCTAATTTAATGATTGCATGACACTCAAATATAAAGGCTATAAAAAGCCTACTGCTATTTTTTTCTATTTCATGTATAAAAATATTAAATTATAATTTAAGTCAAGACAAATGTAATATGTAGCTCATACTGTTATTTATTTATAAATATGTACCTATTGCATCAGGATAAATATTTTCCAATCTGCAGGTAGTGTTGCACTTATTGCATCTTGTTATGTTTATACTAGTTTTTCTCCTGACGGATACCAGTAAGGATACTCAGTTATTGAGTACCCTATTCCAAGTACTGATACCACTTGTACCTTTGACGGGGTTTGTATCCCTTAACCGCTAGGGTCATAAGAACAACATTTCCTGTGGTGTGTCTTGGGTTAGTACAGCCTGCTGGCGCCCATCCCTTTCGAGGCCAACAAGTGTTTCCACCGGTTTTTAAACCGGGGTGATACCAGTTCTTAAAGTTTCCCTCATAAAAGTAATTACAGACAAATAAATACAACTTTTGTCCCATTCAAATATAGTTAACAAATGTTCAATATACTTATTTAACTATATTTGTACCATGTATTTCAAAAAATAATATTTAAATCAACAAAGCTGTTAGATTTGCAACTAAAATATATGAGGGTTATTTTTGTTATTTAAGTAAAATAATTAAATGCCAAAAATTGTCATATATTTTGCAGTACATCTGATAAAAAGCCAACATCACCTTGGTACAGATTCACAGTACTTACCTAAAGTTGGAGCAAGTTGGACGGATCTGCAGTGAAAACTTAGACACCAAACCCAAAGTTATTCTCTCTGTTACTAACATTATTTTTGGTGATATGTGAGTGGCGACAACAAGAGAAAGCAGTGCCATGGATATCGGCCTTAATTTTGATATATACTTACAATTTTGTGGCCTAAGTTTCTGGAATAAAAAAAAAATACCAAACTTATGCGATTTTAGAAGTAATTGCTGTATTGGGATTTAATACTTTTTCTTTAGAATGGACTGTCATTGTGTTTGTGGAATTTTATGCAGTGGTGTTTCCTTTATTTCGTATCAGCATCAGTGAATAAGCAATATTACTAATCATTTTGTTATTGCGTGAAATAAAGTGGTATCAAAAGTCCCCAAATAAATATACTAAATGCCTTTGTTGAAAAAACTTTTTTAACAAAGCTTTATTATTTGAGTCCCCTGAATTGCACAAGTGTTTTATGTATGAAAGAATAAAACAAGCCCCTATTGTTAAGAAAGTGCTCAATCTTTTGTACTCTTTAGGTGGCCAAACCATACGTTATTAAACCAGAGTGCAGGAATAAAAAGTCAACAGGTATGCTAAAAATTTACCGGGTCTATAAATTTAACTTTGGCTTAGAGCTGTCAACTAGCTATGCGGTTTCTTGGACCATCCATTTATACACAGAAGAGCCTGTTTGTGTATCAATTGACTACGGTGCCATTACTTTGATGAGTTGACAGGTTATGATTACTGTATTCGAGCGTTTTAACTTCGAAAGGTAATGCCCTGGTTTGGATGTGCCAGCTTACGTTACAGTTTCTATATTCAAGCAATAAATACAAAATGATTGCAAATTTAAGGTTGCAGTAGGATCAAACGTGAAATCCTAAATCTAATTTGGAATTGCATTATTTACAGACTCCTCCAACACACACACAAGCACACACAATATGCTAATTATTCAACATTAGCCTAACAGGCCATTGATATTTAGCTTACAAAAGACACCCACAAAACATGGAATGCTGTTCCAAGAAACAAGTCAATCTCTGTTTAGCTGGTTCTGATCAGCATTCTTCAAGTGGTGATTCATTGCTGAGTTTTAAATATCATGTAGCAGTACAAAATTTGAAATACGATTGTATTCTTTCAAAGTTATGGTCCAATGCCCCAGCTTTTATCTTTAAATTTTTTTTCAAATTTTTACAACTTAAAGTAAATTTTTGTTAGAATATTTTCAAAGCTATAACTCACATTTATTACTACAGGTCAGCAGTTACTCCAGAGCGATTGATGGATTTTAAAATATGTACAATTTGTGCTACGCTTTGTGGCTAGTGTGATGAAAACAAACATATGGTTGTTGTATAGCGTTGATATCTTCTCTTTTATTAAAGTAGCATTGTGTTCATTTTTACCCCTAGTCTTTCTGTTTTCTTCTGTGCCAGAAACTAGCATGGTCGTCTTTGCCGCCAAAAATTTGAATTTTTATTTTCTATCCTGGGAACTAGTGTTGTCTGCTTCTTCGCAGGAATCTAACATAGTATTATTTTACACCAAAAGTTAGCGTAGTCTGCCTAATGCGCAATACGAGCGCTGTTTTCTAGTTGAAAAGAATTGTCGTCTTTATCAATGAATTAGGCCTAATTTTTGTCATTGATTGATCCTTAGTCCTGCTGAATCCATTACCAGTCCAGAGAATGGATCTGGCTGGGCCAGTAAAGTCCAGCTCGACCAGACAAGCTCCTCGATATATGCTACAGCACCTAGGTCAAAGGTAAGTGGAGAAGTCATTGAGGCCACAATGTGTTATATTTCACAACTAGATGGCCCTGTTTTTCTGGTGCGAGCGATGGCCAGTGCCACAGTGTGGCGGGAGGATGCGGACAGACATGGTAGCTACCTGTGGGGGATTCCACTTTGTAAAATGTTTTTTTAATTACAAATGAAAATGAACATGGGTATGACAGTTCATCTATTTAATTATTTTGTATTTATTTTATTATATATTTTCTTGCATGTTTCAACCAAAAAAATTGAGCCCAAGTAAAAATTGGTATGATTTCAATTTAGCAAACCAAGTGGAAAATTCTGAAGCAAACTTGATACTATTTGAGTTTATAACCCTGTTAAGAATCAGGAACTTCTTGTTATGCAAAACATATTCACTTATCTCATTGGTGTTGATCCTTTTTTCCAAACCCAGTGGCTGATGATCAGAAAGAAAGAATTTCTCGAATATACTGTTTGCAGATAAGTCTGAATTAGAATAAGTATATAAAGTCTCAAGCTTACATAAATATAATACTGCACACTTGCTGATGTATTTTAAGCAAACACTGTACTTGTCTTTGAATCTAAAGTCACACACTAGAAAGCCTGTCCTTCTCTACATGACACAATTTTTCCTGAAGTACCCTTACTACATTCACACAAAACAAAAATTATATTTCTTACAATAGAAAGTTTTGGACATAGTACTTAATCTCCACTTCACTCCAGAAGAGGGTGCAAGTGTTCTAACAAGCTGTCATTGTTAAAAGCAAGGGCAACCCAAATGGAAAATGTGCACCCTCTTCATTGAATCATGTTCAGCAACAGGAAAAAGAAAACATTTCTGTGTGAAACAAACTGCTTTGCCTTTGGTTGCTATTGAAATATTATTTGTTATGACCACAGATTAATTTTATGAAATACACTTGTTGTTGCTCAAGTCGTCTGCAGTACTCTTTACATCACCTCCCAAATGGAAAATGACAATTTAATGTTTGACTGTTAATTAAGATAATTACGTAAAATTATCATGTGTGACAAGACCAAGACAGGAAAGACATGTTTTGAGTCAATAGTAACTAGTAGTTCTTTCCATTATCGATTCGTTGGCACTGTAGTTGTCGTTCTCATGCTCTGAGTAACCATTTTGTAGATTCTATTTGTGTGCAAATGGTAGCACTGTGTTCTTCATTTTGTGTTAGCAGTTTGTGCAAATCTTTGCTAAGGGTGGAGCAATTGAAATTCTTGGAATGATGACAGAGTGTCAGTTTGTTTTCTATATAATGTTGATTAAGAAGAAATTGCTTTTATTTGGGTATGAGGGACATTTTAAATGAGGCTTATTTTAAGTTGTTCCATTATCCCTCAGACAAGTTAAAGAAAGTTTTAAAAAAAACAAGTACATCCATTTGCTATTTACTTACTCAGACTTTATACGAACCGTTTTAAAAAGGAAGTAAAGCGGGCTAAGTTGTAATATTAAGTCCTGACATATTAAAGGACAGGGCAGCACGGCGGCGCAGTGGTTAGCGCGTGTGCGGCACAGTTCTAAGGTCTTGGGAACCCCCTGTGTGGGTTCAAATCCAGCTACCGGACTTCCTGTGCGGAGTTTGTATGTTCTCCCCGTGCTTGCGTGGGTACTCCGGGCACTCCGGTTTTCTTCCCACATTCCAAAGACATGCATTTCAGGTGGATTGGCCGGTCCAAATTGTCCCTAGGTGTGAATGGGTGAGGTGTGCCCTGCGACTGGCTGGCAACCAGTTCAGGGTGTCCCCTGCCCACTGCCCGATGATTGCTGGGTTGGGCTCCAGCACCCCCGCGACCCTACTGAGGATAAGCGGTGCAGCTAATGAGATGAGATGAGAGATAATAAAGGACATTCTAAAATGCGTAATTAGCCAAAAATGTCGTCTCTACTGTGAAAGACGGGGTGGCAAGAAACTCTGTGGACCACGCATTATGATTCTTTGCTTCTCTCCCCAGGCCCAAGAATTGAGCTACTCTGAAACAGATCTCCACAAGCCCAACAAATTTGCCACCTTTTCCCTCAGTGTTCTCAAAAAGCGGAAAAAGAAGAAAGATGAGAGTCTTTCTCAAAGCACTTTTGGTCTCCATAGCTCTGACATGGACGAGTTGAATGAGGTAAGATACTTTGCAGATTTTTCTGCAGAGATGTTCAATTGTATAGTTAATCATTATATTATCGGTGAGATGGTGCTCACGGTGAACCTGCTTGATTATTTTGTGATTTCCTCCAGAGAAAAGCAGACCACAGTCGCATGATTGATGATCAAGGAAAAAGAAAAGCAAAACTCAGCATATCTCAGCCAGCATTAGACACCAGTGATTCCTTTGACATTCCTTCCCCTCCTTCCATGAATTCAAATGTGTTACATTCATACCTTGCACGCTCACAAACTGTCAGTTGCACCTCCAAACCAGAACCTCAGGATCATCTCACAAAAAGCTCAGACCTTCTTTTGAACGTTAGAGGTCAGAACTCTCCAACTGCGACATTTCCTCTTAATTCAGAAGAGACAGAAAACACTCCTGTCGAAGGTAACCAAGATGAAAGCAATTGTACATCCGTGTGGTTGACCTCTGATTCTGGAACAGGGGGGGTAGATTTTCAGCCTCCTTCTCTGAATGCAACCAATCAACATTCAGGTGAAGTTGTAATTAGCAATTTAGCTGAGAAGCACAATGTTCTACAGCAAACAAATGCTGACATCTTGATCAGACAACCTAGCAGTAATGTTCCTCTTTCGCATCAAAGGGTTGAACCCTTTGATGCTGGATCCCAAAAAAGTGACCCATCCTTAACTTGTATTGATGATCCTGAACCTGTTCCTTACACAGAATCAACAACAGTCCAACAAGAGGTTTGCTTTCCTCACAATGATCAATCACTTCCCAAAAATGGAGAAAGTGCCGCAAAAAGATTGTCAGTTATCAATCCTGACTTTATCCCCCCTATCAATCAAGATGAAGTTTACGGAGCTTTATATGAATCTTTGTTCCCCTTGAGTTTCACTTCTGAAATACTGTCTTCACTACCAAAAAATCTTGCCGACATCTCCCCAGAGACCAAAACTTTGACCAAATCAGAGTCTGTTATTGTTGAAACACCCTCACATTTACAGAGAGACACATCACATGTTACTTACTCCAACCTATCGTCTTCATATCTCACAGAAAGAAGGGATGATCTTCTCTCCCACCAGAGGTTCCTCTCCCCTACTACATCTGAGATCTCTGGCAGCTGTTTTCCTTCCTTTTCGTCTTCCCATTCTGATCAACTACAAAAGATTCCTTATTCAATTGTCACAAATATGGACATAAAATCAAAGGAAGCCAGTCTCTATGAAGAACCACTCTTTTTAGTCCCTATGGATTCTAACTATGCCCCTCCTGTTTCTGACTATGTAACATCCCATGGGACAGACACTCATGTTACGGACTCCAAACAGAAGGTGATCCTCATCAGAGAAGTAGTTGCAGACGGGAAGGGTAGCGATTCCGGATTTTCCTCATCGGAAACCAACGAGATGACCATGGAAAGTGGTTATAAACTCAAAACAGATGCAGATAAAAGATTTGTTTCTCCTTCTATGCCATCCAGTCCAGTGTATTTGAGCGTTGGATCAGATGAAGGAAGCACCATAGAAGCTTATTTCAGTGCTGAGGAGGACAACATGGATAGTTTGGATGAACAGAAATATATCATTGGCAGGATTGAAGAAGAACATTTAGTTGGTCTGTCAAAACGTAACTTGAACAAGGTGCCTTTGATAAAAGACACTATTGAGAACACTGAACATTTTGGACTCGATGAGACTGAAGGAAGCAAAATTGCCATCAATGATTCCGAAGAGCGTATAGACCTTGAAAGTCGTATGGAAAGTTTACTAAATCAAATGGAAGACTTTCATCGTCCAGTTAAAGGTAGAACTGAATGTCTTCAAACTGAGGATGAAAGGATTGAGGAGTTTGTCAACCAGGTACAGCCACAGATAAACGAAGAGGATTTACTGGCCACACCGGTTCAGCAGGTGAAAACACTGACGGTATGTGAGTTTGATACACCCTCCAGTAACAGACAGGGGGAGGGGGCTGAAGAAAACAGGCTCAAGGTCACTGAAACTGACAAAAAACCCCACTTATCTCTACTGGACAAAGATTTGCAAAGTCCTCACTATTTGCTTTCAAACAACACAAGCCAGGAAGATAAAGACTTCAGCACATATGAACTTAAAGAGTTACCTATTGTCGAGTCGATCAAAGAACATAGCCCGCTACAAGACCATAACAAAAAAACTGATAAACAGAGCTGTCTTGTAACCGAGGTTGTAGTGAGCATATCTACGCTCGGAGCAGGATCGGAATCAGACGCCACTACAATTGAACACAATAGGCTTACACAGGAGAGTGAGTGGGTGGATACAATTACCGTGAGCGCAGGAAACGCCACGGAGCGAGACCGGGTGGCAGTTGAGCTGTCAGACTTCAATCCAGACACACACCCGCCTAATAGGGAAACTACTGAAGAACTGTTTGGGAGACAAGAGCATCTACCAGAAAAACAAACTGACCACAGCGAGCGGTAAGTGGAAAAACAACAAGTAATTGTAATCCAGTTTAAGGAATATGAATAACCTTATTTAGCATGCAGTTAGTTGTGAATGTCGGCTCACTGTAAAAGTGCATAAATTAAGCATGTTTTTTGGTATACAACATGTAGCCTCAGGGAAAGTCTTCCTACTGCAGTCCATGTAAAGCGATCTACGGCAACAAGCCATGTGTGGCCTACTTTCTCAGCTTACAATGTAGCTACTTGATAAGGCCCGGTATATGTCCCAACATTTCCTGTCACAAAGGGATAACTTTTTATAATCGCTGGAGTTTGAACCCCCTGATTATGGTATGTGTATCTCCCAGAAAAGTCTAGATGATTACACAAAAATATGCACTTTTTGTATGAGAATTATTTTACACTCTTTAAGGACCTGATTTATTGGTCGCAAAACATGTTTAATTAAAAAAGGCCGTATTTCCCCCAATTTATTATTAATATGTTCTGTAATATTGTCAATGAGTTCTCTAGAAGAGAATTATGTCACATTGGTAGAAAGCTAATTGACATTTTTTTATGTGATTGCTAGCTAGCCATAGGCTGAGCTGCACTGTATTTGTTTATAAAGTATCTCCTGCAGTGACTTGAATCTGTGGAAACTTGGATTCTGTAGCATGGATCTGCTTTTAAAGAAAATTCAATAACTGTAGGTGAAAAAGTCACAGACTCATTGTGATCCATATTGTCCATGAAAAACTGGAAAAAAATAAGCTATGGTTTGGACAACGTTGTTTCTAAATATCATGAATTCACTCGAAGAAACTAAGCTAAGGCACTTGAGCAATAATATCAAATGCAACTGATGTAGAAAAAAAACTTTTTTTTTTGGTCTGACTTTTCAGCATGATTTAGATCTTAGTTATGAGAGTTGGTCAAAGGTGTTGACCCTATTAAAATACTGCAATCAACAGATTGAAGATGCCTGCCAAGTTAGGTAAAGATAAACAAAATGACATTATGTCAATTCAAGTCATGTCTATTTGTTTAGCCCTTAATCACAAAGAGTCTTAAAGGGCTGCACAGACCACAGTTTATTGCAAACCACAGACTAATATTGCAACATCCCCTTATGTGGATGATTCTGAATTTAAATGTGGGCCCCTTTTTTGTAACTCAAGTTTACCTGTTTTTAAGTTTGACCAAGAATAAGGAGGAAATAATCATTTAATCTATTTGGGGTACTGATAGCACTCACACATAATTAGTAAAATAATAACGTAGCTGAAATATCAATCAATTCCTTTTTTGCTTGTTGTGTTTTCGCTTTTTTCTTAATGTTGCCGAGAAGAAAATGAATCACACAGCTTCAATCAATAAAAATATCAACATCAGTTTATTTGCCTTAACAGTAATTCTTTTTTTAAAGGTGCAATGCCACCTAGTGTAGTACAAAGATCAACTGGCCGTTTTTAAACATTGAAAATTAAATTTTAAAAAATCTGTTGACAAATGAATTGTAAAGTACATATTTGTGGATACCTCAAGACCTTCCACCACAACAATTTACTAGGCAATTGTTATGTATTTTAGAGCCACATGATGTCAGCAAATTCACGATCAGAGTTAATTAATCCACAATCGGTAGGAATAAGGTCAAGTACTGTAAAGTCATGTTTGAGGTTTCTCACTAGCTCACAACCAAACATCTGAAATTAGAAATTGTGGAGTTTTGAGGTTTGTGCATTGAATACAAAAATGTCACAAGTTCCTAAGGTGTTATATGTTGAAATGTCCTTGGGCAAGACACTGAATGCCTAATGCTCCCAATAAGCAGGTCGGCGCCTTGCATGGCTGCATGGCCGCTATTGGTGTGTGAGTGTGTATGTAAATAGGTAAGTGTGAAGTACATTGTAAAGTGCTTTGGGAGGTCTTCATTAACTTGAAAAGCGCTATATAAATGCAGACCATTTACTTATGCTAATCCTTAATGAAGGACAAAAGTGCCCTGCCCGAACCAACGCACCTTACAGCTCCTGCCTTGCAGCATGGTGGGAATGTTATAAGTCAACTCCACATATAGATTGGTTGTCAAACACCGGCATATTCACGTCAAATCAATTCCAAATGAGATAATCGAGGCATCACTTAAAAGGTGGGATGCTTCAATCGAGGTGTCCTTAAAGCCCCAGTGTGTAATAGTTGAACACTAGATGGCACTGTTTTGTCTAATGCGAATAAAAACCAGTGCCAATAGTACAGTGTTAGCAGCAAGTAGTCAGACAAACATGGCAGCAAATTCTGGTTTTATCTTACCTTTATCAGAGCTGTTTGGGACTCGCAAGACATCAGGAAGAGTGATTTCTTGCTTTTGCTCGTTGATTTAGTTAGTAATGCTTGAAAATAGTGAAAGTAAGATCAGGACCGTTTCAAATACATGTACTATCCAAACGCCAACCCAAACCCCACAAAGCGCATCTAAGAAATGCATGTACTTGCCCACGCCACACAAGCAGCTTGACAGAGGCTGCAATGATGATTTAAGCCAGAAGATGGCATCAGTAAGTAGAATGTTTTCAAGTTTCGAACAGCACCTTTTAATCTATGAGTAGGCGAGCCGCTAAAGCTAACTAGTACCCATCAGCCCAAGTTGAAAACACCATAATAGTGTGTCATTTTACTATGGGTCAAACACCTAACACTACAAGTTTGGAATGTTATCACCTAGTTAAAATCCATGCTCTGTCACCAATGGATATGTCTCTTGTCTTTAGAAATCCACAGTGGTTACATGTGTACTTGATCCCGACAAAGCATTGTGTACCTGCCTTCTTTAGACATGAGTGGAATGACAACCTCTCAGAGAATTCCCGCCCTTGTGTTGAGCCACACCTTTCTATCCTAACGCCATCATGATTGGATATTTAAACAGTTTTTTGTTTGTCTTGCCAATATGTTTTGAATTTGACATGCAGTTTCTGACCTTGTTTATTCATCAAACAATTGGGTCAGCTCTAATGTTTTGCCACAATTGTAATTTTTCATGAAGTTCAATAACTCATATTCCGTGCCCAAAAACATGTGCAATACCTTTTTTTTTCCTGACCGCTATCTTTTAAGCTTGTCGTTTTAAGTTAAAATTGTAATTTGGACCATTTAAAGATTAAATATATCCACCACTGTTTTATAAGGAAAGTTTTGTACCAGAATTACTTGTGGTATCAGTACCTGGTATCACTATCTGAATGGTTTTAATGCTGGTATCAACCTGAAAAAAGGGGGTACTGTACTCAGCATCCCTTGTACAGACTACACATTGTGAAAAAAAAATATTACCCTGTATAGTTTTTCTTGTTTTCTAATAAATAAAATAATAATATTGTTTTAAGGTCAGGGAATCAGTACCTAAAACAAGCACAATGATCTAACGTCTGCCATTAATGGCTATTTCAAGCAATTTGTTTTATCATTTGACTAAAACACAAGCTTTAAAAGGTCAAATATGAAAAAATAAGCAACATTTTCTCCCAAAGGGGTGTATTATTTAAAAAAAAAAAAAAAAAAGCCAAACAATGTTTCATTACAAGAACCATACATGCGAACATTACACCTGTTTGCAAGCTGCATGCCTAACGACACTACTGCTGTATGCGTTGGACTACCTATTTTATCCCCTTGATAGTAAAACACATGTCGTTCAAAACAGTGTTTTTTTTTTGTTTTTGTTTTTTTCAAATTCAAAGTTTGTGTCCGTTACTTTAAAATATTGTACTTGCTGATGCCATCCTCTGGCTGAAATTTTAATTACAGCCTCTGTTGTTGCGTGTGCAATAATGTGAAATTCTCCGAAGCTTTAAAAAAGATCTCTTCCTTTCTCATGTTTTTTGGGGTTTGGGTTGGCATTTTGGACTGTAATTAAAATAGTCCTTTTCTTCCTTTACCATTTTCAACCACGGTTTTGCACCTTTAGTGCCTCCTTGAGGGCAGTCGGTCAATAATCTGGGAACCTGGATGTAACCTTTCCTTGATGATGTGTTGGGCTCTGAGTGGAGTAGATATCCATCAAGAAGGAGTGAGGGCAGGCAATTATACGCTAATAATAAAGATTTTGTTCACTTGTTTCTTACAGATCCCCCACAGCATCTTCTGAAGCTTTTCTTGCAAACTATCCATACCCTAACCCACTGCCTAATGACAAAATGAATTCAGGCTACAGTAGCCTGAGCACCACCCTTTCTATAAAAAAATCCTCTTCAGACAAACTGGACGAACCTCTGTCCCGATTCCGTAAAGTCTCCCTGGTTCAAGAGGGGGCCCCCAACCAGGACATGGTGGACTACAGCAGGACTGGGTCAAACGAGGAAAATCTCGGCGCAAAACACAATTGGGGCATTTCATCCAGATTTATGTCCAATGAAGAGCCGTTATTCTCTGATAGTCAGAGTTACAGACTGTCTGATATTTCCTCCACCTACTCTTCCTCTGCTGTCCCAGAGGCCACATTATACAGCTACAGCAGTCAAAGTGAACTTGGCCAACAGCCAAAAGGTAAGCAGGGTGGAGCTTTTTTTAGGGCTTGGGAGGTGTGTGCTGCACCTGCAGCTGAAATCCAGGGGCGGTGGGAGGGAAAGAAAAACAGTGAACTAAATCATGCGGGGACTCACACCCACCTTCTATTTCAAACTTCGCAGCAGACGTGGCGGACGCATCCTGTTTTACCGGCGTATTTAAAGCCACGCTCGTGGAGCTCGACGACCCAGCGGCTCCCTCGCCCCCAGCCTCCCCAGACGTGGACAACCAGTCCGATATGGACAACCTGGTGGACACCCTCAAGAGCATGGGGCCCTCCATGAGGCCCCGAAGCTTCGGGCTGCGAGGATCGACCCCGGCCCCCGTCTCAGCATTACCACCTATCGTGGAAGACAACCCTGGTCCAGTCTCCGCGGACATCGCCAGTCCGGTAAAGAAGGTTCCTGCTGCTCCGGCTACCGAGGCAATCAATGGGATTTATAGATTACCTGTTGATCTGGGGCTAAAGAGGAGTGTCAACAGAGACACACGCTCACCCATGGAGCTAATGAAGAAGGTATTAACATTTTTTATTTTGGGTGTAAGCGTTATTAAATGTCACCTGCAGCCAAACTTTGACAGGTACATAATAGCTCCACTTTTAACAGGTTTAAAACGGCATTTCATGCTTTAACATGGGAACTTGTGCCCTTGTACTTGTTTTGACTCATAATTAGTATATTTATTTTGTTATGGCCTTAGCGCTTTATCATATCCATAGCCAACTAAAGTACTGACCGTTGAGACTGGGAGGTCGGTGGTTCGCGCCCCGGCCGAGTCATTCCTAAGACTTAAAAAGTGGTCGGCGGCGCCCTCTGTTGGCTGCGGCTGCATCGGCTCGCTACAACGGGTCAGGTGCAATCGACATTTCGTTCTGTGTACATTGTTACACAGAATGACAATACAAGGAAATTATTATTATTATTATTATTATTATAAAGTCAGTTATCTCAAAGCTGGTTTAATACTCCAGGTGTGAAGGGGCCAGGTAGAGCTCACCAAAATTGATACCAGTTGCTGATACTATTTTAACTTTACCTAGAGCAAAGCTTGTGTATGTGCTGTATCTAAATAGCACTTTTTGGGGGGAAAATAATGTTAAATTTGTAGTATTTTACCCATCTGTTTATTATAATACAAACACAATTATTTAAAAAAAAAATCATAGAATTAGATTTACAGTTGCCTTTATTTTAACTGATAATAACATTGTGAACGTTGTTTACGGCGAGATTAAACATAGCACTCCAGGATAAACGCATTATAAAGACTTTAGAGAGAAAAACAAGATAAAAAGAATGCCAGGATAAATAGGCAGATATTTACAAGGTAGTGCTTGGAGACTGGCCTTAGCTGTAAGTGCATCTGAACAGTAATGCAATGAAAAATAGTGTAATAACATTTAGCAGCAACAAAATTCCAAATATGTCGATGAATAAGATTATTCTATACTTAGGTAAGATATATACATTTCATAGTTTTGTGTGCTAGTTTAGGGTCTATGGTATTTGTTGTGAACATTTACGTGAGGCCTTGCAAAATCATGTGACTCGCAAAAACAAGTTAGACACTGCCCTAAAATATTTTGCATGTCTCTCATACGTAAATCAGCTTCTTTATGAGGCGCTTTTACCGTTTTTTATTACTATCTTATTTTTTACAAAATACCAACAGGAACCTTCGGTAACGAGAGACATTCCGGTCAGAGCATCTTCCACCAACAGTATTCTCATGAAGCAACTCTCTGACACTTCTGAAGAGCACAAATCGCTTAATGGCAATTCAAGCCAGCAGTCCTCAAACTCCCGTCTGGATAACAGCGTCATCTTTGGAAGTTACAAAAATCCTGCCGTGGATCAAACGCAGGAAAAGTCCCATCGCTCGGTCTTCCGCACAGGTTCACTACCAGATCTGGGTTCTTCAATGGTTCCAAAGGAGCGCAGCGAAGTCCACACGGCAACTGACTCGTCGTCTCGTTTCGAACGCTTATCTTTTCTCATGAATTCGTCTCCGGCCTCGTCCAGCTTCTCGAACGGATCTGATGATCTCAACGCCCACAAAAGTCTCCCTCCCCTTCAAAGCATCTCATCGGCAGCCTCTAGCAGCAGCATCAGTCGCCTTCTCAGCCCCACAGGTTCCTTGGAGAATCAACGGTTGTTCCCCAACACAGAGTCACCGTCCTTCTCAAAATTCCCTAGCACAGAGGCCCTCTCTTACTCAAAGTTCCAAGCCACAGAGTCCCCCTCCTACTCAAAGTTCCAAGCCACAGAAACTTCCTTCTCAAAGTTCCCCAATACAGACCGCACCTCCTTCTCAAAGTTTGGCCAGACTGTGGGCCAAGGAATCGGCACAAGTGCGCTCGGCCAGACATTGGGCCAAGGAGTTGGCACAAGTGCGCTCGGCCAGACATTGGGCCAAGGAGTTGGCACAAGTGCGCTCGGCCAGACATTGGGCCAAGGAGTTGGCACAAGTGTGCTTAGTAACTCAGTTTTACAGAGGACCTTAAGTCATGAATCCTTGATACTGGGAAATCAACCTACTCCGCTGATCAACAACAACAACCTGCTTAGAGTTACTGCAATCCAAAAACCGGAATCTGAAAGGAATATAAAATACAGAGCCTTCCCTGATGCCTATGTGAGTACCTCGGCACTTTCAGTTATTTTGTGTTTGGTTGACTCTACACATTGACAATTTACACGCAATTGCGACAATAATTTTACAGAGTCTTCAAGTAAAAAATGTTGGGATGCAGGACGCGAGAGTAATACTTAGTCTTTGTGTATTGCGAGGAATAAGGATCAACAAAATCCTTTGCCATGCAACCAAAAAATCAATTCACTAAAAATTTTATGTTCAAGCTAAAATTCCAAACATTCGTGCAGTTTTAAAAAAGAGAAGTATGTAAATGATTTCCAGATAATCCAAAATAATTCAGCATTAGAGGGAGTGGGAAATCATTGCTGAGATAACAACATTACAGATGAAGACTTGTATATACGAGTTCTTGCATGCAAGCATTATAGGCATAGTCTTCAAAAGATTCCTATTGGCTTTCACGTGCTTATCTTGTTGAGGATCTATCATGTGTTGTAAAAAAAAATGCAAATGTTTTATTATAGCCATAGATATTTGCATATGATAATTGCAATGGTGTTTTGAAAAAAAACCCGAAGCACTTTTTATAAGACTGTCAGAAAGTGGCAAAACCAGTTTCTCTCATCGAACTTTTAATCTGCAAATTGCTAAAAAGGAGTGTCAGCTTCTGATCTACTGTCACATGAAAACTGTAAAACTTCCAGTCTTCCATTAGTTTTTATAGCTATGTTTGGGGTGTGTATATACTGTGTGAGTGTGAAAAAAAAATATCGCTATAGACTAACTTCACGGATACAATATGAGAAAATACATCAAAAAACACAAGGGAAACAAATAAGCATGTAAGAAATATTTAAAAAATGACCCTGAGGACATTTTAGAAGAAGACATGAATGACCAAGGAGTGAACGAACACAATGTTGCCTAGACACAAAGTATTTTAATGGGATCTATTAACGTGACAGATGATTACAGGTAACCTCCCACAGAAATCGTTAGTGACATTCTGGTAAAGGTATAATAGCAATTCCTTGTGGCTAGCATACAATACATACACTCTGGCTTCTAATTTTTACCTTTTATTTGCTTAACCATGCTGATTCTAATGCATTGTGTTTTCCATTTAAAGATGAGCGAAAGAAGCTCAGATTGGCCTTGATTTAAGTTGATTGCGACCAATAGCAGTAATCTTCTACTTTTAAATCTAAATTAGCACCTGATATAATCTGCTGAGCGACCTGGATTCAATAGAAGTGTACCTATTTTCAAGCTATTAAAGGTGTTGAGTGGTTAGAATCCCATTTTGCCACAGAACAAATGTCCCTTACGGTTCTGGTATCATATGGTAGCCCACAAGGGTCTGTTATGAGCCTTTAGGCTCATTTGTAAGAAAATTAAAGATTTCCATCTGGTGTTACTTTGTTACGGAAAGTTTTGGTTGGACCCAATTTTTGAGTGCAAAACATGATCTCTCTTCTGTGGAAAAATTAGGTCATGCAGTTAAATCAGTTAACAAATTAACATTTTTAACCAAATTCCTTAATCTATAATGTGCACCTTGGCAATCTGAGTGAACAAGGATATGGTTTATAGCTTCCTCCTCATCTTGTGTACCAAAGGAATGTGCTGCATGCTAAGAACCAAAGTAGACTTCATGTTCCCTGAGCTCGCAAAAGTATTGAAGGGGTTTACATTTTGCCACCGTCTTCATTCATTTAATCCATTAGTGGCATAACTAGCTGGAGGGCACAAGACTTCGCTCTTCTTTAGATCAGCTTGTTCTCCCCATGCTCCACACCCTTCCCAACTATCTTTAAACGACTGCAACACGAAGCCACACCTTTTTGTGTTGTCTTGCACTCATTATTATCTGATGAAGTTGACTTGACACCTGACATAAATCATCACCTTTTTTGCCGGATGATTTATTTCATTTTTCATTCAGTTTGGTCAGTAGGTTGACGTTCATTAATGCTGAATTTGCACATTCTGGCATCACAGCAGATGTTTTATGAGCACATGGAAGAACATTTCTTCTTTGTGTATTACTTTATTCTACATTGTTCAAGTGTGTTACCTTAATGGATCACATAAGTCCAGAAGTAGAAATTCCACTATTACTGTATAACTTATAGCTTTTTTTATATGATGATTTTACTTTGAAAACTATACATTTTTTAATTTTTTAAAGTTTAGCAGACACTCAAAATAAGGAAAGAAGACATCTATGGATTTTGAGCTTTCAAGGAGAACAGAGGAGCTCAAACCTCTGATAAGAAATTCCAACCTGTTCTAAAAGATTTGCCTAAAGGGCGAGGAAATCAAACAACAGCAGCAGGTTTTGCCAAAAGTGACAATGATGTTCCCAGTTCATAATAGTCAAAACAACGAACAACATCCATCCATTATCTACTCCGCTTATCCCCAGTAGGGTCGCTGGGTGCTGTAGCCCATCTAAGCTATCTCTGGACAGTGGGCAGGGGACACCAGTGCACAATAATCATCGGAATAATTAACTGGCATTCTATTCAATCTATTTTGCAGGTTCCAATATCAAGAACAGAGTAAACTTATCAGATTTCCATACCACATTTGTCAGATGTGATACCCAAACCTTCAGTAATCAATACATATATCACATACTGATACCATTAGTATATTAAATTATTTTCCCCAATGTTTTATTTTTTAAGCATTCATTTGGGGGGGGGGCGGGGGGTTTATCTTAGTTCAAATTACGTAGCCTACAAAAATGCACTTGTTCCAAATTGATGACAACACAATTTGGCCTTGGTTCTTATTTGCTTTGCTGATAAAATCTTAAAACAGCCTTAAAAAGTAACAAAAAAAGAAAATTAAGGAGTTCCACAATCTATTTTGTTTCATACGTTGTGGCCTGATTGAGAAGGTTGTAGAAGTCTACTGTATGTCGTTGTACCGTGCAGAAAGTAAATGTTGACTTATTTATTATTGAACATCCTTAATCGATTGCTTTTGGGTTTTAAAACAAAAATCACAAGGGAACGGAATACACTCCAACTTAAATGTAAAAACAAAAAAACAAAGCAACAGAGTATCTCTAAATAACGACACAATGCAGTCCTTGTTTCTTGTTCACGGAAACTAATTTGAGTGGTACCCAATACGAAATAGACTCTCGAGCAAAAACACACTTCAAGTTGTCCATCACGGATGCATTTAAACATTCCACAATTGTATAAGGGACCGTGTGTAAACAGTGGAAACGTACAGCGATTCTATTAATTTGTTGTTGTTTCGGTGCGCCGCACTTATTATCGGCATGCTTGACACTGCCGGGCATCAGGTTAAACAGGTACACATCAACAAACACTCGTCAAAGAGATTATGCACAAAAAAGAGCTAGCAGTAAATACAATTCGATAGCTCTGAATGTATATAATTATACTTTTTATGCATGTTGAATTGCCTATGTGCCTGTAATTACTGCTTACGAAAGATGTGGTTTTATGTTCATGGGGTGGATAAGAAGTTCCGAGAAATGGCTTCTTATTGATCATTATTCGTAATACATTTTTTTTGCCCCTAGCTTACCAAAGAAAAAGAACATGGAAAACTCAACCCTCGTCCTGGGAAGGTGAGTCTGTCTTCAAACCACTCAAATTAAATCATTCTCATCAAACTCTGTGTGCAAATCATCAATGGCATTTCGTGTCAAATTCAAGCAGGTTGAATTCAAGGTGACGCTAAATTACGGCACCGCCCAAAAGTCTTAGAGCGTACTTTTGTTAAGTATACTGAGATTTTTTTGGTTTCCCCGTTTGAATCTTCCTAATCAACTTATAATTTACTTTAATTCTTATAATTGAACAATAAAGGTTTTAATTTAAAATTTGGTTTCATGCAGTGTCTGGAACTGGAAAAAGTTACCGGACACCAAGGCAGACAACTCTGAAAAGTTGCCATCCCAGCCATATGGTTGCCTGCACCATTTTTCACAAATTGAAACACACTAAGACGACTAATCGCAATAAAAGAAACCATTGTTGCAAAGTATTAAGGATTGATAATCAGAATATATATCAGAACAACACTTTAAAATTAAGTTTATTATAAATCTACTAACATTCATTGCATGTATATAACATCGCTGTTTTCCAACTGCCATCAGTATGTACCTGTATTTACTCATCTTCATTCATGCAATGTTTGCGTTGTGTCAAATTTCCAAACAGAAGAAAGATTTCGAAATCAAAATAAAGCAATCGTTTGATTTGGGGGGAAAAAAAAGATTATTTTTTTTTCTTGAAAAAGTTGTCGGCCACCCGGGCGGAGACGTTTTGTAAGTTGTACGCCCGACGTAAAAGATGCACGCCCTGGGCGTCCGGGCAGACATTATTTCAGACATTGCTTTATGGTTTAGAAACTGTTTTTGACTGGTACTTTGATTTTATTTTATTTTTTCCAAGACAAATTTCTGATGTCAATACCACTCCAACTTCAAAATCGAAAATCTCACCAAAGAAAGAAAAATTACAAATAAAAAGGTTCCTTTTTTATTCCAATATAACCCAGAGGGACGGCCGCCACCATGCTGTATTTTCCCAAGACACATCACAGGAAACAAACAAGAATCCATACCCATCCATCCATATCTATACACTACTAAGGTTCAATCCAAACCAACTTTCTGTCTTCATTTTTTATGTACAGGAAATTTCTTTCTATTCCTTTAATTCTTAGCTCTTGATCCTGAAAGGTTCCACAACGTAAACATCAAAACCAGTGTATCAAAATGTACCGATAAACTATACAAATCCATTCAAACCAACAATGTGTCTTTTTTTTCCATTTTTTACAAAATTACTTTATTTCCATGGGTTGTCTTTTTAGAAAATTACCTTTTTTGTTTTCTACAATATGATACCTTTTTTGTGTTGTTCAAACAAAATGACAACAGTTTTGTGGGGAGTTGGTTTGTGCAATACAATAATTTTTTTAGTTATGAATGAGATTTTGGGGGATTTAAAACGAACTTGTCATTTTTTTAACAAGGTGTGCTGGACAAGCCACCTAATTTAGGGCTTTTTTCAACAGCAATTATAGTTGTTGTTTTGTATAAAATGACCTATATTTTTCGTTTATTTGTACAAGATGACTTCATTGTTGCGTTTGTACAGACATAAGCCAAATAACCCTTGAAACTGGGTCAATTTCTCCAAGTAGTCATTAATTGCAGATTTATCCCAAATTGGGCTATTTTTTCTCTTTTGTCTCTCTCAATATGGCAAAAATGTAACTGTAATATTTTTATATATTTTATGCAGATGTATATCTTTGACCGGCCCGGAATGTGTGGCCAGAGGATCGAGTTGCGGAGTGATGTTGTCGATGCTACATCCTGGGAGCTGCAGGAGACCATCTCCATCAGGGTGGTCCGAGGAGGGTATGACACAAAATAGACACTTTCAAATGAACACGTAAAGACCACTAATGTTTAAGTTATCATTGTAGTTGAAAAGTAAGACCCTGCCAGCACACTTAGATAATTGCACTAAGACGTTTATTGCTGTTATCGGCACTAAATGTGTCAAAGTCAAATGTACGGAGGGACAAATAGAAAAAGCTATGGACTGGTCTGATGAAATGTTGACACTTTTCAATATGACTCATATAGTTTAGTGAACCTAGTTATACCTACTGCAAACCTTAAAAATAGTATGACCAGATAAACAAAGCTGTATTTTCCTATGGCTGTGTAGTTTTCGAATTTCAACAGGCAAAAACTGTACATTTATTTTGTATAAGAAAAAAAACATAAAACAGGGTTCGTACGAGGGCTTGAAAAATTTAAAATTTCTAAATTTTAATGTTGCATTTTCAAGGATTGAAAAGTGAATTTCGGGAGAAGCGCTTGTCAATGTTTTTGAATTATTGCCAACTTTGCTTAAAAATGATGCGGACATTGCTCTCTAGTGGCTTTGCTTCGCTATTGCATTTCTTCTCTGGTGATTAACGGCTACTTTTATTAGTTTGAATGATACTGTCCCATGAAGCGTCATCGCTACCTATGAGTCGCACCCAATATGACAGGTACATTCTACACCTAAAAATAGGGTACTATGAAATGTGTATAGCTGCAAAGATTACGTATAAATTATGGGCCATTCAAAAAACTAAAATAGTTTTTCCCAGTGGTAAATTTTAATGCAAAGAACTTCCTGCAACCGTTAATGAAAGCTAAACATTACCATCATTTTACCCAACACCTGTATGGCGAGAGATATGTCTCAAAAATATTCACACACGTATCGTTCAAATCCACAAATATATTCACGATTTTCTCAAGATCTAAACTCATATGTCTTGACAAATGCACACGCAAGATGAAAGATCGCATATCTAAATAGTAGATATATTTGTGGCTCTGCAAATTATATGATACACCGGTTTCCCTCTTTTATTGATAGTAAAGAAATTGAAAAATTGGCTTTGAAAGTCCTTAAAAAGTGATTGAATTTGGTTATAGAAAAGGTGTACAAACCCTGATGACATGAAAATTAAATGAAAGAAGCCGGTATTATTCAGGCACCATAGGTTGCCTCTATTTTCAATCTGAGTAAAAGTGGGCTAAATATGCTTAAAAGAAAAAAAAAACAGTTTTCTCTCATTCTCTCAACTGAATTATTTTTAAAATATAACTTGATTGAATACAATAAAGTGCAAAATTATACTGAGCGAAAACCCAAACTTTCTTCAAAAAGTAGCACACAGTGAAAAACAACGATTGTTGTATATTGTAAGTTCTGACGTCTACAGATGTCACTGGCACTGAACGCGTTAAAATGCAAATCTGTTAAACACCACACTCCCTAAGAATTAATGTCACCCTTTCTAACCTAATCTTTTCCGGCATGCTCAAGCCGTGCCAAAATAACTCCTCTGCATTCCTTCAATAGCTAACACACCCACACAAAAAACAAACACAACATGGAAATATTGCGCAAAGAACTAACAGGTGTTCGCTCCTCTCCAGATGGGTGCTGTATGAAAAGCGCAACTTTAAAGGAGAGAAGATCGCATTGGACGAAGGAGATATCACGCTCACTTGCCCCTTTCAGCAAGCGGAAGAGGATGATGTGCAACAAGCAAATGGACCAAAAGTCGCTGGAGAACAGAAGGCTGAGCAGAACAAGGAGACCAGCGAGGAAGAGACCAAAACTAAATCGGCTAAGAAGTTTATTATTGGATCTGTTCGAAGAGCGGTCAGGGTAAGAGGATAATTTTTGTAATTATTTTGGTAAAAGTTGTACTACTGCCATCTAGAGGTCAAAAGAATTTTGCAAATACGTTTGCATGCTTTGAGTGTATTTGAGAATATACATCACTTCATGTTTTTATTCTGAATTGATTCATTTTTCTTTTGTAGGACTACAGTGTCCCTGAAATCAGTCTATTCCCCGAGGAGAACGCCGAAGGCAAGAAAGTCATCTTCAGGGATACATCAGAGGATGCTCGCATTTTCGGATTCCCCATCAAGGCTAACTCCATCATCATTAACGCTGGACTGTGAGTCATGGAGTTGCAACAGAGGACGTCAATCATCACATGTTGATGTTAATTTGATTTGTGGTTCAACACAGGTGGCTGGTGTTTTCCAAACCCTTTTTTGAGGGCTCGCCGCGTGTATTGGAGGTCGGGGGATACTCTAATCCTGCTGCCTGGGGGGTGGAACAGCCATATGTAGGGTCGTTGCATCCACTCAAAGTAGTAAGTGATTCTCAGGGAAATAAGTTCATTTTTGTTTTTGCTTCCTACAAAAACGTGTTTATGCATGGGTGTGTTTTTTTTTATAGGGGGAACCAAAAGTGGAAAACATAAGTGAACCCAAGGTAAGAAATTGCATCAGTATTTCTATAGATTTGTGTTGCTAATGAACGCAAATAATTTTTAATCAATTCACTGAGTGTAGCAACCTATACAATCAATGAATATATAAAAAAACATTCTACAGATTTAAGAAGTCGTGTACAGCATACTCTTCGCTGTAGGGTACTGTACTATCCATTCATCCAAATTTGATTAAGTGTAGCAACCAAATCACAAAAAAAATAAATTTACAAATGTATTGTGTTTTATTTTTGTTCCACTAGAAAAAGGTCTATTCCTCTTATTTGTATTTTTCTACTAGAAAGATTTTCCCCCCAAAATTGATGAAATTATAAGGTTAATATACATTTTTAGAAAATGTACTAAATAAAATGTAAATATTTTACTTATTTCTTTTATATGTTGATTAATGGACTTTTTGCAGTGTTTTCTCGCAACCTAAAATATAAAAATTAAATACACATATGCTGAAATAATTAACTAAATTCTAAAAGAAATGTATTCACTGTTTCACACAGAGTTAGGTGATTTCTTACATTTATTCACAAAAATCCAGCACTTTTTGCATTGCAGTAATCCCTTATTGTAACGCGGTTCACCTTACTACAGAATAATTTACTCATGAAATACAAAAGTTAACGGATCAAATATAAAGTAATTTTATTTTTTGAACCAATTACTGGACCTATAAAAGAGGTTTGCTCTTAAGTTTCAATCTTTAATAGTGTATTTAATTTTCTGATAATTGTAAAATAAAAATAAACTACTTCATAGATGTTGCCTATTACTGGTTCTTTTTGGAATTTAACTCCTAACAAACAAAGATTCATTGTACATCCAGGCAATTTTCTAAAGTAGATTTTCTGACCCTTTTCTGGCTTTCAAGTGTCCCAAGTTACCAACAAACTTTAATTTTTTGTGAAAAAACGGTGCCATTTGTCTTCAGATTGAAATCTATGAAAGGTCATACTTCACCGGCAAGTCGAGGGTCCTTACTTCCAACACGAGAGATTTTATGACGCGAGTGGACAGGCAGCAGGGAGCCTTCATGTATTCGGTGGGCTCCCTCAAAGTGCACGGAGGAATGTGAGTGCCATTTTCGAACCTTTGTGAACCTCATCAGTGCTATACTATTATTGCTTGTGTTTGTGTCATCATAGATGGGTGGGCTATGAAAAGGAGGGCTACAGAGGCCACCAGTACCTTTTGGAGGAGGGCGAATACCACGACTGGAGGGTTTGGGGAGGAACAAACTCTGAGCTGCGCTCTGTTAGGGTCTTACAAGCTGTACGTTTTTTTTTTTCCTCTACAAGTTCAAATAGATTGTTTGTATCCAGGTGAAAAGTACATTTATGGCATAATCTAATAAAAATATAACTGTAATTTGACCTAAATTCACGAAAGCAAGTGCCCAAAATGGACTCATAGTTCACTTAGGTTATTTTATTTTTTCCGAAAATGAGCTTCAACTTTTTCTTTATTTGAAATCTTAATTAATCTTCTTTTTGTTGAAAAAAAAATTTTGTCCTATGATAAAATGTACGTAATATTCTTCTGCACCAAATGCTAATGTAGCCGCTCTCCACACTGAAAATTTGCATTTTGTTTACCGTTTTCTGTATAAAATATAGTATTGTCTTTCATTCTGTTGTCGAAAACTAGGTTTATATTTTATTTTGGAGACAAGCCTGGTATACCCTGAGGTCAAAACCTAGTATCGTCTTCTCTTATGCTAAAACTAGCATAATATATCTACACTAAACATTGTGGTCTTCTATGCCAAAAATCAGTTTTCTCGCCCGTACCAGAAATTAGTGTTTTGTTCACCGTTTTAATATAAAATCAAGTATCTTCTTTTATACTGAAAATTATTTTTTTTGTCGATTAGCATAGTCTTTTTGTGTAGGAAATTAACATTGTCTTCTCCTGTGCTAAAACTGGCATCATCTTGCCTCAGGGAAAAGCCTGATCCCCGTCCCCGCATCCATCCTATCAAACAACGGGACTCGCTGACCCATTCAATCCGTCTAACCTCACTTTCCCACACTGTTATATATGTTTGTCATTCTGCTGTTTTTGTAATGTAATGCCTGTTGTTTTTCCCCGGTACAGTCAATGGAAGTAAATTTCCCTAAGAGGACCAAAAAATGAAATCTATCTAATCTTCCTCTCCGCCAAATGTTAGTGACCTCTTCCCTGCCGAAAATCTGCATTTTTGCTACACTAAAGACATGTACTTTGTTTGGAATTTTCTATATTTAAAAAAAAGTGATTTATTTTATGTTACATTGAAAACTACCTTAGTAAGCTTCTTTTACATTGAAAATTAGCTCAGTCTTTTATGCCAAGAACTAGCATAGTTTTTTTATCATGACAAATTCCCCCTTTGATTTTCTTTTTCTTTTTTCACTTTAAAAATTAATGTCACTGTCTTTTGTGATAAGTACTACCAAATAATAGCATCGTTTACTTTGAAAACAAATAGCATATTATCCTTTATTGGAAATTAAAATATTTTTCCCTTCCAAAAAAGCATTACGGTTTTATACTAAAAACTAACGTAGTCTTCCATTGTATCAATTGTCTTCCATTTTCGTCTTTGCAGAAAATTTGCGTCCTCTTTTTAACGTCAAAAATTTCTGTCCTTTAAACAAAGAAGTAACAGATTCTTCTTCTGATGCTAATGTTGTTTTCTTCACATGTTCAAATGTTCATATTATCCTTCATTGGAATTTAGCGTCTTCTTCCATTCAAAACATAGCCGTATTATATATAGAAAATTAGCATAGCAAATATTAGCATTGTTTTCTCCTACTCTAAAACTATAATCATTATTTGTGCCATACGTTAGTGTCATCCCTGCTATGATAATGAGCCCCTCATCCACACTGAATATCTGTTTTTTCACCTTTTTCTATAATAAAATCAGTACATGTCTTTGATGCTGAAAATGACATACTTCATTGTCTATTTTACATCGAAAACTTGTGTCACTGTCTTATATGTAAAGAATTAGCATAGTCTTGTACTGTGCCAAATGCTAGCGTTGTCTCCTTGGCAGGAAATTAGCATCTTTCTTTTTGTAGTACATAAAAAAATTGCGTCATTGTCTTATTTCCTAAGAAATAGCGTCGTCTTCTTATGTGCCAAATGCTCATTTGTTTTTGTTCTATTTATTCTTTGCAAAAAAAGCAAAAATCATTGGGCATAAACATCCTCTTCCCTTCCGAAAACAGGACAGTTCTCTACATTGAATTTGAGCATAGCAATAATTAGCATTGTCTCCTCTATGCTGAAACAATCGTTATTTTATACTTCCAAAACTTGTGTTGTTTTTTTTACATTGAAAACAGTCATTGGTTTGCTCTGTTGGCACAGTCTTTTTTTCAATAATATGGCTTCATTGTTAAATCCACTCCTGAAAATCACTGCTAAATGATCCGTAAAATAAGGTACTTGGATAATTGTACCATTAGTTCAATCCACGTTGTATTTTCCGGTCCAACAGGACTTTGGCGCCGACCCCTTAATGGTGATGTTCGAGCAGCCCGACGAAGAGGACGGTGTGGTCTCCCAAGAGGAGAACACCTTCGAGGTGACTGAGGCCATCCCAGATGTTGAGCTCTTTGGCTTCAAGATCAACACGCGCTCCATTCAAGTATTCAGTGGTTTGTAAGTCACAATGAAAATGATTCCGTTACAATGTTCAAAATGGTCATTAAGTCATTTAGTTGACCTGTCTCTTACCAGGTGGGTCGGATACTCCCACGTGGATTTCTCAGGTAGCCAGTATATCCTAGAGAAAGGTTTCTATAATAATTGTGGTGACTGGGGTTCCCGTGACACACGAATCTGCTCAGTGCAACCTGTTCGTCTGGTGAGGCCACTGAGAACTTAAAAAATATTGTTTGCTTGAGTGGGTTGTGTGGTGATTAATATTCAATTTGTGTAATTTAGGCTCCAACTGATGGGAACAGGAACAGAAATGAGGTGGGCATTTAACGCATTTTGTTCAACCCAAGGTTTATAGCTTTTACCAAATGCCTAGTTTAGTACGGCAGTTTATAGTAAATTGGAAAAATATGTATTTTCTATGAAAACTACAAAAATTTGTAAAAGAAACAAAAAACAGTCAAGCAATGACCATTGTATTAAAAATTGAAATTTTCCTTTGTTATTGGTGGTGCATTAGTGTCATCTGCTGGACACTTTCAATTACAACAGATTGGTGTGTTTTTTTTAATGGGATAACATTGTCTAATGACCACTTTTGACTTAAAAATTAGCTATTGAATGCTACTACGAAAATATTTCCAAAATTTGAAAACTATCCTTCCATTCACAAATATTATTTTCAATGTGTGGAAGCTCTGCTTTTCATTTTTGGTGGTATTTTTCACAATTTAGATGTGATCGATAAATAGATACAGACTTTAATTTCGTTTTTAGCCAATCAAAAGATGGGGTGGCTTAAGGAAAGTTTTTTTTTTAATGCACTTCGTTGCAGTACTCACTGAAACAATTGCCAGTGGCGTTAATGAGAAGCTTCGAAAATCATAAACATATCTCGAGTGTCACCTGGTGGTTTTAAGGTCTCAGCACACGATTTCGTAAACTGCCCAATCAATCAGTTGTGTGCAGGATCGGCCCAAGCCTTCATGGGGCCCTAAGCAAAATATGATTTGGAGCCGACGATTACTTGTTAATTTGGATACCTACTAGAACTCATTCCATGTTCTACTCCAGGGGTAGGCAACTATTTGGAGTCAGGGGCCGCATATTGGACATGTTATACTTCTTTTTCAATTGATTAGTTTCATCAAATTGCTTTTAAAACGACCACAATTAGAGCAAAATAGTATATTACGTCCTCGTTTTAAGCAATTTATTTGTTATTTACTTTTGAAGTATTACTGAATTTTTTTATTATTATGATTTTTAGTATTTCTTAAAGTCAGGTTTTTATTGACATTATGAAGTATTTGAGTATTACTGTAGCTTGATTTTTGTACTATTATTTAGTATTTCTTCGAAAGTAGATTTTTGTTGTTGTATACCTGAAGTATTTTTGTATTTTTTTGTTTTATTACAGTAGCTTTATGATTATAGCATTTTTGTAGTGTTACTGCAGTATTCTTTTTTTAAGTATTTTTGTACTTTCTCTGTTGTATTTTGTAGTATTTCCATATAAGAATGTTTGTCGTATATCTGTAGTATTTTCGTAGTACAGTGTTACTGTAGTTTTATTTTTGTAGTATTATTTTTATATTTCCATAGGAGATATTTTCGTAGTATCGCCAAAGGTGTAATTTGTAGTATTTCTGTTGTAAACCTCTTGTAGTAGAATTTTTGTAGTGATATTTCTTTAGTAGTTTATAATACTCTAGTATTATGTATTGTTATTTTTAGTATTTCAGTAGAAGTATAATTGATGTATTTCCAAAACAGTATTTTTTAGGATTTTTGCGATATTACTGTAGTTGTCTTTTTGTAGTATTTTTTGAGTAAATTATTCTGTAGTTATATTTTGTAATATAGTATTACTGTATCTGTATTTTTGTTGTAATTCTATACTATTTTTTTGTTTTCAGAATGAAGGCAAAATAATATATGAGGTCCGTGTTTTTTAGCACTATATTTGATATTTAGTTTTGTAGTTGTGTAGTATTTCTGTAGAAGTATTTTTGAGTGGACACACAAAGTGACAATGGGAACAATTATTGGCCCAAAAAAAGTTAACCATTCTTAGGGGGCCCTAGTGGTTGCGGGGCCCTAAGCAGCAACTTAGCTCGCTTATGCTTTGGGCTGGCTCTAATTGAGTGTCAGTAATCAAAAATGTATTTATAACACATATTTTTTTCAGCCTATGAAAAATGGGATTTATTATGGAGGCCAACAGTCCAAAAACGGGGATATTTTACCTTATCATTCTAAAACATGTTCTTTCCTATTCACTAAAAACGATGACCGCTTGGTCCATTTTGAGTCTTTACATATTATATTATCCTTTATATTATTATTTCTTATCTGGCATCCCGAGTGTTGGTTTTAAGGTGCTTTATTTTTAGCACGTACAAAGACAAATACGGGACACAATACTGTAATCTGTTGCTACTTCGGGCTTCTGTGCATAGCACGTTGAAAAATGTTCATTTGAAATGAACAGCAACCATGCAGCTGCGATCCATTTTCCCTGGTCTCCTATTGCTCCGAGTAGAAGCCTGCAGAGCGCACTTTTGTCGGGCCTTGCGGCGCTTTTTTTTGTTGTTGTGTCCACCAAAAAGTGAACTGCCTTGTACGGCCACGATCCAGTATCCCTGATTGCATATTGCTGAGCGTTGATCAACAGATACCACTTTTGTTGGGCCTGGCGGCTTTTTTTGTCGTCATTTCCACACAAACAAAACTGCAGTTGTGAGCCATTATACCCAATATGCGCACTATTTATGGTGTTCAAGTTAAAGAATTGAGGAGAGCGATTCTGTACTTAGCTCCTTCACGATAAAACCTGGACGTATAAAGGATTCATTTTGCTTCATAAAAGCTAGCAGTTGCGGAGCACTGATCTGCCCATCTGTAGAATTGAATGTATAGATAAAAATACCTACAAACATCTGCCTTATAAAGAAACAAGCACATAAAAAATGAGGCCGAAATAAATGTAATTGATGCATTTTGTGGGCACCTGCGTAAGGCAATTTTGTCCAGGGGGCTCACTGTTTTGGCATTCCACTATTGCTAAGAGCAGGGGCTGACAGAGGTATTTTTTCTTTTATTTATGCAGCTGAAATGTGCCATTGTGGCCCCCCTTAAATGAACCATTATCCTTAGTTGTCTATTGCTGACAGCGAGGGGCCAAGAGAGCATATTTTTGTCATGTGTGCTGGCTCTTTTTCCATTCTTTCCCTATTCAATGAACAGCACCCATGTGGGCTTGATCCATTATTCCGCGTTGAATATTGCGGCGAGCCGAGGCCAGCAGTGCGCATGTTATAATAGGGTTCTCTTTACGATTTCCTGCAATAAAGTACACCCTATGAGTTAATCCAATTAAAAACTAATCCTACCCATATTGCTTGCCTTCCTCAGATATTGTTGTACTCTGAGCCCGAATACAGAGGAACATGCCTCATCTTCAACTTCAAACAGGACGCTGTCACCGAAGAATTCCAGACCAAATCTTGCAGAGTTGTCGGAGGAAGGTGAGTTATATACAACACTAACACATGTGACGAACATTAAAGTCTCCTTTTGTTTTTCAGCTGGGTCCTCTACGAGAACAAAGACTTTTCCGGGACCATGTACGTCTTATCAGAAGGAGGCTACAGCTCGTTGATAAGCATGGGATGCACATCTAGCACCTTCATTCGATCCGTCAAAGCCGTACCGATGGTCAGCTTCATCCTCTTTCAAACATTTGATCTTTTCCAGAGTGACACTGAATCTCTCATCTCTCTTTTGCAGAGTTTCTCTGTTCCGTCCATATCATTGTTTGGACTCGAAGGTCTTGAGGGACGAGAAATCTCAACAGACTCTGAGCTTATCAACATGGTAGCGGAGGGTTTTAATGATCATATTCTTTCTGTCAGGGTCAATAGTGGCTGGTGAGTACGTTGGAATCATAATTCATCTTTTATCATAATAGAGAAAAAGATAAGCAGGAAGCTACAATTTTCCTTTGACTTATACTTATTTTTTTTTAATTGACTCCCATTACAATTCCTAATTTCTTACTCCTTATGGTACTTATAGAGTCATCGAAAACACAGTTCAGTTTTTGTATGCCTATGAACACCATAAACCTTTGTTTACTAATATATATTAAAAAATAATAATCATATTTATAAATCATTCAAATAAGTAAAGTTAAAAAAGAATAGTTATAATGTTGTTATAAGGTATGAATGTATTTCCCTTAACCATTAGGGTCTTGGGGCCACCATTTATTGTGGTGTGTCTTGGGCAAGTACAGCCAGGTGGTGCCCATCCCTCTCCAGGCCCACAAATGTTTTCTTCCCCTTCTCGAACCGGGGACCTTTCGCATGTTAGGCAAATGTGCTAACCTTATGTATATCTGTATGTCTATGTGCATATGTCTGTCTGTGTGTGTGTGTGTGTACATATATATATATATAATTTTTTTTTTTATTTATTTTTTTTGTAACACATTGTTTTTTAATAAGTAATGAAAATAAACAATGTTGTAAAAAATATAATAATGATAGTTTTACTTAACTAATGAAAAAATAATTAACTATGTTAACAAACTAAAAATTCAAAATGAAATTAAAAAAACAAAACAAGTGAAGCATACCCCTCCCTATTCAAGAACCACTCTTCTGAGTGGTCGATAGAAGAAAATATAATGACTGAGTCGTGGGGGAAAAAAAGAAACAAAGATTTTATCTGATTGTACCGAGGCTAAGGAAGAGTGGATGATTTTAGTGAATATTCAGTTTTAAAAAGAAAAATGAAACAGCAAAGAACCAGTGCCTCAGAAATGAGCCCTGGAGCAAAACCTAAAATACAATAAAAGACAATTTATTGCAAAACATGTTAAGATTCTGCATCTTATTTCTTTCTTTCTCTCTGTTCTTCCCAGCTGGGTTGTATGTGAATTTGGCAACTATAGAGGGCGCCAGTTCCTCCTGGAGCCAATGGAAATCACCAACTGGCCCAAGTTCAGCTCTGTGAAGACGATTGGCTCCATGTATCCCATCAGACAGGTCTGGCAACAAGTCACTTGATACTTGGGTTTTATTTTTCTAGCTAAATGTATCCAAGGTAGATTTCTAACCTGATGTTTTGCAGAAGCGACACTTTTTCCGCATCCGGAACACCGACAACCATTACTTCATGTCTATCCAAGGCGGTGTGGAGGAAATGAAGTCCGGACGGGTGGTGGTTTCACCGGAGGCGGAGCCTATGAGTGATATCTGGTTCTACCAGGATGGACTCATCAAGAATAAGGTTTGTTTGGAATATGTGTTGCTCAAACCATTGGCGATCTGCAATTTGCTTTTGGGAGGAAAACATCTCGGCGCCACGAGCGTTAAGTATTAAACGTGTTTGATCATTTTAACACCCGGCCGCCAAATTCCTCACATGTGCGCAGCAGGGGGAAAAAGGCAAGCTGCTCTTTTTCACATCTTATGCTCTATAAATACAAAAGACTCGGTGACATCTGAAAACATTTCAGTTGCCCTTCTGGGAGGATAAATTAGTTGAATAAGATGGCAACATTATTCATACAATTTGTAACTGAAGCAAAACAGCAGGTTTGAAGGTACTTAATTCAATTGTCAGAATAATCAGCATGCCCTCGTTTTTGCAATGGGTTGCGTTCCAAAAAGGACCAGTGGTAGTCAAATTCCGCAAATGTGAAACATTTATTTACTAAATACTATATTATACATTAAAACCAAAGAGCAAACCCTATTTACAAGTGCATTGTTTTTTTAATTATTCAAAGTTTTGTTCTTTATAAGTATTTTTTTTTTACAAATAACTAATTAAAGAATAATATTGCGGCTATATTGCACTTTTATTATTATTATGTTTTTTATTTTTTACTTTAGACATTTCATCACAGTTTTGTGGACGTTATTGGTTGGCTAAAATGTGGCATGAAAATGCTTTTATTTTCCTTTAGCATGTCCGATTTCCAACTTTGATGGCGATCAATATCATCTTCCTCTTTTGAGCGTTTGTTGACATGATTGCCTTTAGAGAAAGTCAAAATTAGAAAAGGTTTGCATGTAGGTTCATACACTACAGTTTCCTTTCAGTATCCTTGGAGTCATTGTCCATTCTCTGGAGTTACCTTTGATTCAACCAAGTATGACAACAACAGCAAAAGGTGACTTCTAATGTCTGTGTTATAATCTGGAATGTTTTTTTGCTTGTTTTTTGGTAGCTTTCCCCAGTGATGAGCCTTCAAGTAATGGGTAATATTGAACCGGGAGCCAAATTGGTGCTATGGAACGAGACCCGGCAGCCATCTCAGACGTGGTTGGCCCAAATGAGAGGAAGAATCAGCAGCATTACCTTCCCTGGGATGGTCATCGACATCAAAGGTATCAACTGAATGTACTCACACACGGACAAATTTGACATTTATTTCATTCTTTGATTTCCAGGTGGCGAAAGCTACGACAAGGACTACGTGGTGATCATGCCAGAAAGTGACGAGAGACTAAGCCAACAGTGGGAGATTGTTTTGATCAATTAAATCGTCATGCCATCAAGATCTGACCCCCCCCAAATTCCTCAAATCAAGAGAGTCCCTCACTCAGCCGCCTTTTTAATGTATTATAGTCCGTATTTGTGTTATGTAGAGTATGGGAAAAAAGTATTTTAGGATTTAAAGTTTGAGCCATCAGACTTTAACGTGTTACCTTTTTAAAACAGCCTGCAGTTTACAAACGCACACTTTTTTTTAACAGTCAACTAAACGCTTTGAAAGTTGATAGATAAAGCCAAAGAATGTATGCTATGCAAAATATCTGAAAGCTATTTTTATATTGTATCTAACGTTTGAGATTGCTTCGAGCGAACGGCGCCTGAATAAACAGCTTGTTGTTCTTTGATAATAAAGATTATAATATATGAAGTTGGTTGTGGTTGTCAGATGCTAATAAAGTATTTTCAAGGAGAAAAATGTGGTCATAAAATGATTTCTGTTCAACAACATGCTGATTCATATATTTGATTGTTTTTGTCCAACACCATATTTTTTTCTTGTCATGCATTGTAAAACGTTGAGTTTAAGAATTGAGAAAGTATACCGTATTTTCCTGCACACCTCAAAACCCAGAACTGGCCATCAAATTAGTGTGCCTTATAGTCTTGAAAATATGGTAAGTTAGAATTTTTGGGAAATGCAAAAGCACTCTACTCTATATCACTTTAGCAAATTTCAAGAAGAGCGCAAAAAAATCCTCCCTGATACTTTATCTTGATTAAACTAAGATATGTGGAAGATATTTTCAGTATTTTTCTGTATTATAAGGCACACCTACGAAAAACGTTTGCCAGCAATTCAAAGATCCGCCCTATAGTCCGGAAAATACAGTAGTTACAACAATTGTTTTTGCACACAATTTTGCTAATAATGTATGCATATTTTTTTTCTCTTTTTTTTCTAGATTTGTACACTCTTTTTTTTTTTTTTACAAGGTTTTTGCATTTTTTAAAATTTTGCATTTTAGAGCTACATGCACATAAAGCTAGGTAAAAAAAATAATGGGATAAGAAAAAAAAAAATTTTAAGTAAAATATTTTGTTCTGTCGGCAAATATCCATCCATCCGTTATCTGCACCGCTTATCCTCAATTGGGTCGCGGGGGTGCTGGAGCCCAATCCAGCTGTCCTCGGGCAGTGGGCAGGGGACACCCGGATGGTTGCCAGCCAGTCGCAGGGCACACAGAGACAGACAATTCACTCGCTCATTCACTTCTAGTGACAATTCGGACTGGCCAATTAACCTGACATGCATGTTTTTGGAATATGGGAGGAAACCGGGATGCCAGAGGAAACCCACGCAAGCATGTGGAGAACATGCAAACTCCACACAGGAAGGTTTGATCCCATGACCTCAGTCGAACTGCCGTGGACCTGCTAACCACTCAGCTGCCGTGCTGCATGTTGGCAAAAAATAAAACATTAGCATTTCTTTATTAGTTACCTGGTTTTCCCCCAAAACTTGGGACCATATTTTCCTTAAAAGTTTAACTAAAGTTTTTCGTTTTTTTTTTTTTCCCATCTCCAGATATGTTGTCTGATTGCAAATTGTATTTTTGTATTATGGCTATATTCTTAAAACTAATTCATAAAAAAAATAAAAAATAAGTTTATAAAATCTGTATTTTCCATCACTCAAAGTAAACATTTTTAGCTAAGTATTTAGGTAAAATATTGGCAGATAATGAATAATATAAAGGAACACCAGAGACTGGGCAAAGACTCCAGAAAAGTTTTCTTCATTAGTTCTTTTACAACAATTTATATAAGAACATTTTAATGCAGTTTATTCTTTTTAAATATATGTAAAAAAAAATCTTTTAAATATCCAAAATTTTTAACTTGAGAAAGCAATTATAAAATTGATAATCAAATAGATCAAATAAAAAGCAATCATTTATTGAAATTTATACATTTTCAACACGTAACTGTCCTCTTTTTTTACACTATTTAAGAAAACTTTTTTATTATTGATTCGACAGTTTTCAAGCTAAGCTCTTTTTGAATTTTCCAACTGGACTTTTTCCGACAGTGTTGCAACTCTCCGCATTTACAACAGAGCAAAAGCGTATTTTAGACATTATTTTTTTTACGTTGACGTGCAATAAACTCAAGGAACTATTCCCGCCTCCTTAAACTTGGTAAATAATCCCGCCCTTGAAGTCTGGAAATATTCCCTCCCCTGTCAGTTTTGTTTATAACAACCACAAAGGTGTCGCGTTTCTTTGCTCCTAGTGCGGTTGCCTCAAAATAAACCTTCTTATAGTTTTAGATGCATTTTATAGTATTTAAAGAGGAAAAAAAAACCTGAACTACATTGTACTTGCTGCTAGAATTGTGTAAATCTGTGAGTGTGACAGGTGGGGCAGCAGAAAAAGTGTAAAAAAAAAGAAAAGAAAAGAAAAATAGGAGAAAAAAGGAGAAACAAGTCAACCCCTTTGTAGGATTCTATCACCAACCCTGAAAAAAATGGAAAGGCAGTACTTCAGAGCACATGTAAGTAATTATTTTATTAAAATCAAATCAGGTTTTCATTTTTTTTTGTGGGTTTTTGTTTTCGGGGTGGCAGACAATGTGTTGGGGCACCCTTGGAACGGTGCGACCTTTCTCGGGTTTCCACCCACAAAGGGACGTAATCCAGATTCAGGAAGCAGCCGAGAAGAAAGGTAATACCGTCGCGCTCCTTCAGAACATTTACGAAAGAATATTATGATTTTTTTTTTTTAACTTCAGATGCTGCCATTCTTGTGAGAATCCTCACGAACCGCAACAATGCCCAAAGACAGAAAATTGCCAAATTATACGAGGAAAAAACACAGCAGGTAGAGTTTGAACTTTTGTTGCAAAATTGGAAGTATTTTTGTCCATTAAATAAGGTTATATATCTGACATATCACAAATTATTACAATTATTATTTATCCTAAAAATACATCAAATAATTGACCGTCGGCTGAAAAATAGTCTGTGTAATATAGTGTAATAATCTGTGAAGCCCTTTGAGACTCTTCGTGATTTAGGGCTATACAAATAAAAATGACTTGACTTGACCTGTTTTTAACATTATATTTTAGTCAAAATTAAAAAATAAAATAAATATGTCCACTATACGTCTCATTTTACCCCCAAAATGCCAAAAATATTTTACTTATTTGATATTTTTTTATTTTAGTAAAATAAAAAGGGTCCAATAAGACTAATAGATTTGTCATTTCATCCATAAAATACATAAAATACTTGACTTATTTGATGGTTTTTATTTTAATAAAATTATAAAAAACTGTAAAAAATGTACACCATATTTTGCATTTCACTCATAACATACATCGAATATTTTATCATATTTTTTAAATTTTATAAAAATAAAATATTTAAACAATCATAATAATGATTATTAATACTATGAAAATAAACACAATAAATTGTAATTGTTTAAAATTAAAATAAATGGTAAAATGTGTCCATTTATATAAAACACTAGTATTGAATCTGGAAACCTTAGGATTGCTATAAAAAAATCCCATTTTGAAGCCAAAATCCCAGTTTAAAACTCTATCAAGAAACTTTAAAACTAGTTTTAAACCCTAGCTGGAAACCCTAAAATACTTAAAACCCTTATATATATATATATATATATATATATATATATATATACAGTATATATTTATCTAGGTATATAATTAGTAAAAAGTGTATATCCACGCCAAGACCAAATATTATTCTTATAATATAAATCACACTAAAAACAAATTGTCTTTACAGGTAATTTGGATTTTTTTAAAAATGTATTTGTAAGATTTTTAAGATTATAATTTGTTTTTACTTTGCATCGTGTGCTTCGAAAGATACAGAAAAATATTTAAACCAAACCTAAAATATATTTCATAAAATAAACAAGTTAAAAATATAAGACATAAAAAATACACCATATTATCACAATTCTATCAGAACAGTACAATAAAAAAGTAAAAAAAATCCTACTCATTTCTTTCTCAATTTATTTGTCTTTCTTACATTTTTAACAAAAACATTTGCAGTTTGACTATTGAGAAAAAATCAATCCTAGGAAAATATTTTTTGAGCATGGAGAAAAAGTGTTTGAAAAGAAAAAATCAAGGAAGTTTATTTTTCCTACTTTATTCTGGGGATTATGTTGAGGTTTTTGAGTTTGTCCTTTCCCTCATGTAGGTTTTAGATCAGGGGATGGTGTAATAATAGTCTGTCTGGGGTTTGTGCAGCCCTTTGAGACTCTTTTTTAATTAATTGCTATCCAAATAACATGACTTGACTTGACTTTCCTAACAACTTTATTTTTCCTATATTTTCTTTCTCGAAATAGAATCCTCCTCTAGTTAATCTGTTAGAAATTGTTTCCAATGATGCAACGTCTGTCAAGACGGAAGACTTTCAAGTGTTTGCCAATCAAACAAGATTGAAATGACTGGTGCACGCCTTTGTTTAGAAAAGGAGTTTGAGTACAAACAGAACGCGCCTGAGACCATTCAAAATTTGAAAAACTTTGTAAAACTTGAGACTTGTCCCAGATGTTGAATTACTTACTTGGGCAGTGGTTAGGGCATGTCCGGCACAGTTCTGAGGTCATGGGATCAAATCTTCCTGTGTGGAATTTACATGTTCTCCCCATGCTTACGTGGGTTTCCTCCAGCCACTCTGGTTTCCTCCCACATTCCAAAAACATGCATGTCAGGTTAATTGGCCGGTCCAAATTGTGTTGTCTGTATCTGTGTGCCCTGCGACTGGCTGGCAACCGGTTCAGGGTGTCCCCTTCCCACTGCCCGAATATAGCTGGGATGGGCTCCAGCACCCCCGCGACCCTACCGAGGATTAGCAGTGCAGATAATGGATGGATGGATTTGGAGATGCTTTTTAAAGTAACCATTCATTGGTTGAGTTGTACCACAGCGTGCGATTTTGGGTACCTGTTTTTTTGTATGCGTGTGGCTCTGGGAATTAAAAAAGAGAAAAAGCAATGAATTGTTGTATCACAATGTACACCAGGATTGCAAATAAAACCTGTTAAAAATATATTTTGAAAAATCCTATTCATCCAACTACGTTTTACCATATTCTGTATTTTTTTTAATCAAGATGTTCAGAAATGTGGTACTGTATATTATGTTTTGAAGCATTTCTAGGGTTTCCAGCCAGGGTTTCAAACTAGTTCTTAGGCTTAATTGGGGTTTTTAAAGCATTTCTATGGCTTCCAGTAGGGTTTCAAATTAGTCTTTAGGCTTTATGATAGGGTTTTAAAGTGTTTCTAGGGTTTCCAACTTGGGTTTAAAAGTAGTTTTTAGTCTTAATGAAGGGTTTTAAAGCAATCCTAGGGTTTCTAGCTGGGGTTTCAAACTAGTATTTAGGCTTAATTAGAGGTTATAAAGTGTTTCTAGGGTTTCCAGATAGGGTTTCAAACGAATTCTTAGGCTTCATGATAGGGGTTTCAAGTGTTTTTAGGGTTTCAAACCAGTTCATAGGCTTAATGAAGGGCTTTAAAGCAATTTTAGTGTTTCCAGATAGGATTTCAAATTAGTCTTTAGGCTTCTTGACAGGGGTTTAAAGTGTTTCTAGGGTTTCCAGCCAGGGTTTCAAACTAGTTCTTGGGCTTAATTAGTGTTTTCAAGCGTTTTGGGGGTTTCCAGATAGGGTTTCAAATTAGTCATTAGGCTTCATGATAGGGTTTTAAAGTGTTTCTAGGGTTTCCACCTAGGGTTTTAAACTAGTTTTTAGGCTTAGTTAAGGGCTTTAAACTCTTTCTAGGGTTTGTAGCTAGGGTTTGAAACTAGTTTTTAGGCTTCATGACAGGGTTTCAAAAGGTTTTCTTGGGTTTTTAGCAAGGTTTTTAAACCAGTTTATAGGCTTAATGAAGGGCTTTAAAGTCATTCTAGGGTTTCCAGATAGGCTTTCAAACTAGTTTTTAGGCCTAGTTAGGGGTTTTAAAGCATTTCTCGGGTTTCAGATAGGGTTTAAAACTGGTCTCTAGGCTTCATTAAGGGTTTTAATGTATTTTTAGGGCTTCCAGCTAGGGTTTAAAACTGGTTTTAAGGCTTCTTGATAGGGTTTTAAACTGGATTCAAAATGGGATTTTCTTTTATAGCAATCCTAAGGTTTCCAGATTCAATACTAGTGTTTGTGCCTCAAAGCCTCTATAAGGTTTAAAACTAGGGTTTGAGCCTTATAATAGGGATTTAAAGGGTTTCTATGGTTTTCAGCTAGGGTTTCCAACTCGGAGTTCAGCCTCTGAAAGGGTTTTAATGTGTTTTTAGTGTTTCCAGCTAGTGTTATAAATTCCTATTCAAGTTCCTTTTTTTTTATCCGTTTTCTCACCTTGAAGGACCTCATGGCAGTTTTGAAAAGAGTAATGTCCGGAGATCTGGAGTCTTTCATGCTGGAACTGATGATGCCACCTTTGCAGCTAGAAGCTTATCGCCTACAACAGGCCATGGCGGTGTGTTTAATTACCATTAATAATATCATATTTGTTGTAATGCTAATTTTCAAAGTATTTATTCAGTTTTAAACCTTACCATGAAGGGTTTGGGCACAGATGAGGAAACCCTCCTGGAAGTTCTTTGCACCAGATCAAGCGAGAAGCTTCAGGACGTCAGCGCTACGTACAAAGCTAGTGAGCAGGAAGTTGCTATGAAATCTCTTTATCTCTATATCAAAACTTTAAGACATTTTTGTTTTTTTTCCAGTCTATAAAAAGGACCTGGAGAAGGAAGCCAAAGGAGAAACCAGTGGAGACTTTGCTAAGCTCATCGTAGCCCTGCTGAACGTAATTTTGGTTATTAACTCATTCGCTGCTACGGCTACTGACATCGTTAAATTTATTTAGTTCTTCACATGGTAAAACCAGCAAACACGTTGCCAAGCTTATCGTAACTGATGAATCCAAATTTGGTTAGGAACTAATCCTCTGTCATATACGGGTATTGTCCTCATTTTAGCGTGACATATTCAGATCTGGGCGACTGGGTGGTTAGCGCGCAGCCCCACGGTGCGGAGGTTCAGGGTTCAAGTCCACTTACTGCAGCCTCCCTGTGTGGAGTTTGCATGTTCTCCCCGTTTCCTCCCACATTCCCAAAAACATGCATGTCAGGTTAATTGTCTGGTTCAAGTTGTTCCCAGGTGTAATTGGGCGGGGGCGTTATTTGTCTCTGTGTACCCTGCGACTGGCTGACAACCAGTTCAGGGTGTCCCCTGCCCACTGCCCGAAGATGACTGGGATGGGCTCCAGCACCCCCGTGACCCTGCTGAGGATGAGCGGTGCAAATAAAGGATGCATGAATAGATGTTCAGTTCCATTGACGGCTGATGATGTCATCCAATTACAGTGGGACCTCGCTACTTCGCGGTTCCACGTTCGTGGGTTCAGAGCTTCGCGGGTCTAAAAAATAATAATGATAAAATAAAATATATATATTTTTTTAATTCTTTTTTTTAAGCATTTTTGAAGGGGCATCACTACTTCATGGTTCCACGTTCACGGGTTCAGAGCTTTGCAGGTCTAAAAAAAAAAAAATAATAAAATAAAATAATTTAAAAAAAAAAATATATATATATATATATATATATAATTTTTGTAAGCATTTTTGAAGGGTTCAGAGCTTGTGTAAGATACAAAAAATAATAATGATTAAAAAATAAATAAATAAATCAAATCATTTTTGAAGGGGCGTCGCTACTTCGCGGATTTTCGCTTTTCGCGGGTGGTTTTGGTCCCCATTAACTGCGATAACCGAGGGATTACTGTACCCCAATTCATTTTTTTTATATTATGAATTTTTGTCTGATTTTTTTTTTTTCTCTTTTAGAAAAAAGATGTTCCAGGAATTGTCCAACGGGACATCGAGGTGTGCTTTTACAATCGTACCTTGATTTCGTTCTTTTTCTGAAAAAAAACGACATTTTTTGATGACCCTATCTTGCAGGCTTTATCCGCTTCGCTAAATGGGAAAAAAGCTGACGCAGACCCTTGGATTGATATTCTCACTTCTAGAGATTCAAACCATCTAAACAAAGGTGAGGCACAAGATGCCTTTTGGTGAGATGGTTTGTGATACGTTTTAATTTAATTTTCAACAGTGTTGCTGGGCCTGGAGCTGGAAAGTGGACAGATGGTGATTCCAACCCTGGAGAAAAGATTTTCAGGGGACCTTCGTCTGGGTTTGATTGTTTTAGGTACTACTTATAGGTTAGGATAACTGAAATATAACACATTGATCATTGTAATTTGTTCCACAACAGTGGAGTGCATTCAAAACCCTGACGTGTACCTTGCCACAAGATTAACCGAAATGAAGGTAACATACTTTAAATAACTAATCAAAATATCTCCATTTCCCTCACAATAAATTAGGAAAGCTTTAAATGTTTCAGCTGCATTAACTCTTAAAACAGAGATCAAGCTTTTACTCAGAGTTAAAACCTCAAACTTGGTTTAACTATTGGGGTAACTTGAAGCTTCAGTTGAAATCTTTAAATTTCGGGTCAATGCTTTAAAGCTGCTTTAACTGTTCAGTTTAGAGTTAAAAACAAGTTTAAAGCTCAAATACAGCTGCTCTCACATTTTTTAAAGATCTTTAACCCTGATATAACCTTTGACTTAAAACATAAAGCTTTAACTGACGATTAAATTATACAACTTGCATTAACTCGGGGTTAAACAGAAGCTTACTTTACAACTTTAAAGCGCTAGTTTTGAGTCAACAGTTTAAAATGGATTTAACTCATGAGATAAACAGAAGCTTACTTTACAACTTTAAAGCGCGAGTTTTGAGTCAACAGTTTAAAGCGGATTTAACTCATGAGTTAAGATTTAAAAGAGGTTTTAAGCTTTAATACTGTTGCTTTTACTTTTAAACCGACGCTTTAACTTTTGAGGTAAAGCAGATTCAAAACGTTAAACACCTCAAAAAATTGATTGAACGTTAGAGCTCCAAAGCTACATTAACTCTTTAGGCATGTTTAAAGCCACGAGTTAAAACAGTTGTGCATCTTTTACTGAGAGTTCAAGCATCAAACTTGCTTAATTCTAGAGTTAAACTTGTTAAGCTTTTTAAGTGAACCCTTTAAATATGCTTTAACACCTGAGCTAAGAGTCAAATCAGGTTTAAAGCTGTTACTCTGCCTTCACTTGTCAAACGCTGCTTTACGTTTTAGTTAAAACCGTTTCAAAGCATTGACTAGCACAACTTTCCTCTTTTGAATCAAACATACACATTTAAAATGTGGTTAGTGTTTATTTTAGTGCATAACTACATTTTGTGTTTATCACCACTATTTTATCATAGCACAAGACTTGTATTTGTTCGCAACCAGTTTTTCTCTTTCCAGGCCTCAGTGGTGCAAGGCATCATGGCATCACACAGCGAGGAAGATCTTCTTTGTATCCGAGTTGCCTTCCTTAAACTGACGGGCGCGTCTCTCTACACAACCCTGCAGGTATATATATATATATATATATATATATATATATATATATATATATATATATATATATATATATATATATATATATATATATATATATATATATATATATATATATATATATATATATATATATATATATATATATATATATATATATATATATATGCTGCCTAGAATATATATATATATATATATATATATATATATATATATATAGGGATTACTGTACCCCAATTCATATATATATATATATATATATATATATATATATATATATATATATATATATATATATATATATATATATATATATATATATATATATATATATATATATATATATATATATTCTAGGCAGCACGGCGGCGCAGTGGTTAGCGCTTGTGCGGCACAGTTCATGTCCTGGGAACCTGTCGTGGGTTCAAATCCAGCTCCAGACTTCCTGTGCGGAGTTTGTATGTTCTCCCCGTGCTTGCGTGGGTTTCCTCCGGGCACTCCGGTTTCCTCCCACGTTCCAAAAACATGCATTTCAGGTGAATTGGCCGTTCCAAATTGTCCCTAGGTGTGAATGAGTTGTCTGTCCCTGTGTGCCCTGCGATTGGCTGGCAACCAGTTCAGGGTGTCCCCTGCCCACTGCTCGGAGATGGCTGGGATGGGCCCCCCCCGCGACCCTAATGAGGATAAGCGGTACGGCTAATGAGATGAGATATATATTCTATTGAATTATTTCTCTTTCCCAACAGGAACACTTCAAAGGATATCACTTAGAAGCTCTCTTGGCCATCTGCCGTTCCGAGGATTGACTTCAAGAAAAACAAGCATTGAGATTTAATGTTTGCATTTTACTGTTATGATTATGACATGTTCAATAATAGTCATTGGATTTGCAATGTAAATATTGTCTACATAATTGACCAAATAAATTAAGCAAAGTAAAATTGCAGGATCAATTCAAATGTTTATTGTCCATTATATATTTACGTTTTAATTTTTATTGAATATTTGCTCGTGCCCTGTAATAATAACAAAAACGTGGCATACACACACAGAAAATAAATTCAATATTTTTTTAAATTGTATAAAAGTTTTTCCCCAGTGGTTAAGGATGTAGTATAAGGATTGTCTCATATGTAAGCAGCAGGAGGATGCTTTACACCCAAAAACAAAAATGACCGATCAAGTCAAGTCATGTTTATTTGCATAGGCTCTATTCACAAGAATTCTCAAAGAGATGTACATACTACAGACTACCTTGAAACTATCCCCTGATCTCAGATGATGATGGTGCTGTATCTGAATCACACCAGGAGGCTTCTCCTGCTACTGGTTACCATGGAAACCATTACTTTCTGTTTCATGTGGGGGAACAAGACCATACCCCCCAAAAAATTGGCCTGGAATGGGATGGGCCTCATCAGGCTGTACTTGCCCAAGACACACCACAGAAATTGGTGCCCCTACGATCCGTCCACTGTCAATGAAATAGATTGTAGTAGATATATTTTTATTCTTTGTTTTATTTTCAACAAGTTCAGTTATCACATAGTTCATTGAATACAATTCAAACTTTTTCAGTAAGTTACAGGTACGTAATTGTGAAAGAAAAGTCATCATATTTCAAAGAGTTGTTGGTGATAGGAATGAGTGGAGATGTGTTGTGAAAGGATAGTGAGATGTTTGGACACGTTCTAAGGGATGGGTAGGGCATCCATATGATACGGCAGGGGTAAACCAGTGATAACTGTCGAGCCCTGCTGTTGAACAGAAGAGTGTGTTGTGTCACCCTGGCCGCTTTCTTGTGTCCCGTTTCATCTGGAGGGACGAAAGCATGACTGACGTGGGTACCGAGGTGCTTAACTTGTTTGGGTGTTTGGGCATTTGGGTTGGCCATGGTCCAAAAATGTTTCTGTGTGTTTTTTGCTACTTTTTCCCTTTTTTATTTTCTTTTTTTTTGTATGTGTCTTTCTGTCGGTCACCGCTCTCGAAGTATATGACCAAGGTAGATAGATGGATAGATAGATTTAACAATCAACAAAAACTTCTTGTCTTACATGTATGAAATCAAATTTAAATAAAAACATACTGAAACATACTTAGGGCAGCACGGCGACGCAGTCGATAGCGCGTGTGTGGCACAGCCCTGAGGTCATGAGAACCTCCTGAGTGGGTTCAAATCCAGCTACCGGCCTTACTGTGCGGAGTTTGTATGCTCTCCCCGTGCTTGCGTGGGTTTCCTCCGGGCACTCCGGTTTCCTCCCACCTTCCAAAGACATGCATTTTAGGTGAGTTGGCCGGTCCAAATTGTCCCTAGGTGTGACTGAGCGAGTGAGTTGTCTGTACACCGTGTGCCCTGCGATTGGCTGGCAACCAGTTCAGGGTGTCCCCTGCCCAATGCCCGGATATGGCTGGGATGGGCTCCAGCCCCCTGCGACCCTAATAAGGATAAGCGGTACAGCTAATGAGATGAGATGAAACATACTTGTAATGATAACAAAATGACAAGTTGACTTCAAGAGAGGTTCCCTCGCCGTCAAGCTTTATTTATCCTTTTTAAAAAACACGGCAGAAAAATGAATCCATAATGCACTCACGAAAGTCAAAACAGACAGTAAAAGTGATGACGGGATCAACAATAGCGACTTTACGACTTTGTTTCCACTGCTGTGAGAGGTAGTTGTCTTTATGTATTTCGTGTGAAACCACAGTTGAAAAAGAAATATTTAAAAAATCAAGTAAAACAACAAAATATTAAATAATATCTATTTATTGAAAAAAATCTATTCAGTAATTTTTTTCTGTCCACCCTACAGCAGATTTTGTTCTCGTAACACAATGAAATGAAATGAAAAAAAAAACGTTTTTCCATATTAATGGCTGATTTAACCACAGTTAAAAACAAGTAAAGAAAAAAACTAAATAACAATTGAAATATCTATATAGTGAAAAAATATATACTTAAAGTGACTTAGTTTTTATTTTACTAGTTATCATAACAATTATTCCCAACTAAGAGTTACAACTGTTACTAATGTATAAAAATGACAAATAGCAATGCGTCTTAACTTTGCAAATAACCCATAAAGTTAAAAGGTCTTCCCATAAAGTAATTAAATGAGTAAAGTATTTGTCCCTTCTCAAGGTTTTTTCATTCTCCTCATGTTGCGGTTTTTGAGCTTTTCCCTTGCCCTCATGTAGGTTTTAGATCATGGGATGGTGTCATAATAGTCTGTGGTTTGCAATAATCTGTGTTCTGTACAGCCCTTTGAGACTCCTTGTGATTAGGAGTGTCACAAATAAACATGACTTGATTTGACTTAAATTATATGGAAACAGCATGAGCTAAAGAATTATTATTATTATTATTATCAATATTATTTCTCATTTTATTTGATTTTTCTTTCATTTCTGAACTTGTTTTTTTGCAGTTTGGAGCTTAAAATATTGAGAAAGAAAATGAGCAGAATGTATGTATTTAGAAAGTGTAGCAAAACAGATTTATCTCCCAACAGAACAAAAAACGGATCAAGAAAATCTTATTTTTCATATTTTTCGATATTTGTTTCCACACAAAGTTATTTTGTGGGCTTTTTACCGCAAGTAAAATCCTTGTTTTGAGTTTTAATCTGCTCAGTTTTTTAAGATTTCAATTTTGAAGATTATTAAAAATCAATTATCTGCTGTTTTTCTCAATTTTTACATTAAGTGACACAATTTTAAATTACACAAGACAGGATCCATCCGTGGTGATTTTTTTATGGTTATCCTGATGACGAAAATCCAGTATTTATTCTTTTTATTTCGATCTTTTCCTCCTCCCCGAATGGAAGGTAACAGTTTTATTTTACAACCTTGAAATTATATTTTAAATTGACAAATGATGCATCGTGACATGAGAGCAGGGACACATTGCACAATATGACTGTAACGTGTGACCTATCTAATCATCTTCTGTTTTCCTTGCAAGCTTATACAAACATTACAAAAAGGTTACAAGGACATTTATTAGTTGAAATCAAGCGGGTGCTCAAACGGAGAGGAGCAAGGACAAAAACAAGCAAAATAATGATAGCATGTCTGACTTGTTAAGATACAATTGGAACTCCCATGAGGCACAGACACATTCAAACCAATAAATGAGATTATTGACACATGTAACTCCTCAGAGGATGACACCGAGAAAAAGCGAGACCATTAGCAAAAACCGTGGCTTTGATGCTCCGTTTCCTTTGCTGTGTTGATATTTTGGTAAGTATTGTGGTTGAGGGCGTTATTGTTCCAGGGGAGTTGTGTCTGGATCAGGTTTGGTTTGTGCAAATGAGGTCTCGTCTGGATAAAGTTTTGTTGTCGCTTTGGAGGTCTTGTCTGAGCCAGGTTTGGTTGTTACAACCGAGGACTTGTTGGGATGTTTGATTTTGGCCATAGCGGTCTTGTTTTCATGATGTTTGGTTGTCAACACCAAGCTCTCATCTGGATCATGTTTGGTTGTTGCTATTGAGTTCTTGTCGGCTGTAGTGGTTGTCATTGAATTCTCGTCAGGATTTTCTTAATGGAGTTCTGGTCTGGATGAGATTTGGCTGTTGTCACTGCATGGTTCCTGCCATGGAGATATTATCTGGATAGGGTTTGGTTGTTTCAACTGAGGTCTCATCTGGACGAGGTTTGGTTTTCACTAGGGAGGTCTTACATGGATCAGGTTTGGTTGTCATCACTGAAATCTCATTGGGATGTTGGGTTGTCGCTATGAAATTTTGGTCTGGATGCGGTTTTATTGTCTTCAATGAAGTCTGGTCTGGACAAAGTTCTGTCGCTGTCATCGAGTTCTTGTATGGAAGAGTTTTTTTCGGTCCCATGAAAATTCTTCAGATTAAGGTTTAGTTGTCGTCAATAATGTCTCGTTGGTATGTTTGGTTGTGGCCATCTAGTTCTGGTCTGGATGAGGTTTGGTTGCCGTATCCGAGTTCTCGTCTGAAAGAGGTTTGGTAGTTGTCACTGAAGTCTTGTTGCCATAGAGTTCCGGGATGGATTGGGTTTGGTCATCTCAACCGTCTGGCCTGAATGAGGTTTGGTGGTCGCCATGGAGGTTTATTCTATATCAAGTTAGGCTGTCGCCACAGAGGTCTCATTGGGATGTTTGGTCACTGCCATGGTGGTCTTGTTAGATGTATACAAAAATGTACGTAAAGGTGAATCTGGACTTGTGCATTTTCTTCAATTCCCCCCATACCCACAAAAATATAAATGGTAGATATATTATACACAAAAACATTTCAAAAAATCCTGTAATATGTGATTTATTTTAGGTTTTTTAATTTGATAAACAGTGTGCTGTCCTGGAATCTGATAGTAAACTAGTAACGTCCCAATCGTGAAAACACCCAAAAGACCCACGGGCCAAAGTGCAGACTGGCTGAGGTGGTGAAGTGAGGATTTCCATTCGTTGCCGTGGAGATGACACTGGTGGTCGCCGTCCACTTCACAGTGGGGTTTGGTACGGTCGGGTCCACGGTGTTTGGAATGTCATCCAAAGTCATGTTGGTGGCAATCATAGAAGGGTCTATGACGTGTTTATAAAGTGTCTGTTATAAATATAATACAGTACATACAGTATAATGCAATAATATGTATTATATAAACAATTGTTTCAATTCATGGAAATGTAACTTACCCGCACAAAAACCAATTCCAGCAGAGCTAGTGAAAAGAAACCCGGGACAAGATACCTCAAATTGCAAGACAAATTCCTTCTGGCAACATTTTTTCGTAACACTTTCACTTGAAGCCTGGCCATTTTATCTCAATTTTATCTCTGGAATCAAAGTTGCCTTCCTCTTCAAAGGTTTTTCCGATTGTGCACCTGACTTCTCTATTCGTAGGTTATCCCTTTCGATAAGGGACCACAAAATGCAAAATATTACCTGACCCAAAGCTTGAACTCTCCAAGGGACAGGAGGAAAAAACCAAATACAAAACAAAGCATATAGGCAAAGTTGCATAAATGTGCACAGCCCCCAATCATTATTACATAAAACAATAATCAAGAATGAGAAAAAAATCTCAATAATTAGTATTTTCCCAAATAAAACCAAATAAATATGTGCTGGTCCAGTAAACATACCAAAGTTTCTGAGGAAGTGCTGTGAAAGGGATACAATAAAAAGGACAAAATAGCAAAAAGATAAGGAAAACATAAATTAAAAAAAGGAAAAAAAAACAATGATTTGTACATGTCTTTTATTTGATTTTTTAATAATTTGATTAATATGTTTTCATTTTAATTTCATTTTTCAAATCAATACAATTCATCTAAATGCAAGCAATTAATCAATCAATTAATTTGTTTTTTTTCTTTTATGAAAGACTAAATCACCTAGCAGAATTTTGTAACCTTGTCAGTTTCAGAATTTATTTCCCGCCCCACAGGAATTCTTTTCAAAACAAAAGATTAGAATACACTAAAATTATTATTCATAAAAAAAAAAATCTGAAGCTAAATACTCGTTCTCGTTAATGTCTGTGTTGTCAATGGCACTAATAGGCAGTAAAATGGCAGTCATTTAATAAATGTCTGTATAGTTGTGTGTGAAGTATACATATAGAGCACTTGACCAAAAAACTATTTAGGTATGTGATGACAACAAAAGGGTAAAAAAAAATATTGATTGACCATTTCAGACACAACTTTTGTGTGTGTATAAATTTGAACATCACACCAACAAGCTGGTTGTTAATAAAAAAATATCAAATTGGGTTGTTTTTTTTCTCTTTTTTTTTCTAAATATGAGTCCAGTTTTTTGTCAATTTACACGTTCCAGATAAAAACGGAAACGGTGCACACCAGAATCATGTTTCGGAATTCATCCAAAGAACAAGTCCCTGATTTCGAAGGTGTGGGTCCGACCGAGGGGTTTTCACTTGGGGCCGCGGGGGTCAAAGTTGAGGTCCCCAAGGATGTAGACCCCGCCCCCAAGGTGGAGATTGAAGGGTGAGACGGGGGGCTGCTGAGCCTAGTTAGCGTCGTGGTCGGTTGGTTCGAACTGACGTTCTCGATCGGGGTCTTTGTTTGTCCCTGAAAAAGAAATATGTGTCAATCGGAAAAAAAAAACAATCAAAGTTTATTATTTCCTCAACTTTTGCCACGAAGAAGGTTCAAGTTGTAAATTATAAAACATGTTAGCAGGGACAATTTTGGTCTGAACTGTAACAGCTACGAAGCTAAACTATAAAGAAATTATCCAAATATCGATACTCCACTCTTAATTAGTCAATAATAGTGATACAACATTCCTAGTACTGTATGTAAAATTCCCTTTCTCTACAAAAAAAAATCCATTGAAATCTAATTTAGTAACACATTAAATGTCCACGAGATGGCAAATCATACACTGTTGCAAGTTTCAATATCTTAAAAAGGATCAATAATATTGTGAATACCTGGTATCGATACTACTCCCTTCCCCAGTTTAAGTATAATTCGGGCTATTTGCGAAAACAGTTTTTATATTTAGTTTAGTTTAGTGACATTTTTCTAACTGAGCAAATAAATATGAATAAGGAAAAAACAATCACAAATTATAAACATTTATCATCATTGTGTAAGGTGGACAAAATAGTAATGGAAAAACTTTTGAAAAAATTTACAATGTAACATTAAGTTTTGTCAAGATTCTGACATTTTCAGCTATGTTTGAATTTACTGGCAAATACTAAGAACTTTTCTTTTCGGGGGGATTTTTTTGAGGAGAAATTATAGTAACAATATATTCATATAACAATTTTGTCTGGATTATAATTTTTCACCATTTCATTTTTTATTTAAGAAGTACTCTTATTAGTATTATTATTGTTGTTATGATTATGAAAAGGCATAACATGCGCTCTAATAGTAAAAAAAAAACAAAAAAAAAAAACATTATTTAAAGCATTCTCGGTCTCACTAGACCTTGTCCTTTTCCTACCCAGTAGATAATATGCGAATGACAACACTAACTTGCGGTTCCGGAGGCAAATCGTGCATGACATGCAAAGCTCAAACACCTGAACTTTTTATTTTTTCAAGGCATGAACTCATCAACCACGCTTTGCATGAAGCAAAATTCTGGGGAATATTATCACAGTCTGAAAAGAAAGCTATAAATTTAGATGGAAATGAACAGCCTGTCCTTGAAAAAGGTGGTAAACTACCTGCTGCCTCAGTCAATAAAAACAAGGTGTGTGCGATAAAAACATTTTCCACTAACATGACATAACATGAAATTTTGAGCTAGCGATACTAGTTACGGATACCAAATAACCAATTCTATTAGTAAATCTAACATGTCACCTGAATAATAAATGATACTTTAAAGGTGCTGTCCGTAACTTAAAATTTGGCAACTCTCTGCCAGGATCTCCTGGATTAAAATTATCCTCACTGCCTCAGTCAGCTCATTCCTCAAGTACTAAAACTCTTCGTTTTTCAATTTTGGGGGTTTGCGTTAGTGATTGGACTTGTATTTTAAACAGGTATTTTCATACTTTTACCAATTTCAGGCTACACTAACAAAAAAAACAGCATGAAATGAGTCTTAACCCCCGTTTCCCTTTCTCCCATTCCTGCTACCTAATGTGTTACAACTCCCAGAATAGCGGTGCTTAAAGTAAGATAAAAGCATACAGGTGTCGTGGGAAAAAAAAATATATATAAAGGCTCTTTGAACTCAATGTGGCATTGTTCACACATACTTAACAAGAAAATATTCTACTTTCAACTTTTTAAAGACTCATGTTAAGTTAATTGGCTGGTCCAAATAGTCCCTAGGTGTAAATAAGGGGGGGCGTTATTTTTCTCTGTGTGGCCTGCGACTGGCTGGCAACCAGTTCAGTGTGTCTCCTGCCCAGTGCCCGCCAACATTGGGATGGGCTCCAGCACCCCCGTGACCCTACTGAGGATAAACGGTGCAGATAATGGATGGCAGGATACCATTACTTGTTTCTGAACTACGACCACTAACTAGTACAGATACTTGTCCCTCCCCTCTATTTTATATATATATATATATATATATATATATATATATATAGTTAGTGGTCGTAGTTCAGAAACAAGTAATTGTATCCAGCCATCCATTTTATATATATATATATATATATATATATATATATATATATATAATATATATATATATATAAGATAAAATGTAAACACAAAACAGAAAACTTTTAAAAAGCATAAAAGATAATGATAACTAAAGATAAAAATAATAAAAAAAGGATTAAAAACAATTACAGTACATCAAAAAACTAATACAAAAAAGAAAAAGAAAATGAAGTATAGAAAAATATGATAATATGAAAAATAAATATCCACTAAAAATAAAAAATAAAAATTAAATTAAACATTAGAAATAATTTTAAAAAGTTTAAAAAAAAATCTGTTTCTGATTAAGACTCCCCACAAGACAAATTTAAATATTGTACGCGGTTCGAGACCGGGTGGAAACATACGTTGCCCTGGAAAAGGATGGGCGTCACCAGGCTGTACTTGCCCAAGACACACCACAGGAAACAGTGCCCTTACGAACCTATTCCAACCAACCCGCATTCAATTGTAAATTCCCATTATTTGTAAACCCCTTTAAAAAAATCAGCTTTATTTGTTTTGTTTTTTAATGAAATTATCGAGGTAATGTATGTTTAATTCCACTAAATCCTATGTTTTTAATATTAAATGAATAAATAAACAATGCACAACTCTTGACCTTGCTCGGCTCAAGGTCATCAAAATACGTTTACCTCATCGGAGCTGGCAGATGCGAAGATCAACCCCCAAAAAAGGAAATACTGGATCAATTTGTCCATGTTGCTTTTCTTTTACTGTGTCTGGCTGCCAGTCTTTGCGCCCGTTTTTTATAACGGCCCCCGCTGATAAGAGATTGTCGCCAGGGGCGACCAAAAAAAAATCTGCGTATGGAGGGAGGAGATATGTCAAAATGTTTGTGGTGAGTTTTAGATATGACTTGACTTGAATAAAAAGGATGTTTTTGTATCATAATTTTCAGTTTTTATATGCCTGTTTTTTTAACATTATGTTCACATCATTTTATTTTCAATCTTTCAAGGTTAGTTTTAAGTTTTTATTGTATTATCTTCTACAGTTTTTACAGTATCTAAGGATTTCAATTCATTTTTAAATGATGCATTTCCTAATTTTCACTGCAGGATACTTTTTACCTATGATTTCTCAAGGTGCGCCGTTTCCTTTGTATTAGTATACATACATACATATATACATACATATATACATACACACATGTCAGAAACCGAACAGACGGGGGACCCAAACGCGTAACATTTTCACACCAAGCTTTATTTTACGGAAACTGGGCAGTCATGCGGGGGAACACAAATGCCAGCGATTCGGCGATCGCTGGGTAGAAGAAATGAGACAGAGAAGTCAGGTGCGGGAAAACATGAAGCCAGGGGCAGACGAGATCGAAACCGGACAGGACAGACGGGATCGATACCGGATACTGAATATACGAGCAGGATACCGGACAGGATGGGACAGACACCGGATACAGGATGCACGAGCAAGATACAGGACAGGACAGACACCGGATACTGGATACATGAGCAGGATACCGGACAGGACGGGACTGACGGGATCGATACCAGATACAGGATGCACCAGCTAGATACCGGACAGGACAGACGCGATCAATACACGAGCAAGATACCGGACAGGACGGGACAGACGGGATCGATACCAGATACTGGCTACACGAGCAGGATACCGGACAGAGTCAAAATGCATGCCTTGCAGTCCGTTGACGGACTGACAGGAGTGAATGAGAGCTCTGAGTTTCAATAGGAAGGGAGCCAATCAGGCAATGAGCAGCAGCTGGCGCCAAACGAGCGGGCACAGGTGAGAGCAATGGGCAATTGTGACACATACATACATACACATTATATATATATATATATATATATATATATATATATAAGATTTTTTTATTGATTTGAAAAAAATATATAGGTATAAATTTGCCTGCCTTTTATGACAATTGTCAACTTTTATATTTTTTGTCATTTTTTCTACATTTCTATCAAAAATTCAAAACAGATGAATATTTTTTAGTACATTTACAAGTTTTTATATAGTATTTTGATATATTTTCATGATTTGCTGCAATAAAACTCACATTTTTGTATACATTAAAATAAATATAATCAAATATGTATTTCAATAGTTTTTTATTTTTACAAAAATAAACTTTGGGTTCTGCTGTGAATGTCTTTAGCGCATCTGCAGCCAAAAGACAGCACTAGCCTTTTATGCTGCTCTGGTGTTTTTTTGGCCTATTCTTCTTCCAGCTTTCTCCACAGTTTGATGATTGTAGTGGGTTTCTTGACACTAATTTTGCCACCAAGGATTTTCCAGAGGTTTCATATTTTGTTGAGATCAGGAATCAGGGTATGCTTTATCCTTAATTTTGTTGTGACCGTCAAGGAAAGTATTTACCCGTTTTGGTGTGCGACATGGAGCATTGTCCAGCATGAAGACTGTACACTGATTGGGTGATGAACGCAAAAAAGGAACCATGTGCTCTTGAAGAGGTTCTGATATACAATTGCATTCACTCGGCCATGTACAGTAGCTGTAGAGGAGGCCCAACTCCTGCTGCAGAAAACGTGCCCAAAACCATGCCACTTCCTCCTCCACCTTTCACTTTTTTACTAATGAAAGGTTTGGTCACTGCAGTGTCCAAATGCTCTTAAACTTTAAGACACTCTATGGCCAGACAGACCCTTACCATGTTCAGCCCTGAACTGGTGAGCAATTCCAGCTGCAGTGTGGAAAGGATTACCCATTGATATCCCCCGCGGTGACCTGTCCTTTCTTGCATTTGTCTTCCATGGACGACCAGCCTTCGTGGGCGACTCAAAAGAATTCTTAAAATCACCAATTTGGAACGATCAACTTGTCTTGCTATGGCTGATTGGCTCAACCTTTTCATCTGCCGGAGTCTTGCAGTCATTTAAAAATGGCCCACCATTTTGCAAGGTAAGTGAAACTGGCAGTTAGGATGCCAGCTAAATAGCGGTTGACAGAAGATCAATGAAATTAGCGCCGTGTGCTAGATTAACACCATTAGGTGGGAGGCACCTGAAAGTGTTCTCTAATTTGGATCAGTTCATTTTTGGCTAAATACGAAACGCCTTATCCATTTTGTGAAAATGTCTTGTAGTAGCGTGGTATAGACACAACACAATGTCCTTAAATTGTTGAGCAGTAAAGATGGAATATTTTCAGAATCATTCAATTGTTTGTAAATTGTTGTTTGATCTCAAGTGCATGTTAATATATAGCCATTGATGTTTTACATTTCTTGACAGTTTTTATGTGATTATTTGGAGTATTTTTTACATTATTGTTTTAACAGGATCCCCCCATTTTAAAATACATTAAAGGGACAGTGTTTATTATTTGACCATTACATGTCGCTGTATTAGGTAGTGCAACCCAAAAAGCATTATTATAATCTATATTTACTTTCAACGATTAATATTCTTAAATTTTTCTTGAAAGCTCACTCACTTAATGTATTTTTGTTTTTTTCACAGCAAAGGTTCTCAATATTGTAAAATAATCACACTCATTTTATGTATATTTTGTATTTTACTCAATAAATAAAGATAAACAATTTTAAATACTTTTCTGGTATATTTTTACCAGAAAATTAAGTCAAAAATTGTCAAAAGAAGAATAAATTTGATTTTTTTTTCTTTATACGGCTTCGCAATAAGCTTTTATGTGATAATAAGCCATGTTTAAATGTTTTACGTTATTAACCGGGTATAATTTGACTATTATTATGAGATTTTTTTCAGTCAGAACACAGCCCATAAACGGACATTTGCTTGGCAATAAAATCCAAATCCCGATCAGTATCGAAAATATTTACTTTTCACTGGACTATTTCAACAGCGAAGAAAAAAAAACGAGTGAAAGAAAAGAAAAAAGCAAATAAAAAGTAGCCGTGTTGACATTGTGATTAGATAAAAAAAGGATACATTGCTAGCATAACTTGTAACAAAAAGGTACTTTTCTGTTTTGTTCTCAAGTCATGTTTATTTGTATAGCCCTTCATTATAAGAAGTCTAAAAGGGCTGAACAGACTACTATATTATATATATATTTTTAATTCTACTTCTATTTTAGATATAATAACCTACTGTTTAATGCAGCACATGCTCTGGAGAATGATGCTCTTGTTTGAATTGAAATATTTTGACTTGATATTTTTCACACCGTGTCGTTTAAAAGGTTGTTTTTTATTCAATATTATATATTAAGTATACGATATGCTCGAGTATTCTTGGAATGTGGGGAAAAAGGTCTCTTGACAGCTTGTTTTACTCAATAGGAGCCTTTTTAATCATTAATAAATATTATTTTAAATATTGGATGTCCTGAAAATTGTGTCTTTATGTGGTAGGTAATCAGTACTTTTATCCAAAAAGGGAAGACTTTTAATACGTTGCCAGTTGAATATTTATTGAATGGCTTATTTGTCAAAGGTTCTGCCAATGGAAATTTGGATTTACTTCCTTGTAACAGCTAACTCATTAAAGTAAAGATCTATTTTTTTTCTTTTAATGTTTTATTTTTAGTTTTATTGAAGAAGCACATTGCAACCACTTTCTTCATTATTTTTTTCTTGATTCTTTTTGTTTTTCAGAAAGTTTTTTTTTTTTACAGATTATACAATATTTACTATTTTCTCATCTCATCTCATTAGCCGTACCGCTTATCCTCAGTAGGGTCGCGGGGGTGCTGGAGCCCATCCCAGCAATCATCGGGCAGTGGGCAGGGGACACCCTGAACTGGTTGCCAGCCAATCGCAGGGCACACAGGGACAGACACAACTCTTTCGCTCATTCACACCTAGGGACAATTTGGACCGGTTAACATACATTTTGACCAAACCAAGACTTGATGCGTGTGAACAGCGGTGGGTAGCGAAGCTAGCTGCATACAATTTTGACCTGAAGTACATTCCTGGCCCAAAGAACATCGTAGCTGACGCTCTAAGCCGTGAGCCATTTGTACGGTCATGTGTGGGTCATCGCCTTGTTAACGAGCCCTATACCTCGCTCTTGGACCAAGTCAACAGGGTGAACAACAGTACTGTGCAAGAGGTGTTCAGAGTATCCAACAACTGTCACGCTGTTGTAGACGAGAGTGCTGGGACATCAGATGAGTCAGTAAAAAGGGCAATTCCATCAGGCTCCAATGGTTCTGTGACATCAGAAGAAGTTGCTGCTGTCCTCAGTGCTCAGTCCACTGGTGGCGTGGGTCAAGTGATGGGAACGGATGCCAACTTCAATCTTCTGCAGAAGGAAGATCAGTCAACGGCACTCCCACAGAGTCAGCTTGTTGGTTTACAAGAACAGGACAACACAATAAGCAGAACCATGTACTTTGTGCATAGACACAAGAGACCTACCAGGCGTGAGAGAGCTGTCGAGTCGCCTAGTGTGATGAAACTACTGAAGCATTGGAGCAGACTCACCATACAGAATGGCTTGCTCTACAAAATAAGGAAAGATCCTCACATGGCCAAGAAAATCTTCCAGTTTGTGGTGCCTGATTCATTGAAACAGAAAGTCCTTCACGGTTTACATGACTCAGCAGGTCACCAAGGCCAGAACCGTACTTTGTCTCTGGTGAGGCAACGATTCTTCTGGAATGGCATGGAACGTGATGTTGTGAATTATGTCAAATCCTGTCAGCGTTGTGTAGTAGGGAAAACACCGGAACCACACAACCGTGCACCACTCAAGAACATAGTCACCTCTGAGCCTATGGAGTTGGTCTGTATAGACTTTTGGACTGCTGAGCAAGAGAACAAGTCTGTAGATGTCCTGGTCGTAACTGATCATTTCTCCAAGATGGCGCACGCCTTCCCTTGCAGGAATCAAACCGCCAAACAAGTTGCTCGCCGTCTGTGGCAGGATTTCTTCCTTGTCTATGGTTTCCCTCGGCGTATCCACTCTGATCAGGGAGCCAATTTTGAGAGCAAACTGATCAAAGAGCTTCTACAGATGGCAGGGGTGCAGAAATCCCATACGACTCCGTACCACCCCATGGGAAATGGTATCGCAGAACGATTTAACCGAACATTGGGAGATATGATCAGAACCCTTCCCCCTCAGCCCAAAGCAAAGTGGCCACAAATGCTGCAGCAGCTCACATTCTGCTATAACTGCACAGAGCATGAGACAACAGGGTTTGCACCGTTTTACCTAGTGTTTGGTAGGATCCCTCGTCTCCCTGTCGATGTCATGTTTCAACATGCTAATACCAATGATGCTGTTGTCAGCTACTCTGACTTTGTAAGGCATCTGAAGAAAGATCTACATGAAGCTGCTCAGATTGTACAGAGGAATACTCTCAGAGAACAGACTCGCCATGCCAAGCTGTACAACCGTAGGGCCAAAGGATCACCCCTCGTCGTGGGAGACCGGGTGTTGATCGCCAACAGAGGTGTCCCGGGGAAACGCAAAGTTGCAGATAAGTGGGAGTCGACCCCGTATGAAGTCATATCAGTCAAGCCTGATCTCAATGTCTATATAGTCAAGGAACGCCTGACGGGCAAAGAGAAGGTAGTTCACAGGAATTTGCTGCTCTCTGTTAGCTTCTTGCCCTGTGAGGATGATCTGGCCAGCGAATCTGAAAACTCAGGGTGTGACGCTGCTATGCATGGAAGTGATGTATGCCCTGATTTACCTGACGCGGTTGAAGACAGTGATGTCCGTACAGTAAACTGGGTGATACAGGCAGGTGAAGAGCAAGTTCATCCAGAGGTGGAGGATAACTCACTAGACAGCAGATCTGATGCCCAGTCTGACTCTCTCACAGTTGATACATCCAGTCGAGGAAGTCAGCACATCCCCGAACAAGATGTTGACCATACTTCAAGTGACAATACGGAAAGCCCATCACAGTGCTCTGAAAACATGATCCCTTTGGGTATGGGCCCACCACACACTGTCCACCCAGACGAGACCCCATTGAACACTGACCATCCGGACACAGACTCCCCTGATACTGACTGTTTAGACTTGACTGTCCCAGACCTTCAAGCTCAGGTTATTTGTGCTCAACCTAACCGTTATGGTCTTAGGGTCCGCCAGTCCATCAGGCCTCCTAGTCGTCTTATTTGTCAGATGAATGACCAGTTGGTAGGTGACAATTCTCTGTCCGCAATATCTGCTAGTTCCTAGTTTAAGTTCAGTAGAGATGCACTTTCAGTTTGAGTAACAAAGCTTGAGTAAGAAACAAGAATTGTGCCTATGTGAGCACTTACAACTACAGGAACAATGTTTATTTCAGAGATGTAACAGGCATCTTTGAGTCTGTGCTTAGTTAGGAGTTTGATCGCCGCCTTTCTTTTCACACTCCTTTTTGGGAGAGTTTTAGAACTGACATGCACTTCAGTTTGTTCCTTGTAATACTGTACCAGTTTTCGTGTCCTCTTTTTCATCAGTATTTGCCTTACTGAATATTTATTTCTGTCTTTTGGACTTTCAATTGGGAGAAAAGGTGGAATTTCTTGACTTTCAAGGGATTATTTTGAAGTACATTTGTATACTATGTGTTTCTTTTTTATTTAGTCATTTTTCCTGTCTTTCAGATTTGTTATAGGGGGAAGAAATGCAAGTTTGTACGCTTTTTTTGGTCATATATATTATCATATATATTCACAATATGTTTTGTTTTGTTATTTTCTGCATGTTTTTCATATTTTTATTTTTTCAAACTGCTTTAGTTTTTTTCAGGCTGGTTCTTAAACATATTTTTTTCTTATTTTGGTTCTATATATTTTTTTATACAGATCTTGCAAGGAATATCTATTTCTGTTTCAGGATATTTTTATATATATATATTTTTTATGTGAATATTATGTGTCATAAAAATATCCATTAAAAACTTAAAAAATAATAAGTCTGAGAAACAGGTTGAAAAATATTTTTCAGAACACAGGACGAATACAAACATGATATTCCTGGGGGGAAAAAAAACTTTGAATTAACTGGTCCCAAAGTTTATTTGAATGAACACATTTTTATTGTATCTATCTTTATTTTTCTTTTTTTATAGTAGAAAAAAAACTGAATTTAAAATAGATTACGAGCTAGCATTTCGCTAACCATTATTCCGCTACTGACCTTTGGGCGGCAGTAGTGAGCTTTAGCCGCACATTGTTCGCTTGCACATGTCACCGATCAAGACCGTGAATGAATGCCTTCAAAAAGGACACATCCCATGGGGCGCAGAACGTAAACTCGCCTGAAACCAAGGAAATTTAGACGCACTGCTACTAAATAACGTCGTTAGTTGCTGTATGCTGATCATTTATCGTCCTGTAAACTGTTTCTTTATCGGCCTCTGGTTTGTTAAAAACGATTGGTTTAGGGAAATGTTAGCATGCTAACACCGTAGTTTGAGTTGCTGGAGCTATGACGTAACTCCCCCTCGCTCTTATTTTCACTTTTGCATCGTAAAACAAACTCGTATTGATTGTTTATTCCATTAGATTTGTGTTGCAATGGCAGCGTCGCTGCCACAAAAGCCGGGTATGGCGGGGATGCCTCCTCAGCAGCAGCAGCAACAGCAGCAGCAGCCTCCTCACATGCCCCCTACTGGCATGCCTGTGGGACAGCAACCGATGCCACCCCAAGGTGCCCTACGCGAGATCTCCCCCGTCTTTTTATGTCGCATTGGGCAGGAAACCGTGCAGGACATCGTCACTCGCACCATGGAGATCTTTCAGATCACGCGAGCCACACAGGTAAACAAGTATGTTTGCTACTCAAAGTAAGATCCTGAGCCCGACCCGAATTTTGAGTCTGAAACGTCAATCATTATTTTGTTCTTACTTTTTTTTACTCCATCGTCTTAAGGACTGCTTGTGTGGTTTATGGTTTAATTTTCAAGCTGTCAAAATGACAATCGGCCTTCAAATGTTCCCGTCAACTCTTTTAAAAAAATTCGTCAGTGATGGAATATTTTTGGTCAATGTCACCTCTGCTGCACACAAAGATATACAGTCTTACTCAAATTGAATTTCGTTACTAGACAGTGTGGCGTGGTGAATGATCCACGCGATGAAATTTGTCCCACTATCACGCAGCGGTGGCACCATTGGTACCCAGAAAGTGAAGCACAGGGTAGGAGGGTGTAGGTTAGTGTCAAGTCAATTAAAATCGCCACCGAGTCCTCGCTGATCAAATATTAAAATTCGGTTTTGCTTTGGGCTCGATTTATTATTTTTTTATGCTTAACCTTACTTCTAGCTGCAATTTACGTCTATTTTAAAAGTCAACTAGTCGCTATTGAAACGATGGTGGAATAATCTGTAATTTTTTTTTAAATTCAGCTCGAAGTTGATTTAATGATGTGGAAAATTATAAAACCAGTTAGCTGTGGTTCTCGGGCAATAGAAACAAATCCATAAATAAACCGCTGTCCATTTTTCGGGGATAGGCGATCAATGATTGATTCATATCAGGTTACCATTTTTATCCCTGTAAACCAAGAACAGGCTAACTTGAATCCTAACGAGGCAAGTCAGATATGATCTTTGATCTACTGCCATGATATGCAAGTAGTCTTTATTGGTTTTATCCAAGCTAAAAGGCTCCCTAACTTAAGAGCAGAGATTATATTCATGTCAAGATGTCTCACTCTTTGGAGAGACCGTGATTGGCGACAATGGAAATCATTGTCGACTATCTCTATTGATTTTTGTTGATTAATTGTTGCCGCTAGTAAAGCGCAAAGAGGTAACTTGCACTTGTTTCGAAGATATTAAATCCAATCCTCATTGCAGCTTCCGAATGGCGTGACGCAAAGTCAAGCGATGTACCAGGATCGCTTTGGCAAACTCCAGGAACATTTGAGGCAGCTCGCTTTGCTCTTCCGGAAACTTCGCCTCCTGTACGAGCGCTGCGTGGAGATGACGGCCGATTTGCAGGAGGGGCCCGCCGAGGTCAGTTCATCCACTTTCAGTATGCAAAAATCTTTGGATGCTCCTTTAGCTACTCCAAAATCTCTGCCTACCTGATACCAATATCGCTTCTGTGAGAATTAGAAGATAATTTGTATGAGTCATTCACGTACTCCAATGTTGATTTTCTCCAAGATTCAAAGAGATTTTGGTTAGGTCAGGGGTTTGCAACCCAAAATGTTGAAATAGCCATATCGTACCATAAGTACGTGTTCGGAGCCGCAAAAATGAAAAGCTTTATCGAATCCTTTTAAGGAAGACAGCACATTCTGTATTTATACACTGAATATAACCATATGCATTTGAAAACATCAAGAATGTTCGTCATATTTGTTGTCCTACAGAAACCATATATTTTTCCATTATCTATCATTTTTGAAAAAGCGCCAGGCAGCCTCTATGGGGCAGCAAAGTGCTGCATGCAGCTCCAGAGCTACCGGTGCCGACCCCTGGTCTAGTTAACATAATAGGATAAACTGTAGATTGATCAGGATTGATTTCTCTCTAAAAAAAATAAGAATCATTTACATAATTCTCTGTAGCATTTTTCGGGGATTAAAGCATGTTGCGTCTAGGCCAGATAATAAAAGAAACGGCAATACAATACAAAAATTGATTCTGTGAGAAAAAGATACATTCAAAGAATCCTTTACAAAGCTCAATGTTTCTAGACCAAATAATAAATTAATTGGTAAATAACTTGATACCAAATTTAATAACTCTAGGTTTTGAAAAAATCATTTACATCTTTCCTTGATAAAAACATTTTATCCAACCCATATGGTAAAATGAATGACCTATTACCGTTCTTAATACAGCTTTTTGTACTACGTTCTAATAGTCGATGACTCAAATTTTATTGCAGTCTTTTATATCTATCAATGCACAGGAGTTTGATATTCACAAATTGTCTGTGGAACTGCAAATATGAGAAAAGGGAAATAATAGTCGCATTTGTTTATAAGAATGAAGATCATTGAAATGATATTTATCTGATGGATGTCAAAATCAACGTCCCATTCACTGGCCTCAACAAAAATGATATCATTATCAGTATTGGTTGGGGAAAAAAGGTTATCGTAGGGAAAACAATCATTGAATGTAGTAAATCGGGAACCATGTTGCATTAAAGGGTTCTTATTATACAGGGTTCTTATGGGTGCTTGAAATTAAATTAAAGTTGTGTTTTCAAGGTCAGGAAATGCTTGAATTTTGTCTAAATGATGTTTCACGGCAGTCTAACTCGACAGACCAGGCATTAAAACAAACAAAAAAATTAAATAGTAAAACCTGCTATTAAAAATGACACCGCTGGCCCAGCTCAGGGACTGCATTGCTTTGGATGGCGTTGTCATGTGACACGTCATCGCCTCCTACAGGTGTGTTGGGAAAGGTGCATCAGAACAGATGAATCACTCCTAAATGCCTGGTGGTTGCAGATTTAATGAAGAATGACTTAAGAAATAAGAAATTTGCATGCTGCAAATTGTCTTCACAAATGGGAGAGTCACGTGACTACTTCAAATTTGATTTTTTTTTTTGGGTGCTAACTGTTAGCTACATCTAAACAGGGCACTATGAAATGGGTATTAATGTGATATTCGGTAAGGGCCATTTAAATAAAACAAAGCGTTACTCAGTGCTAAATTATAATCGGAAGAATTTCCTGCAACTGAAAATGTAAGCTAGTAATTACGTGTTTTACCCAACACCCATATGGATAGATATTTTTCTCGTATTTACACATGGATTGTTCAAATCCATAAATATATTCGCAATTTACTCAAGATCTAAAAGTCATACAGTACAGTGTGCAAGCACTAATAGTAGCATGAATGTGAATCCACGTATAACAATATGATTTTAATCTTCTATCCCTTCAGCTTGTGCCCTACGTCGGAGAAGAGCTGGTCAACGTCCGAGTGGAGCCGTGCAGTCCTTCCGTCCACCAGGAGCGAAAAGAAGTCCTTGAGGTGCTTTTGACGTTCATTCCGGAAGGATACATAATACTAAATCGATACTCAATTTACCGTCACATTTTTTTTTTTTTGCAGAAAGTACGTCAGAAGAACCAGGAGATGAAGGTCCTCATGGACCAGATGAGGAACCTGCTATGGGACGTCAATGCCATGTTGACATTGAGAAAATGAGAAAGCCCTGCCCCCTTCCTTCCTGAAGGTTGCCACAAGAGGGCAGCAAAACACTTTTGAGAAATTTTCATGTACTGAATTGTTTGTATTCCACCAGGTCCAACAAGTTTTTCTGTTTCATTACGGCAGCTATGTACACAACATCTCAGGTGTTTTGTACTGAAATTGTGCGTTTTTTGTGTTCTATTGAGTCTTCCACAACACTCCGTTTGTTCAGGATTCCTTGCCTGTGAATGTCTTTTTTTTTTTTTAATACAAATTAAAATTGTTTTTTAAAAAGTGAGTTTCTTTAAGAAAACAGGACAAAGTCAGCGTTTTCAAATTGTTTTTATTTGACTTCCTGCTGTGAAAAGGGCTGCTGCAAAAGTCTGGAAAATGTTAATACATGAAAATAATTTCCAAGTAAATTTTTGGTTGTTGTTGTTTAAACTCTATTACATCTTTAAAAAATTTTTTTTACCAAATATGCTTTTAAAACTCAAATGAATTATTGTACTTTTTAAACAAAAAATACTCATATTTCAAATATTTTTGGCTGATAATTTATCATTTTTGATAGTATCTCCCTAAGGAAAATTTTATTCTTTTTGTCTATACTTAAATACATTTTAAAAATGATTTCTAATTTTGATACTTTTTAAAATTATAAGTTTACTAAAAATGTTTTTTTAAAGCTACTTTAAAATCAAAAACATTGTACTTGGAATTTTATTTTCATTGCAGTGTTATTTAATACATTTTATTTGTATTTCATGACGTTTTCCTGTTATATAACTGGACATTCTGCAGCAGACCGCTCAGTCATTCCCAAACCATAGTCCAATACCATGACAATGGTAGCTTTTCCCAGGACTTAACCAAACGTTTGCATTAATCCAGAGTCCACTGGGGTTAGTCTGATCCACCCACGTGACAGTTCGAGTCCCTCAGCGACATTACAGTTGTCCAAAATCTCGATTGGTCGTCGTCAAGCCCTTTCCAGGTCTTTGTACTTCTTTCTTAGGACGGATACTTGGTCTTTGAAGAGAACAGGGTCAAGGCGGAACTGAGAGTGGACCAGGGGCATGTAGCCAAACCAGTTGGCGAAGGTGTTGACGCACTCCTGGCGCTGGTTGAAATGCTCTGGGTTGGCCCAGGGGACGTTCTTTGTGGCCTGGTAGCAAGAACAGGACGTTTGTAAACCATTAAGATATAAAATCAGACAAATAGAATGATCTTAAATGTCCTTTTTTTAACGAAATCAGCCTGGACTCCTTTTTTTTGGAGGTGGGGGGTTGGGCTGGCATATATCAAGACCAGACTTACATTAAAAAGACGGTTTGTATTACTTGACCGCTAGATGTCACTATTGTGTAATAGAACCGAAAACAAGCACCAAAAAAACAAGGTCAAAGACAATCTAGATGCCCAGAGATAGAAGAGAGTTTTGTGGGTATTTAAAAAAAAGTACAGTCAATGGCAATAACTCCTTTTTCATAAGTTATGATATGTGCTCAGCTTGCCCCAGCTCACCAAAGTTATTGACTATGAATAATGGATCGCGGAATATTTTTCAACCCATGATGCAGATGTCGCAAAGTGTGAAGTAGTGAGGGATTGCAGTAATTTGAAAAGGAAGATACACAAGTAATGGTAATTAGGACTGAATGCATTCATAATGTATACAATAATTATGAATGATATATTCGATAGCTACTACAGTGAATACACATAAACTCCGAGTTAACCGTCAAAATGTCCTTGCGCAAGACACTGAACCCCTAATGCTCCCGATAGACTGAGGCAGCCGTGCAAGGCCTATCAATGTGTGAGTGTGTGTATGAATGGGTGAGTGTGAAGCACATTGTATAGCAACTTGAAAAGCGCCATATAAATGCAGACCATTTACAAAAAAAATCTGGATTGTGGATGAATAATTTTGAGCCAGTGGGTACGAACAACTTGCAAAACCTTTTTACGTTAGACAAAAAATATATCTAAAGTTGCAATTGAGGACAGCGTTACCTACCTGCGGAGGGGGCATCTCCTTGTATTGCTTCCGTTGCGCCACCTTAATGGGCGGTAGATGCGTGACGGCGGAAACCAAAAAGTTCATGAGGATGTCCTCGCAGTTGGACGTCTGGTCCACGAGCGTCCTCAGAGACGCAGGCAGGTAGTGCGAGAACAGGTAGTGGTAATACCTGTGTAGGAAAAATATACAAATGTGCAGGGTTGTCATGGAAACAATGTAAACCCAACACTCACAAATGCTCAAATTTTGTATTTTCAAGCTGGGGTACTGTTTGTGAACTTTTTTTTTTTTTTAATGTTTTTTGTTTTATTGTACAAAGCAATCCGTTCTTATCGCTGTTCTGTAATTAAAAATAGCAAAAGAAAAGACAAAAGTTGTCCCTACATTTGTATTTCATTTTTGGAGATTTACTTTCCACCAACTATATATAATTTTCTTATTTTTGGACATTTTTGTGCAAATTAAAAACTGTAATTCCTAAAGCACCGCTAGGTGAAGAACTGTCTATGAATCTCCCGTTTTATGACGAGATCAGTGCCACCAATCTGACGTCATGACTCACTTTTTGGTTAGTTTTGTCAAATCAATAAACAAATACTCTATTGGGAGTTTGATTTTGAAAGATCAGCAATTCTTTCAATCACCACTCGGTGGAGTACTGTCTGGTTGGTTGGTTGGATTCCTACAGGGGTGTCAAAGTCAAATGGACGGAGGGCCAAATAAAACATTTGGCTACAAGCCGAGGGCCGGACTGTCCAATCTTTACTGAAACCAAGATTTAACCGACTGAAAACACAACAAATATATTACAATATGATTGTATAAATAAAGCAATATTTTCTTATGACTCTGTCAGTCATTTTTAATTTCAGCAGGCACAAAATACAAATGTCCTTTATATAAAAAACTCATAACATATCTCATAACAACAACTCATAACCATTTTCTATCATTCAATCATCTGAAATTATTAAAAAGAAATATTGCCTCGAAATACAATAAAATAAAGTGCAAAAATCTCTTGTTACTTAAAACCAATCAATAGCAATCAACACACTGGACCTCATCTGTCCTGCTCAAATGTACATTGACTTTCCTTTCTGGGCTTTCTCTGGGTTAGTGTGAAAAAAAGGAATTACTGATTAACAAATAATAACAATCAAAAGTCATTTTCTCTGCTAAATAGGAGACAATTTTATCAAAAGACTGTTGTCCACATCAAGATCTATTTTCCATGAAAAGCCAAAAAACAAGAAACACTCCCAGGACAGAGTCGGCAAACAAAAACAACATAGTCAACATAGACAATAAAGCTTTAAAATTCCCGAGGGGAACAACAAAAAACAAGACCTTCTTTATGTGCATATTTAACTTTTAAACTTGAACGGAGTAAAAACTTCAAATGTGTAATTGCACAGGAAACATTACTGTATTATTACTGTATTTACATACATTTATATACAGTACTGTATTACTACAACTCTACATTACTTGTTTGAGGCTGACGCTGATACTTTTCCAGCTACCTCCGTGAACATGTACTCCAACTCCCACCTTGTTTGAAAGCCCCGGTTTTCAGTGTCCACCTTCCGTTTAGCCATTGTTGATGGGTATATGTGGGCTAATTTTTGCTGTTATGCTAATGACTGCTGCTGATCGACTGCTGAATAAATCAAACCGCCTCCCGCTTTGCTCCTGCTCGGCGCGTCCCCGTTGCATTGTGGGAAATGTAGTATTCATGCGTACTGCGGGCTGCTGGCTTGCAGCGGCCTGCGGGCCGGATCTAATAATATATTGATATCGTCACGCGGGCCAGGTAAAACCCTCTCGCGGGCCTAATGTGGCCCGCGGGCCTTGACTCTGACATATGTGCCTTAAACACTAGGGTCTTGGGGGAACCATTTCCTGTGGTGGGTCTTGGTCAAGTACAGCCGGGTGACGTCCATTTCTATGAACTTCAATACATTTTCTGTTATTTTTTTTTTTATCAATTTATGTATCTATTTTTTAAATACAAAAGTCAAAATGACTAAAGCTAATTTCCTATAATTTTATTTCTACCAGTTTGATAGAATAATTTTTTTCTATTTTGACAATTTTGTGCAACAAGAAAAGCAAAAAATTAGAGTTTCGCTGAAAATAAAGATGTCATTTTTTTTAATCACCGCTAGATGACGTACTGTCCATGGACTTCTCGTTTTTTTTATTGTAAACAAATAAATAAACCATTTTTAATAGTAGCCTTTTGTAACTAAAAAAGCCACAAAGACAGCTGCTCCTAAAAGGTTTTGGGTCATTTTTGACGTATTTTTTTCACCCATTTCAATCACATTTTTGTCTCAAGTTTGTGCACTAAAATAGCAAACATTTGGAGTTTGAAAAATTAAATTATTTTATGTACCACTGGATAGACTACTATATATTAACTCATTTTTTTCTTAGAGCAAAATAATTGTTTTTATTGTTGTTTATTATAACTCAAAAGGAAAAACGTTTTTGTCTGTTTTTTTTGTACCTGTGGTAGAAGGCAGCCCCGGTCAGGACTATGGAATAGTCATTGGTCCATTTGGACGTGTACCCCCAGGCTCGTTTGAGGGGGTCCCAGAAGTGACTCCTCGGGGGGTACCCCACAATCCGATCGGGGAAACTCCGCCACACTAGGAAGGCGAAATTCACCTCGCTGGTCAACAGCACCGTATCCTCGTCCAGGCTCAGAACCGCGTCTGTTTCTATGGCAACGTGAGGCAGGAAGCGACTGCTGGTCTGCAACACCATCCCACAAAACAAAATGAATCGGTGTCGAGGAATCCGATAAGAACAATTCATCGGTGTCGTTCGGAAGAGAAACGATCAAACGGGACAAAAAAGACGCCAACCTTCCTCTTGCCGTCCGCCACCGTGAGGGGGACGGGCATGGGCGGCCATTTGCTGCGACTGGGCGGGGCTTTTTCGCTATTCCAGAGGATGATGATCTGTGAAGAGACCATTTTAAAGCAAAAACGGTGCATTAATTGCGATTAATTAGTTACAGTTAAGTGATTCATTTGCCTACTTTTATGCTATCAAAAGTAAAATAAATTCAAAATCAAAAGCGGGGGGCAAAAGCAAACCGGTGCATTAATTGTGATTAATTAATTACAGTTGGTTCTGAAATTATTCGTTTATCTTTATTCTTTTAATAATGCTGTCAAAAGTAAAATATGGCAAAAATATTATTTAAAAACAGAAACAGGGACAAAAGCAAACTGGTGCATTAATTGTGATTAATTAAATGCAGTTAGTGCTCAAGTGATTTATGTGTTTTAATTCTTTTGATAACGCTGTCAAAAGTAAATTCTAGGAAAAGGAGGTTTAAAAGCAAAAGCGTGGTCAACAAACAAAAAACAGTGCTTTTTATGTTTATTTATCACAGACAAAAGTCATTTTTTGGAGCAAGAGCACTGAGTTCAAGTCTGGAACCTACTTTGAGCCTGCTTTAACTCAGTTAAGTTAGGCGCTTTAAACCGATAACTTTCATCACCAAAGACGTTTTAAACATTATTTTAGGGGAAAAATATTTTGGCCCAGTTGCTTATCTAATTATTTTCTCTTATGTGTTGATCAAAACAGCTAGATATTAAATTAATTAATTTAATTAATTCTTAATTACCTAGGAAAGTTAACTAGTAATTTAATTTTAATATTTACATGTATTTACCTATGTATACATATTTTGATTGCCTCAATTTACACAAGGCAACAAAAATATGTATATATATAGGGTTTCAAAACATTTAATTGAAGTGAGTTACTTTTGGAATTCATGTTTTAGCTAATTTTTCTCCCAACTGCAGTGCTAAATAAAAAAAAGCCACAAAAAAATGCATTACTTTGACTGTAACTAATTGATCAAATGATTAATATGGACCGAGTCAGGGTAAAGGAGGGCTTGGAAAAAACTTGTATACAGTGAGTTAAGAATTAACTAAAATTTAAAGGTTGAACTCACAAGTTAAATGCTTGAATCAAAGCTTGGACACTAAATAACAGGTTTTAAGCCACAATTTGAGAGTTGATACATCATTTAAGCATTTATATTTGAGTTAAAGTTTTAAAATATCTAAACCGGTTTTAACTGGAGTTCAAGCAGATTTAAAGCTATAAACGTCGAGCTGAGCTCGAGTTAAAACTTTAACTTAGGGTTAAATATGTAAGACATGTTTGTGCATGAAGAGTTCAAGCAGCTCCAAAGAGTTCAAGCTGTTTTAAAGCTATAACTGCGCATTTGAGGCTGAGTTAAAGCTTTTTTTTTTGAGTTAAATAATTAAAAAAAAAAACTGTTTGAACTGGAGAATTCAAGGATCTTTCAAGCTATAACTGTAAAATTGAGGGTGTGTTCTCGGGAGATGAAGAGATTCTCTTGCTCAAAACGCAGTTTTTTTTTTAAATCGACTTACCTGTGAGCAGTACTTGGACTTGGAGACCACCTGAAGGAGCTTCATTATTGGCTGAGACTGAGACACCAATGGGGAGATGGCGTGGATGATGGCGGTGAATTCCTGATTCGGGTTGATACCTGTAACAATTGTTATTTTTGTCAATTTTGAAGCATTAAAATACTCGGCATGTTTGATACGACGCATTTCCAGACCGACACCAACATCGCTAGCCATTGCGAATAACCATACGTTGAAATATGGCCCAGTATCGGCTCGATACCAATACCAGATATATGGTACTGATCAAGTCTTTCTACAAATAAAAATCTCCGCTCTTTTGATCTCCAATTTATTTTCCTTGATTCAAAACGGGCAGAGGAAAGCCACTGATAGTAGTATCACTTATCAATAAGTAGTATCGATTCTGATATTCAGACATATGTTAAATATTTTTACATTAGAACTTTCAATTTTTAAGCTTACCAAGCCAATACCAGCCTTATTTCAAGGTATTTTAATTTTTAAAAGCTTTAAATCACATATTTTCTTTTTCAATTAAAGTCATCTTTTTTTTAATTGGTATTGGTGCCGATATAAGCCTTATTTCAAGGAATCAGTACTCACAACAGTGCTTAGTTCTTATCGACTGCGCTCTAGAGGCCATTTGACGTTTAAAAAAAAAAAGAAAATTACAGTATCAGTCTTTCCACTTTTCCCTATTTGATTCAAAAAGACAGGAAAGGAAAATATATTTTTTTGGGGGAGAACCAAATATATTTAAAGACAAATTTCAACAAAACTGCCAAAAAGATAATTTTTCAGGTAATTTTATTTCACTGAGTGAAGTTAGATGGTGTGATGAAAATTATGAAATAATAATTATAAGGCCAGAGCCTGTCTACCATATCAACAAATATACCACTTAAAACGTGTCTCCCATAGTTACTTAAGAGTTTTACGGCTCATTTTAACCATAATTTTGCCCCTAAAAAGGGATTTAAAACCAAAATGATTTTGTAAAAATGTCACAAGCAAGTGCTTGTGTTGTGTGCATAGCTCTGCCCATCTCTACCTTTCACCCGATCAGATTGCTCTGGGTCCTTTGCTGGCATGTATGAGTAAATGAAATGAAATGAAATGAAATTGTTTATTGAAGGTATTGTTGGATACATTAATCAAAACATGACACAAAAAGAAAAACTAATGCTGAGAGTGAGCATGGCCAAATATGGTCACCTTACGCCCCCTCCCCTAAGGAAATTTGACAGATCTGTTTCTGCCAACCTTTGCTTAAAGGTTTGCACCGTATTTGCACTAATAACCCGGTCAGGCAAAAAATTCCAAATTTTTGGTATTCTGAAAGAAATAAAGTTTCCGTGCAAGTTGCTGGTAGGTCTAGGCACCCGTAACTTATATCTGTGACCACGTAAACCATCAACACGACAGAACTCAAAAAATTGATCGAAAGGCACATCGATCATTCCATGCAGTACTTTGAACACAAAAATTAAATCAAATCGAATTCTACGGAGCTCCAAAAAGTCCAAGTTCAGTCTTTGTAGTCTTTCCGGATATGACAAGCTGTGCATCCCAGGTATCCGCTTCGTATACCGTCGTTGAACTCCTTCCAGTAGGTTAATGTCCTTGAGTAAGTAAGGGTTCCACACAACGCTGTTATATTCTAACCCGGGTCTAACATAAACGCAAAACATTCGAACTAAGAATGCTGGGTTCTTGTTGTAAAAGTTTCTGTAAATGTTTGATGCTATGTTATTGGCTTTGTTGGTAATTTTGGCGATATGCGTGATAAACTTTAAGTTTGAAGTAAGAGTGACACCCAGATCCTTATGTTTAGTAACAACATGCAAATCATGATCATTAATGTTATACAGCGGAACAGAACCATGTAAAAACGACTGTGCTAAGCATTTATGAGATGACAATTGCAGTTGCCACTTTTCGGACCAAAGAAAAACTGATTTAATGTCATTTCGGAGAGAATCAATTGTTCCTGCCACCTGGGTTTTTGGTAAGAAAGCCGACAGTTTAGCATCATCGGCAAAAATTGAGATGTCACTACTTTGAATGGCCTCAGGTATTTACAGTTTGTTCTGTAGGTTTTCATCATAAAGTGACTCAACATTGAACATATGGTATAATGTTTGAGGACCTTCCATAGAAAGGATTCCTTAGCAATGTACAGCAAATGGGGTATGTTAGTGTATCGCCGTGATTGTAAACTGTAATAGAGACTGTCCATCCATCCATTATCCGTGCCGCTTATCCTGGTTGCCAGCCAGTCGCATGGACACAGAGACAGACAACTCACTCGCTCATTCACACCCAGGGACAATTTGGACCAGGCAATTATCAGGTAATGTATGCTTTTGGAATGTGGGAGGAAACCGGAGTGCCCGGAGGAAACCCATGCAAGCCGGGGGAGAACAAGCAAACTCCAGACAGGAAGGTTCGATCTCATGACCTCAGAACTGTGCCGCACACGCGCTAACCACTGCTCCGCCTTGGTGCTGGACTGAATGTTTTGCAATTTCAGAGTTGCTTTGGTTTCGCATGGGTTACAATTGTCACCAATGTTCCCTCTAATTTTCCAAAGGTCTGAGCGTTCACACAAAGTCGGTGAGCAACGCTTGAAACAACAGTGAGCAACAGCAACCCCAAGTGTAGCAACTAAATCATTATCAAACATGTCCAAAACTTGACATCACGTTACATTTTGCCGAGTTTCCGGCAATGCAAAATTATTTTGAATGAATTGCCTAATGTACGATTGCAAAGGTTGCAGGGCCTACAAACGTCATTTGTTTTTACAATTATTTCACAAGATTTCCATTTTTTTTATTCCTGGTATCTTTTATCGCATAATACTAACATTTTTGGGGACTTTTTTAGTCGATTGCACGATACAGAACTGTATTTAATTACATTTTTTAGTGGAAGTACAAAGTTGGCAACAAGATTAACTTGATATAATTGGAAATTATTTGAATGCAAAACAAACTTTTTCCTCTATTTTCCCTGTTTTTTCTCCTTTTTTTGAAATTCCTTTTAAATAAATCTCATTGTGTTTATTTTTTTCCTAGCTGTTACTTTTTTCTTGCTTTTTTTTTCTCTATTACCCTTTTCCCTTTATTTGCTTCTTTTTTTTCTTCTGGCTTTTTTTCTGAAATTTTCCAGCTCTTTTTTTTTAATCTTTTTCTCTCGTTTTTTTTTTTTTTTTCTCAGCTTTTCACTACTTTTTCATTTTGGTATATATATTTTTTGTTCTATTTCCCCCCTTCCTTTAAGTCATTTTGTGCACAATTTTACATAATATTTGGTCGTGTAGGGATTAAAGAAGCAAAAACAACCTGAAGAGCCGTTTGGGACCCGGAAGAGCCGGTTCTTTTTAGTGAGCCGAGCCGAAGAAGCCAGTCCTCCAAAAACTCTATTGACTTTACTCAACTTCATTCTACTTCGACATTTACTTCAAAATACCGCATTTAGAACATAGCGTCAGGGGAACCCGTGTATTTTTTACCTTAATTCACTGTAACTTTGACTTAATTCGCTTTTTAATTAGCAATTTCAAGCCCTCATTTTTTGTGAGCTGGCTAAATTTTCTTGTGCGCGGAAAATTGCGCACACACGCAGCTTAGAGGGAACATTGATTGTCACTGCTCAGTTCACATTTGGAACGATTCAGAAGAATAGCAAAGGACTCATTTTATCTCCAAGCCTGATGTACTCATGAAACAAGCCAAAGGTTCCCAACCCTTGGTTTAAACGTTGCATATCATTTTTATTTACCTAAGCCCAGGTAGTAGAAAGGGAAATGCGCAAGGTGGGTGGAATATTCTGGCAGGACGAGCAGACCTCCTGGCAGGGAGTTCCACATGTATTTGTTTCTTGATATGTGGGAAAATACACGATCCTTAATAATCTGCAAAAAAGAAAAAAAGGAAACATTTGATTATTTTCCGTGGTGTACTTCCTATTTCTACCACTAAGAGGTATCCATGAGGCGATTATCGTGTAGCATCCCCACTGGGACGCAAGCGCTTCTCTGACCTCAGGCTGACTGCACAGCTGTTTCCCATGGGGTGAGGTCCAACCTCCCCCTCTCCCTATAACCCCCCCTCCTCAGTTTGCTGTATGTATATAAGCAGCTTATCAGCAACCTCCAGAACCTTGCCTTTATTATCTCAAGCATAAATCCCTGCAGCGGACACACTTTTCTTTTACAAACGGGGACGTGCAAAAGGGGAGCACGTGTGGTCTTTGCCATAAATCGTCTTTTATGAAATGCTTCCCTATATTTATATCTATTTTATATATAACTAGCTCTAAAAGATCAGCCTTCAATTCAAAGAGAAGCAGATTCTGAAATTAATGAAAGTCGTGATGGATATTGACGTCAACCACATCTTGAAAAGTATTTATACATTCTCTGATTTTAGAATGCTCATTAAATACCGTACTTTCAGGCACACCTAAAATCCTTTATTTTTTCAAAAGCTGACCGTGTGCCTTATAATACACTGCGCCTTATATATGGATCAACATTGAGTCGCAAGGTCTCGCAACTAAGGTAAGCAACCGCGAACTCGATATTTCTCTGTAGAAAAGTGCGTTGTGCATGCTGGTATATATATATATACAGTATGTATATACATACATACATACATACATACATACATACATACATACATACATACATACATACATACACACACACACACACACACACACACACACACACACACACAAACACACACACACACATTCATTTACTAACCAATGTGTCGATCATCATTTAAATTGGTCACTATTGGCTGAAATTATTCGGTGGTAAAGGAGGCTGGTCCTTTTTAGCATTTAGAGGCCCGTACAGGCTAAACTGGGGTAAGACAAATATGTGAAATACATTTTATGGAGCTAAACAGACAGCTAGTAACAAGTAACTTACAACAATGCACTTTTTGTATGAGTTAAAATATTTTGAAAATTTCAATTTTCTATATTGGCATAGTCTTTTAAATATATATTTTTTTAAATTAAAATTGTGAAAATACGCTTTTTTCAGATCAAAACTTCTTATTTATCTGGCAAGATCATTTTCTAAATTTAAATAAAACACTTATTTCTTAATTAATGTTTTTAAAATATATATTTTAACTATATTTAGTCACAATTTTAAACCTTTTGCTTCCCCACAAAAAAGAGAAAGGATGGTATAGAAAAATACACTTTTTATATTTACTGTTGTTATTTTGACAGATATATATCAATTTTGCATGTGGAGCTGAAACCACATTAAAAATAAATAAATACATGAATACATCTTAGCCAATTAGTCTGCAATTAGAACAAGGAAAAAATTACCAGCCGGCTCAGGCTCCGTTTGATCCAAAACAAATAATCAAATATGAATTGATGTACACTGCGTCCAAGAAGGAACTGTATGACAGCGTGATTTGGACAAGACGATTAAAGTGTGAGGCGGAACGGGGCATGTTCGGACCGAGATTTGCAGCATAATGAGAAAGTATGTCACATGTATACATTAAAGGCCCCTTTGAGTCTGCAGGCATCTCAGGTGTGCGCTTTGAAACTGTCCCCTCTAACACGCCCCCAAAAAGCACCACCAAAGAAACTCTGGAATCGGGAATCCCTCTCTGTAATCATAACAGAGTCTTTTCCATTCAAATGGAAATCTCTCGGAGGAAAACGTTTCAAAAGGAAATCGGAAAACAGCCGAGTTTTCTTTTTGTGCGAGTGCTCGGTGACTAAAATCTGCATTTACCTCGGAAGTTTGAGGAGGCGACGCTTTTATATTACAGAATCCTTTTCGACTCCTTACAGGGTGAAATCTGTTTAGCATGCAAAGCAAACTCAACAAGTGCAAAGACACAAAATACCTGTTCATAACACATGTAATAATACATCAAAGAATCTATTGTAACCAAGGGCGTAGGTTTGACATGGACTGAGGGGACGTGTCCCCACCAATATTAAGCAATCATAGTTGTTTACCCTCCAAATAGTTTGTGATCACTTAAATGATTGCACTATTTCCTAACCAATGCCAAAACCAAACCTGCACCCTGGATTTAATTAGCTTCACATATCTATTGATGAATACAAAAATCGATTGATAAATAAACAAATTACTGAAAAAAATAAATTGAAAGAGAATCTTAAAATTGTCACAAACCCAGAAACGGAGACAGGACCCAGTAGCGTTCGTTTTCTCAGTTTTATTGAAAAGAGGGAGAGAAGGGCTTGCTTCCACGATCCGAGGATCGAAGAACCAAGGGGAGCAGGAGATGCGGAATTGGCACTTCCGTGTCTAGCGAGGGTGATCGGAGACAGGCGGGAATAGCTAGTCGTTGGCCGGGACTGGAGATCAAGGCAGTGTCGAGTTCGTAAACGAGGTCGGTAGCAGGAGGCAGGCAGGTAACGGGGTGGAACAGGTCAGGTAACAGGCAGGCAGAACGGGGCATTGTCAGGTCCGGAATCAGGCAGAAAAAAGCAGGGCGGGAACGGAGACGGACAAAGAGTCTTACTGAGCTGAAGGCAACAGTTCGCATAACGATCTGACGGCTTCCTCTTGGAAGCCGGGAGTTTAAAAAGACAGTGTTCACCAATCAGCTGCCGGGACGTCGGTTTTGACTTTGTCCGGTTCCCTGCCTGTGTTTCCTGTCCAGTATTGTTCCCGTCTATTTTGTCCTATTTAATATCGATCTCCAGTTTCGTTCAAGTCTAGTTTGTCCTGCTTAATTTCGATATCCAGGTTTGATATTAATCCTGTCTGTCCCGTCCTGTCCGGTACAGCTCCATCTGTCCGATATCTGCTTGAGCAATGGGTATCGATCTCGTCGGCCTCTGGCTTCCTGTCATTCCATCCCAAACTGCAGCCTTACGTCCAACGATCGCTGAATCACTGGCGTTTGGGTTAAAATAAAAGCTTGTGTGAGAAACGTCACGCACTTGGGTTCTCCTCCTGTTCCGGTTCATGACAAATTTAATATAATTAAAATAAATGTCGACCCATAAACAATAATCTTATGTCCCCCATTTTTATTTATGTATTTATTTATTTATAAATGTTGTCAACTACAAATATATTAATATGCATTTTTTTATTAAAATAAAATTAATATTTATTATTTTAACATTGTTTTTGGCATCTGTAGATGCAACATAAATGCAGATGTTCAAAGAGAATGTTACAAAAAGAAAAGAGAAGTAATTTCCTTATTATTACAATTACAACAATTCTATACTGTATTTTGAAATTTGTTTCCATCACTGAAAAAACATTGACAAGGCATATTGTTGATGAATCAAATTATGAGTCAAAATTCATATTTTTGTGTGCTTATACGTTTTTTTCTTTTAAGAAAAACATTTTTTTTTTCACCTTTTGGTCACAAATCATTTGATTTAAAAATACATTTAAAAAAAATTGAAATTGAAACCTAATTTACACATATAGATAACTTAAAAAATAAATACATATTTCACCAGAATTGGCATCCAGATTTACCTCCAGTGTAGTGAGGACAATTTTGTCCACAGAAGAGAAGTAAGCGTCCCACAACATTTGTGTCCTCTGCCTGAGAGCCAAAACTCGTTCATTGCCCACCGCCCTCACCGTGGACGGCACCTAAACAATACAAATATAATCGTCAAGAATCATGTCCAGACAATGGTACGAGCTACTTTTAATCCGCGTCGCCACGACAACCATCTTAACTCATCCAATGCCAGATATTACTTTCAAATGGGAAGAGCCAGCTATTTTTTTTTGCCATTTAGACTAATTTTTGAAGGTCCGCAGAACATTTAGTTGTGTAACTATACAGGCATAGGTGATATCATAAGAAAGTTATAACCTATATCTTACATTAGAAAACAAAGTATGTTTCAAGCTTTTATCATTGTTTAGTAAACAGCAGTTGAACATTGCGAAGTTTCTTGAAACTCATTTCCAATAAAACATCCGAGTAAAACGTCTTTTTGTGAACGGATGCATTCCTTTTTTTCATTCCAACAACACTGAACTTATGCATTAACGATGCATAATCTTTGCAAGCAATTTTCAGCGCCCGATGTTTCACACTATTTCGGTCACCATGGCGATCGCGTTCGGAAGTGCACAAAATGTCATCCATGTCCACCTTAATGATGATGAAGGGAGTTCTTTCTTTGTCTTTCTTAGAAAGAAAAAAGCTCTGGTGAAGTGTTAAACCTCTGTATTTATCTACTGCTTTTCTCACCACACTGCTTCACTAATCCACCTCACCATATGAGACCGCCTACACACTCTCGTTTGACGAAAAAAGGAAGCAACGTTGGGATGTGTGGGCTTCTTTGATGTGTGGACACAGATCTGATCAAAGCTTCTTCTGTCATCTTAAAGTGATTTATCTTATCGAAACGATTCCCAGAGGCTTGATACTCACTGATGAGCTGCGCCAATCCCTTCTATTTTCATGTTTTGGCACTCAGGGACAATTCTTCTGAAAATGTATCCATAAGTTATGGCACTGAACGAGTTAACGGTGTGTCCATTTTTTATTGTTGCAAGTATTTACCTGTAAGAGCAGTCTCTCGTCCCCTTCAATGACGGCCTGGTTCCATTGGATGATGTCGGAAAATGGCAACTCCCATCCGTTGCTAAGCAACACGGGGATGCACGCCGCCTGGACACGGGATGCGAGGAACAAACACACTCAATTTATGATGCACGAGGCAATGAAACTATACCTGGTGTTCAAATAACACACAGTGTCCCTTTATGTTTAGTTCTACAGCAAAGTAAGTCAAAATTGCGTACAAATTTGATAGCATGTTAAATGGGGTTAGCATTAGTCACTTGAGAAGTCAGTCACCTATTTAGCCACAAAGTTAGCATGTTTACACCCTGACAGGGACGGACTATTGAGTCATATTTTGAAATTCCTTATTTGCCACATCACCCTGCAGCTTTTTGCCCAGGGACTTTGCAAAAAAAGCAAACTAGGCAGACCGTGTTAAAAAGCACAAGGAAAAATACAAACTACTGAGACCCAAAGTGACCAAAACACAGCATTTTATTTCTATATAACTATTTTTGCATAGTTTCTTTTTATCTCATGTCCCTTAAATGAACATTGTGTTATCATTCACTCCTAGATGGCACTACATTGTCTAATGCAAACCAAAACAATGCTAAATGAGCACAGACTGGCAGCAAAATGCCAGACAAACATGGCGACGACTACTATGTATGGATGATGCGATGTAAAAGAAACACAAATTTCTCGACCTACAATTGTTTTGTTTTTTGACAAAAATATAACACTGGAATGATAGTTTGTGTATTTTTGCCCATTGTTCAAATCAATATTTCTTTTTACTGAATTACCACTATGAGGCGCTAAATAATATACAGTGTCCCTTAAAACGTGGAGACAGCATAATAAGAAAAATAACTTTAAAATTTAGTAATATGATCAAAAGAAAAAAAAAGCAATACTATACTTACATATTTATTTGTTTGTATTATTTCATTGAATCTCTAACTGGAATTTTCGTAGACACAATTATTTATATTATTTAAAAATATGTATGCACATATTTTTCTTATTATGATTATTTAAGGATGTAAAAAGGGACATAAAGTTAAAAAAAGGGAAAAAAATAAATATGAGGTAAAAAAAGTATAAACAAAAATTTTGCGTCCTACAAAACTAAACTATTGTAATTTTACGTTATCCTTTGCCTAAATATGTTACTTTACTTTTATTATATTTACTAATAAAAAGTTTAAAAACATAAAGAACTGTAGTGACTCAAAAATAATTCTTTTGTAAAGAAAAAGGAAAAAAATAAAATAAATAAAATAGATCTACTAAGTACAAATAAAAAAGCTTAACAATTAGGTTTATTCTTTTAAATGCATTTTATTTTTGCCTAAATATGTATGCACATATTTTATTTCTTTTTAAAAAGCGGGGGAAAGAAAATAATATCTAAAATAATTTCAACATGTTGTTTTTATCTCTTAATTTATTTTAAATGTTACGCTAGTTTTTCCTTTAGTGCTACACTGCAAATAAAAAAAATCCAGTTTAATTAAAAAAGAAAAATAATTATACATAGTACATAAGAAATAACACAAATTATAACCCCCGAAAATTTCAAAATCCTAAAAATCTAATATGAATTTTACCTGCAAGGACTCAAGGAATCGAAAGGAACCCAGGCGCCGTCCTCGAGGCACCAGACAAAAAGTAGAGTTATGGAGCAGCTCCTGATAGTCAAACCTAAGAAACGATAATAATAATTGAGGATAAATTGAAACAACAACAGGAGGAGAAATTACATCGTCCTAGTGCAATAAAAGAACAACAAAGATGATGAAATGCTCTTATTTTGAAACGTTATATTTAATACATTCTCATCATGGTTCCCTTTACAGTGCAAACACAAATAAACCATTTTTTGTAACCACAAATAAGCTAACGCCTTAAACCCAATACATTGTAAAATGATTTTCTCATATGCAACCGATTGGTTTGTTGCTGTAATGGGTAAAGAAAAAACAACCTTTTTCCTCCAGTGCCTCACCAATACATTACCTGAGGGTATTCTATCAACTCAGGCTCATATTTCATAGCCACTATGTAAAACACAACCTTGTCATCCATCATTCCTTCAGCGACAGGAGCTGGCAAACATGCGCCGGGGAAATCGGATTTTAACGTGCGCTGAAAAAATTAAGAGGGATTTTATAGATTGAGTTAGGGGGAGAAAGTGAAGGAGTTTACATTCCAGGTTTGATGATGACAAATGCGATTGGGTTTACTCTGACCCACTTCTGTCTTTCTGTTGCTGTTTTTGTTTTCGCGTATGCTACAATGAAAGACTGGGGGCAGAGAGTGGAACGTGTGTGAGTTTTTTTTTTTTAATGAGACTGTATTGTCTTCAGGCGCCTATTGTGTCTTGTTGAATGAATTGTATATAGTAACACTAGGTTTTGTCCTTTTGTGATGACAAAAATGAGGGACCTGATGAGCAATCAGCTGATTTTAGCTGAAAAATACAGACTCATTAAAAAAGTAGGTTACACTGTAATCCCTCGTTTATCGTGGTTAAGGGGGACCAGGACCCCTGGCGGTGTGCAAAAATTACCGAAATAAGCCCCCCTCCCCCAATTTTTACATGCGCTCTGCCGGCCACTGCTCTCAGCAATAGTCGCGCTCAGCAACAATTGACAGGGTATAATGCCGGAGTCTCAAACTCAATTAACCTTAGGGCCGCTGCAGACAGAGCCTGGGTGAGGCTGGGCCGCATCAGGATTTCAACAAGAAAAACGCTGATAATATATATATTTTTTACTCGCACACACGAAGTAATTGTGGCTGCTATACATATCTGAAAGGGAAATCATGGTTTAAATGTTAATTTTTTGCTCTTATATCGATATACGTTTATATTTATATAGTACACTCAACAGGTGTTTGTGGTTTTACGAATTTGAGTTTTGCTCAGAGGCACACACTTTCAGGGTCAAAAGAACAAGTTCCCGTACACCAACTAGGTGTCTCTCATTAAAAAGCTAAAACTTAAAAGGCCACTAACAGTTTCCCAGGCTACTCTTGCTTATCCGTTTAAAAGAACTTCCAGGTGCTTATCAAACAATGAATTACTGTGGTGTCCAAGACTCCTCATGCTAGCCAATCACATAATTCATTTTGCTAATCTAGCTCCCAGGATCTGCTAAACAAAGAAAGTCTCTGGGTTAAAGGGTACGACCTTCGATTTATACTGTAATGTTAGCTTGCCCCCTAGTGGAAGAGTGTAACCTCTTTTTTCTTTGTTTAATGTTAGGTTAGAGTTTCCGTAGTGGCCAGCAGTGTATAACACACCATGTAACCAAAGAAATCGTCCAATCAGAATGCCTCTCACAAGCATGTGATGTATTTTATCCTTCAATCAAATGTGTTGTTTCATTCTTGTGTGTTCCAATAAATGAGCCTCTAGCCATAGGCAGAGTGTGATTCCTACCTGAGCCGATCTTGGAAGCACGCGGCTCCGATGGAAGGGCTATTAAAAACCTATATATCCGACACAGAGTGTGTTATTTTCTTCATCCCAATACAATCTCAAATTTTAACATTGACAATATCTAACTTGCACGGGTCACTGTAACATAAAGCATTCATATTAAGGCGGGGGCATCAGACTATAACTGGCCCGCGGGCCATAAGTTTGAGACCCTAGGTATAATGGATCGAGGACAGACCAGTACAGGTGGGCTACAAAAGAAAGCTTCAGCAGAAAAAAACGAAATTACTTGCTCGAGGTAATAGTCGACAAGAGATAATGGATCGCGGCCTCAACTAAGCATATCTCCTGATATCTGCTGGTTCCCACAATATCGGATTGAGGATAATGGGTGACGGACGCATGAGTGCAGTTTATTTCAGGTGGAAATACAGTAACGGCGAAAAAAGAAGCCGCCAGGCCCAACAAAAAATGCGCTTTGCCAGCTATAGTTGAACAGGGCTGACGGGTCATGGCCAAAACCGTGCATTACACTTTAGGTGGGCCAGAAAGGGATGCCTCTGGCTCAACGTCCAATTAAGGCAGGCCACAATGGCATGCTTTAGCGGCCTGAAACGAAAAGAAAATGCGCGCTTTTGGCCCCTGCTCTCAGCAATCGTCGACCTGGGATAATAGGTCGCAGCCACAACTATGCATTTCATTTGAGGCTGGCCAGAACGGCACACCTCCTGACAAATTTATCTTCTGGTAGTCCCTGCTCACAGAAATATAGGATTGGGAATAATGGATCAGTGCAGTTCACTTTAGGCGTAAATAGAGTAACGGCAAAAAAACACAACCACCAGCCCCCAGTGGCAGTTTGTGTGATTGGGGATAATCTATTGTGAAATATTTTTTAACCCACAAATAGAGTAGCATGACGTAGCGAGGGATTACAGTTTTCACTATAGTTCTTTTTACTTTCATGTATTTTGTGGATGTTCTTTAAAAGGCACACAGCAGATAACGTCGGTGTTTAATTCTGCTGATTAATAGTACTGGCCCGAATTATAATTAAATGCACATGTTCTAAATATTATGACGTTTATGATTCCATTATTGGTTGCATTGGGTACATTAGTAGACATGTAAATAATTACTTGAATAATTATTTCTCGTTCTTCTCACATTCACAGAACCGACCAAGCAGGATAGCGATAAATCATTTTCATGTTTCTACATTTACATCGCTTGGCCTAAGCCGCACAGATCTGACACATGGGCCAGTTTTGCCGCCATGAGAGACACGGGTCGCAGCGGGATCGTTCTATTTATGTCAAGGCATCAGGAGCAGGGTTATACCACACGGATCAAAGCCGGCGTGTGCGCTAGAGCGTGGTTGTGTGTTTGGCTAGCCAGTAAAGCCCCACGCACACTTAACACTGTTAGCGTGGGCAATTTTGCATTGACACTTTTGGCTGCAGAAGGCCAACGTCGCCGCACGCCTCCGTCAGTTGCCACTGTATTGGACCTAATTGCATTCACTTGTCATCGTTCCTTCAGGATTAAAGGGAACTTCAGTTACTGGACAAAAACTTAGATGATACGAAAGGGAACGGTAGCATGTAACGTTCCCTAGTCTAATGTACAAAATGAGGACTTTGCTTGAGTTGAGGGTGAAAAAGCTGCGATAATACAAATATCAGAGACGTAGAGTCTGGGGAGGCAGGTGAGGCATAGATTCACCTGTCATCACAGAAAAATCATTTTATGGTTATATTTATTCTTAACAATTTTGGATTTTCTTTTTTGATGTAACAGATAAATGTGTGAAACAGATTTAGAGTGATGTATGCAATTCTCTTGCTTCAGGGAAAACTACAAAAGACTATGTATTCTGATTTAGCGCACACCTGACCCCAAAGCAAGAATAAGTGATAGTATTAGCAAGCTAACAGCCAGTCAAGCCATCTTGTCATTTTTTTCTTGTTGTATGGACTTTTTTTTACCTATTTATTGATGCTCTCATTTAAAAGGAGCAGCACGTAAACTTCATTTATGTGTTAAGGCAGATGTGTCAAACTCATTTTCACCGAGGGCTACATCAGCGTAATGCTGTCCTCAAACAACCTGTAACTTAAAGGAAATTTGTATGTAAAACAAATGTAACTACTCCTTCATGCAAAATTAATCTATCTACCCTGCTCATATCCCTCGAGAGGGGTGACCGACAGTTAGACAAACACATACACAAAAACGAACAAAATAAAAAAGAGAAAATATAGCAAAAAACACACGCTATTTTTTTTGGGGACCATGGCCAACCAAAATGCCCAAACACCCAAACAAGTTAAGCACTTCGGCACCCAAGTTGGTCATGCAAGAAAGCGGCCATGTCACTCAGGTCAGGGTGACACAACACACTCTTCTGTTCAACAGAAGGGGCCGACAGCTTTCACTGGTTTACCCCTGCCGCATCATACAGGTGCCCTGACCATCCCTTAGAACGCGTCTAAACATCCCAACTATCCTTTCACAACACCTCTCCATTCATTCCTATCACCAATAAGAGCTCTCGCTTCCACTAGATTTAGACCTCTTTCCTGCAGTGCACTCATAACACCATCCATCCACATAAATCGCGGCCTTCCTCTTGGTCTCCTTCCATTTATTTCTGGTCCGTAGATCCTCTTCAACATTTGCTACTCATCCATCCTCTCCATGTGTCCAAACCAAGTACTCTCCTATGCACACGCTTGCTCAGATCCACGACTACTCCAGTTCTGTCTCTCACAATTTCATTTCTCAATCTATCCAATCTTGTCACTCCTAACATATTAGCAAAATAAATAATAAATCAAATTCAGAGTTAAGTCACAAACAGTAATGTTGCATTTTAAAAATGTCACCATACACTTACAGTGTGTTGAAATAAATACTGTGAGACCGTTATATACAAGCTTATAGAGGTACGAGAAATTCAAGATACAAGATGTTTTCCGAGCGAAAATTTTCTCCAACACACGAGAGAAAAAACAAGTTACGAGAATTTACAGATGTTACCATTAGAGATCAGGGCTTTAAAGTCACTTTATTATCATTTTATTGATCTTATTTGCTGTAATGTTTTATTACGATTTGATTGTGTTTTTTTAGCAATCAGGAAGATGTGTTCAATAGCTTTAATAGTTTATTAGCTAGGTTACCTTGGATGCTTTTGCGAGGTCAAGAACAAATTGGGTTTCAGCTATTTCCTTGGGGCAAAATAAGCTTAAGATATGAGCAATTTTAAATGTGAGTAGGATCCGGGAACAAATTATTCACGTGTGTAGAGGTATCACAAAGAAATACCAAAATCTTCATGGACATTTCTCAATTCCACTCATTGACATCGGAAATACTGTCGTCACTGACCCGTCACTCCGCGAATATTGTAGTCAACAGGCATCTTGGGAAATTTAGTTTTGGGTCAAAGTATTATTTTGACCCGTTAATTTCTAGAGGCTCTCACATATAAGCTCTCGCGGGTCATGAGTTTGACACATGTGAGTTAAGGTTAGACAATAAAATGTCAATGCTACAGTTTCTATATTGCTTTCTTGCTCTGCCAATCGAATGACGTATGTTCATTTATTTGTAAATCTGACTGCGCCTTACTAGAGACCAACCTCATTTAACGCCACAGTTAAGTATTGAATTTTCGGTTTCTTTTCCTCACTCTCCGGACTCAAAGCCCGGTATTGATTCAGTGCATAGCAGTTTGCGACTTCTGACCCTTCCCTCCACTGACAGTTTAATAGATATCGAGTGGATGAAAGTCTGCAGTAATAAGAAGCAAGAAAAGGGCGGGTGCGACACTATTATTTGATGGACGGCCCGCTTCTGCTCGGTTGATCATGGTGTTGTCTTTGAAGGTTATAGGTCAACAGGGAGGAAAGGGGCTGGTGTGTTCACAAACCGTGCGCTTGACAGAATTTATGGATTAACTGCCAAGGTGCGAAAGATCACTGACAACAGTTCCTACTCATTGAGCATCGTCTTCGAATGAAATTATGCACACACACACATGTACAAAAGACAAAATGTATGAAATTGTACGGTTGATGGTCCACTGGTTGTTTAAGTATCAAATCTATTTATGAAATGATTTCAAAAATAATAACAAGAAAAAGGGAGGCAATGATTGTATCAGAAAATAATCACATATGAGATTGAGCAATAACGCTAAGGAATGATTCAGTTTCTTATTTATTTTTTTTTTTGAATTCACATCCTAACCCTTCATTTTGCAATGTGGCATTTTCTCTTATTGTAAATGCACCATCAAAATGATGATCTAGCCCGCCGAACAAAATGGTAGTATAATGAAATTGTATATATATATATATATATATATATATATATATATATATATATATCTCATCTCGTTAGCCGTACCGCTTATCCTCATTAGGGTCGCGGGGGGGCTGGAGCCCATCCCAGCCATCTCGGGGCAGTGGGCAGGGGACACCCTGAACTGGTTGCCAGCCAATCGCAGGGCACACGGGGACAGACAACTCACTCGCTCATTCACACCTAGGGACAATTTGGACCAGCCAATTCACGTGAAATGCATGTTTTTGGAATGTGGGAGAAAACCGGAGTGCCCGGAGGAAACCCACGCAAGCATGGGGAGAACATACAAACTCCGCACAGGAAGTCTGGAGATGGATTTGAACCCACGCAGGAGGTTCCCATGACATGAACTGTGCCGCACAAGCGCTAATCACTGCGCCGCCGTGCTGCCCATATATATATATATATATATATATATATATATATATATATATATATATATATATATATATATATATATATATATATATATATATATATATATATATATATATATATATATATATATAATATAGGTGTGAATGAGCGAATGAGTTGTCTGTCCCTGTGTGCCCTGCGATTGGCTGGCGACCAGTTCAGGGTGTCCCCTGCCCACTGCCCGGAGATGGCTTGAATGGGCACCAGCCCCCCCGCGACCCTAATGAGGATAAGCGGTACGGCTAATGAAGATGAGATGAGAAGTAAAATAAGTCTTAAGTAATTCTTAATATCAAAATAATTAATAAGAAAAAAATGTTTTTGGGTGCCAGCTCATTGTCCATTTGTGTGTCCACGACAAAATGCTAGTACGGAAAGACAACAAAAATACTTCAAAATTACTATAAATTAGAGTTAGAACTAGAAGGACTTGATTTACAGTATCATTTTTGCCTTTTTTCTGAAAATAAATAATACTACAGAAATAATACAAACATTCTATAACAGTAATAAGATTAAAAAAAAGGTTTACTACAACAGAAATACTACACAAATACTATAAAAATAATACCACTGTAATACTTTAATACAGAAATACTACAAAAATGTCACGGTTGCCCGTGGCGCCCAATTGGCCCGGCCCATTTGGCATCAGCTGCGGCTCGTTGATTGATTGGCTTCACTCCTGTTTAAGCTCAGTGCTCTCACTCACTCTTTGTCAGTACGTCAACGAACCTTTGCACCCTCAAGATGTGTGTTTTGACTCTGTCCGGTTTCCTGTTTGTGTTTCCTGTCCGGTAATCGTTCCCGTCTATTTTGTCCTGATTAAAATCGATCTCCAGTATTGTTCCCGGCTATTTTTTTCTGTCGGATATCGATCTCCAGTGTCTGGTAGCGTTCCGTCTAGTTTGTCCTGTTTAATTTTCGATCTCCAATGTCTGGCATCGTTTCCGTATATCTCGTCCTGCTTGTTATTGGACTCCAGTCTCCAGTGCCTGATTTTAATCCTGTCTGTCCCGTCCTGTCCAGTATCAACCCCATCTGTCCGATATCTGCTCGTGCAATTGGTATCGATCTCGTTCGCCTCTGGCTTCCTGTCGTTCCAAGCAAGATTGCTGCCTTACGTCTTCTACCCAATGATCGCCGAATCACTGGCGTTTGGGTTAAGGTGCATGACTGCCCCATTTCCCGTAAAATAAAGCTTGTGTGAGAAATGTCACGCATCTGGGTCCTGCTCCTGTTTCGGTTCAAAAATACTACTTCCAAAATATATGCAATATCGATTAACTGCCAAGGTGGGTAAAGATTGGAGACTATTCTATGAGTAATGATCAGGGATCAGGGATTTTTCTTTTAAATTTTGCATTTCATTTTATTAAATAAAAAATAAAAATTAATTGATCTATTAGCCGGGCAGCACGGCGGCGCAGTGGTTAGCACGTGTGCGGCACAGTTCTAAGGTCTTGGGAACCTCTTGTGTGGGTTCAAATCTAGCTACAGGACTTCCTGTGCGGAGTTTGTATGTTCTCCCCGTGCTTGTTTGGGTTTCCTATGGGCACTCCGGTTCCCTCCCACATTCAAAAGACATACATTTTCAGGTTTTCCCTGGGTGTGAATGAGCGAGCGAGTTGTCTGTCCCTGTGTGCCCTGCGATTGGCTGGCAACCAGGTCAGGGTGTCCCCTGCCCACTGCCCGATGATTGCTGGGATGGGCTCCAGCACCCCCGCGACCCTACTGAGGATAAGCAGCGCAGCTAATGAGATGAGATGAGATCTATGAGCCAATATTTTGATTTCTTTTTCCTTCTGTTTGCATTGTGGAGCTGTATTTAAAACATATAGTAGAATAAAAAAAGATTTAACAAAACGAGGTAAAAGCATGTGAAAAAAAAAAATTGTGTAAAATTAGAAAATACAGAAATACTTACATTGACCCAATGTATTTACCTACAGAAATTTTTACCTGAAAATATTAAAAATAGTATTAAAATAAACATTAAAAACCAGGAAAAAATAATTTAAGAAAACTATTTAAAATATACACCTACAATGAAAAACAAAAAGGCAACCTTGATAGACAATTGTTTATGTTTTTCCCCCATCATTTCACTATATTTGTATTTTCAATATTGTGACTGTTCATTTTGCAGTTTGAGTTAAAAGCACTGAGGAGAAAATACAAAATGAATTCTATTTTTTAATTTCAGTAAATATATGTACATATTTTATGTATTTATATGTTTTATTGTTTGTATTGTAAAAATGGTAAAAACTAAAAATAAATAAAAATTGAAGACATAAAGTTATGAATAATTTGCAGTGCCCTACAAAATGAAACAAAAAACAGTTACACCAGTTCAAATAACTACTTTTTAAATTTTTTTAAAATTCCTAGCTTTCCATCACCTGTCATTCTATGAACTGTTTTCTTTTCATTCCAATATTGTATCTTCTCTTTTCAATCCCTCCATCCTTTTCTAAATTCCCATCATTCCTCTTGTGTTCTTCACTTCGCTTCTCTACTTTTGCATGAAACTAGTCGTTACACCGGAGGAGAAAAATGGAGAGAATTTGCATCCCGGTGCTAAATCTTATCCTGCAGCTGTCGTGCACACGTAGGAGGCGTCCTCCAATGGCAAACTCGCTGCCTCTTCTTGTAACAGATGGACGGATTAGCTACCTCCTTCAATCACTCCTTTGCATCCGTCCTTCATTTCCCACTCGCCTGCGCCTCATCTTTATTACAATCTTGTCACAAAAGTGGAATGTAAATTTGTGTGGCGTGGAAAAGCAAATACAGTACACTTACACACCTGGAGAAAAACAAAAAACACTAGCAGATGCTTGGAGCACTTAATTTCAGACCAATATTAATCTTTAGCATAAAAAAAAAAGAAATTGAACAATCCAGTCCGAAAAAGTCACAATCAATAATTTGGGTTAACTCAAAACTGCTTTGACGTTCACAATGTTAACAAAGAAAGAGCAGTTAAAACAGCTTTACAGCCCCAGTGTATATAAGATTACCATCAGATGGCACTGTATTGTCTAATGCGAACAAAAAAACAGTGCCAAGAGCACAGCATTACAGCAAGATACCAGACAAACATGGTGACAACTTCTCAGTAGGGATTCTGTTATGTAAAAGAGAAACACATTTCTCGACCTCTATGTTTTTAAGAAAAATTAAGATTGGTTTTACGGTTCATGTATTTTCTCTTAGTATTCGAATCAATGTTTTTTTACTGAATACATTTTGTACAGCTATGAGTCACTAAGTATTACACTCTGTCCCTTTAAAGCTTCATCCCGAGGGTAGCAGTAGCTCATGAGGTGGAGCGGTTGTCTTGGGACCAAACAAGTAGCAGGTCTGATTCCCGGCTCCTCCAAGACACTGAACCCCTAATGCCTCCGATATGCAGGTGATCGCCTTGCATGGCTGACTCAGCTATCGGTGTGTGAGTGTGTGTGAATAGGTAAAGTGTGAAATGTATTGTAAAGCGCTTGGAGTTCCTCAGTGCAGTCCCATTACCATTTATCATCTCAATATTTGAACCTTTGAACCGTTAAAACAAAGTATTTAATGTAACAATAACCCCAGTAATAACATCAATATTTTAGTGCTATATAAGTTAAAGCTTTAAAGCTGCCTTAACTCTCAAATTTAATGAACAAAGATACACCTCATTATTTGAACCTTTAAACTTTTATATTTGTAAGCAATAATAAAATAATAATCTAAGACATTATAAAAATCTAAATATTTTAAAGATGTCAGTTTGAAATTTTAAATATAGAGTTAAAGCTTTATTTCTTCCTTAACTCGAGTTAAAGCAGCCTCAGCATTTTAACTCAGCGTCTATAACATTTTGTATGTTGGAGAATGTCCCTTAAAAAAACATTTTTCTGTCAAAATTAAAGCTTTGTTTTAACGATGAAGTATGGCAGCATTAACTCAGGAGTTAGAGTAGCTGCAAAGTTCACAGACAAACCTTTGATAGCATTTATAAATGTATATACTATAGAAATGAAGCCTTAACTTTTTTAAAGCTGCTTTAACTCTTGAGTTAACTTCTGAGTTAAAGCAGGTTTAGCTTTTAAAATGAAAGCTTTAAAAACAACTGAACTTTTGAGTTTAAGCAGCTAAAGAGTTTTAGCTCGGCCAATTTAATTTCGTATGTTGGAAAATGCAACTTAAGGAGGAAAAAAAGGAGAAAAGGTAATCCCCCTGTTAAAATAAAACCTTACTTTAACAGTGGAGTGAAAGCTTTAAAGCATTATGACTCGGGAATTATAGTAGGTTAAAAGCTCATGTTCAGCATTGACATCAGTAACATATCTTCACATTAGTGCTTTAAAATTTAAGCCATACACATATTGAGTTAAAAAATCTTCAGAGCTTTCAATTCAGCGTCAATGAAACGTAGTTCTTAGTAAGGGGAAAATGTTTTCCTGTCATAATTAAGGCTTAGTTTAACTGTAAAATTAGTTTAATTGGAGCCTTAACTAAGGAGTTACAGTAGGTGAAATGCTCAGAGTAAATGTTTTGACAGCAATATTGTCTTTATGAAATGAAATGATCTGCATTTATATAGCGCTTTTCAAGTCAATGACTTCCCAACGCGCTTTACATTGTGCTTCACATTTCCCAATAGCGGCCGTGATCTGTGCAGCCATGTAAGGCGCTAACCTGCTTATTGGGGGTATTGGGGGTTCAGTGTCTTACCCAAGGACACTTCGACATGTAACACGGACAAGCAGGGATTCGAACTGGGATCCCTTAATCCTAAGACGATCGCTCTACCTCCTGAGCTACTGCCGCCCAATAAAAAAAATGATATATTAGTGCTATCAATTTAAAGCTTAAACCCTCTCGTTAAAACTTTATAGTTGTTTTAACTCCTGAGTCAAAGCAGGTTAAGATTAAAAAAATAAAGCTGTAAGGCAGATGTGTCTAAACTTGATTTCAAAATAGATTTCTGCACATACTGTATTAAAATTAACTCATTCAATGCTATTACTGGTATGCTCCGTTTTTACTAGACTGTCATGAACCGGGTGAACAAAAACCAAATTATGAATGAAATTATGATTCCATTTTAATACAACTCTGAATTTTCATTCACTTGAAACCTGGCTGGGACCATATGAGCACACAGACCCGAATAATACTTCACCATTGTGATTTCCACATGCTTTTAATACGCAAAATCCCTCCCGGGCTGATGGTGCGTGCTCTTCCTTTGTCTTTATCGGCCTCTCTTCCATTAATTACTCAGAGAACGAAGAGACTAAGCTCTCTAATCTGAAAAGATACGACCCCGCAACCGGCTCATCCCTTAACACTGTTACTTATACCTCAATCCGGCAGCTCACGCAGCTTTCGGCTAAAGAGGAAACAAAATGCCCGATTTTTTAATGCAGAACTAAATACAAAACATTTCGATAGACTGCCAAAATTGTCGCATTATGCAGATTACAGCGACATTAAATTGCGTGCAACT